>NC_045682.1:7700400-8300400 GCF_003331165.1 Xiphophorus hellerii
GAACTTCTGTATACAAAACCCCCCACAAAAAACAATTAATTCCGTTAAAATTTTTAACAAGTTAAAATCTATGAAATCCATTCATTTAATTAATAAATTAAAATTATGACCATACATTTAACTTATTCGGACCAAAGCGAGGTCTGAATTATCCTAATGTGGCGATAAATACATGTGCGTGGCTGAGTACATTCTTGCATATAACACATATAGAGGAACACTTTCACCCACAAATAGAGGTCAGTGGGGAAAGTGAGGACATTTTCGCAGTCCTCACTTTTTTTGCAGCTTCTAGCTTAGGTAGCTTTAAAGGTAAGCAGTGGATTAAGTTCTGGTTAGGGTTAGTAAGGACTAAACTAGTATTGTGTAGTGTCCTGGTTAGGCACAAATGCAGTTAGTAAAATGAATGGAAGTCAATGCAAAGTCCTCAGTTTGTATAGAAGTACATGGATGTGTGTGTGTGTGTGCGCGTGTGTGGTGTGTGTGGTGTGTGTGGTGGGGGTGTGCTCTCACATGTTAAAGTCATCACACAGGAATCTGTTGTTGGAAGGAAACTCTGAGCCTCTCCTCCCTTTAACTCTTCATCATCTGAGAATAATTTAGTGTCTGCAAGATTTTTATGATCATCTTCAGATATTCCACCTTAAATCTCTCTGAGCCTGTGTGTGTGTGTGCAGAGGACGAGCGCTGCCGTCTGTACTGTCAGTCCAAGGAGACGGGTGCCGTGGTGTCCATGAACAGAATGGTGCATGATGGGACGCTGTGTTCCTACGACGATGCCTACAGCGTCTGCGTCCGAGGAGAGTGTGAGGTCTTTATTGTGCTTCAGTTTCCAGGCCTGACTCACATCTTGATCTATTTTTTCCTGACTCTTGTTTCTAACTTACTGAGGAATAAAGAGGGAAATAAAAACTCTTGACCCAAGATGAGCCTGAATAATTAGGATTTTATTTTTCTTTCAGCCAGTTGTTGTTTTCCCTGTGATTGACCAATTTGATCATTTTATTGTAGAATTAGTTCCTATTTTCTGAGGTCTTGTCGCTCAGCAGCATTGCATTGCTCAGCATTGTTGCATGTCCTCCCCCCCGCAGCATGTGGGATGCGACGGCCAGATCGCCTCGGACCGTCGGGAGGATCAGTGCGGAGTCTGTGGGGGAGACGACTCCACCTGTAAGATCGTTAAGGGGAACTTCACCCGCAGCACCAGGAAGCTAGGTGACTCACTGATCAGGCACAACATTATGACCACCCACAGCTTCTCCATCAGAGAAATCCCGGGGACTGGGTCAGGGGTCAGGGTCTTCAGTCTGATGGGTCTGATGTTCTCTTTGTCCAAGCTGTTCCATCCAATTGTCATGAAACTTATAAACTAATGTTTGAAATGTCACAAAAAAACAGCAAAGAAACAAACATAAAATGTGAATTTCCATGTTGGTATGGAGTAAATCAACCAGGCTGACATGCTACGTTGCTGCTACGTATGGCAGGAATAACAGGAAGTGGAGGTCGCTAACTGGACCAGGGTCCTTGGTGCCTCTGGTAAGGCTCAGACCCACCAGTGACTGGGAGCGATTGTTACATCTGAACTTACTCAGCTAATGTGTGTCACAAGTCTGTGTAGCGCTGTTAGCTACAGATAACCACTGCTAATGGCAGCTAATAGCAGCTAGCAGGAGCTAGAAGCAGCTAACCAATGATATCTCCTGCCTCAGCTATGCTGATGATATTTAGCAGTTTCTCATCACCACCTCCTCATATGAAACTGAAAACTTTCTTTCCTGTCTTCTTTCCTGTAGCAGCTAGCAGGAGCTAGAAGCAGCTAACCAATGATTCAGCAGTTTCTCATCACCACCTCCTCAGATGAAACTGAAAACTTTCTTTCCTGTCTTTCTTTCTTCACTCTGGACAGTTAAAAACATTTTTTTAATCTGCTTTTGGTTTTTCTGTCTAGTTTTAGCTTAACTGTTTAGGACTTTGGAATTTCTAAATCCTGAACAAATTTGGAATTTAGAAATAAAGTTTTCAATTCTTCAAACTTCGGGTTGTGGACCAACCAGTCTGAGGCTTCAGGTTCCTCATATGGTCAGGTTCTGACTGCTTGGACTCCAGAACCAAAGCAGACCTTCGGAGTGCTGATGGAGTCTGTGGTCGTAATGTTATAACAGGTTGATGAATGTCTGAATGATGATTGGCCCCATACTGTAGGTTACCTGAAGATGCTGGAAATCCCCAAAGGAGCCAGGCATCTGGTGATTCAGGAGTTTAAGGGGAGCCCTCACACCCTGGGTAGGTGGACTAAAGACGCTTTCGGTCGGCCGATGACTCAGGAACAAAGTTGATCTAGTTTTACGTTGCAGCCGTGAAGAACCAGGAGACGGATCACTTCTTCCTCAACGATGAACATGAGATTCCTGAGAGCCAGGTGGTGATAGAGAAGGGAGTGGTGTGGCAGTACAACAAGACTGGTGAGCAGGAGGCGCTGCACAGCGACGGGCCGCTGAAGTACGGCGTCATACTCATGGTCAGTCCAAAGAAGGACCGGTGCAATACCGCCAATGGTTCTGAAAGGCCCAGAAGAGCCAACCTCCTCCTTTCTCTGCTGCTCAGGTCCGTTCTCACCTGGACTCCAAGGTAACGGTGTCTTACAGCTACATCATTCAGGACTACATCCGCTCCTCTCTTGAGTCCAACCTGGTGCAGGAGGAAGCTGTGGTCTATGAGTGGGCCCTGAAGAAGTGGTCCCACTGTTCCCAGCAATGCGGTGGAGGTATGTCCTGGCCAGCAGGTGTCCAGTCTACAGTGACCCTCCTGGGACTAAAGGTCAGTGTCTGTTGTAGGGACGCAGTACACCCGGTTTGGCTGCAGGAGGAAGGCTGACGGGAAAATGGTGGAGAGGGTCTACTGCTCCGACATCAACAAGCCCAGACCCATCAGCCGCAAGTGCAATGCCGAGAGCTGCAGATCTCCACAGTAACTCATGCAGATGACCACAGAAACCCAACATGACCAATCCGTCTGGTCAGCAGCAGCAGGCTAACATTTGGCTCTTCCACCAGGTGGGTGACTGGGGACTGGGAGGCCTGCAGCGCCTCCTGTGGGCAGACAGGGTGGCAGCGCCGCTGGGTGAGCTGCCAGCAGGAGTCCAGCAGTGGGAAGCAGCGCCGCTCAGTGAACAGCAAGCTCTGTGGCGATGACCGGCCAGAGGCCAAGCAGACCTGCAACCGGTTCCTCTGCCCCGCTGGTTGGAGGACCGGGCCCTGGACCGCGGTGAGGACATGGCTACAGGACCGCGTCTGACCCGTTTCTCCTCAAACTCTTAAAGCTTCCTTTCTGTTCTCGAGACCAAATTCCTTCAGACTTCCAGTTTCTTCCTTTATTCTGGTTTTACTTTGAATGTTGTTACGGATTTTTACATGCTTCCCTTCACTAAGGTTCACATTTCTCTGTGGAACAGTTGTTCATGCACCCTCGGCCTTCCTTCTTACAGCTCATATAGCTGTTAGCTTCCTGTTTCCTCAGACAGGTCGAATGCCAGCGGGTCACTGGTTCCGGTCCAGCGGGTGACTGGTTCCAGTCCGGCGGTCTGTTTAGAGTCTAACTACCATGAATGTGTTCACAGTGTTCGGCCTCCTGTGGAAACGGGACTCAGGACCGTCAGGTTGCGTGTTTGAATCCTGAAGGCTCACCTGGAAACTGCAGCGATCTGCAGCCAATAGCAGCGCGCCCTTGTCAGGCCCCGCCCTGCAACGGTAGGCCTTGACCAATAAGCAGGTCTCTCGGATGCAGCCAATCAACCGTTGACGGTGTGTTTCCTTCCCAGGAGATCCGAAGAATGCCATCATCCTCTGGCTGTCCAGGTCCAACCCCAGCTTCCCGGCTCCACAGACATCTCCCAGTAAGAACCCGCTAATCCGTCTCCATCTTCTGACCCGTTAGACTGACGTCTCCTCGTTTGTCCTCTTTATGCCAACAACTAAACTGGTCAGAACCATCAGCCACGTCCAACTGGACCTTTGGAGCGTTGCCTATGTAGCAGAGGGGTCGTCTCTCTGACCAGAACCGATTATTGTTGTTGGTGTCTGTCTCACTGGGTCAGACTGGCATTAGCATTGCCCAATCTTTGAGGGTTCCGGCGGTTCTGTAGAACTTCTTGGACTGCTTAGATCTCCCAGAACTTTCTTGATCCCTCTGTGTCTGCAGGGCAGCGTTGCCGTGGCGACCGCTCTGTCTTCTGCCGGATGGAGGCGCTGAGTCGGTACTGTTCGATCCCTGGATACAGACAGATGTGCTGCAAGTCCTGCAGCGAGAGGAACGCCAGCAACTCTGATGGGTTCAGTAACTTCACCAACTCCAGCAACTTCACCAACTCCAGCAACTTCACCAACTCCAGCAACTTCATCAATTCCAGCAACTTCACCAACTCCAGCAACTTCACCAAATCCAGCAACTTCATCAATTCCAGCAACTTCACCAACTCCAGCAACTCCAGCAGCCAGAGTCCCACTGACTCCCCAGCAAACAACAGCAGGTCAGTAAAGTAGTAAATACAGTTTTAAGACATAAAATACACACTGATGTAAAACCCACTGAGACCGTGTCGGACCAGGTCTAACCAGATCAAACTGGTTCAAAATTAGTCGAAACGAGCCAGAATGTTCTGGTTGTTATGAATCAGTTGTCTTCTTTATGATTGCATGACATATCTGCTGAATCAACAATTTAGCTGCAAACTTTTATTTATTTATTTTGTTTTCCTCACATTTTTCTTCTTCAAACGTTCAAAGGATTTATTGGACCAAACTCAGAAGACCATACCAAACAATTCATACCAAAGAGCAACTACTACAACTGTTTGGTATTAGCCCTAGCAAACAGCTAATACCAAACGGCTAACAGCCAGCGGTCTATATCAAACAGCTAATACCAAACAGCTATACAAAATGGCTAATAGCAAACGGCTAATACCAAGCTACTTCTACCAAATGTCTTGCACCTACATGGAGTAGAGAAGCCAATGTTTCAGAGCTCATTCCTATTTTGATGTGAAATTTGTGCCTTTGTCTTCTAGTTCCTGGGAGTTGACTGAAATGATGATGTCGGTGACCTCGTCTACCTCATCGGTTGGTGATGTAATCAGTGATGTCACCAGCACACCAACCCCTACAAGCAAGAGCAGCACCGACTTTGTCTATGTGGACTACGACTACGAGTTTCAGACGTACGTCGACAAAACGTCTGTTTTTCCAGCTACCACGGCTGCCGCAATTACTGCGGTTACCATGGTTACCACGGTTACCTCCACAGCTGGAACTACGACAGCACCGCCGATAGGAACCACTCCAGAGTATCTGCTGAGCAGGAGAACCGCCCCGGTGTCCGTGGTTACGGTTGATCAGAACCAGACAGCGCCACCAATCAGAACCTCCGAACGCACTGCCACAGCACCAGGTGTGCCGGCACCGGCCTCCAGGGAGAAGAACTCGGTGGATGAGGTCCAGTACCGGGTGGTTGGAGCGGACGGTACCACCAGAAACCAGCAGAACCTCTTCGTTCCCCGCGTGCTGCCTTTCCACGAACGGACTCAGAACCAGCGCATCCAGCAGCTTCTGAAGGAGAGGCAGCTCCAGAACCTTCTGAGGCTGGAAGAACGGACCAGGGCGAGGCGGAACCTCCTGGCCCAGCAGAACCAGACCAGGGCTAGGTGGAGGGACTGACCCAGTTCTGTTGGGCTTAATAATATCAGTCAATGAGAAACAGAAACTGACAGAAACTCCTCCATCTTTGTTTCTCTGAGCTTAAAGCAAAGTTACTCTATCAGGCATGAACGACCAGAACCGGGCCGCAGAACGCTCCGGTTCTGTTGGGTTTTATACTCATGCTGTTTGTACCAACTAATCCTGTCTTAATAAAGCAAAGTCTCTTCCAGCTTCTGATGTCATCATGACTCATCAACATCTGGATCTCCTCAGTCCGTCTGAGTGTCCCGGAGTCCGCCAAGGTTTACGGGAAAACCAGAACCCTTTACGGGCCTCTGGGCCCACCAAACCCGGCCAGAACCAACCAGAACCAGGGGTTCTGCATCATAACTTGGTATGAATGGCGGTTGGAGTCCTGTCTCAGTCTGGCAGCCATCTTGTTTCTAGAGAAGAGTTTTTCTCCTTCAATCCTTCCTAGCAGCCAGACTGGTTCAGGGTTATGACCTTTAACCTGCGGGATGATCCGAACCAGTGAACACTCTCTTAGCTTCATGCTCTGACCTCTGACCTTGGAGCAGGTGCTGACTTCAACCCAAATCACCAGGTTCTTGTCCCGTCTCAGGTCCTGGTGTTGCCATGGTAAGTGTTTCCCGGGCAGGTTCTCCGGCAGCCAACCTGCAGGTTCTGGAAAGTGCTGCTAATCCAGAATCAGTCCCTGCTTCCAGAACCGCCTGATGCCAGTCAGTGAATCAGCCACCAACTGAGACAGGAAGCAGGGAAGGCCTAAAGCAGGCAGGGCAGGAGGACCAGGGAACATGCAGATCCTGCTGCTCCAGGATCTGCATGTTCTGGTTCTGTTTCCAGACCAGAACCATACCCAGGACTTAGCCTGGCCCTGCAGAATGAGGCGGTTCTGATTTGGTTTTCCAGTCCTGACTGGGTCAGGCACCGCCCCCTGGTGAGCAACTTTTAAGCAACACGTTTAACTGATTAGCTTAGCGGTTACGTGGTCCATGAAGGCGTTGACCGATCAGAAAGCCCGGTCTGTTAGTGCGGTTCTGATCCAGAACAACATGGCAACATGGTTTGTTGTTCAGATAGATCAGAACAGTTTTTCTCTGGATGAAGAAATAACACCATAACTATCTTCAGCACATATTTCAGGTCTTATTTTTATTACTTTTTCACTGATTTGATATCAGCCATATTTTCTCTCAGTTCTGATTCTGGTATATTAATTTGCTAAATGACTTCTCTGGATAATAACCTGAACATGATCCGTAACACTGTAAGATATAAAACTTTCACACAATATAGAGAAAGAATCAGAATGCTCCAATTATCATAAAAGTCACTGATGTAACTATTGAATCACTGTTTTTTCCCCATTAATCATAACAAATCCTGAATTTTAACAGCTGTGCACTTCTCTTCACTGTCTGTGATAAAGAACTAGCAGGTGAGCGCCCTCTGGCGGCCAGTAGTTTATCTGTGATCAACTTTTCAGTTTGCTATCTTTAATGGCTTAAATATTTTCAGTTTGATGTCAGGTATAACTGTACAGAGTTGGGAAGATGCTGCAATTTGACTTCCTGTGAAAGGTTGTGCGTTTATTTACGCAGCCTGATCCTGTGTCAGGACAAACCCAGGGAGAAACACGCCCATATGAGGAGCCTGTCAGAATTCACCCGGGGCTGAAACAACCCACAGCTCGTCCTTGACAGACGAGAAGAAGCCAAGATGGCGGCCGCCGCAGCGAGAAGCCTAAGCTCCAATTTGGCTAAAAACCTCCGAGAGATCCGCCTCCACCTCTGCCAAAGCTCAGCAGCCAGCCAGGGGGCCAGGTGAGCGGGGAGCCGGGGCGGCCGGGGCCGGGGAGGTTCTCCGGTTCATACCGAGGCTAACTGCTGCTAACCGAGGCTAGCTAATGCTAACTGATGCTCACAGGGGGTACCTTCTCCCTGGTTCTGAATATTATTCTCAGTGTTGACCAGGGTTGGTCTTCACCTACCGCATTCTGCGGCCCAGAGACGGAATGAACGGAACAAGAACCTTTCTGGTTCTCTCCGGGTCAGCAGATTCTACTGAGGTCCAGTTTATTGGCGGTTCTGTCCCGGTCTGTCAATCCCAGAAGAGTGACCAACTGTTAGTGGGTCGACGGTTCTGCTGATTGGGTCACTGAGCTGAAGAGTCCAGTTCAGAACTACTGCAGCTCCAGAGTCGCACCCTGTAATGGGTTGTAGTCCTCTGCTCACCTGGACCAGGTGGACCAGGTGTCTCTGTCCTTGTGGTGTGTTTAGGGGTAATTGGTTTCCTCAGACTCCAACAAACCAATCGCTGACCATCAGTCTACCTGGTTATCACCTGATTATTATCTACAGGTGCTAGTCAAAAAATTAGAATATCATGACAAAGTAATTCCCTGTAAAAAGTAAAATTAGTATGTTTCATTACTCAACTAATGAAAACTCCAAATTCAGCATCTCAGAAAATTTTAATATTGCGGAAAGGTTAAATATTGAAGACCCCTGATGCTACACTCTAATCAGCTAATTAACACCAAACACCTGTAGATCTGACCTGACAGTTGTCTAAAAGATGACCTTTGACGCCTTGTACAAGAAGGCAAGACACAAAGGTCATTGCTAAAGAGGCTGGCTGTCCGCTGAGCTCCGAGTTCAAACACATTCATAGGGAAGGAAACGATGTGGTAGAAAAAAAATGGACAATCATAATAGCCTCACCCTGCAGAGGGCTGTGAAACAAACCCATTTAAAAATGTGGAGAAGATTCACAAAGAGTGGACTGCAGCTGGAGTCGGTGCTTTAAGAACCACCAGTCACAGATATAGACATGGATTGCAGCTGTTTCATTCCTTGTGTCAAACCTGAACCAGAGACGGCATCAGAAACGTCTCACCTGGACTGAAGACAAACAGGTCTGGAGGAAGAGCGGAGAGGCAGAATCCAAATTGCTTGAGGTCCAGTGAAAGTTTCCAAAGTCAGTAATGTTTTGGGTGCCATGTCATCTGCTGGTGTTGGTCCACTGTGTTTTCTGAGGTCAAAAGTCAACGCAGTCATCTACCAGGAAGCTTTAGAGAACTTCCTGATGCTCACCAACTTTATGCAGATTTAATTTTCCAGCATGACTTGGCACCTGCACACGGTGCCAAAGCTACTAGTACCTGGTTTAACGATCATGGTGTCCCTGTTCTTAATTGGCCAGCAAACGCTCCTGACCTTAACTCCATAGAAAATCTTTGGTGTATTGTGAAGAGGACGATGTGATACACCAGACACAACAATTCAGAAGAGCTGAAGGCCACCATCAGGACAACCTGGGCTCTCATAACAGCTGAGTAGTGCCACAGACTGATCGACTCTGTTGCTGCAGTAATCTGGGCAAAAGGAGCCCCAACTAAGTACTGAGTGCTGAACATGTTCATACTTTTCATCTTCATACTTTCAGTGGGCCAACATTTCTAAAAATGCTTTTTTAATATTGGTCTTAAGTAGGCCTGTCGCGATAAACGATAAATCGATTAATCGTACGATAAATTAAAACTATCGACGTCATTTTAATTATCGGCATTATCGTCTCTTCCAGCCTTTTTCTCTTTCTGTTAATGACACTGAATGAAAAAAGGCTCAACTCCGGTGCTCTCCACTGACCCTCCTTCCTCATTTCCTCAGTGTAAAGCCCAGCGCACACTACACGATCTTAGAGCTGTCGGCCGATTTTCAAAACCTGACAGATCACACATGAGCCGACAGAAATCCTAGGTATATCGGTTCGATCAGGTTCGTTCCTGCCATGTGGTGTCCAACAATGGGCACAAAATAATGGCTACAAGTCCAGTGAACTAATTTTAAAACCAGGTATTAATCAATGCTTTACTACAATCTACCTGCAATGCATGTGGCTAGTGTCAGCCGTAAAGTCCTGACTGAATAAAAATCATTAGAACCTATTTATGTCACGTTAACGAGGAACAGCTGAAAAGTTACCGGGTTTATCAACTGCGGTAGCAATTTCGCTCCAACTCCTCCTCTTGTCATTTCTATATTCTTTGCATGTTGAATAAACATTAATGTTGTTTCCACATATCATCTCCAATGTTCACTGGACTTCGGGTTGCGCCGTGTCAGCTGTTTGGGATTCCCCTCCGTAATTTCCCCTCAGAAAGTGCGGAGGAGAATCGGCGCTTTCTGATTGGCTACCTGTCACATTCAACAGGTTGTGTTAAAGCTCCCAGTCGGGGAAAATCCCTGATTTAGATCGGAGCAGCAACAACGATCTACCGTAACACACCACACAATCTTAGAAAGACCAACATTTTAAGATTGTCATAAGGGGAAAAATAGGAGCAAAAAATCATGTAGTGTGAACTATTGCATCAGGTAGTCGATGTGCCCATCTTCTCTATTTAAATCTAATTATTACTGAAGGGCAACATAATATACAGACTTCATAATCTGCAGTCTTTTGGTTGAATGCAGTATTTATTTCCACTTTTACTTTATGTTGTTTATTTTTTTTTTCAAGTGCGTTTTTTGTTAATGGAGACCATTTTATTTTTGTTTTTGGTTGTTTTGTTTATTTTGTTTATCAGTTCCAGTGTTTAGTGTTCTTTTGAAAATAAAGTGTATCTAACTTTGGCAAGAAATCGCATGCATTATTATGTCATTTCCATTACATCAGTGTAAAAAGGTTTTCAAACAATATTATCGTTTATCGCAATAATTTTTGAGACAATTAATCGCTCAGCAAAATTTGCTATCGTGACAGGCCTAGTCTTAAGTAATATTAACATTTTCTGAGGTACTGAATTTGGAGTTTTCATTAGTCGTGAGTTTTAATCATTTAATCATCAACATTAAAAGAAAAAAATCTTTTTTTTCTTTTTTCTGTGTGTAAAGAATGAATATAATATAGAATTTTCACATTTTGAAAGGAATTACTGATTTAACTTTTTCATGATAATCAAATTTTTTGACCAGCACTGCTATTATTACCTATGAATGAATAATAATAATAACCCATAAACTGAGGGAAATTCACATGGCTATTACCATGTGAATTTTTTTTTTTTATCTAGAAATTATCTAGTTATCAGCTGGTTATTATCTGGTTAATTCCTGGTTAGTTGGTTATCTAGTTATTATGTAGTTATCATTTGGTCTTCACCTAGTTATCTAGAAGACTGAGCAGAGGAGAGCCCACTTGTCCTATAGGGACACACCCTAATGGATTCATCCTGGATTTATTTGGATTCATGATAACAGGATTTCTGCTGTTTGGAGTTGGCGGATATTGGCACATCAATAAATTTGTGATGGACTGATCCGAACCAGTGAACACTCAGACTGACATGCTGTGGGACAGAGACGCGATTCTTTCGCAGGCAAGCTTTAGATGCTAAAACTCACTAGCGGCCTGGAATCCATCTTGGAGAAGTTGCTAGTTTCGGCCCGATGGGACGACCACGCTAATTTGGATGATTGGAGATGAGAGATGTACCGGTTGAGACTTTAGGGCAGATGGAAATTTTAATTCTGCCCGATCTAAAGACAATAGTTTATTCTGAATCTAGCTCCCTGTGGCCTTGGCTGGCTGACTATCTCAAATCTCCTGGAGTTTATCTAAACAAGCTGCTCTTTCCAATCTCCTCTCCCCTTCTGAGTGACAACCGTGGAGTCATATGGCAGGACTCAAGGACTTGCTCTGAGATAATACCACCTTATCAGAAACTGTTTTTTGCAAGGGAGAGCAGGCTGCACAAAATTCATGGTCAAACTGCACACACATTACATTGTTACAGATACATTTCCCTGACATCACTGCCTTTGCTGGCCATGTCTTGAATGTTGCTACTTGTACTGTCTTTCCCTGATGTGTTGGTTCTTGCCCTGTTTGTCTGTCTAGTTTATTAGATTATTATGCAGAGAAATTCCTATTAGTTTTTCCATGGAAACTCTTTCTAGCTTATAAATTATAAATTATGGAATACTTATAATTATCTTGCAACCCAGAAAAGGAATTGGAACAAACTTAGAATCCAGAAAACCAACTTCCAGAACAGGAACATTTAGTTAGCTCTTTCCTTTGGTTTGTTATTTTGTTTGTATTTCCTTCTAATTCACGTAAAGCACTTTGAACTGCCTTGTTGCTGAAAATGTGCTAAATAATATTACCTTACCTTACATTACCTGGTTATCACCTGGTTACGGACCCCCTGGTTGCCACGGCGCCCCATGATGATTGTGTTTGGTGTTTCAGGAACTTTGTGGAGCAGAAGTACGTGGCCCTGAAGAAGGCCAACCCAGACCTTCCCATCCTGATCCGGGAATGTTCTGGAGTCCAGGCCCGGCTCTGGGCCAGATACGGTGAGTAGGCGAGGATCTGCGGAGGTCTCACTCCGCTGCATTAAGCTCAACCTGGCCTGATGTGTTTGTGCTCAGATTTTGGGAAGGAGAGGAGCGTCTCTGTGGATAACATGTCAGCTGAGCAGGTGGCCGCCACCCTGCAGACTCTGGCCCAGTCCAAACATTAAGCCCCGCCCCCTCTGAGCCAGCTCTACTTTCTCTATTTTCTCTGTAAATGTGTTGATATGAATAAAGACTCTTGACTCCACAGCTGCGTGTTTACTGGGAGGATTGGGAGGAGTGGTCCAGATTGGTTCATGATGAACGGGTCAGAACCAGAACATCTCAGATTCACTCTTTATGATTTCATAAAACATTTTAAACATAAAAAGCATGAAATTTTACAGCATCTAATTTCAAAGATTGTATAAATAAAATCCTGTAAGCTCTTCAGTTTATTCATAAATAACCCAAATAAGAAAAAATGTCTTGTGATTTCTCTAAGTCAGATTTTAATGTCTGAGTGAAAATAAAAAATGTTGAACGTCAGGAGAGCCCTGGATGATTCACAGCAGACCTCCATCTGTGTGAATGAGACCGACAGCTTCACTCCGCACTTTATAGATTTTATACTAAAACTCATCCAGAGATTCATAAGGTAGAACAAAATAGATCAAATTAAACCTGCATCTCAGTTTTTAAGCAGGAAAATTAGGATCTTTTTTTTTTTGGCACATTGTCCACACAAACAAAAAAAATCTGAATATGGTTCTGCTTTGCTTTCAGCACAATACAACATTTAACACATAAAGATTATACATAAAAAGAGCCAAAAAATTACATGTACTTTCTATGTTTAGTTGCTTTATTTTATGGTTATTGTAGCTGAACGTCAGAGGTCGTTTATTAGATAATTGAGAGAACTGAAGCAGCAGCAGAACCTCCGGCTGGTCCTGGAGAACCTTCAGCAGAAGAAGCTGCAGTGACTTCTCCAGCCTGCAGGGGGCTGTGTTACCCTGCCCAGTCTGACGGGAAGAAAGCCCTAAACTGATATTTAAAATAAATTTAATTTCTACATAATCCGTGTCAAATCTTAGCTTTTTATTTTCTTTCATTATTTTATTTTCTTTCATCATGTTCACATTTCTAGTGTCTGTGCCCGTTGGTGCGCTGCTTTAAGCCTCCTGCTGGGGTCGCTGTCTGAATGAAACGGCAGGAAGTGACGCCAGTGCACCTCTACACAGCTTCAGACAAACACAACAAACGGAGCAGCGGAGAAAATCATCTTCAACCTACAGAGAAACAGTCAAACACTGAGACTTATACCGTCCCACAGCCGGGATAAAGCTCCTGTCAGCCCGGAGCAGAAAACCAGAAGCCCGCAGCGGAGAACCAGAGACCCGCAGAGATGCCTGAGAGTGAGTCTGTTAGCATGCTAACTGTCGGTTAGATAGTGTAGCATCCTGTAGCTAAAAACAAATCTCTATATAATACAGCAATATGATTATGAATTAAACTCTATAATCCCAGAAACATCTCTGGTTGTTTCAGAATGTGTCCTTTAATCTCAAAGAGACTCCGTTAGCTCAGACCGTCACCAGACTCCGCTCTTCTTCTGCCGGTTTGAAGCAGTTTTGCGGTTCAGTTTCTCCAATTCGTTGCTTTTAAGCTCTTTATCAGGAAGATTAAAACTGAGGACTCGCTGATCATATCGGCATAACTCTCATCATCTGTAGGGTAAATTAGACCAGACAAAAGCAGATTACAGTGGCTGGTTCCGTGCAGGCCAGATAAACCGGATTTCTGATCATGATGTGGAACCTCCAGATGTTTCCTCATCGGTCTGGCTTTAGGTTTGACACCCAGGGCCCGGCTGAGGCGGCTCCAGGCAACTTTCCTTCTCTTTGTGAAACGTGAGAGAACGTAAAGGAGGTTGATGAGCTGAGCGCCTCACTCACTTCTTCTCACTCACTTCTTCTGAGTACACGGAGACCCTCCTGTAGGAGCAGAAGACAGGTGTTCTTAGGTGATCTCACATGTCTTCTGGTTTGTAGAGCTAGTGGACGCCTCAGTTTAAGGTCAAAGGTTTGTCCTGGGACTGGGGGTCGCGTTAGGTCCTCAGCCTCAGCTTCCTGTTTGGAGGTAAATGTGTGGCGCCCCTGCTGTCCGCCTGCTGCCTAACATATTGTCTGTCTTGCAGCTGAGAGCTACTCCAACCCTCTGGCCCCCGAGGGCCACGAAGTGGATGACCACCGCTCTGCCGCGCAGTGAGTGCTGCTCACACACACACTGCAACACACATCGTCACGGCTCCTGCTGAACTCTGTGTGTGTCTCCTCAGGTCCAAACTGACCAACGATGACTTCAGGAAGTTGCTGATGACGCCTCGGGCCACGCCCGCCTCGGCTCCACCCACCAAGTCCAGACATCATGAGTGAGTTGGCTCAGAGAGCAGCAGGAGGTCAAAGGTCAACTGTTTCTGCTGCACCCCTGCTGACGGGGAGCCGTGTGTTTATTTCCCAGAATGCCGAGGGACTACAACGAGGATGAGGACCCCGCGGCCAGGAGGAGGAAGAAGAAGAGGTCAGAGGTCACGTTCCAGGCGGGTCAGAGTTGGTCCATCTGTCCTCAGCCGTACTCAGCTGTCCCCTGTGTGTCCCCTGTCTGTCCCCCTGCAGCTACTACGCCAAGCTGCGGCAGCAGGAGCTGGAGCGGGAGAGAGAGCTGGCTGAGAAGTACCGGGACCGGGCCCGAGAGCGCCGCGACGGCGTCAACAAGGACTATGAAGAGACCGAGCTCATCAGCACCACGGCCAACTACCGGGCTGTCGGACCCACCGCCGAGGCGTGAGTACTGCTGCTGCTCCTGATCCAGGTCCAGGTTCTGGTTCTGGTGTCTACATATAAACCCGCCGTCTCATGTGATCCAGGGACAAGTCTGCAGCAGAGAAGCGCCGGCAGCTGATCCAGGAGTCCAAGTTCTTGGGTGGTGACATGGAGCACACTCACTTGGTGAAAGGTCTGGACTTCGCTCTGCTGCAGAAGGTCAGGCTGGGGATCAGGGGTCAGGGGTCAGGCAGGGTCCGCTGGGTCGGCTCTGAATGTGTGTGTCTTCCAGGTGAGAGCTGAGATCACCAGCAAGGAGAAGGAGGAGGAGGACATGATGGAGAAGGTCCAGAAGGAGACCAAGTAAGACCGGCAAGTCCTGCACGGCTAGAACGGGTCAGAACCGGTTCTGATCTGCTCTGCTCTGTGTTTGAACAGGAAGGACGTGGAGCCGGAGGAGAAGATCGAGTTCAAGACTCGACTGGGTGAGTCCCCGGTACCAAGGACATGTTCAAGAGTTCAACCCAGGAGTCCAACTGCTGCTAGGGGTGGACAAACCCGTTACTAGGTGGTCGACCCTGTTGCTAGGGTTGCTGTGATTGGTTGTAGGTGTAAACCTGTCTTCCAGGTTTACACCTACAACCAATCACAGACACTTTTATTGGTGGTTCCTCTTGTGTAATGGCAGTTGGTAACAGTTTTATGCAGCATTGGCGCCTCCTGCTGGTGAGGTCCAGACGTCTGATAACTCTGTCCGGGTAGCTTTGACTTCCTGAGGCTCAGATAATGGTCAGGTCAGGTCTTGGCTCTGATTGGCTGAAATGTGAAACAAAGTAAAACAATAAACCCAATGCTCCGCCCCTCTACTCCAACTGAGTAGGGGGGCTTCTTTACTCAAATTGAAGCTCCGCTCCTTTATTGTTAACATCAGCAGCAGCTGTGAAGGCCTGACACACTGCAGGAATCTGAGGGAACATTCAGAGAGAAATCGTTCTGTAGTCGTAAGAGTTTTTTCCCAAATGGTGTCACCGGTGGCTGCTGTTAGTCCCGTGCTAAAAGTAGCTGCCGTTAGCCTCATGTCCATCCTGAAGCCGTTGTCCCGGGCGTCCCCAGGCAGGAACATCTACCGCGTGGCGTTCCGGTCGGGCGTCCAGGAGAGGAACGAGCTCTTCCTGCCCGGCAGGATGGCCTATGTGGTCGACCTGGATGACGAGTTCACCGACACCGACATCCCCACCACCCTGATCCGCAGCAAGGCCGACTGCCCCAGCATGGAGGTCAGACACGTCCCCATAGAAACACTGCTATCCCTCTGTCTCCCTCTGTGTCCTCACGCTGTTCTCTTGCTGTCCCAGGCTCAGACGACTCTCACCACCAACGACATCGTGATCTCCAAGCTGACCCAGATCCTGTCCTACCTGAGACAGGGGACACGCCACAAGAAGATGAAGAAGAAGGATAAAGGTTGGACTCACTTGCAGCCTGTGTCCCCTGGACTTGTCCCCTTCCTAACGTGTCTCTGTTTCAGGTAAACTGGATGACAAGCGAGCTCCTGAAGCTGATCTCAGGTGGGTTGTCCTTCATCGTCTCTGTCCCCACGCCCGGCTGTCCGAGTAACGCCTCCACTCCTCTTTCAGCATCTTTGACGACATCGGGGACTACATCCCGTCCGCCACGTCCAAACCCAAAGACAAAGAGCGCCACCGGGGACGAGACGAAGACAGCAAGAACAGAAGACACGCCTACTTTGAGAAACCGCGCGGAGATGAACACCCGCTGATAGATGTAGACACGGGTAGGTGTCCCCCACTCTGACCCAGACTGACCAGCTGATGGGTAACCTGTCCATCTGTCTGTCCCCTGTCCTCCAGCTCCTGGGTCGATCAAAGACCAGATCAAGATGATCAATGAGAAGTTTGGAGCAGCAGCCAACCAGTGGCAGAACCAGGAACCATATCCTTATTTACTGGGACTTCCTGTCTGACTCTGATCCGGTTCTGAACGGTACCATGAGTCCAGTTTTCAGCCTTAACTGGTGTTTACTGGTTCCCAGAGGAGGGACTCCAGTAAGGAGCAGCTGGGAGATTTCTTTGGAGGATCCAACTCCTACGCAGAGTGTTACCCGGCAACGTGAGACACACATGCACACCCCCACACACGCACACACACACATGCTGAGCCAGGTGTGTCCTGACCTGAGGACCAGCCGCTGTCCCCTCTGATCAGGTGTGTCTCTGCAGGATGGACGACCTGGCGGTGGACAGCGATGAGGAGGTGGACTACAGCAAGATGGACCAGGTGGGTAGTTCTCCCAGCATGCCTTGCTGCTGGCGGCATGGGGTTGGAGGTGATGGCCTGTGGTTCTGTTCCAGGGTAACAAGAAGGGTCCGCTGGGCCGCTGGGACTTCGACACCCAGGAGGAGTACTCTGATTACATGAACAACAAGGAGGCTCTGCCCAAGTAGGCCGGCTGCTCCCTCAGCGCTGACTGGCAGGCGCCAGGCTGCTGCTGACGCTGACGTTTGTCCCCGCAGGGCCGCCTTCCAGTACGGCATCAAGATGTCTGAAGGCAGGAAGACGCGGCGCTTCAAGGAGACCAATGAGAAGGCAGAGCTGGACCGCCAGTGGAAGAAGATCAGCGCGGTGAGTCTGATGAAGGCTAGAGTCTGGTTGAAGCTCCTTCCTTCTGCTCTGGAGGCTAAACTCTCTGTTCTGATGCAGATCATCGAGAAGAGGAAGAAGATGGAGGCTGATGGGTAACTACTTCCTGTTTACTGCTTCCTGCTTTCCACTTTTTGTTTTCTCCTTCCTGTTTACTTCTCCTTGTTTTCTCCTTCCTGTTTACTCCTTTTTGTTTCCTCCTTCCTATTTTCCACTTCCTGTTTGGTGTTTATTGTCCATAAAACATTATCCGGTTGTTTTTCCAGTGTCGATGTTAAGAGACCAAAGTATTGAAGACCTGCTGAAGTTCTGCTCTCTGACCCGTACTGACCTGTTGTTAGGAACCGTAAACACACAGTCTATTGTCATGCAAACAAGATTTATCCTGATTATTGTATCTGTTGTTGTTGTGATTTCCCAATAAAACCATCAGATCCCAGTTTGTCTCACTGGTTTGATGTTCCGGACCTTCTAGGCTTGTGTAGCAGGAGATTGGGACAAGGGATGGACTGAGGAAGGTTCTGGTCTCCAGCGATCCTGAGGCGAGTCCACTCTGGGCCGGCCAGCAGAACTTGGACTCTCCTTCTAAGATAGAATCGTTTTGAACCAGTTCTCTGATGGTTCTGGGCTGGTTCTGAATGAAGTGTAGTATCTGATGGCTTGCAGGGGGCAGTGCTGCTCTGAGCTCAAAGTTCTGGTTCTGGTTCCATAGCACAAACTGAACAGGACCAGTATGCACTGGGTTGAACCCATGGTTATTTACCAGAGCAGGAAACAATGAAAGGTTTGATCATTATTTCCTTGCCAAACTGGAAACAATAAACCGTAAAAAAAAAAAAAAAAAAAAAAACGTCCAATTTTCGGACATTGGACTTCTCTTGCTGTGTGCGACAAACTGGCGAACTGTCCAGGGTGTACCCCGCCTCTCGCCCGAAACGTTCGCTGGAGATGGGCACTAGCACCTCCCGACCCCACCAGGGACAAGAGTGTACAGAAAATGGATGGATGGATGGATGGACATCTCTTGCCTGCGTTGGAGACATCAGCTCAGTGCAGCAGTGGCTCAGTGATGTAACCTTTACAGGATGTTTGATTTGACAAACAGTCCCCACCACACACACAGAGGCTTCTACGGATTACAAATCCAGTATTACACACGCACGGGTATTTTGAGACTATTTTATCTTCATAGAGAAACAGTTTTATTAATATAATTAGCGCATCCATTTATGCTGACTGGATTTAATGACGTCAGTCAACAGTTAGGGTTCAAGCTTTAAATGGATATATAACTCTAACTCTATATTGGTACATTTAGGCATTTTCTCCCTGTATTATACCTGAAACTTCATAAATGACAGAACACGTGAAAAAAATAATGCTCTAAAAATAAACAATGAACACGTTTCCTCCTGGTCACATGACCGTGTTTTTTTTTGCCAACATGGCTACCGAGGACCTGCCGTCTGATTTTGACATCGTCATTTTGGGCACAGGTAGGCGCTAACCTGGATGTTGTGACGTAATCTGGCTTGGGTCTTGTGTCGTAATAAGTTCTGGTTCTGGCTCGATCCAAACCATCCCCAAAGACCGATGTAAACCAGTCTGAACCAGACCAGGAGCTGGACTTAGTCAAGCCGTTAGCTATAGGCTAACAGTCAATGCATTTTCAATGACAGCGGCTAGAAGCTAACGGTTAGCTGCTAGATGGAAGAAGTAAGATAAACACTACTACTACTACTGCTAATAACAATAATAATAATATTAATTGTAATAGTAATAATGTAGTAACGAGGCTGAAAGTGACAAGAAAGAAGAGAAGCAAAAAAGGACTACAAAACTGAGCTAGCTTTAGCCAGCTGAGGCTAGCAGCTGCTCAGGCTGGTGGGTGTGTCAGATCATCGGTAGTAAACAGTGTTTATGGTCAGCAGCAAATCAATAATCACTTTTATCATCATTGCTCCTCTTTATTAGAACTGAAACGCTGATTGGTTCCAGATTGATCAGAACCTGGAACAGGACCCCTACCCACAGACTCAGCAGAACACCAGTGTGCTTACTGGTTACTGGTCACTACAGAACCTCCACATGAGAGCCGTCATGTGGAGGTTCTGTAGAAACCCGGTTGTGTTCCTGGAGGTTCTGATCTGGAGGTTCTGCTGGGTCTAATAAAGTTCTGGTCCAGACTCTTCTGGTTTTGTTAAGTAGAACCCAGATGTTCTCCTCTTCAGAATGAAGCTTGCTGCTCAGAGGCGTCCACCAACATGCCTGATTTAAAACATCTTCAGTTGTTTTTACTCCAGAGGAAAAGTTCGTTTCACGGTTTATATTAATTTAATAAACAACAGAGCTGCACAGAGACTGAGCCCCGTACTTTGACTAGGACACAAGGGAGGTCTGTGGGGATTGTGTGCTATGTGGTTCTGGGTCCGGATAGAAAAGAACTGAGGCGGGCCTCCTTTATCCCCTCCTGTCATCGATTCTGAATGTTAGATGATGAATCTGTATCGGTTATTGATTGATCAGGTTTGGCTGAGTCGGTGGTGGCAGCTGCCTGTTCGAGGGTCGGACAACGAGTTCTCCACCTGGACAGGTGAGCTCCAGCCTGCCTTAGGTCAATGTCTACTTAATGATCAATCAGGTCATTGATTATCACCAATAATATCACCCGGGAGGGCTTTTATTGTGAAAGGCTTCCGTTTGTGTCCTCAGGAGGAGCTACTATGCCGCGAACTGGGCTAGCTTCACCTTCAACGGCCTGCTCACCTGGATCCAGGAGCAGAATGTGAGATTATTGGTTATTGATCATATGATCAGTGATTATTGATCTTCAGCTGACTGATTTGTGTGTATTGGTAGGAGGAGCCAAAGCCAGAGGAGGTCAGGGATTGGTCAGGTCTAACGGAGGAAGGTGAGGAGCTAATTCACCTGTCACAGGCAGACTCCGCCTCCATCACCAACCTGCAGGTGTTCAGCTACGCCAGGTAAGCTTCGCCCCCTGCCTCCACCTGTGGGCTGGGACGACTTGTGAGCTGTTTACATCTCCCCAGTGAGGAAGAGGAGGAGGAGGAAGCTGCAAACACCACAGAAGAAGAGAAAGCAGCTGATGAAGAAGTGGTTAAAGAGTCGTCAGAGACAGAATCTGCAGGTGGGACCTCATCGATACTCATTATCTGTTATTGATCAGCATCTGGATTAACAACTCACATGTTCAGACTCAAAGGAGGAAGAGGAGGAAAAGGAGGGAGCTGGGGAGGAAGAGGAGCAGGTGAGGAAAAGTCAGTGCATTAACCAGGTCTGATCATGTGACACTAACTGTTATCAACCAATCACAGCCCAATCAGGCAGAAGGGGAGGAGCCAGAGGCTGACCAGCCACACCCCTCTTCTCCTGGCCAATCAGAGCCAAGCAGGGAGAAGATCAGTTACGCCCAGCTGGTGAAGGAAGGCCGGAGGTTCAACATCGACCTGGTCTCCAAGGTAAACACAGCTGTGATGTCATCATTTGGACAGCAGGAGTAGCAGCTGATGATGTGACACACTAAGCCCCTCCCCCTCCTCAGCTCATGTTTTCTCGTGGCTCATTGGTTGATCTGCTCATCAAGTCAAACGTCAGCCGCTACGCCGAGTTCAAGAACGTCACCAGGATCCTCACCTATCGCCACGGCAACATAGAGCAGGTTGGTTTTTGGTCTGCCATCCTCCTGCTAGGCTCTCTACTGACCTGTGACCTCTGACCCCTGCCAGGTGCCGTGCAGCAGAGCAGATGTGTTTGCGAGTCGCCAGCTGTCGGTAGTGGAAAAGAGGAAGTTGATGCGCTTCTTGACTTCCTGTGTGGAGGAGACGGAGGAGCAGACAGGTGACTACTACCTGTCCTAATGACATCAACTATTCAGCCTGAGGCATTGTGGGTAATGCAATCTTCTGCCTTCAGTATACCACGGTCGGCCATATTTGGAGTTCCTGCGGGACCAGCAGCTGGGGGACAATCTGCAGCACTTCCTGCTTCACTCCATCGCCATGGTAGCCGAAGACACACCCACAGAGGAAGGTCTTGCCTCGACACGTCACTTCTTGCGCAGCCTGGGTCGCTACGGCAACACTCCCTTCCTGTTTCCTGTGTACGGCCTTGGAGAGATCCCCCAATGCTTCTGCAGGTGAGAACCAACTGTTCCCATGACGACGACGCCACAGGTGGAAGGGAGGGAGGTTCTGCTCCGACCCGGTACTGCTCGGCAGACATCAGTGCTGGCTCTGCTTGATTTTAAAGTTCTGGTCCGACCCGGTTTGGTCTTGGGAGGTTCTAGTTCTGTTGGGTCGGGTTTGATCAGCTGGTACTGCCTCCAACCACAAGCTGGACAGTGTTTGTTTGCAGTTGGGATGTTACAGAAGAGAAGGGGCGTGGCTAGACAGACAGCTACCTCTGATTGGACGGCATTAGAAGCCAGTAGAATTGTGGTTCTGACGCTCTGACCTGGTGTCGTTGCAGGATGAGCGCTGTGTTCGGAGGGATCTACTGCCTCAGACATTCTGTCCACTGTCTCATCGTGGACCGGGACGCCAACAGGTAACCATGGTAACCGCACCAACCAGAGTCATAGGACGGTTTGGACCGGTAGAGGTTCGTTTGGGTGTTCGGTAGTGTTCGGTCCTGCTCCGGCCTGCTCTGACCCTGTTCTCAAAGAGCGGACCTGGTTTGACCTTTGACCCGACTCACCTGTAATGAGCCCCAGGTCCAATCAGAACCACTCAGAAGTCAAACCTCAACCCAGTTCTGCTCCATGAGGGTGCAGAGGGGAAGAGGTCAAAGGGCACAACCCCATCCAAATGGACTATGGTTCGGGTTCTGGTCCAACTGATGCTTTGTAACATCACTTCCTGTTGTAGGTGCAAGGCGGTGATCGACAGCCGAGGTCAGCGAATAAGCTGCAGCCACGTTGTCATGGAGACCAGTTACCTGGACAGGAGCAAGGTGGCCACGCCCCCCAGGTGAGTTCAGTGAGACCATAGAGCACCTGGTGATGAAGGTGGTGGTGATGATGATGATAATGATGGTGATGGTGTGTGTCTCCAGGTTCCTGAGCCGAGCCGTCCTCATCACCGACTCCTCAGTCCTTCCCTCAGAGTCGAACCAGCAGGTAACCCCTCCATCAGCAGGTAGTCCCCAAACCCCCCGCCCCCTCATCAGCAGGTAATCCCCTAATATGGGCGTGGGGAGGTAGCCTCTCCCCAGCCCTCTATTAGCAGGTAACCCCGCCCCTATCCACACTGCTGGATCTTGATTGGAGCAGTAAACAGGAAGTAGGAGCTTAGCCATCTCACCTATGTGTGTGCAGATTTCCATGGTAACAGTTCCCCCTGAAGGAGGAAGTCCTGCAGTGAAGATGGTGGAGCTCAGCTCGTCCTCCATGACCTGCATCCCTGGAACCTGTGAGTGGGTGGGGTTCATCAGGTTGCCATAGAGATGGCCACAGGCTCTAATTGGTTTCCTGTTTCAGATCTGGTCCACCTCACCTGTCGGTCAGTTGGCTCTGCCCACCAGGACCTGTCGCCGTTGGTAACCAGGATGTTTAGAACCACAGAGTCTCAGGAGGAAGGTGAGAAGCAGAACCGAGGAGGAGGCAACACAGTTCCGGTTTCCTCCCCTTCTTCTGTGGTGTAATGGCCATGTTGGTGGTAATGAGGAAGGCCTCTGACCCCGCCTCATCTGGCCCAATCTCCTCATGTTGTCCCTTTGTCCCCAGACCGGCGTCCCTCTGTCCTCTGGAGTCTGTACTTCAACATGGCAGACGGCATGGCGTCGCAGGTCGAAGGTCAGCCGCTGCCTTCTAACGTCCACATTTGCCACGGTCCAGACAGTGCTCTGGGACACGAAGACGCTGTCCAACAGGTGAGACACCTAGGGTCACCTGGTCCTCACAGGTGGTACTGCGTTAAGGGTTATCATGGCCTCCAGCTCTTCTTCTTCTGTTGTTTTCAGGCGGCTTCCATCTTCCAGAGGATCCTCCCAGAGGAGGAGTTCTGTCCTCCGGCACCCAACCCAGAGGACATTGTCTACGACGGAGACAACTCGTCCGCTGGAGAGGACAGGGGAGACATGGGCCAAGACGATGGGCAGAACCCAGAGCAGAACCAGAACCAGGAGAACCCAGACCCAGAGCAGAACCAGAACCAGGAGAACAGGAACCAGAACCAGGAGAACCCAGACCAAGAGCAGAACCAGAACCAGGGGAACCTGGAGCTCCAGAGGGTTGGACCTGAGGAACCTCCATCTTCATCCTGAAACCTTCCAGAACCAGCACCGGGTCAAACTTTCTGCTGGCTTACTTTGTTCTGTTTCAATGTTTTGTCTCAATAAAGTTTCATTATGAATCCAGAAACACCAGCCGGCCAGATGTTTACATACCCATCAGCCTCTCAGCGCATATTGGACCAGTACTGACATAAATAATAACATGCATGCATAAATATAGCCGCGATGCGCCTGCGCAGTTGTACAGTCACTTCCCGTGAGCACACAGGAAGTGACGAAGCGAAAGTAAATCCCTTCAGAAAGTTAACTCAGCTGCGGCTTCTAAGTTGTGTGAATCGTTTAACCTGAACAGGTGAGTCCGCTCTGGTTGGGTTGTGATGTCAGAGTTCCGAACCTGCACGGTGCTGTTCGGCCCCGGTGGGGTTTGGACCTGAGCTCGTTACCAGCCTGGTTTTGGAGCTGCAGCTCAGGCGGTTGTAGGTTCTGCTCTCTGATTGGTTCTGATGAGTTCAGCTGTCGGTTTAAACGGAACCAGGAATGAGTGGGATCTTGAGTAGTTCAGATTCGGGTACGGTTCTGGACCAGAACCACAGCTAAGCGCTGATTTCTGCTCCGGTTCCGTAGCTTCACTCCCTGGACCCGGATGGATGAGACCTGAGGGAAAAGAAGAGGAGGCCACCGACCCATCGGTCCCAGTCCCGCTGCGTCGGTCCATCATGGTTCCGATGGTTCTGTTGCGGCTCTCACCAGCAGAACTCTAACCCGAACCATTCAGACCGTCCAGCATGTACGGTAAGCTAGACGGGCCATGATTCAGTAAAAAGCTCTTTATAAACTAATAATTTAGTCAGTTTGTCTTAAATATCTAAAGTTTAATTCAGAATCAGCCAGGGTGTTGGACCCTGGTGAGCAGGTTCACCAATCAGCTGTCAGGATTTATTCTCAGAAAGGGGCGGGGCCTGGCAGCAGACCCATACCATATTTTAACATGCTCCACTGCACTCCAGAACCGAAGGGGGCGCTACTTCCCACATGAGCCTCGATCTTACACTGTTGTTTTTAAAAAAAAAAAAATCTTTTGATTTGTTAGAACATTTATCAAACACTAACATAGTTGTTGGTTTTACTCTTAATTATTTTCTAAAGCTGCAGACACTTACTGTTTACAACTTTTTTATTATTAGAAAAATTATCTAATGTATGAAATAGTTCCCCCTTCAGTTCTGGAGAGTCTCCAACTCTCCCAGTTATGACTTGTAAGGCCGACTTTGTGTTTCAATATGGCCGGTCCTTGCATTTCAATATGGCTGCTCCCAGCATCAGCAGCAGTGTTGGTTTTAGTTCCCTGCAGCAGCAGACAGACCAAGGTTTTTATTGGCTCTAGTGGCCTTTATTTGATAGTGAATTGACGAGAAAGTGGGTAATGTGAGAAGGGGGAAGACATGTGGCAAAGGTCACCATGCCGGGAATCGAAACTGCGATGGCCGCCTCCATTACTAAGGCCTCCTTATGTGGGTTGTGCTTAACCCCTGCACCACCACAGCACCCCATGATGAACGTTCTCTGTCCTGCAGGACCTTCAGCCATGGAACCAGAACCAGAACCGGACCTGACCATTGTCCTGCTGGGGAACTCTGGCGTGGGGAAGAGCGCGTCGGGGAACACCATCCTAGGCCGCGCGGCGTTCATGTCCCGGGCGTCCTTCAGTCCCAGCAGCATCCCTGTCAGACAGGAAGTGGGTCGGGTCTTCGGGACGCGGGTCCAGGTCGTGGACACGGCCGGGATCCTGGAGTTCGAGGAACAGATCCGGTTCTGCTGCCAGGAAGTTCAGCGGACCAGCCGGGCCCACCTGTTCCTGCTGGTTCTGAAGTTGGACCGCTTCACCCAGGAGCAGAACCGGGCGGTTGAGGCATCCCTCAGGGCAGTCGGGGGGGAAGGCTTGAACCGCTGCTTCCTGCTCTTTACCCATGGAGACGCCCTGAAGGACGCCTTGTTAAGGGAGGCTGCCCCGTTAAGGGAGGCCGCCTCGTTACGAGACGCCGCCCTGAGGGACTTTGTGTTCAGGGACGAGCAGAGCTCGCTACCGGAGGTGGCTCGTAGGTTCTATGGGCGGATGCACCTGTTCAACAATGAGGACGGTGGAGGACAGCAGGTCCAGGAGCTACTGGACAAGGCTGGACACCTGTTGCTACCTGCAGGTAAAGAACTGACGAGCTAATTAGATAACGAGCTAGCAAGCTAATTAGATAGCCAACTAACGAGGTGGTATTATGTAATATTGACTTTATATTGGGTTCTAATGTTTTTCCCGCAGTGTTTCTTTGATTCTTTCATGTTTGAGAAATCCTTTAATCTCCATGGCAACCATTCAGCTGTGCAAAACGCCTGGGTGGACCTAACCCCGCCTTCGAGACTCAGCTCCTCCCTCACTCAGCTCCTACAGACTAGCCAGCAGCAATTTGCAAACAGCTGGTGGAACTGCTGAGCTCATTATAGGAGCTGCTGCTCAGAGCAACACTGGTAATAATAGCAAAGGGTTAACAGAGGAGCTTGGGATGACTTCCTGGAGGCGGAGCTTCAGAAAGAGAAGGAGTTTCTTAAAGAGACAGATGCACAATTTCAAGGCATTAAATCAGAAAGTAAAATTTCTATTATGAAGCATTTTTATAACAACTGAAGGTAAAATGGAAAACATGGTACCGGCCCTTTAAGGAGACAGCAAGCGGTCCACTGGCTCTGTTGGGTCGATTGTTCTGTTTGATATTCAAACTGGTTTAAACTGGAAGGGTGTGAATACTTTTCTCCCCACTTTCTCTGGTCCTGCAGAAATTTCCAGTGACGGGACAGACCGGGTCACAGGTTCTGATGGTCCAGATGGTTCTGATGGTTTTGCTGGTTCCGCCCCGCTGAGGGACAGGAGGATCGTCCTGATCGGACCAGCTGGTTCTGGAAAGAGTTCTGCTGGGAACACTCTGCTCGGGTTCCGGCGCTTTGAACCAGACTCGGATTTTGCCGAAGTGCGGTCAGACCCGGAGCGCTGTTCTGCTGAGGTGGGCCGGGTCCAGCTCACTGTGGTGGACTCGGCTGGACTGTCGGAGGAGGTTCTGACCCTAAACCGGCTGGTTATGGAACTGCGGAACTGTATGTACCTGGCGGAACCGGGACCTCACGTACTGGTTCTGGTGCTGAAGATCGGCCGGCTGAGCTACGGTTCCACCCAGCTGCTCCGCCTGCTGACCCGACTGCTGGACCAGAACCAGAACCTGGCCCGGCATGCTGCAGTTCTGTTCACCCACGGAGACGCCCTGGGGGGGCGGAACCTGACTGACCGGGTCCAGGCCAGCAGCTACGTGTCGGACCTTCTGACCCGCTGCGGCGGCAGGCACGCAGTTCTGGATAACACTCAGTACCGGGACCAGGTCCAGGTGGACCGGTTCCTACACCTGCTGGACCAGATGGTCCAAGAGAACTCGGGCCGGCTCTT
This sequence comes from Xiphophorus hellerii, assembly GCF_003331165.1. Taxonomy (NCBI): domain Eukaryota; kingdom Metazoa; phylum Chordata; class Actinopteri; order Cyprinodontiformes; family Poeciliidae; genus Xiphophorus; species Xiphophorus hellerii. Next base: position 7,727,684 of record NC_045682.1, read on the forward strand.
GAGCCCAGCTGACTGGAACCGGCCACCAGATCCGGGTCAGACGTTCTGGAGCAGACTGAGAGGATCGGGTCTGCTCAGGGTTCTGTCTGCAGTCGGGTTGGTCCAGATTTTGCTGGTCAATAACCAGAACTATCGGTTCTGCTGCTGAACCAGAGACACGGGGCCAGACCCGGTTCTGGTTCTGGCTCCAGTTCTGAATATATCTGGAGCATTCTCTGTTTCAGAACAGTCCTGTCGAACCAGACCGGGTCTGTCCAGGTTCTGCTGCTGAGCCAGAGACAACGGTTTTAATTTTTCTGCAGAACAAAATATTTCTGTTTTTTATTTTGCATTTTTGGATGATTTTATAATAAATTTCTAACATTTCATAAATCTGGATTCGTATCGTGACGTTTTTATTCATGAAGCTCGTTAAAAGTATTCATACTCCCAGTTGGCAGCATCAGGATGTGGGAAGCTATTGGTAAGCTAGTCTGTAGTTTCAGTGTTTTGCCACCATGTTAGCTTACTGTTAGCTTGCTGTTCATCCCACATTACCCAGAATCCCTGTCTACTTTCTGTTGAAGGTTTCTAAGTTTCCTCTGCTACTTTCTCCTACTGCTCTCAAGTTATTAAACCGAATGTTCAGATTCAGAACCAGCTGGGCCCAGAACACCCTCTGCTGGTTCATGGCTCCACCAGCAGGGGGAGACACCACCTACTTCCTGCTGAAGGTTGTATGGTCCAGTCAGTTCTCACTGGGTTCATCTATAGGGACGTCGCTCCTGCACATACCTGGTCCTGAGATCCTACCAGAATCTGACCTTGATTCAGAAACTGATCTTGATCCAGGTCTGGACCAGAACTGGACCAGAATCCTCCAGGAACAGCAGCAGCTCGGTTCTGGTCTCACTTCCTGCTTGGTTCACTTTGGTTCCACTTTGAGTCGGATCTGCAGCGATTCGGGTCGACCAACAACTCTCAGGTAGGAAGAGCCGCTACGGGTCAGAACCCCTACGGGTCAGAATCAGTACAGGTCAGAACCAGTACATGAACACACTCTAGGAATAAAGTAACATCCATAGTAAAAATATTAGTATGACGGTTTATGCTGGGGGTTCTGGAGGGGTGTCTCCTCTGGGTCCATGGTGGTCTCTGGTGTAGTGGGTTTCCACTCAGGGCTCTGGATTTGGGGGCGACTTGTGAACATTATTACAAGTCCATGCCTGTAAGGTTATGGAGAAACCTTACAGGCACACACACAGTCAGTCTCAGGTGTGTGTGTGTGTGGGGGTGTGTGTGTTTGGCTGCGGTTTGCAGTAAATGCATCAGCCAATAGCATGAAGCGTGTTTGTTCTACTGAGATTCTATTATTAAACACGCCGTTATCTGTTCTAGTTTCTGTTTTTTCTCTTTCTGCAGGTTTAGAGGCAGATCGAGGGCTTTAGCACCTCGTTACATTAAACACCTGCTGCCTTCCAGACCAGTCAGGTCTGCTGGTTCTGATCTGCATCCAGAACCAGAACCAAACACAGAGAAGCAGCATTCAGTTTCTATGCACCACAGATCTGGAACAGACTTCCAGAAAGCAGAAATACCGACGAAACCCTGAGTTCACTTAAGACCAGGAACCTGGTTAGAGTTGCTTTGATTATTGATGACTGGAACAATGCTCAATATAATTGATAATGATTCTGATGGTTTGACATCATGTCTGATGTGTTTGTGAAGTAAATGTATTCGAAGCACCTTGGTGCGTGGGTGGAGGATGTAAGTTCTGTCTTGTTAGAAGTCATGTGACCCAAACCCACTCTGACCACTGACTTGCATTTCCTCTCCACAGATCAGTGGGGGGGTGGAGCCAGCTGTCTCAGCATGTTGCCCTGGGTGACGATCCTGTTGGTGATGATGATGAAGAGAAACAGTTAGTGACCTTTCATTGTTCCCACCAGAACCACATGGGTCATGATGGTGACACCTTTATTCATAAATCAGAACCAGCAGGATTTGGTTAAACCACACAGGCTTACCAATGTGAAGCGTAACCATGGAAACAGTGCCTTAAACAAAGCCATAAATACCATCATTATCCCTCATTTTTAATCAAATAAACTTGATAAAATGTTAAAATCAGATGTTTTTTTTAAACCTCAGAATCAGCTTCACTCAGACTGTGGAGGAAAACAGCTGCTAATGCACTAAAAGTAGAGGTCATTTTTAGATTATAGTGCGTTAGCACTTTAGCTAACTTTGAAAACAGTTAGCATGCTTGTCTTCCCTTAAATTATTTTTTCCAGATTAATTCTAAAGCAGAAATTTACTTGGTCGTTTGTAAACTTTCAGTCAAATAAAATTCAACATCTGTGTTGAAGTTTTGTTTTCGACTGTAAAGAATCCTTTAGGTAGTTAGTCTTGTATATTCATGCTCTTATTTTGAAGGGAGCGAACACTGTTTCTGTTTCCTCTCCACATGTCCTCTTTGTGTCTATGGGGCAAATTCTAAGGCTGCAATAAACGAACAAATGAAAAATACAAACGACCAGGATATTATATAAATATTTAAATACAAAAATTCATGAATAGATGTCTTTGAGGGAAGGTTGTTGTTCCTGGACAGCAGCAGGAAGTTCATCTCTGCTGTAACTTGTGAACAGAATGTGGGAGGAAATGATTCAAAGACTTGAAGGATATGAAACTTTAAATCTGGTTGATAAAGATGTGATAAACCTTCAATATCTGAAGGGAAATAACAGTGCCACCTGGTGGACAGGTAAGGTACTGATCCATCACATGTTCTCTGTGTGTGACCTCTGACCTCAGCTGCCTCTGCTGACATTACCAACGTAACTAGAACCAGCGGTGAGAGCCTCAAGCTGTTGCCTGACATTCGAAGGGGGCGTAAGGGGATCGAACTGCATTTCAGGTGGACCCACCCCCGCCTGCTGCTGGACAACCAGAATACCAGGTGTCACCACGGCCGCTGTGAGCTGCTGGAGGATGGGTCGCTGAGCTTCAGCAGTGTCCAGCCAGAGGACTCTGGAGTCTACACCCTGGAGGTCTACAACCAACAGGGGTATAGGCAACACAAGCAGGTGTTCCACCTGCAGGTGGAAGGTGAGTCCAGCAAACACCAACAGCCTCCATAAACGGTGTTTATGAAGCCTGAGGTTCTCCACCTTCACTAGAACCACCCGCAACAAAACTTATGGCACCATGTTAAGGCCAAATTTAAGACTATTCCTCAGCCAGTGGGGCTGCTTCCCTCCCTCTGGAGTAAATACATCCTGAAACCACCCATCTGATTATTGATTGTTGATTAATAATTAATGATTATTGATTAATGACTGATAGGCCGACACAGGGAACTCAGCAACCAGCGCCAGCCAATGAGAAGGAGAATACTAGCTAGCTTTGTAAAGGCTAGCATGCATTAGCTGGTCACCTGTAGCCACTTCTGTCTGTACGGAAAGTTCAACAAAGGATCATAAATGTTAAACGTTCTCTACGTGTGCAGGTTGTTTTCAGGTCCACAGGTCACGCTACATTTACCGATTCACTGATGGGGGCAAGCTACGTACTGTAGCCACAGCCTACCCAATGCTAACACTAGCTTATCCAATGCTAATACTAGTTTATCCATTAATAACACTAGTTTATTCCTTGCTAACTCCACCCTATCCAATGCTACCACTAGCCTATCCAATGCTAACATTAGCTTATCCATTGCTAACTCCAGCCTATCCAATGTTACAACTAGATCAGGGGTGCCCAAAGTAGGTCCTCGAGGGCTGGCATCCTGCATGTCTTAATTCTCTCCCTGGTGGTAGTAACAACCATTTCAGCAAGTCAATGCTCTTCTTAGGCCTCTAACGAGCCATCATTGGATCCAGGTGCGTTAAACCAGGGAGGAAACTAAAACATGCAGGATGCCGGCCCTCAAGGACCGACTTTGGGCACCCCTGAACTAGACTATCCAATGCTGACATTAGCCTATCCAATGCTAACATTAGCTTATCCAAAGCTAACACTAGCTTATCCACTGCTAAAACTACTCTATCCATTGCTAACTCCAGCATGTTAGCAATGGATAACATGCATTATCCATTGCTAAAACTAAGACTAGTTTTTCATAGTCCTAAAACTAGACTATGGAATGATAACATTAGCCTATCCAGTGCCAACTCCTGCCTATCCAATGCTACCACTAGCCTATACAATGCTAATACTAGCTTATCAATTGCTAACACTAGTATATCCATTGCTAACTCCAGCCTATCCAGTGCTATCCAATGCGAACATTAACCTATCCAATGCTAACGCTAGCCTATAAAGTACCAACTACTGCCTATCCAATGCTAACACCAGCTTATTCAATGATAACACTAGCTTATCCAATGCTAACACTAGCCCATCCAAAGCTAACATTAGCTTATTCAAAGCTAACACTAGCTTATCCAATGCTAACTTTAGCATATCCTATTCTAATACTAGCCTATCCTTTGCTAATATTAGCTTATCCAATGCTGACATTAATTTATCCAATGCTAACATTAGCCTATCCAATACTAACATTAGCTTATCCAATTCTAACACCAGCCTATCAAATACTAACACCAACGTTTTTATGCTAACCCCACCCTATCCTATGCTAACTGTAGCCTATGCAATGCTAACACTAGCTTATACATTGCTAACACTAGTATAGTCATTGCTAACTCCAGCCTATCCAATGCTAACATTAGTTTTCCAATGCTAACACTAGCCTGTAAAATACTAACATTAGCCAATCCAATGCTACCACTAGCTTATCCAATGCTAAAACTAGCCTATCCAGTACCAACTCCTGCCTACCCAATGCTAACACTAGCTTATCCTATGCTAACACTAGCCTATCCTTTGCTAATATTAGCTTATCCAGTGCTAACATTAGCCTATCCAATTCTAACCCCACCCTATCCAATGCTAACTGTAGCCCTTCAGTTGTAGGCCTTCCACTGCAGGTCATTAGCATCAGAGGTCAAGCAGCCTGAGCATGGTCACCTTCTCCAAAGCTAATGCAGTTCAGTAGTCTGGTTCCTGGTGTCGACCTATCATCACTCATCAGCAGCATCAGAATGGTGATAGCTTCCTGCTACCAGGTCGTAGCCGTGACCATCCACAAATTTCTGTGTCCCCAGAAAGCAGTCAGTCCAGGATGACTGCCATCGTCTGCTCGCTCCTCCTGCTGCTAATCCTGCTGCTCTTCATCATCTCCTTCCTCCTGTGGAAGAGGAGGCTTCTCAGGTCCAGCATTTCAAGTGCAGCAGCCGGTCAGAGGAAGGCGGAGCCAACAGGTGTTCTCTCCAACCATAACATGCCGGCAGTCACTGACTACCTGTTTTGCAGGTGAAAGGGACACCCAGATCTACATGGCGATGCATGGTAACCATGGCAACAAGGACCAAGAGGAGGGGGAAAAGAAGGAGGAAGAACCTATTTATGGTAAAAACATGACCTCTGACCTCTGACCTCTGTGTTGATCTGCAGCTGAAGTTCCCCCTATTCTCCACAGTTCCCTGTTATCCTGCAGTTCCTGCTGAGCCGGCTGAGAACATCTATGTCTGACGGCCAATCAGAGCGCTGCGCTGCAGAGATAGCCAATCAGAGCACTGCGGGGCCGGCACTCAGCTGTGATTGGCTGAGCTGTTAAACTGTTTTCCCTTCTACCAAATAAAAAAAAAATGAACCCAGACTTTGATGTTAGAACCTGCTGACATTTTTCTCTTCAGGTCTGGCCCGGTTCCTGTCAGACAGAGCCAGGTCCTTTACAGCTTTTTCTGCTTGGTTCTGCTTCATGTATTCAGAACCAGACCTGGATAAGGACTCTGTTCATAAACCAGCTGCAGGTCCAGATGGTCCCAGAGTCCTGAAGGTCCTGGAGGTACTGGAGGCCCGCTCTGTGACCCAGGAGAAGGTTCTGGTGATGTTACACATCCGGACCAGCTTAGCATCAGGCCACAGGAAGCCGGTGGAGCTCTGATTAATGGGACAGGAAGTGGTTTCAGAATAAAGGTCATCAGAGCGGTTGTCATGGTGATGCATCTCAGAGGTGACTTGTTAACTTGAGGAAGTGATCTGGAGCTTCACCTGGTGGCAGGAACACATCACCGCAGGTTGAGGATCCAGAGATCCTATTCCAGTCATGATAATATTACATTAAAGTTAAAGTACTATGTATTGCAGCTACTCCTGAATAAACATCATCTTAAAGTTACTGAAGTAACTGAGTAAATGTAACTAGTTACTCTGCAGTGAAGAGGACAGAGGGTGAGTGAATAAAACCCTCAAGGAATGAAATGACTTTCTGAGGACGAAACAGGAAGCTGACAAACATTCATGAGCTCAGAAAATCCTCCAGATCGCCTCCAGCAGATTAAAGATGGCCGCCACGAAGACTGCAGGACGCCATCATGGTGGACATGGACTCTGTCCTCTAAGGAAGACAATTAGTATACAGGCAGACGACCAGCAGCTTTAGGACTCCCCCTCCTTCAGGTGAGCCTGGTACTGAAGGAAGTCCAGAAGTTCTGGTATGAACCCGGTTCATGTACCGGGCCTTAGGGAAACAGTTCTGATGTCCTCCAGTGAGCAGAACCAAAGCAGCGGTTCTGTGGGCCACCTCCATGTTTAAGATAGCAGTAAAGACACAGAGCCGCCCAGCAGGGGGCGCCACAGTAGACACAAGGCTTTTATTGTTTGATTCAGTGGGATTACATGAGATTGGATCAGAACCAACACCCAAAGGACAGAAACAGGTCATGATTTAAAAAAGATTCTGATGATCAGGAAATATTCAGGCATTAAAATCAGAGAAACTTCATCACAGGAGGGTGATCTGCTCCTCTTCATCATCCTCTTCTGCTTTGTCTTCATCCTTCCGGTCTGGAGTCTGCACACAGATTGGATCAGAACCATGAGCATCCCCTTCAGCCTCACGTCCACCAGCAACAGCCAATCAGAGCTCAAGTTTACTCAACACACCTGGACCATTCCTCGACACAAAGGATTCGCGTCACTGCCATCTAGTGGTCAGATTTATGTCAGGTTATTATGACTCCTTACTGGATTAAAGCAGCCTTTCTCAAACTGTGGTCCCCGGACCGTTTGGTGGCCCGCGGGCGCCCCCTAGTGGTCCGCGAGGTGCTGCACGTAAACGACCGTTTATTTGGCGTGACGTCTGCTCAAAGTGCGACGGTACAGCTAGCTTACCAAAGGACTGTGTTAAAAATAATAATGGAAAACTGGTTTTAAACCGTGTCACTCAAAAGAAAAGCTGCAGATACAGGTGGAAAGAAAACAACTCCAGGAATATTCTATGACCAGGGGAAGCTAAGTCACAGCTGCTGAGTGTTGATTCACTAGCGACTGGATTCCTTTGAACGGTAGGAATCAGTTAGTCAGAACTGTTCTTTGTTTTTCTAACTTTACTTGGTAATGAATGATGCTCTGCTTTCAGGTCAACAGCAATTGTCATTTGTATTTAATTAAAAATTATTAAACTGAATTAAATAAATACAATTGATAGAAATGGGTTAATGAATTTTATATTTAACGGTGCAGAAAAGGATTTTTTATTTCTGTTAAAGCAACTCAAATCTGTTTTTCTTTAATTGTGCTTCTGAATCACAAATAGCGCTAAATGTTATTAATGCACATAACGCTTTTTTTTTTTATTTCTGTGTTTGACATCATTGGAAAGCTTAGACACTTTAAGAATCTGTAAATAACTCAAAGTACCCAAGTGTTCATGGCTTCGTCGTGGCCAGTCACATTTACCAAACAGCACCACTCTTCTCATTAAGATGAACAAAGAAAACAATAATATGTGAGTTAAAAGACTATTTTCATTTCAGGTTGCATCATATAATAAGTTGTTATTATCGAGGGGGAAATTTCAGGTTAGCTGGTCCATGACAGCTTGCTAAATGGGTTAACTGGTCCTCAGCCTGATAAAGTTTGAGAAACACTGGATTAAAGGTGGAGGAGGCCCCGGGGAAGACCCAGGACACGCTGGAGGGACTATGTCTCTCGGCTGACCTGGGAGCGCCTTGGGATTCCCTCCTGGAGGAGCTGGAACAAGTGGCTGGGGAGAGGGAAGTCTGGGCCTCCCTTCTTAATATGTTTCCCTTGCGACCCGACCCCGGATAAGCGGAAGAAAATGGATGGATGGATGGATTAAAGGCTAACTTCGTATCTGTTATCTGAATTTTCGGTATAATTGTAAATAAATTCAGGCAGTAAAGGGACATCAACAATAAATCAAAGCTACGTTAGAGTCAAAGGTGAAAATCTGCAGTAATTTGTAAAGATTACTTTTCTTTTTCCGTTTTATGTTGTAATTCTTTGACCTTTCCTGCCTAAGCAGCTAGCTGGGCTCTGGCTCAGGCTGGAGCTATCGAGCTAATATCAGAGCCAATCCCAGAGCCAATCCCAGAGCTAATCCCAGAGCTAATGCCAGAGCTAATCCAAAGCTAATCCCAGAGCTAGTCCAGAGCCAATCCCAGAGCTAGTCCCGCTCAAAGCCGCTAACGATGTTCCGACCGCTGTCAGTTCTGGTTCTGTTAGACACAGGTAGCTATCTGATGGCTAACAGTTAGCTTACAGATGGCTAACAATTACATTACCGGTAGCTAACAGGTAGCTAATAGTTAGCTAACAGATGAGTATCAGATGAGTCTCAGGAGTATTCTGTGATGTATTTCAGGTGTGTATCAGAGTTGTGTATTCTCAGGTGATTTCTCAGGTGTGTATCAGAGGTGTGTATTCTCAGTTGAGTCTCAGGCAGTGCAGTGGCGGCGGCGCTCACCAGGAACAGCAGGTTGTGGTGGATGATGAACTCTCTGGTGAGTGCGATCATGTCCTGGCTCATGACTTGGAACATGGAGGGCGCCAGTACCACGGCCAGGTTGTGGGCCGACATCTTGTTGTCCTGAGAGAACACCTGGACCCTGGACAGAGTGGGAGGAGCTAGTGAGCAGGTGGGCATCAGGCAGGTAATCATGTCAGGGTTCGGCTCTGTTACATGTAAAGGTGTCCAAACATCATGTTCAGGGTGGCTCTGCTGTCAGGGGGTAGTTGCCGTAGCAACCGTCGGTACTCTTTGAATCTGCTGCGCTCCTTTGGAATCACTGGGAGATAGTAACTGGTTAGACTGGTGGCTGCAGGTGGAGACGCTTCACCTGTAGGGTGGGGGAGAGGGGGGGAGTACCTGCAGCCTTCTGCCACTGCTGCAGCTCCGCCTGCGGCACCAGGCTCTGCTGGTCCCGGATGATCTGCTTGAGTGAGGAGCCAACGTCCAGGACGCCCTGCTCGTGAGCCTCCAGGGGGGCGGAGTTTGGTGACGTCATCAGGGCCTTCACCAGCTCTTTGACCTTCAGCGCCAGGCCGCAGCGCCGGTACAGGCCCTCCACCTTCAGCCCTGCACACAAGTACACTCCGCCCACTCAGGTTTCCATGGAAACACTCTTAACACAGTTCAGCACAGTTTAGATCAACAGCAGTTCTGGTTCTGCTGGAGGCAACCAGGTCAGTCAGGAGGTTTTGGTACCAAACTGGTTCTGGTCCATCAATTGGACCGACCCGGTCTATCAGAATCAGACGTGGGCCACTGATCTGGACATGGACCCCATTGGTTCTGCTTCAGGTTCTACAGCTGGACCAGAATAATCCAGGTTCTGACCCGGCAGCTCTCTGGTCCACTTCCTGTTGGCAGCTTGTGGCAACAGGAAGTGGACTCCTGACCCAGACTCACCGTAGGTGGTGATGTGTGAGACGCAGCGGTGGATGGCCGGGGAAACAGAACCTTTCACGGCGCCGTCAGTCATCGACATCTGACTCGGCCTAGCTGGGTTCTGATTGGCTGCAGGTGGACCCTCAGAAGCTGGATGCTGATTGGCCAGAGCTCTCTTCAGGTGCTGGAACATGGTCTCAGTGCTGCGCTGCTCCTCAAAGCGTAACGACACGGTCCTGATGGGAGAACACCTGTCCAGGCTCAGCCAATCACAGCTGGGGCGGAGCTGCTCTCCGTATGAATACTTTTGGACTGGACTGAAGGTGTGTGAGAGACTCACCTTTCTGCTGTTACCAAGGTAACGGTGTCTTCATACAAAACCATATCTGAAAGAGGAAAGAGATCCAAACTGACTCAAGATATGAAGAAATGGAAAAAAATTTACATCAACTCAACCTGATGGGGGTACAGGTGTGTCTTCTCTAGAAAGAACAGGAAGTTGCAGTCAAAATTAAAAAATGACTATAAACATCCATTTCCTTAAGGTGTGATTATTTATGGGTGTAAATATTTTTAGGGGGTGAATATCTTGGCGTCAGCCAGTGCAGCTCTACCTGTGGGACTGAGCATGCTCAGTGGGAAGGTCAGGCTGCGCTGCCCGGCTCTCTCCACCGGGTGGAGGCTGACTCCTTCGTCCCACAGCACCAGCCAGGCATCAGACTGAGTGGAAGCCCCGCCCACGTCCACCATGCGCACCTTGCTGACGGCTGAGGCCCCGCCCACCTCGGCGTAGGACACCCCCCCTGGTAGAATGACCTGAAGGCAGGGCAGAGGTCAGTTTGTCTGCCTCGGCGTCAACGGCGACGGCAGCAGGTTTCTACCTTAAGGATGTGCACCAGGTGATTCTGCAGCGAGTCGCTGTTGTCGGCGTCACAGATGATGTGATCGTTTAACGTCACCATCTCAAACTGGAGCGCCGACCTGAAATAGCCACAGGTCACGGAATCAGAATTGGAAAACTGAATGAGTCATTCCTGCTGGAAGAGCGTCCTGAGGCTGCAGCATGTCCATCAAAATCTTCGTCTTCTGACTAGCATTAGCATGCTAACTCCTCGGGTCTTTTCATATTTCGACAGCCATTTTTCTTTTCGAGATGGCAGTCATTTGGAAGTCGTTTAGATCAATTTTGAAGCCTTTTAGACCAATTGAGGCAAACAACTGCCTCATCATTTGTTTTCCACTTTGCTCATCCGGTGGTTCATAATCTTCTAAAGCGAATCAGAAACTGAGGAGCTAGCTGTTAGCCAGCCTCACTCCAGGCATCAACCGTAAAAGCATGAAGATGAAACACAGACTGAGACAGTCGTCTTTATGGTTATCGTTAGCTGCTTCTGCTAAGTGCTTAGCTACTTACAGTCAGCTTCTAATAATTATTTTGTTTAGAGGCTTAGTGTTATCTTTCGCTAGTTTTCTATGTTTTTGGTAGTTTATGATTAGTGGAGCTAAGATTCTCGTTTCGCGAATTAGTGGTTGGTGAAGCTAACTTTGGTTAGCTGTGCTGTGCTACTGCTGATTTTAGTGCTAATACATTCTTCATTACAATCCAAATATTTTCACGAAATATTTCTGTGTCCAGTTATGTCTGATTTGATACCAAAAGTATTAATCCGTGATAAATTATGGCAAATTTTGTGCAAAAATTAAGTTTCATTGACAGCCATAACCACCATCTTGTTTTTAGTGGCTAGCATTTGTTTAAAAAATTTTTTTTTAAAAATCAATCCTCTGGAAACATCTGGACCACGTTCGGTTCTCATGCACGCAAGTGAGGATTCAAAAGAAATAATCTGCTGCATCATGATGGAGGTTTGTGTTCACACTTCAGCTGGAATAATTCATTTTTCTGGAATCACGACAGATTTCTGGGACTTGTTTATCATTTATTAATTTCTGTTACAAGTAAAATTAATTAATCTTTTAGTATTATTTTTACTGATGACTTCTGATTGACTGGTTGAGTTTAATGTTTCTGATGTGGTTTCTGATCTGGATTCTAATCCGGTTCATAATCTGGATTTACCCGTCTTTGAGGAAAACGGACAGAACTTCTCTCAGGTCCAGGACGTCACAGGCTGCAGAATCATTTTCCAACGAGAAGAAGAAGCGATCTGCCTCCAGTTTCCCATGGAGTTCTTCCTCCTCCTCTTCTTCCTCACCTGCCCAGGTAACACAGAACACATTATTTAAAGGGACAGAGCGCCTCCTGGTGGACACACTGCACTGGGCCGACTACAGGCTCAGAGCGTTCTGGGAGGGGGAGGAGACAGCATTGAGGTCCAATCAGAACCACTGGCATGGACAACAGAACCAGCACCATCAGAACTGGGCCACCAGGTTCTGGTGCTGGTTCTGATAGCAGCTGGTCTTCAGCCTCCTACGGACCCACAGCTCCCTCTGCAGGCGGCATTGGGTACTGCAATGTTTCTGCTGTGATGGAAGAACCCAATCAGAACCTGGCCGGTTCTGAGCCTGGGGTGACACCAGAGAGCCTTTCTGGTTTGGGTCCAACTTCTGATGAGGTCTGACCACACCGGAACCAAACTCTCAGAACAGCCAGGACTTCCTACACCCCAGTCTGGTTCTGGCTCTGGTTCTGGTTCTGGTCCAGCAGTCTTCAGGTTCTTTGTGTTTCTGTTCAGAAGGAATCTAACCTCGGCAGTCATGGTGTCTTTGCTCCAAGGGTCAAAGGTAGAGCCTCACCTGAGGGGACGGAGGCCTGCTTCCTGTTGGCTGGTTGAAGCTGGTGAGGTCGGACTTCTGCAGGAGAACACAGGTGTGTTAGAGGCTTCAACTGTGACCTCAGGTGAGGTCAGGTGAGGTTTACCTGTGTACTCGTTGAGACGCAGCAACTCAATCTGCAGAGCCTGGCTGGCTTTCTCAGCCAGCAGGATGGGGGAGGGGCTCTGAGGGTCAGACGAAGACACCTGCACACAGGTAGAATGGTTCAGGTGATGGTTCGGGGGTGTAGAGGGTGCAGCGCTAAGCTAAGAGAGAGAGACCTTGGCTCCAGAGCAGATCAGAGACATTGTTTCCTCCACATCGTCACTGACAACCACCTGGCACAGCCTCTGAAACAACAACAACAACATCAACATCATCATCATCATAATCATCCGTTTTCCTTTGACCCGGTCGCCTCTGCTCTCACCTGGTTCATCATGGAGCGGCTGGAGGTCAGAGCGTGGACTCGCCTGTAGCGCCCCCTGCTGTATTTGTTCTGGATAAACGCCGCCCTCTCCTGCTCCGTCGCCTCCGGATGCAGCTGGTCTGCTGCCGGCACAGCTGGAGCCCACACCTGATTGGCCAGCCGGTTGCCGTAGGTGACAAAGAGCTGAAAGGATGGAGAAAGGTCAGGAAGAACTTCCTGTGTGGCAGGTTCAGCCGACTGAAACGCTCAGGTTTGTTCAGGTCATGGATCCAACATGGCCTTCACCAAACTTTCACAAATCAAAGTTTAACAAAACTCGAACTGTCTGCTCCATGACTGAAGAGTCTGAACTTTTTAAACTAGAGCGATCCTCAACATGGGGAAAATATGGTGGAATCTCCCTTTAGCAGTTAAGAGGCTAACTTCAGCTTGTATAATTCAGGATGTTTATGTTTGGACTAACGCTGGATTACAGTCAAATATGTCAAAACACATGGTAGCACATACAGATGTAGCATGGCAACCATGTTTATTTATACAGATTTCTTTAAAGAAGAAAATACGAGGCGTGAGTGGCTATCCCAGGCATACTAGCTATTAGCTTATCCAAGGCTAATGCTAGCCCATCTGAAGCTAACATCAGCTTCTCCAACCCTAATGCTAGCCTACCTACAGTTAACACCAACTTTTCCAATGCTAATGCTAGCCTACCTACAGCTAACACCAGCTTCTCCAATGCTAATGCTAGCCTACCTACAGCTAACACCAACTTTTCCAATGCTAATGCTAGCCTACCTACAGCTAACACCAGCTTCTCCAAAGCTAATGCTAGCCTACCTACAGCAAACACTAGGTTCTCCAATGATAATGCTAGCCTATCTAGAGCTAACTCCAGCTTCTCCAAGCTTTGGAATGGTCATGGCCTCATAAGACGATTTCCCTGAAGAACCAATGTTGATCCTTCAGGCTTCACCTGTATCAGTGGTTCAGTCTTAATTTTGGCAGTAATAGGACACCATATGTACGTAGTGTTCTGGAGACAGCCCTTCCTGAGTAAAGCACTCTGCTGTTTCCGTGTTGCTATCAAGAACCAAAACACTGCAGCCAGATTGCTGACATTTTGAGTCGTTCTGGTGATTCTAGTGAAGTTTAGACCTCTAAACCTCCAATTATTCAGCTTTAGCCAGACAGGAGCCCCTTACTTCAGACCCTCAGACCTATCAGTCCTCCTCACAGTTCAGAATCACCCAAAGGAAACTTATGTTTTAGTTTTCAGCCTTGGCCGTTACACCCGGGGTGTTTAGAATGCTTAACACCTTCACTCTTCCTGCATGTTTGCTCAAAGCTGCATTTCCAGTTTGCTGCTGCTGCTGATAATTAAGCTGTTACCTTTGTGCCCCAACCTGAGACTGATCTATGTCTCTGTCAGCAAGCAACAGTTAGTGATGTGTATGTCTGAATCTGTTCTGGCTCGCCTCCACAGTGATAAACTCTAACTATTGTCAGGGTATTCCCTCCTCAGATGAAAAACAACTTATACCCAACCAGTCAATCAGCATCAAGTTAAGCATAAAACATTCTTACTTTGTGCCTTTTAGTTAATATCCCTGCATTTCTACAGCTACCATGTTGGGTATGAGAGAGATTTCATGGTTTTACAGGAGATTTTTAGAGATGTAGCCAGAGTTGCTCATCTCGCCTTGTGTAGCAAGACTTTCGGAAAGCCAGCTTTGTCTTCTGTTGAAGCTGCTGCCACTGAGTAAACGGTACCAACCCCCACGTGTTTAAAGCTTAGTTTTGTATGAATCTGAACAATGATCTACGTTTCCCAACATGTTGATCCTTCAGGCTTCACCTGTATCAGTGGTTCAGTCCAGGTCTTGTTGTCCATCCTCAGGCTGCGGACCCTGGACAGGCTGTTTCCCAAAACTCTGTGCTGAGCTGAGAGCAGACAGACATTGATGGACAATCAGAGCAGTCTGGTCTCTAGCAGTACCTTTGGTAGCCACATCCTCAGTGGCTCCGCCCACAAGTTGTTTGCTTCCTACCTGCACAGTTATGGCAGATGACCAACAGCAGGTTAACCGATGCCCACTCAGGATTGGCAGCTCCGCAGTCACCACACACTTTGTTGTAGGGGTTCTCCCACAGACGTAGTGCCACCTGGCTGCAGGACTCAGCACTCTGGATGGTGGAGGTCAGGCTATCCAGCCAGAGCGACAGGTCCTTTGACGAGTCAACGGACAGACTATAGCACAGAAACAAGGTTAGCAGTGGTGCCAAGCGTAGCGGACAGGAAGGCTTGACGGACAGGTGAGTACTTGAAGGTCTTGTATGGGGTGACGAGGGCAAACGAGTGCTTTCCTGTCGCTTTCACCGTGGCTACGTTCAGGGGCACGGAGAAGGAGGCGATGCCCAACTGGAAGCTGTCTTTGTTGGGGTAAATCCAAAGGTCGTGACCCCAGACGGCAGCATAGGCACGGCTCCGGGAGTCTTTCAAGGTGACCTGTCCATGTAGCTCAGAGGGGGTTGGGCTTTGCAGGCCACGAGTCGCCAACAGAGATGTGACCCACCCTTCCTGAACCTCTGGGGGAAAGAAAGGAGAAGAAAATAAGGATGAGATTCCGAGGTCCTACCAAAGGAACAAATCCAGAGGATTCATGCTCCCATCTTCTGATCTACTGCCAGAAAGGTGTCTGATCCTGGGTGATGGATAAGGGGTCCGAATTGGAAGTGATTTGATCTGACATTCCTGTTCTCACTCTGTAGCTCCACCAAACTTCACAGCAGGACCAGAACATCTGGAGGGATCTAAAGTCATATCAAATTCTACTAAAGTTCTTAGGGACCACGACTAAAGCTATGCAAGGCTAAAACAGTGGACAGAGTTAAGTCAGAAATGTCTTCAGCTCATATCTCAGGACAAGAGATGGGGCGAAAAGAGAAGGGACAAACTGAGACCTATGAGGATGCGATTCAGGAGAGAGTTTTTAACAATGTTCTTCTTGGAATCCATGTCTGTGTTTGTCTCTCCTGAGACGTGTGGACAGCACCTTCATAGGTAATCAATCATATTAACATGAACCAGACATGAGTCTCTGAGGAACCAAGTCCCAGGAAGACAACAGGACTCTGTCCAGGCGTCACTGTCCTACCGTTACTGTGAGCCATGAAGTCGTAGTGTTTCTTCCTGAAGTAGACGGAGAAGCGTCTTTTGTCCTGAGGCTTCACGTTGGTGATACTGGAGACATGGAACAGCAACTCACTGAACCGGTCCTGATCCACAAAACAAGAACCCAGTCAGTCAGCTGGCCGACACACACCGGAGAACACACACAGGTAAAAGCACACAGGAGTACACTTACTGTTCGTTTCTTACGCAGGGACATCAGCTGGCCATCCAATGTCACCCACAGAACACTGTATCTGATGGACAGAAAAGATATCATCACCTGGTATCCATCCATCTATCCATCCCCCAAAGCCCCCCTGCAAAGCCTTGAGGTTCTGGTCCTGGTACCTGAAGCCCTTCCAGACGTCCAGCCAGCTGGCCCGGACCACAGCGCTCTGAGGAGCTGAGCCTCCGCCGCCGCCGCCCTTCTTCCTGGAGACCCTGATGGTGGCTGCCCTGCGGAGCAAAGAGCTGTCAGCAGACTAGGGCATCTGTCAGGTTTTACTCTGTGATCCTTTAATATACCCTGAGTTAGATCCACTGCTCACTGGTGCTACCTGGTCAACATGACAGGTGTTCTGGTCACATGATTCTAGTGTGACCACGTTGGAATTCAGAGTCCATACGTTACCATTATTAAAACTGAGCTTTAATGTTATTGGTTTCTATGACAACATGTCTGTGTTTCTGGCATCAGCCAATAGGAGCGCCTGGAGGCATTAAAACCAATCATCAGCTCTAGTTAAATGTTGAACAGCAGAAGAACCCAGAAGGAGATCCCTCAGAGAACATCGGACCTGGACATACCTGGGAATCTTCTGCTTCACTGGTTTGGACTTCCTGCTTGGAGGGGGCGGAGCCGGTCGAGTCGGTTTCAAGCGATCTGATTGGTTGGGTGAAACTCTAGATGGTAACCAACGAAAGAATAGCGTCAGTGTTAGAAGAAGGAGAAATCATCATCATCATCACAGACTCACCTGGTGGTAACCGGGTCAGAACCAGGATCCTTATCCACTGATGCCTCAGAACCAGAGGCGACGGGGCTACTGCCTTTATCATCCTCCTCGTTGGACGACTCTGATTCAGCTTCTTCCTGATTGGTCCAAGTACCCAACACTGTGACATATGGATCTTCTTCTTTGATGGACAGAGGGGATGGAGACTGAACTGGAACCAGAACCATTGACCAGAATCAGACAGAGAGAAGGAAGGAAGGTCAGCTGATCAGAAACAGATCAAAACTACTTGGGTCAGTAAAACAGGAACCAGTGGAACCCTGGGCAGGAATGATTGGACAGTGAGACAAGAACTAGTAGAACCCGGAGAAAGGAAACCAGGGTTTATAAGAGCTTTGATCAGTGGACCACAGGTTATAACTGTATTCAGATCAGTTTAAGCAGATTTAGAAGAATCTGGATTCAGACAGGTCCTGAAATTCCAGAACAGAGACAGGTTGATGGTACCAGTACCTTCCTCAGCAGTAACTCCAGCGGCCTCCATAGATGGAAACTTGACTCCTGCGGTTGGGTCCAAAGATGCCTTGACCAGCTGCGACAGAGCCCCGACATCTGGACACGTTCAGAACAACATGGACAGGCAGGTTTTACCATGGGAAGATGTCTGTCTGTCCTGGGTCAGTCTAAAACCCAGAGGATCAGGCTTTAGGGTCAGAGGTTCTGGTCCTATTTCTGGGTCAGAAGAAGACCGTCTGAACCCATCTCTAGAACTTCAGTCCATGTCATTTAAAAAGAGGCGAATGGACAGACTTTTCTCTGGTTACAGAAGCAGGAAGCAGGTCATCCCCCCTCCCTGAAACAACCTCCAGCTCCTCCTTGTGGGTTCCACCCGTTCTACCTTCAGCTGTAATCAGCCACCAGGACCACGAAGAAGCAGCAGCTCAACTCTGAGCTCCATGGATGCACAAAACTCTGCATTCATCAATCTATGTTCTAGATTGAATCCAATCTAGAACATGGTTGGAACATCTATAGACCATCTGCGGTCCGTCTAAGGCAGCGATCCCCAAAGTCGGTCCTCGAGGACCGGCATCCTGCATGTTTTAGTTCTCTCCCTGGTTTAACGCACCTGGATCAAATGATGGCTCGTTAGAGGCCTAAGAAGAGCATTGACTTGCTGTAAAGGTTGTCGGTACCACCAGGGAGAGAACTTAAACATGCAGGATGCCGGTCCTCGAGAACCGACTTTGGGGACCCCTGGTCTAAGGTCTGTCTATGGTTAACTGGTTCAGATCCTCAATCTGATTGGATGGCTTACCTGTGTGACTCCCTCCGTTCATGTTCAGTGGTGGGTGTGGCTCAAGTGAAAGGGGCGGGGCTGATGGGTTAGGAATGTTGTTAACAAACTCCTCCAAGCTGGTGATGTTACTCAGTGAGCTGATGATGCTTTCTAGGCTCGGAGAGTCTGAGCTGTTGGCAGCAGGTGTGGAGGGGGCAGGCCTTAGCTTAGCCTCAGCATTAGCAGCCACAGCGTTAGCAGCCTCAGCTAACCCAGGAATGGTTGTGGAGATACTGTCAGTTAGGCTGTCTATGGGGGGAGGCGCAGAGGGGGCGGAGGCGCTGAAGCTGGTAGCGACTCCAGCCAGAGACGGGATGTTGGCGGCGATGAGGTCCGTGATTCCGTCTAGAGTCGGGAAGTTGTCTCGCGTTGACTTTCGAGGTGAGGAGAGAGGGAGAGCATCTTCATCTGGGGGGAGGAGACAGTGATGTCATCAGTTACATCATTTCATAGGTTGATATTGACATTAATGCCCCCTGGTGGATCGCACTGGAAATGTAGGACCCACCAGTGAGGACAGAGATTGAACAGATCAAAGTGATTCTGAACCAGAGAGAAACGGGATTAATGATTCAGGACCAGAACCAGTCCCAGAACCAGCAGAACAATCTGGCAACGTTTGTCAGGATGATTCCTGATGGAGCTTCCAGAAAAAACGACTTCATGATGATGAACTAGGCCGGAGGTTCTGTAGGATGACAGCAGAACTTTCTGGGTCTGCAGGACGGAGGAGACCCTGCTCATGGAGGCCCGGTAAAGATTTGGACCAGAACTTTCTGGCTCCAGTAACTTCATGATGTCTGACTCAATGTCTGATCAGATTCCCTCTCAGAACGAGCCGAGAGCCAACAGTTCTGCAGCTCAGCCTGGTTCCAGGCTCGGTTCTGGTCCGTTCAGGCTGCAGAGGTTCTGGTCCAGCTCCAGACTGAGCTCAACAGAACAGCGTCTGAGGACAGACTGGTTCACAGAAGTATTGCTGGAGCCGGCCGGTCAGACTGGTTCTGCTGGTCTACGTCAGCAGCTGCTGGTGAACAATCAGTCAACCCGGGTCTTGTGACGGGCCTCAGCGGCCCGGGTCATGTGACCGATCTCTCCTCTGAATAACAAACTGAAAGGAGAAGAGAGGGCCACAGATTTTTATCTTCAAGAAAGAGAAACTAAGATGGTTTATCAGCTGAGAGAATCTCTTACCGGATGACAACCGGTAAGACAAGAAAACTAAACAGTGTTCATGATTCCTGACATGAAAACTAAGAGCCCAGAGTCAGAGCCCAGGTTCTGCTCTGCCATGGCTTCTGGTTCCGGTTCTGGTTCGGAACCGAGATCATTTCTGATAAACCTGCATATCAAACAGTTTTTCTCCTGGTTCAGTAGGAACGGTGGTCCTTCAGAACCGATCAGGTGGGTCCAAGTGGGTCCGGTTCTGGAAGATGATGACATCACAGCAGAGGACAGGAAAGGTTGCAGATAAAATTCCTGCTGCTGAACAGAATCTCCCAGAACCGGACCAGTCAGGTCCATCTGATGACTCGCAGGCAGACGGACCAATCAGAGCGCACCTGGAAACTCCTGTTTACATCCTGGCGGCAAGCTGTCTCACCATGATGCTCTGATGAGGTCATGATGATGTCACAGCTGGAGCCAACCTGCTGAGGTCAGTCTGTGACCTCATCTGTGACCAGGAGGTCAAAGGTCATTAGATGCCTGCTGGTTAGAGTAGTGAACCTGTTGGACCTTCAGTGAGGCCGGATCTGGACTGGAACCAGAACCAGAGTGTTTACCTGTGCTCTGGTGCCGTCCTCTTGGGAAGCTCAGCTGCAGCTCATGAGCCGGGTTTCTGAAACACAAAGTCTGAGTCAGCCCGAGTCGGTCCGGTGGATGAATCGGTACCAGGTGAGCTCACCTGTTTAGGACTGAGGGGACGCTCTTGGAGGAGTGGAGCCGAGGTTTTGGAACTGGAGGAGAAGGGGGCAGAGCCATCTGCAGAGCAAGAGCACAGAGACCCATCAGAGCTGACACTGACCTTCCTGAGGAAAACACACCTAGCAGGGAGAGGTCAAAGGTCGTTCCCAGCTCCTTTCTCAGGAGGAAGACACACCTGGAAGAGCCAGACATTTCCCTGAACCAATAAAGCGAAGACATGAGGAGAGCCAAGTCGGACCCTGAGTGTTCGGATCCATCCCGTCTCCACGGAGACGTTTCCTAACAACATGGAGGGTATGATATCACCAGGACCTGGACTCCTATATGACACACGGGCCTGGTACCGACCCAGAGACGATGGTCCACTAGAACCAATCAGCTTCTTAACATTTATGGAAAAACTAAATCAGTTTCTCTAAACGAAAAATTAATCAGCAGATTTCAGTTTAACTCCTGTAACCGAATCTGGGTCTCCTTCTTTCAGAACCGCTTGCCAATAGAACCCAGAACCTCCCTTCTCCATGTTCTCCTAACCCTCAGTTTGGGTTCACCTGAACAGGTAAAGTCTTCCTGAGAAACAGAAGCAGATCTTACCTTGCTGTCGTCTCCTCAGAGGCTCCCAGACACCTGCAGTTCACCTGTTCACTGGTTCACCTGTCTGTCCCGGGACCTGCACTGCTACCTGTGGCTCACCTGTGGACCGGGTGTGTCTGCTCTATTCTTTTCTGCTCTAATAAACTGCTGCGGCTGGTTTTCTGTCTCTGTGAGGACACCCTTTGCAGAACTCTCAGGGTTCTGGTCTGGTCCGGTCTAACATGCTGGACTTCTGAAGGAGTCCAGAGATGTTTCCAGAACCAAAACCAGACAAAATGGGATCCAGAGATCCACAGAGCCCAGGTTCTAATCCGAACTGGGAAGTCAGAACCTGCTAGCTCAGAACCTTCAGAACCAGAACTATCAGAACTTTACAGAGGACGTTTCACCAGAGCAGGACCGCCAGTTCCTCTGAGACGGTTTTATAGAGCGGCTTCACTTGTTCTACCTGCTGCAGGAATGTGGGCGGAGCTTCCTCTGGCTGTGCCGAGTCATGTTGCTGTGTGTGCGTGTGCTTGTGTGCGGGCATGTACGTGTGTGGGGGTGTGTGTGTGTGTGTGAGCGTGTGCGTGTGTATTTACCGTGTCAAACCTGCATCAGAATCAGAACTCCAGATTCTGGTGTCGGTCCAGGAGTTTCAGAACCTTCAGGCTGTACGCGGTTCTGACCCGCTGATCTGATCTGCAGAATTCCCTGAGAGCTGATGATGATGACGATGGTGATGAAGAGTGACTTGTCAGACAGCAGATCTGAGTCCCACTGAAACCCGATCCAGCCGGTCTGAAAGGTTCTGCTGTAATGGTCCAGTTCTGGGAGCTTCAGTTGGCGTCAGAGTGAGACATCCGACCCAGAGAGGATCTCTGGTTCTGACAACTGGGACAAGATTTAATCTGTTGACTTTCTTTAAGACCACGCCCCCATCAGACCACGCCCCATTATGCCACGCCCCTTATTTACCTGGGTCTCAGTGAAGCGGCACCACCTACAGGCCCAGCTTTGGGTCATTGTGGTTCTGAATCTGGCCTAAAAGCAGAACCATCTCTCTGGCACCAGAACAGGGTCTGTGTTCCTGCTGTTGAGCCAATCGGATCTGGGTCAACTGGTTCTGATCACAAAGGCATCAGATAGAGACCCTGGTTCTGTCAGATCTAACCCTATAGAGAGCCTGGTTCTGTCAGATCTAACCCTATAGAGAGCCTGGTTCTGTCAGATCTAACCAGATAGAGAGCCTGGTTCTGTTCAGATGAACCTGGTTCATCAGAACCTGTGATCAGAACCTTCCAGTAGCTCTCCACCAGCAGACGGTGAGTGTGAAGCTTTGCAGTCCTCTGGGCTGGATGCAGCTACTGCAGGCTTTAGTATACACACCGCCTGCTATAACTATTCATTTTATGATATTTTAATATTGAAAAAGATTTATTTGAAAAAGTTTTACTTTATTAGTATTTTATATTTCAGTCTTTAAAATGCCAGAATTAATTTATATTCTAAATCGGATTTTCTGATCAGTTATTTCAGAAACATTTCCACCAAACTCTTCCTCAGCCACAGTGACAACATTCTGAGGCGTTTCTGCCCCCTGCTGGCTCCTTAATGCCAGCACAGTTTGCTTCACTCCTGCATTCAGCTGCTGCTGCTTACTGAGCTGGACCAGAAACAGGACCATGAACAAAACCAGGACCAGAACCTCACGTGGTTCTGGTTCAGTAAAGCCTGGGTTTAGAGTTTTCACTGACATGAACTGAAGACAGTCTGAAGCTCCCATACTGCTGTATGTGCGTTAGTGCATGTGTGTGTTCTGGTTTAGCTATTCTAATTAGGCCCATTTCTGATGTATTTCTATCCTTGTGAAGACCGATGGCATTATGGGGCCCAAAGCCCGGTTCTACTGCGCTGACCCCGTGGTTTAGGGAAAATGTCTGGGTTACAGATAAACACGTTTACTAAAATGAATCCTACACAAGGTCCTCATATGGGTAGAAACTGGTGTTTAGACCCGACCCACTTCCTGTCAGAGGAGAGACGGGGCGGGCGAGCGAGCGAATTGAAAACAGACCTCCTCTCTCTTTCTCGCTCGCCCAGCTGGATCAGAGTCAGACTGAAGAGGAGCAGTGAGGAAGAGGAACAGTGAGGAAGATCCGATAGAACCGAGGAGTGGAGCTTCATCTGAAGGTTTCTAACTTTTCTTTCTGTAACTTTTGCTGATTCTGCAGTTCTGAGGTTCTGCCGGTCCAGTTGGAGGTTCCGTCTGTGCGGCTGGAGGTTCTGCTGGTCTGGTTGGAGGTTCTGGGTTCTGAACCCAGGCAGTCTGGCAGGAAAAGTCTCTGAGTGGAGTTCTGCTGGTTCTGATCCGATCCCCTCCACGGTTGCTCTGAAACTTGTTTCAGGTCAGGAAGTTGATCCACAGAGGATCTGGTCCCAGATCAGCAGCCGGCGGTTCTGATCCGGTCATCCAGATCCTCACAGAACTTCCAGGTTCCTAAAGAACCCGACTGAACTGCCAGAACCAGCAAAACTATTCTGGCAGAATGACATCAGGACCAACTGAAGGGTTCTAAGATGGACGGACAGCTCCAAATACATGGACCGGACCGGGACCGGAGCTGGACCCAGATCTCCATCTGGACCTCTAACTGGAACTGGAACTGGACTTGGATCTGGACCCAGAACCGGACCTAAGACAGGAGGTTCTGGAGCTTCTGCATCTGAGCCCGGTGAGCTCAGAGACCAAGAAGGATGCTGCTGTTGTTGTGACATCATGAGCATCTGCTGCTGACCCCAGACAGTCACATGACCGCATCATGACCTCATGACCATCATGACATCATCGTGACCTCAGCTCACCTTCCCGTGTCCTGAGGTGTGACAGCTGCTGGTTCTTGTTCTGGTTCTGCTCACTCTTTCTTTCTCTGTCTGCAGGTCAGAGGTGATCAGTCTAAACCAATCAGGTGCCAGACAACAGGTCACATGGGGCGCTGACAGCCAGGTGAGAGTGACATCACAACTACTTTGTGATTGGCTGCTGCAGGTTACCTGGACAGACGTTACCTGAGGACGAGGACACAGCAGCTACTCTCTCTCTCCCTCCTCGCTGCAGCCACAGGAAATACCTTCTTGTTTATTTTCTTCTTCTGTGGTCCAGCCACATTCTTTCCTCAACCAGGACCAGCTGTGATTGGCTGAGCCCAGAGCAGGACGAGCTCTGATTGGACGGCTGCCCTCCGGCACAGTGAGGGATTTGTTTCCGTCTGTTTGAAGGAGCTCAACTGCTTTAACAGACGCTGCCTCCAGGAAAACCCACCAGAACCAGAATCTGGGTCAGTACCCTGCCTTTCCCTGTGGTTCTGTTCAGACAGTTTGCTGAACAGAACCACAGGGACAGAACGGTTCTAGACCCGGTCCTGGTCCGGCAGACGAGTCAGAGGAGAAGTCGAGTCCAACTCATAAAACTGAATCAGAACCTGATAGACATGTTAAGAGGCTCGTTAACAATCTGGCAGATGAATCTGACCCTGGGTCTGATATAAACACTCGGATCAGTCGGGATGATCAGAATAATCTGGATTAGAGGACCATGCTTGGCTGATCAGAGCTGATCAGCTGATTGATGGAATCTGATCAATTTCAGGTCTTCAGGCTGAAGTCGGAGGCGTCTGAAAGTTTCATCTCCAGGCCTCGGCTTCTAACAGACTTTTATTGTGAAATGTCCATCAGGACCAGCAGCCATGACGGCATCCATCAGAGCCACAACAGGAAGTCTGAGCCTCCTGCACTTCCTGCTGGGTGAGTTTAAGAAGCTTTCCCCAGGTGAGGCCTTCTACCTGTCCTGAGGAACTGGCCCAGGTTCTACAGTCGGTTGGTTGGTTCTGAGAGGAACAGTGGACCGGCTGGGCCGGGTCGGTTCTGTAGAACCCTCTACCGGATGTATGGCTTCTCCGTCACATCATTGTGGTTCTGACCAACCGGAGCTTCCTGTCCGTCTGTCCAGGTGTGTTCCTGAGCCGTCCAGAAGGGGGCGTGGCCCTGGAGCTGCTACCTTCCTCCCCAGAAGTTCTCCTCCAATCACAGTCCAATTTCTCCGTGGTGAGCTTCACCTGCCCTTCTCTAGGCAGATCCACCTGAGTGTCTCTGCAGCGCCCCCTGTCTTCCTGTCCACAGGTGTGTTCAGGGTGGAGTGAGGTGAAGTGGCGCTTGCCTCAGGATGCTGACGGAGGTCCAGAGGTTCTGGTGCAAGTCGACGGCTCCAGTCGCATCCTGCAGCTCTTTGGCGCCACCTGGAGGAGCTCCGGCAGGTACACCTGCGAGGAGCCGTCTGCCGATCAGAGCCGCGCGGTGGACGTCTTCGTACCTGGACAAGGTAACGGTCCTCAACAAGTTCGTGAGCAGGAAACTTGGTGGGGTTTCAGAGTGTCCAGAACCACCCTGATCCAATCAGAACCACTCTGATTGGACCTGCAGGCTTCTGTTTCACGCCTTCTGATGATGCTGTGAAGAACCAGTGGCTTAAAGCACTGGTGAGTCCAGAGAACCCAGGAGACCAGTCAGAGAACTGAAGGTCTTCTGGGTGGAGGCGGAACTTCAGAAGATCCATCGGGTTAGAGGGAGGTCCGCGGAGTCAGAGGGAGGTCCGCGGGGTCAGAGGGAGGTCTGCGGGGTCAGAGGGAGGTCTGCGGGGTCAGAGGGAGGTCTGCGGGGTCAGAGGGAGGTCTGCGGGGTCAGAGGGAGGTCTGCGGGGTCAGAGGGAGGTCCACGGGGTCAGAGGGAGGTCCGTGGGGTCAGAGGGAGGTCCGCGGGGTCAGAGGGAGGTCTGCGGGGTCAGAGGGAGGTCTGCGGGGTCAGAGGGAGGTCTGTGGGGTCAGAGGGAGGTCTGTGGGGTCAGAGGGAGGTCTATTGAGTCCTGATGAAGCACATTGTTGCAGCTCTCTGATGTTCTGGAGAAGTCTTGGTGGATGCAGCAGCTCATCTGTGAACCAATGTTGAGAGAGGAACAAAATCCTCTCGTCCTTCAACGAGGACTGTTTCATCTGGACCCTCCTGTCCTGATAGTCCTCGGGTTCCTCAGACGGACTCGTAGTCCAGCTTGGACCGAACCTCAGCAGTAGTGCAGGGGCTGCAGCTGGTGGAGCCCCAGACTACCTGGTGAAACATGTCCACCTTCTTGAAGCTTCTTCAAACCCAAAGTTTATTCAGATTTTCTCCTGCTCTGGCCATCTTCTCTCTCTGTGGGAGAGGTTTCTCCATCCTCTCCCACAGAGAGGATGGAGAAAAGATTCCGTCAGATCATTTGGACCAAATGTTCAGTCCATTTGTTGGTTTCCTTCCTCAGGTCCAGAGCAGTGGTTCGTCCCACAGAATTCCTCCCAGGTGTACAAGCACTCAGAGGAAGGTACCATTCCCTGCGTGGTGTCCGACCCAAAGCTCAACGTCTCTCTGTTCGAACGACCCGGCAGAACCGCAGTGGGCGGGGTCAGATACGAGCCGGCTCTGGGCTTCATGGGACGCCTCAACGATGCAGGACATGTCTGCGTGGCGACAGACGGAGACCAGGAGAAGGAGTCCCAGGTTTTCTATGTCTTCACCGTCCTCGGTAAGGACACTTTTACTGACCCAAAGCATTCTGGACCCACCTGTAGTGACCAGCTGTCTCTGTCTCCGGTCTGTCCTCAGAACCGAAGCAGATGGAGATGGAGCTGTCAGTGTCCAGCCAGGTCCTGAAGCAGGGGGAGGTCCTGACCATGAACTGCTCCGTCAGAGATGTGGACATGGCCTTCTTCACTTGGACCTTCCCCCGCAGACAGGTAGCCATGGCAACAGTACTGAGTCAATAGCAGCAGGATGACTCTTACAGACTATCCTACTTCCTTTCTGCTTTCTGAATCTGGAGTGCAATGGTAGGAGTTGATTCACCGAGTCATGACTCGGACTTGGCTGTAGGCAACATCTGGCAGGTGGAACAGAGCCAAGGGCTCAGGGAATCTGAGTCACAGCATCTCAGTCATGACAGAGGTTCTGGCCGTATGGGGGGTCGGATCCCTCACCCTGGCATGGGGGGGCCGTGCATCTCAGTACACTAGAGTATGTGGGAGCCTTCAGAGTTAAAACATGGAAGAACACCAAAGCACCATGGTGGCTGTTTTTATTGCATTTTATCTGAATGGTGATGTTCAGTAACCGTCAAATGAATGGTTTCTCTACAGGAAGTAGAACCTCTGACAGACATCCTGTCCAATGAAATTCGCTCGTTCATTAACATCTCCAAGGCAACAGAGTCAGACTCAGGTATGTGTTTCAGCAGGTCTATCAGATCTTACACGCCACTGCAGTAAGACTCTTGACGTCAACAGATTGCTATGGCAACTGATGCTGCTGCTTTAGTTGACAGCTTGTTACCATGGTGACTGTTTCCTGCAGGTGTGTATGTGTGCAAAGCTCAGGACTCGCAGTTTAGATGGACCGTGAGGAAAAACATCACAATAACTGTTCTGGGTCAGTAGCGCACACACACACACACGCCGACACACACACACAGACACATGAACAGGTACAGGTAACTCCTCCCTCTCTGCAGACCGAGGCTATGTCTACCTGTGGCCCTCAGGTGAGACCAACATCTCATCTCTCGTCCACCACACCGTGGAGTTGAAGGTACAATGTGACGCCCACCCCACGCCCACCTTCACCTGGTCCAGGCCAAACCAGACTATCGCCATAGAAACCAGCTCCATCAACACCACTCACCTGACCAGCAGCAGGTATGTGGGAAGATTCGTTAATCAGTTTAGTGCAGTGAGAGGTGGAGGTTCACACCTTCAGCTCAGCCGGATCTTTAACTTGACCTGGTGCTGTCCGGAGAGGAACTGGAAACCTTCCGGCAGGTTGAGGTCAGGAACCACAGGGTTTAAAGTTCAGGGTCCTCACATCGACATCTGGTGGGAACAGCTCTGTGGTGACAAAAGTTCTCCTTCCCAGGTAGAATCCAGCTGAACTGTCTACTGTTCTCAGCTGGGACAGTCACTGAGTCTTTCCTTCATCAGACGGTGTTGGTCCTCCTTTAAACTCTAAAACATGCTATCCAGTTGGTTGGTTGGTGGAATGATTGGTTGATTGCAGGTATGTGAGCACCCTGACGCTCCATCAGGTGCAGTTGGACCAGACAGGAACTTACACTGCAACTGCATCCAACGAGGACAGCAGAGAGGACGTCATCTTCTACCTGCAGGTCACAGGTGAGAGAGATATGCTGACTGGTCACCTGAGGGGTATTTACCAATCTGTGAGTTCACTTGCCAGTGTGTCCTTGTCCAGCTCCTCCAAGGATTGTGTCTCTGTCAGAAGTTGATAAGAAAGACATCCTGTGTGTCAGTGAGGGAGTCCCGACTCCATCTGTTACCTGGTACACCTGTCCACGTTCGATCAGGTAGACACCCATACACACAGGTGAAACGACAACCATGTTTCCATGGTAACCTTTTGATTTTCCTGCTGCAGGTGCAGTAATCTGAGTGACGGTTGGAGGAGCCAGTTAGGGACGTTGGAACAGGACGTCACCACAGTGATAGAAGGAGGCGGTACCCTGGTAACCATCATCATCACAATGTGGGAGGGGCTAATTGACCATTGGCTAACCACCCGTGTGTGTCACCTGTTCAGGTAAAAAGTGTGTTGACTCTGAAAACTCTGAACTCTGTGTCGGCTGTTCGCTGCGAAGCTACGAACGCAGCAGGAGGACGAGCGCGAGACCTGCGAGTCCTTCGCACCTGTAAGTACTGCTGGAGTATGGAAGCACCTCTGTGGTTCAGGGTGAATCCTCCAACCTGAAGCATGCTGCAGGATGATCCAGGCTGAATCCTCTGTGGTGTTGAGGATCCATCAGCTGCTGAACCTCAGAAGGTCGATCCTGAAACCGAGCTGAAAAGCAGCTGGTCAGACATGACCAGGGATCTGCTCTAGAGCAGATCAGGGATGTTCGGTTGAGGTTTGAGAAGTCTTGGAGAAGAGACTGATGTTCCCGTTGAGACTCCATGTAAGACTCTGACCTTCTTCTTCCAGCCCTTCTGTCCCAAGTGGTCGTCTTGGTGGCGGTCCTGGTCCTGGTCATCATAGGTGTGATCTTCTTCATCATCCTCATTGCTCTCTGGAGAAACGTCAGTAAGATCATCAGGTTGAGTATTTATTTACCAAACCTCTGCTACGGCCCAAAGAGTCTGGAGTCTGGTCTCTTCGTGTCTGCAGAAGCCTCACTATGAAGCTCGCTGGAAGCTGATGGAGTCTGAAGGTTCTGACGGACAGCCGGGTTCCTACGTGGACCCTGGAGACCTGCCCTACAGCTCCGCCTGGGAGATCCCCAGAGACCAGGTGGCACTCGGTACATAGCACCAGCACCTGTAGGCTCTGCCTGGCAGAAACTCTGCATTCAGTTCACCCACAAACGCCCCGTCAGGTCAGACTAGTGTCTGTCTGTCTGCAGGTCAGGTCCTGGGTTCTGGTCCATTTGGACGGGTTGTAGAGGCAACAGTTTCTGGTCTGACTGGCTCTGACTCACCAACCAAAGCTGCAGTGAAGATCATGAAATGTAAGGTCCTCCCCCTCTGAGTGTCTGAGTCAAAGCTGCGTCTCAGCCTGTGGTTGTGGTTTTGCAGCCAGGAGGGATGCGGCCCAGTCTCTCGTGTCCGAGTTAAAGGTTCTGGGTTACCTGGGTCCTCATCTGAACGTTGTCAACCTGCTGGGAGCCTGCACCAGCCCAGGTACACATTGCACACCTCAGGAGATCCACTTCTGGTTTCACATTCTGCCCTGATCCGGATTAAACTGTTAACAGCTAATCCAGATGTAATCCAGATGTAATCCAGAATAAAGATGTTACAGGAAAAATGGGCCCAAATCCCAGAGTGAAACTGGATTATAGGCAAAAATTTCCATTCCGACGCAGCCGTGTGATTGGTTAGGAAAAGTAAAATCATTTTATTTATATAGCACATTTTTGGCAACAAGGCAATTCAAAGTGTTTTACGTGAATTAGAGAAAATACAAACAAAACAACAAATGAAAAACAAAAGTACAAAACTTTTACAAAAAGGTAAAAGTATAGAGCTACATATTTGTTCCCCATGTTTAATAAGAATAAGAATTTATAAACTAGTCGAGGTTTCTCTGAATTCTTGATCTGACAAAACTAAGTGTTGGTTCTCCATGCTTGATTCTATAAAGTAGATGGTCCTGAATGTGGATCTAAGATAATGAGTCGTTTCTCTGAACTCTAAGTTTGTTCTAATTGCTGCTATGGGTTGAGTGAAATCCTCTGGATCTTTTTGTTCTAATAGGTTTGATTTCTATTCTTGGTTGAGCGTCTAAAGTAATAAATACTCCACAGTTTATAAAGTATTTAAACTAGATGCTTCTGTTTTGGGTTGCTTGGTAAGTGTAAGTACTCCATAGTTTATAAGATGGGAGTTTCTCTGGATAAATTAGACAAACATGGAAAAGAAATTACACATCAGGAAAAATAGCACATGCAGCAACATTTAGCTTCATTGGTCAATTAAGCTGAAAAATGATAAAGAGGAGCTGAACTCTGTGATCGTCTCACCAGCCTGAGAGGAAAGAAACCAGAGATTATACTGGAAATAACCTGGAGTGGGCGGGGCCTGAAACTCAGATCCTGGTTCACCATCAGAACCTGAAACCCAGATCCTGGTTCACCATCAGAACCTGAAACCCAGATCCTGGTTCACCATCAGAACCGCTGCTCAGCCAGATGTTCTGTCGGGTCTAACTGGTTCTGTCCAGGTGTGCTCAGACCTCATTCAGAGTTTAGAACAAAGAATAAAGTCCGGTTCCGTGTTCCAGGTCCAGTTTACCTGATCACTGAGTTCTGTCGTCATGGCAACCTGCTGAGCTACTTGCAGAGGAACAAAGACACATTTGGACAGGTGGACATGCCCATCAGGAGGTGAGCCAACCCTCTGACCTCTGACCTCTCTCTCCCAGTGATTGCTCACTGTCTCTCGCCCACAGTAACAGCGACGGCGGCTACATGGACATGAACCAAGATGGACGGGGACGTTATGTCCCTCTGAAGGAGCTGAAGGACACCGAGCAGGGGATAAGCCACGCCCCCACAGGTGATGTCATGTGATCAGGTAAACACAAACAGGAACAAGATGAACTTATGATCACCACTGCTGTTCTCTTTCAGACCACCAGAAGGCGCCATCGCTCCTCCTTAGTGACTCTCCCGTCCTCACCCTGGAAGACCTGCTCAGTTTCTCCTTCCAGGTCGCTCAGGCCATGGATTTCCTGTCCTCCAGGAAGGTACGACCGCCGCCATGTTGCTTTCTGCAGCCAGACTCTCCTCCATCCTGCTTGATCAACCCATATGCTCAGTTTGACTCGGCTGAATTTGTCTTTTTAATGTCGCACCAACTGGACGAAGTGTCTCCAGATCAAAAACAAGGTTTAAAAAAATCTGTTCAACTTTGAATGAAAACCAGAGAAGATCAGCTGGAGTCCTTAACAATGCCGGATGTTTGCTACAGTTTGACCAACCACAACATAACCCAGGGAATTATCCCAGGATAGGCTGTAACCCTAACCCTGATCCTGATGGACCTCCTGACCTTCTCCAGACACGTTTCAGCAAAGTCTTCACGTTTGGACCAACAATATGGTTCTGGTGCCACTGGAGCCATTAACTCAGCTACCCCTGATTACTGATGAGCTGCTTTCAGAGGAAGTACTGCTGGTCAGACGATTCTTCCTCTGTTCTTCTTCCTTCTGAGACGTTCAGCTCTTTGGGCAGCACCTTGGAGAAGTTTCCTCCCATCACACATGAGCAGATTGTGGCTGTTGGTCTGAGTGATTCAGAGGTCAAAGTTTACTTCATCTGAAAGTGTTCTGTTCAAGAACTTGGATGAAACGGTTTGGAGAAGCAGCAAAGACCCTCAAGAGTCCCACCTGGGACGTCTAGGTCCAGATGTCTCTAGAACCGTTTTACTGCCTGACATGTTGTCCAAATGTTGTGTGTCCCTCAGTGTGTCCACAGAGACCTGGGAGCCAGGAACGTCCTGGTCTGTGAGGGGAAGCTGCTGAAGATCTGTGATTTTGGTTTGGCCAGAGACCTTCAGAAGGACGAAGATTACGTCATCAGGAGAAACGTCAGTCCCACACAAGACATTGGTCCCTGATTGATGACATCATCAACCAGGTAGCTCATGTGTCCTGTGCCTGTTTGGTTTCAGAGCTTCCTGCCACTGAGGTGGATGTCTCCAGAGAGCATCTTCCAGAACATCTACAGCACTGAGAGCGACGTGTGGTCCTACGGAGTCCTGCTGTGGGAGATCTTCTCTCTGGGTAACTCAGTCTGACCAGTATACAGACCCCAGTATAACCAGTGTAACCAGTTTACACGAGGTGGTGTATTGTGTGGCAGGCTGCGCCCCGTATCCTGACCTCCTGACAACCCGACAGTTTAGTTCTGCTCTGAAAAGAGGACACAGAATGGACCGACCGGAACACGCTACGTCTGACATGTACGACGACACGTCTCAACCCGTCTCAACATGCCTCAACACTCAACATGTCTCCACACGCCTCAACACACATCAATACGCCTCAACCTGCATCAACACGTCTTCTGGTTCCAGGTATGCTGTGATGAAGCAGTGCTGGGATGAAGATCCTCTCTCCAGACCATCTTTCTCATCATTGGTTGCTGCTGTGGGCAACATGTTGCCAGCTGACTACCGACAGGTGAGCTGATGTGGATGAGCAGTCCGAGTCATGCGTGGGGTCGTCACTCCTCTGTGTGTTGGGTCCTCAGCGGTACGCCCAGCTGACCGAAGACTTCCTGAGAGGAGACGGCCCGGCTGTACTGCAGTCCAGACGCAGCCTGTCCCGGACGACCGAGACGGAGACAGAGACGGACGTCCAGTTGGACAGAAACTCCTCCCACTGTGCCGCACGCTTCCAGGAAGCTGAACTCGGCTTTCACTTCACAGGAAGTCCTTCCTCTGACGTGAAGGAGCGCCTGCTGGAGGCGGAACCAGATGACTCAGGCCCCTCCCATAATCCTTGCATCATGCCTGTCGTCACTATGGAAACCAGCAGCAGCACTGCGCTGGACGCAGTCAGGTACCTGTGAAGAGTCTCTCTATAAATCAGCCATTCTGTCCCAGCTAGCAGGAAGTGATGTCAGAGGCACCTCTGCTGACATCTTGGTTCTGGAGAGACATTTTTTAACTTCAGTAGAACCTGGCAGATCTGGTTCTAGTTCTGGGTCCAGATGGCCTTTTCCATCCTGGAAGGATGCAGGTGAACCAAGCTGGAAACAGAGCATGCTTTTATTGTGAAACTCCTGCAGGAAGCTGCACAGCATGTCACATATCTTCTCAGTGGCGTTTCCTTGACTTGACTGTGTTTTTATCCTTCAGCCCTTTGCTGTCAGCCGCCATCTTGGAGTCACAGGAAGTGACATCACCACCAGAAGCTCCTGCTGAGGAAGAGGAGGAGAGCTGCCTGTGAAGGTGCCGCCTGGTGTTGGCCCCGCCCCGGTGCAGCTGGACCTATCAGAGACAGAGGAGCAGCCATATTTCCTGCTAATACGAAGATAGAAGCAGCTCTGGCTCCGATTTATCCGCAGTCATACTCTACGCCATGTAGCTCTACTCAGATTACCTGCTCCTGATCCGGTCCTGACCCAGGACCAAATGCTTCAATAAAATATATCCAACAGCTTCTCAGTCTCATTCAACAGACGTGATCCACCTTCATCATCAGTTCTCTGCCCCATCCCTGGGGGGTCGCGAGGTCATACTGCTGCTAGTTTTCTGTAGCATGTCTGCTTCCTTCAGGTGAGTTCAGGAGTTCTTGGAGGTAAATCTTTTCAGTTTCTGGTTTTCAGACGTAAATGAAGGTTAAAACGTGAAGCATTTACTTAGCACCAGAGTCTTTAGCAGATCATTTTAAATGACGGAAAGCTGTTAGCATGAACCAGTTAGCTCGCTAACATCAGGCTAGCTTTGAGATTGACCAGTTAATGCAGAATCATCTGAAGAATCTGGTGAAACTTCCAGCTAATTTCACCCTTGTCGTCTCTAACCTGCTCTGATTGAAGAACTAATTTTAGACCTGCACTAGATTATTCCAAAGTCACAGCACAATAATCTAGTTTCTAACCTAGATTAAACTGCTGTGGGTTTTGGGTAATCAGGTGGAATGTCCCTTTAGCTGAATCAGAACCAGGTTCAGGTTTTTCCGTGTTTATGGGTTTCTGTCTGCAGCCTCTTCTGGTTTCTAATCGGATCAGGTGCCAACACCACAAACCGGGTCACCAGTTTCACTGTAGCTGTGTTCTGGTTCTGGTTCTCATTCAGCCTGAAGATTAACATTTAGTTTTTATTAAAATACTAAAATGACCTCTAAGGATAAAACACTGGTTTGTGTTGAATGTGATGAGTTATAATCTACTGGTCGTCTCATTAGAATCTATTTAAGCTTCAGGAAATGATGGAAACAATTTTTATTCTAATTATTGTAGGACAAATAACATTCTTATGTTCCTCAAACCTTCGATGGACTGGCGACCTGTCCAGGGTGTACCCTGCCTCGTCCGAAATGTCTCGCTGGAGATAGGCACCAGACCTCAAAAGGGACAAAGGCGTAAGAAAATGGATGGATGTTCCTCAAACTAAAATGGTGATGGTTGTAACACTTTATTTGAAGGGGTGAGCACTGTACATAAGACATGACACTCATAAATAACAGGACAGAGTTTACAACTGTTGTCATAAGGTGTCATTCGGTAAATAACACATTTAATCAATGTAGAGTTGCATTAAAAGTCCAATATAAGAGTGAACTTTGCATTATTTGGTCAATAATGATCCTTTTAATGAAAATTTCTATTAAAAGTTGCATTGAAAATGTTATTTACAGAATGACACTTAATGACAACGGTCACAAACATTCATAAACACTCCATGTTCACGACTGTCATGTCAGTCTTATGTAGACCCCTTCAAATAAAATGGTGCCATAGTTGTTTTCTGAAAGCAGCGCATCACCATCATCATCATCGTTTCTGCGTTGCGTATTTCTGAGGTGGTGAAAACAGCTGCAGTTTGGTCCTGAAGCTCAGCTCCTCATCTGGACGTTGAGGATCTAACGCTGCAGCGATATGGAGGTGGATTACTGTGCAGCGATAACGCTAACGTCCAGATGCTGCAGCAGTTCAATCTTCATACGGTCGGCTCTCATGGACAATCTGGAGGTGTGCGCTGTTACAGCCGGCCTGGGCTGCGAACAGCTACTGGCAGTTTCTACTATCTGCCAGGTTCTACTGCGGTCTGTGACTCGATAAAACCACGGAAATCACACACACACGGTCAGGATAGCTTATCTTCAGCTCAACAAAAATCGAGCTTTGGTTTTTGGAGCAAAACGGTCAGAAACTATAAAAACAGCACGTATATAATTATTGTATAATGAAACATATTTGGTACCTGCCATAGCAATGCATGGAAGGCACCTGTTGTTCTACCGTCAATAGAATGCCGCTTTATTTATATATTTCAAATGTATCAAAACGTGCGGCTTGATCTCGGCATTCGGGCTATTACTTTTATTGGGGTTTCGACAAAAAATGGCGACGGAATTAGCCAAAAACGAGCAAAATTTCCAACTGCCGAAATTTAGAGTGTGATTTGTGGTGGACTTCTGACTTTTTAACTCGTCCTCACGCCCACAAATATCGCTCTACTGGTATAAAAGTCGATCTTGACATCGCACCGAATGCCTGCTTCTGAAAAATGTTTTCAAAATTTCTCTAAAGTTTACGGTTTTCTGTCAAGATTCTCCAGAGCGAACTGGTGTCGCAGGGAAAACTCAGGCTCTCAGGCATTCATTTTCATACTTTTCTCAAAAATGTCAGAGCATCTCTCTCTCGTTGCTATTACTGCGAGTGAGGTTCCGATATGTATCGAAAACTATTAATTTCATAATTATGCATGAAGTATTTATTCCCTGTAATGACTTTCTGCAAAAGAAATTCAAAATAAATATCAATTCCTGTGTTATTTCTACATCACCATCACTTTCTGTGACTGAGATTTTGAGATGTGGTGGAAAATGACTACAAGTTAACATCTGCTGATCATGTTATATGAATGATTGTGAACTCTCACCAAAAGAACTACTTGGGTTACATGCACAAGGCTGGGAGTTGTTTTCTACAGCTGCATCAGAACCAGACTGTCTCGCCCCTTGTTTTTTAGTTCCTTATCCTTGGTATAAAACTCATGTGTTGTCTCTGCCTGGCAGAGCTTTTCATCCAGACCTGCTTCATTACCGATTGTCCTTCAAGCTCTCTGCATTGTGCTCAATATTTGAATAAACCTGATTGAGTGATTTCACCTGAACAGTGCTTGGTAAAATAGTTTTTTTCCCCCCACAACAGAGACGATAAACCTCTTTTCCTTTGCAACTTCATGAAGGTTTTTAGGAAGATTTTCAGGAGTGAAAGAAATCTACTCCATCTTATAACCAAATTCGGTCTTCCAACAGGGATGTAGAATTAAATTATGATATTAGCGATTTAATTCTCTGGCTAAGTTTTTACCCACAAATACTGATTTCTAAAAATCAGCTCAATTTTAAAAGTGAAATAATTCTATTTAAGAGAGTGCTTAAACGCTGCAACATCACAAAAGCCCAATTTTTATACCAATATGTTAACATCTCAATTTAAGATTTGAAATTCCTCTTGCATTCGTTACATTTCGTTTCACTTTCCTCAATTTGTGACTATTTTTTTATTTCTTCTTTTCCTGCTCAGTTTATCATATCTATCTTTTTTATTACTAATGTGTGCCTAGTACTTTTTTTTTTTTGTAGAATTTTCTATAAAGACGAAAACACAAACACTGCCATAATTTCGCCTTTTAACTCCAAACGTCACATGCAGCAATGAATTGTGGGTAATACATTTCACCAAATGTGGGTTTAGTGTAAGGGCGGAAATAGGACACAAAATGGGCGGAGCCAAAGCAGGAAGTGGAGAATTTGGGACACACTACGACCTGAAACCCTCCAACACAACATCAGAAGGACGGACAGGATCTTCCTCCCTGATGCTGGATCTGACCACGCCCCCTCTCCGGCCACGCCCCTTCTCGGACCACGCCCCGGGCCTGTTGCCCCGCCCCCTCCTGTCTTTCCTCCTGCTGCTGAGTTCATTTCCATCATTCTCATAATGTTTACAAACATCTCAGATTCATAGAGACATGAGAATCATATTCAGATTGAATCACTATTCAATATAATAAATTATAACAGAAAACAAGAATCAGGATTATTTAAACTATTTGTAATTCCAACCATTCTATTTTTTCAGTTTTGGGCTGATCAGCCCCTCAGAGCAACAGAACAATTTTAATTAATTCATATTAAGATAATTCAGCCATTACCTCGACGTATCTGGACTCGGGTCACTCCAGGTCGTCACAGATGAACTTCTGGTCCCGTCTGATCCAAACCTGAACTGGTCAGTTTCTCAGAGTCAAAACGTCACAAACTGGAGTCGTTTATGAGCTTTGAAAATTGTTTGATGATGTGATTGCAGAATCAGATCATGTGACCAGAAGGAGGAGGAAAAAGAGGAGGAGGAGGAGGAAGAGGAGTAGGAGGTCAGTTTGTTTCAAGAGGAAGTTTCTCCTTCAGTCAGATTCACTCTGGCTTCAGCCTGAGAGAGAGAGAAAGAGAGAGAGAGATGAGGCTCCATTCAGTGCTGCTGTTGATCGCCCTCGGTGCCTGCGCTGCTGCAGGTCAGATCATATTTATTTACTCATTAATTACCTGTTTATTAAACTCTTATGCACATTAATTACCCAAAATGGTTCCTGAATTTAATACATCAGACCATGTTCATTAATAATCTGATGATTTGATCAGATTATTAAACCAAACACATCAGCTGTTAGATAAAGTTTTAAAAAAATCTGCTCATGATAATTAAGCATTAATATGATTGAGCTGTTAATAAATGTTAATAAATGTTAATGACCTTTTGTTACCTGTTGGTTTAATACCTAAGTTGAATTAATGTGGAAATGAAACCAGGCAGATCCATGGGGTTCACTTACTTTCTAAACTTAATAAAAACAACAAACTGATGATTTCATGGGAAAATGTTTTTTTTCATTTTCTTCATAAAATAGATTTGATAATAAACAGAATCTGTTCAAACTAATAATTTAATGCAATATTTCCTATAAACTCAGCTGGTCATAATTCATGTTAAACAATAATTTGCTCTTTATTACTGCATAATTAGTGTTTACATTGAAGATAAATAACTAATGAACCCTTAGGTCACCATATAATAACCTGCTGGTTATTGATTAATGATCTGATGATTATTGATTAATGATTTGATTATTATTCAGCCGCTGCGTTTACAGAATTACTGTTTTACACAGTAAAAGTGAAATAAAAATAATCCAGAAACATAAAAACTGGCTTATTAAATATGAATATTTATGGAAATGTTTAAAAGAGGAAATGTTTTCCTCTTTTAAACTTTCTTCAACTGATTCTGACCTGAAGAAGCTTCTCAGAATCATTTGGACCGGGCTCAGAACCAGAATCAGGCTACTGACGAGCTCCGTTACAGAGTGAACCAATCAGGCGCTGGTTCTGACTGACCCGTTCCGGCCGGAACATGAAGCTGGTTCTGATGATGATCAGTTTATTCTGACAGCAGCAGATCATGACGGTCTGGATCTGGTTCTGGTCCAGTTTTTGGTCTGGATCTGGCCCAGTTCTGGTTCTGGTGAAGCGACTCGGTCCAAATGTTCCTCTGATGTTTCATAAACAGTAAGCGGCCGCAGGTCACATGACCCAACAGGAAGTCACACCTGAAACAGTTGCAGGTTCTGGTTCTGGTTCTGATTCTGCAGGTTTTGTTCCTGCAGGGCCCCAAACGACCGTTTAGACAGCAGACCACAAGCAGGTTACCATGGTGACGGCACCTTTGGGATAAAGTAGAGTCCAATAAATGGTTCAGCTTTTGATAACAGTAGCATTAAAAATAAGATTTTAAAGCAGAAAATGTGAAAAATGCTTTTATATAATTTATTTTTCCAGGTTTATTAATTTGTCTCCATGTTGTTACAGTTTATGAGACAAATAATCTCAAAACAGATCTCCTCCAAAACAACAATAATAATAATAATACTAATAATAATAATAATAGAAGCATATTATTATTATTGTTGTTGTTATAATAATAATAATAAGCTTATTATTATTATTGATAGTAATAATAATTATTATTATTGATAGTAATAATAATAATAATAATAGAAGCATATTATTATATTATTTTTATATCAATAAAAATAAGCTTATTATTATTATTATTATTATTATATCAATAATAACAATAGAAGCTCAATATTATTGATAGTAATAATAATTCATTATTATTATTATTATTATTATTATTAATAATAATAATAATAATAATAATAATAATAATTATTATTATTATTATTATTATTATTATTATTATAGTTCAGTTTGGACTTATAAAAAGTCCAAACTGAAGTTTATATCATTTTTGTGACATACTGTGTTTGCTGTTTAGATCTGAACGGTTTCAGGATTCCGATCGATCGCTAAACGTTTCTACTTGGGGGAAACTAGCATACAGCTACGTGTCTCTGTGTGCTTAGCGCTATCAATCACTGTTGTGCACACGCTGCTCACTCACTCTCCAGTTACTCTCTGCTACCCTTGCAGAGCCTGTAGTGAACGCTAAGGCTAGTTAGCATAGCTACCATTGAGAGCAGTCACTGGTGGCTACGCTAACCTGTTGCTATTCTAACTTTCCATTACAATTTTCCTAACAGTAAATTCTTTCTCCGTCATCAGCACATTTAGCAGTGAGTACATGATGTTGATTGACAGCGCTAAGCCCCGCCTCCTGCCTCTTATTGGTTGTTTTTGGTGCGTTTCAGCAGCAGCACCTGAGGGAGGATCTGCTCTGATTATCTGAATCATAACAAACATGGAGACGGATCAATAAATCTGTAGAAATTTCTTATCGTAAAGTTCCTCTGATGTTTCACACATTAAAACCTCAGCAGCTGGAGGTCTGCCGGTTCTGATTCTGGTTCTGCTCAGACAGCTGAGTCCTGACTGAAGGTGACCTGTTGCCATGGAGACGTCTGAGTTATTTTATACCCTGATTGTTTATGACGGGATGTAAACATGAAACTGAACA
Organism: Xiphophorus hellerii; assembly: GCF_003331165.1. Classification (NCBI taxonomy): domain Eukaryota; kingdom Metazoa; phylum Chordata; class Actinopteri; order Cyprinodontiformes; family Poeciliidae; genus Xiphophorus; species Xiphophorus hellerii. Next base: position 7,767,903 of record NC_045682.1, read on the forward strand.
GAACCACCGAGTTTACTGTCTGACCCGATCCCGGCTCACCGCTTCTGGTTCTGATTCAGAAAAACACACGTCAGGTCCAGAACCGCCAGAACCACCAACAGGATCTACTGCAGAACCTGACCTCTGACATCCAGGAGAACCGGACCAAGACAAAACCGGACCCCTGAAGAACTGGACCCAATGCGCTCCACGTTCTTGACCCAGTAGTCAGCCTGAAGGCGCTCCTCTTCCAGACCGTTGGTACCGACCCATCACCAGTGGTTCTGGAGCTGACGCCCTCAGCCCCCACTCCTCCTCAGTTGGACCTATAAATACCAGAGAGTAGGGTGTAAACACGTCGCCGTGGTAACCGGTTCCTCCAACGCGCCGCAGAGTTCAGACCAAAGAAGAAGTCAGAGGAGGAAGTGGGAGAAACCTGGGGGGGTCCAGTGTGTGTGCGTGAGTGTGTATGCGTGAGGGGGTGTGCATGTGTGTGTGTGTGTGTGTGCGTGTGTGTGCGGTCTGCGGTCGAATGTGTTTCCTGGCTCTCTGAGGTTTCTTCACTTCTCCCTCCGATCTGAAACCGACTGCAGAACTTTCTCCAAAAACAGAAGTGGGACAATAGGACCTGCATCAGCTCAGCACCGCTCCCGACCCGTGAGCCTGAACCGGGTCAGGAACCTGGTGCCAGAGCCGGCGTTCTGGTTCTAGAGCCAGAAACTGATCACCATCCATGATCAGGTTCTGCTGATCACCGGACGATCTGATCCAAGTGCAACAGAGACCCGGAGTCGGGAACTGACCTGAAAGCCTCATAGAGAAAGAGGAGGGCAGAGAGCGCCCACTGCTGGTGGACCCACCTGCAGTGGGGGGTCACCTGTCTCTGTCTCCATGAAACTTCAGGTTGTGCAGATCAGACAGAACCAGAACCAAACCGTCCAATCACTGAACAGAAACATGAGAGGATGTAGCATCTCTGGATCAAAAGAGTTCTACAGTTATAGATCTAGATTTATAAATCTAGAGTTATAGATCTAGATTTATAAATCTAGAGTTGTTGATTTAGATTTATATATCTAGATTATATTGCACAGCTTCAGTTGTTCCAGCTGGAAACTAGAGATCAGGATGACCTCTGAACTCTGACCTGAACCTTCGGAGCCACATAGAGACTGTTCCAAAGTGGGCCTTCTATCAGCTGAAGAACATTTCCAGGATCAGAGGACTAATGTCTCAGCATCAGAGAAACTCATCCAGGCGTTTCTCTGCAGTGGCATTGATTTACTGCAGCACAGGTCTGACTAACAAATCAATGGTCCAGAACGCTGCTGCTGGAGTTCTGACTAAACCCAGGAAGATACAGCACAGCATCCAGTTATATATCACCCAGTTCTACATTCCTTCACTGAGAGGAGAGACTTCAAATACTGCTGGTAGTTTAGAAATCACTGAACAGATTAAAGATCTGCTGCTGCTGTTGGATCCATCTGCTGGTTCCGCTCTGCATCAGAACCAGAACCAAACATGGAGAAGCAGCATTCAGCTACTATGACCCACAGATCTGGAACAAACTTCCAGAAAATGGAAAAAACAGCCGAAACCCTGAGTTCCTTTAAATCTAGAAAACCCAACTGCTTAGTTACTTTTGAAACTTGGATCAATAGTCGATTTTTATTTTTGATGATTCTGATGATGATTATTGATCAAACTGAATATTTGTCGATGACAGTTTAATGTTTTATGATGTAAATCATCTTCAACTGCTTTGCTGCTTTAATGTGCTTTACAAATAAACTTCACTTGACCTGAGCCCCTAAGTGAACCAAAACCAGACCAAAGATGGACCAAAACCGGACCAAATTGGATCAAATCCGGACCAGCTGTCCAGGTTAAGCACTGTAGGATTAGTAGATTGAACCGGGCCAGAGGAGCTTCAGTGAACTTTGGGTCCATTCCACCACCAGCAACATGGTGACACGCTGCCAGAGTGTGTGTCCGTGTGTGTGTGCAGTTTCAGTTCAGCTTTTTGCAGATTGTGAAACCTGATGACGTCTCCAACGGTCACATGAAGTTCTGCAGCAGATCTGTTCACTGGAGGCGGTTCTGATCCAAACAGGAAACATCTGCTGCCTGGAGGATCCTGCAGTCTGAACCCACAACACAGCCACACACACACACACACACCGGAGACCAGAACCTAACCAGAACCCGACCAGAACCATGTCATTCAGAGTGATGTTCAGCGTTTTGCATTCAGATCATAAAGTTCAGTTTAGTTCTGGTCTGACCAAAAATCCTCCTTCCTTATGTTTGCTGAATCCAACATGGCAAACTGCTCACGGCTAACTGTTAACATGACTTCTGATGGCTTCCTTTAACTGATGGTTGCCCTCATTGCTGTGGATCATTTGGTCCAGAGTCTCCATCTTGGCTGATCTCTGATCAGAGCACTCCTTGTTCAGCCTGGAAGTTTAGCTGGACTTTGACTAGGCTGTGTCTTGGTTCCATTGGACCAGACTCTTTGGTTTCTGATTGGACGGTGAGGCGTTCAAAGCCTCAGCCTGCTGTGAACTCCCTGAGCGCTCTGCGTGCTCCTCCACGATGCCGTTTGCTCCAAATCATCTCTGAACCTCTGAGGCGTCACAGAGCAGCTGGAATAACTCTGGGATTAGATTAGATTAGATTAGATTAGATTAGATTAGATTAGATTAGATTAGAATACACACATCTGGACTCTACTTAGTCATTAGGAAACATCAGGCAACTTCTGAAGGCAACTGGTTGACCTCTGAGAAAAAGGGGGGGGGGGGCAAACAATTTTGCTGCACTTTTCAGTTTTTATTTGTAAAAAATACTTTGAATCATGAATCATTTCTACCTCATAGATACAAAACACTTTGTGTTGATATTTCATATTAAATTCCATATTTCTGACAAAATATGAAAAAGTTCAAGGGGTAGGAAAACTTTTGCAAGCTGCAAACATAGAGATACACACATACACCCACACACACACACACACACACACATATATATATATATATATATATATATACGTATACATATGTATGTATAGGTGTGTGTGTATCTCTATGTATTCATATATAGAGAGATTATCTATCACATATGTGTGTGTGTATATCTATCTATGTGTGTGTGTGTTGCGAGCGTTGCTGTTGCCGTCGAGGTTTTTGCAGCAGCAGATCTTGCGGTCGAACCTCAAACCTCTCTCTCCTCCCAGAAACCATCGGGCCTCAGTCACTTTCTGTTTTTATCAAACTTCTTTCACTGTCCTATCAGGCGCCGCCTGTACTCACTGCTGCCCTCTGGTGGCCGCTGCAGAGAACTCGTTGATGCTTCCAGGTCGGGCTGCGCATGTTTTGGTTTTCAAATGAAGTCTCATCTTTGCGTTTCCATTAATCTCCCGGCATCTTTTGGTTTCATGAAATCCTTTTAGTTTCTGAATGTCTAAACTGGCCTGAGCTGCCCTCACTTGCCCTCACCTGGAGTGAGGTGTGAAACTGTCGTCATGGTTTCTGACCAGGAGACTAACAGAGCCGGACTCTGTAAAGTTTCACCTCCCTGGTCATCTTCACTGCAGGTGACCGCCGACCCGCTGCCATGACGATGGGCGCCGCCCAGGCTCCCAACCAACCAGGGCTCGGCCCTGCTGCCCCGGATTCCAATCCAAGGATCTCAGAACTGGTTCAGAACCAGGAGCAGGGTGACATTTGGAGAGCACAGGTTCTGGAGCTGCTGACCCGGTTGGTTCAGGTCCAGGAGGAGCGAACCAAGCACCAGGCCCAGGTTGTGCAGCAGCTCAGCCTTCTGGTCAACCAGGTGAGTCTAGCCCAGTCAGCCCAGGTAGCCCAGTTTAGCTCAGCTAGGTCCGGTTAAGCTTATCGTCTAGTTTATGAAATGTTTTGAGTTAATCTGTTAGCTTTAGCTTTAGGTAATCTCCAGAACATCTGGACCAGATTTCTGGGTCAGCTTGGTATCGCTCCCATAGATGAAGGACCAACAAGAACCTTCTGCTCATGATTGGTTCTGATCCATTCTAACTGAACTCACCTGGACTCACCCTCAGGGCTCCCAGCAAATCCAGAACCTGCAGAACCTGGCCCGGCACCAGAACCTGCTGGTGGAGAACCACCAGGCTTTACTACTGCAGACGTCACGCATCGCCACCCAGCTGCAGGAAATCAACAAAAAACCCACCGCCCTCGGCCCATGAGATCCTCCGACTGCCCACAACCAGCCAATCAGATCTCTGTCTCTACATGCCACCAATCAGATTCTTTAAAATCAGACATGCAGTTGAATCTATGTGCTCTTCTGAAGGCTGACCAATTTTTTTAATTAACCAATTAGCCTTTGCGTTTAATAATTAATGAATTGATTGATTCTGTGATGTTTTAAACTGTAAAACAAACTAACTGTTCACCTGTTCAAGCTCTAAATCGCTTCAGGCTTTAATTGCTCTGTTCCTCTGATTTTAAATAAAATTTTACATTTTTGCTGCAATTTTGGCTTCCTGTTTATGATGAACTCAACACCTGTGTCTTCACACACCTGTCTGTTTACGTACGGTTCTGCATAGACTAGGTTTATGTGAACCTGCCAGGCTCGGCGGGTGTTGCCAACACGTTCTGACCTGTGAGCACCACCTGGTGTCGAGCACCACTTGGTGTCCTCAAGTGTGCGCTCTACCTGTTTCAGGTATTGTTGGTTTACCGGAATTTGTTGTTTCTCCTCGTTTCAGAACCTCCAGGACCAACACTGATCCAATTAAACTCGATCTTCCAACCAAACCAGTCAGAGGTCATTCTGACTGCCGGCTCTAAGGTCCAGCTCGGTTGCCTTGGTGACGGGTTGGTGAACATGTCCACCACTGCGCTTCGTCCATTACCGAGGAATTGTCGGAACATCTTGCAGATCAACAGTGTGTCTCCCAGACACACCGGTACATACCATTGCAGGTACGCCAACCAGAGCCTGGACCACCTGAACATCTGGATACACCTGTATGTCAAAGGTAAGCAGGCCCGGTGACCTTCCTGTTTACCTCAGTAACATCATTGACATTACCTCATTTCCCATGATTCTCCTCTGTCAGATCCAGGTAACAACTCTACGGTGTTTGTCACGCCTCGCTCCACACCTAGGTATCCTAAAGAGGGTGACAACTTCCTGTACAGGTGTCTGCTGACTGACCCGTCTGTCACAGACCTCACCCTCCAATCAGAGGGTGAGGACAGGGGGCGGGGCCTGCCCCCAGGTATGAATGTCACCTTAGACCCTCGAAAAGGAGCCTTGATCAAACATATAAGGAAGACCTTCAAAGGCCGGTACTCCTGTTCGGGTTGGAGGAATGGTCAAGAGTTCCGATCAGAGCCGTTTGCCCTGATGGTGGCTCCCAGTAAGACACCTGTCTCTCTACACACCTGTCGGACATTACACCTGTCTGTCTATCTGTCTGATGCCCCCGAGTCTCTGCCTCACCCTCTACCTGTCTGTCTGCAGTGGACCGCCCTCCCTCCGTCGCTGTCAGTCAGGGTGAGTGGGTCCGTCTACAAGGAGAACGGTTCACAGTCACCTGTCAGAGCAGCAACCCTTCACACAGCTACACCGTCACCTGGACCCACCCACACACAAAGGTGAGCAGCCAGACGTCACTTGTGTCTCTTTGGTCCTGACTGGCCCACCTGTCTTCCTCTAACAGGTAGTTTGGTTGTTTTAGGACCTGAGGGTCAGCGAAACCACGACCTACGTCAATGGGTACTTTAACATCAGCAGCACTCTGACCGTCTCTGCTGTCAACCATCAACACAGCGGACTGTACACCTGTACTGCTGTTGGCAGAGCTGGGGTTGCCACGGCAACCACCCACCTGACCGTGTTGGGTTAGTAATCAGTCAATACCAAGGCGATGATAACAGATCAGGAAACTGGACCAGATATCTGGAGAAAACCTTCATGCTGTCTTCTTTTCCTCATCTTCATCAGATCACCCTTACCTGAGGATCTACCTTCAGACTGCCAACACCCAGCAGGTTTCCGATGAGCTGCCTGGCAACTTCAGCAGGGAGGAGACGACTGAGGAACCAGCGGCTAACGTCAGCTTCGGTTTGGAGGAGCTGCAGAGAGAGCTGGTGTTTAACGGGAGCAGAGGCAGCGGCTACAGGAGGGTGGAGGTGTTCGAAGGTGGAGACTTGACCCTGACCTTCATCATGGAGGCCTATCCTCCAATCAGACAGCATCACTGGACGACACCGGAACACGTAAACAATGATGGCAGCAGCACGTATGAGAGGAGCTACACAGCTACCGCCTACAGGTATCCCAACAATTCCACCTTAAAACTCTGCAGACTTAACAATTTCACTTGAAACCCAAAATAAAGACACCATGCTAGTCACGTCTTCATAACCTGAAGTTAATACCACCTTAACTACCCACACCAACTGCACTACCACCTTGGAAAGTCCAATAATCATCAATACCACCTTAATAAATGCAGTTATTTCAGCTTTGAAATAAACCTAACATTCCGTGCCACCTTTAAAACAATAACTACATACCACCTTAATCATGTAACAATGTTTTTTTTAGTGAAGATCTTTTAATATTAATGTTTGTTAAGGTGGTATGTTTGGCACCACTTTAAGTGGGTGGTTCTGGTAATGTGTTTTTAAGGTGGTATTTTAGTTCAGCCATTGAGGTTTCAGTGCTAGGAAGGGATTTTATTTAATGATTGAAGGAGATATTTTTGGTCACATTAAGTTGCTTTTTAAGGTGGTATATATAAGGTCTGTGACTTGTTTTAAGGTGGTATTGTTGTTGGAACAGGTCAGAGGCCAACCTTCTGGTGCGGCGCATTCGTCAGGAAGATGCCGGTCGATATTCTTTTAATTTTTCAAACTTGTTCTTTAACGGGTCGCAGGATGTGGACCTCCGGATCTACCGTAAGAACCGGTTCCACCTTTTCTACTTCCGATTGTCTCATTGGGTTTTTTGTGCTGGTGAACCGTTCGATCTGATCCGAACCCTGCAGATCCTCCGACTGTCAGTGTCACGCAGCAGAACCAGTCCCTGATGTGCAGCGGGTCTGGTTATCCACGGCCCACGGTCCTCTGGTCCGTCTGCACCCACGTGGACAGGTATGTGAACTGAGCTGCCAGTGCCCCCTAAAGGCTCGGCATGGTGTGTCCTGAAGGGGGCGCTGCAGCCAGTGGCACTTGAAGAACATGAAGTTTTATTTGTTGCTGATGGGAAGTTTTGGTCAGAAACATCTGCAGCCATGTTGGGATCAGAACAAAAGCCGAGATGAAGCTCTGATCTCCTGCAGGTGTGAACCCAGCTCCAACCACCAGGTGTCTCCATCTGCTGCAACCTCAGAGGACGGGGAGGAGGTGAGGATATTCTTTCCTCTGTCCAGCCCTGACGATGATGTCACAGTCAAGTGTTTGGCGTACAACCTGGTGGGCGAGTCTCGTCAAGTGTTTGTTCATCGTGAGTATCAGAGGAACCCAAAGTGAAAAACCTCAGAGATCTGATCCCAGACCAGCTCCGCTCTTAGCACCAGACTGTCCTGGGCCGGCACGGCTCATCTGAAGGAGCAGATTAGGATTAACAGAGCTCAGTCTCTAAATCCAGATTAGGTGTAAAACTGACTCCTGCCTCCAAAACTGAGCAGTTGCTAACTTTGTCCATCCGGTGCTGCGTTCAGGTTCCACAGGACTTCGCACCGTCTTCACTCCAGCTTTGATTGGAGCGCTGAGCGTCTCCTCCGTCCTCCTCCTGCTGCTGTTGATTGTGTTCTACAAGTGCAGACAGGTGAGTTCCTCTGGGGCCGGTGAATACAGGTTCTGGTGTCCTTTGTGAGCGACAGGAACCAGAACCAGAACCAGAACCACAGACAAACAGTCTTCTTCTCTTCAACCAGAAACCAAGGTATGAAATTCTGTGGAAGATCATTGAGAGTAACGATGGCAACAACTACACCTTCATTGACCCCACCCAGCTGCCATACAACCAGAAGTGGGAGTTTCCTCGAGACAAGCTGCGACTCGGTATCAACAGGACCTTTGACCTCTGTGTAGCCTTCCTCAGCCTTCCTCTCCCATTTTTTTACTGTGTCACTGCTCTTTGTCCTTCAGGGGGCGTCCTGGGCTCGGGGGCGTTTGGAAAGGTTGTTGAGGCGACGGCGTACGGCCTGGGAACAGAAAACAAGGCCACCAGAGTTGCTGTCAAGATGCTCAAACGTGAGTGGTCCCTCCTTCACAGTCAGCATCCGGCTGCCATGTGACCAACCACCTGAGTTTTATGTGTTTGCCTGCAGCCAGCGCTCACTCAGAGGAACGGGAGGCTCTGATGTCAGAGCTGAAGATCCTCAGCCATCTTGGTTACCATGACAACATTGTTAACCTGCTGGGAGCGTGCACGCAAGGAGGTAATCAGTCCGAACCCAAAGGGTGTGACAGACGGAACACTGAGACCTCGGGATTACCATCTTTAAGCCTTCAGATAGCCTTAAACCAGTTCCTAGCCACTCTTGAGACATTCTTAAGCATTAGTCTACGTTTTAATGGCCGTCCATGTATCATGTAAACCCTCTGGTCCTTGGGGATGGTGGAGTTTGTCTCAAGCTGCGTTTGGGTTGAGAGGCATTGGACACCCTGGACAGGTCTAGAGTCCATCACAGGACAGACAACCACACACACTCAGACCTGAGGACAAACACAGACACCAGTTAGCCTAACTGTTGTGTCTTTGGGCTGTGGGAGGAGGCTGTTATGAGTTATTCCAGAACCAGTCAGGAACCAGGAAAAGTCTGAACCACTCTGGTCTAAACCAGTCTGAAACTGGTGTGTCTAAACCATGTGCTCTAAACCATGTGGTCTAAACCATTACCAGCAGACATCTGGCCCAACTAGACCAATTTCAGTCAATTAAGTTCTGGTGAGTCACACACCAAGTTTAAGACTCCCCAGAACCAGTCTTAGGTCAGGTCTGATCTAATGTAAACTGGTCAGAAACCATTTAAACCATTCCTGACCCAGTCTAAAGTTGATCTTGGAGGAACCACAACGGCCCTCAGGTGTGCAACGTCCATGTGTGGACAAGTTCTCTGTCCCGGTTTGTATCGCCTGCCGATGTTCATCAGAACATCCAAGAGACGCTTCAGGTTTCAGATGAAAGTTCTGCAAACTGGTTTATTGATTGTTTCATGTTTGTTATTAACTAAAACATTTTGAATCTTATCTCTTAATCTTTGACCCTGACAGGCCCCATGCTAATGATCACAGAGTACTGTAGCCAGGGCGACCTACTCAACTTCCTACGGACTCACGCGCCAGACTTCATGGCGTCCATGATCACCGTAGACGAGGTTGGAGACGAGGTCTTCTATAAGAACCTGACAGGACAGCAGGAAAGGCTACGCAGGTCAGAGGTCATCTGTTCTCTCCGGGGTTTCCAGTTGAATCTGTCTGTTGGTGACAGATTCTAAGGAGGCCTCACCTCCACAGAAATCAGTGACCGGTTGGAGTCGGGTCGTCAAAATAGTCAAGATGTTGGTTAAAGTCAGATAATTACTATTTATTTCTGTTGATGCCGATGAGTTCCTGGTACTTAATGTCTCTCCACTTGTAAGACCTGGTCAGGTGAATGATAACATCCAATAATGTGACCCGCAGTGACAGTGGGATTTCATGCTGGTCAGAGTACCAGGAGATGCAACCGGCACTGGCTCCAGGTCCAAATGAGCCAGGTAAGACTGAGCCCACCTGGACGCACCCGGTTTCACCTGCACTTTCACCTGAGCTCACCTGGGGTTCTCTGTCAGGTGAGCACATGGTGAGCCTGTCCCTCTGTGACCTCCTGAGGTTTTCCTACCACGTGGCTCAGGGATTGGACTTCCTGTCCTCCAGAAACGTGAGAACACACCCCGACATACACACGCAGTAAATCAGTGCAGGAATGTCTGCCTCAGGACCAGAACCCAGCCACGCCTGGTTCCCAGTGCAATCCTAGATCCGGTTTAAGAGCTGCGACAGCATGAGGATGAGGCAGAATGTGTTTAAAATGCTGAAAGTCCTCTGACCTGTATCTCTCACCTGTTGGTGCTCCAGTGCATCCACAGAGACGTGGCTGCGAGGAACGTCCTGCTGACCGACTGTCGGGTTGCAAAGATCTGTGACTTCGGTTTGGCTCGAGACATTCAAAACGATGACAGCTACATCGTTCAGGGAAACGTCAGTAGTTTAACCCAACACAGACTGATTCCTCGGATCCAAAGGGAACTTTATCTTGAAATTTGGTGTTTTATTTTGACAGGCCCGGCTGCCGGTGAAGTGGATGGCTCCAGAGAGCATCTTTCAGTGTCTGTACACAGTTCAGAGTGACGTCTGGTCCTACGGGGTCCTGCTCTGGGAGATCTTCTCTCTGGGTAACCATGGAAACAGTAGCCTGAACCTCACTGAGAAAAGGTCAAGCATCTGAGCATCTTTGACTCACTTCCTGTGTTCATCTGCTCAGGTAAGAGTCCGTACCCCAACGTTGTTGTGGATACCAACTTCTACAAGATGATCAAAGATGGCCACCATATGGAGCAGCCGGAATTCGCTCCTAATGAAATGTGAGAAAAATCTTCTTCATGCTTGTTATGTTTGGAAGCCGGGAAGAGGTAAAAGCACGAGTAGACAAAGAACTCTTCTTTACAGCTTTTATTCTTAACTTACTCAGCAGTACAGCAGCATCAGGAATTCCTTTCCTCCATCTCATTTCCTCTTCTTCTCCCCTCGACAACCAGCACTACTCTCTTACACCACCTAGTGGTAGACACAACAATGCTGATTTGATGGGAATTTATCTTCTCGCCTATTTTCAAGATATTTTAAGATTATCTGAATTTCCATGGCAACAGTTCTAGAAGGTAAACCAAAACCTGCATGAAGAAGGGAAATGTAGTTCCTCCAACCCCGGTCCTCCAGATCTGCTGACCTGCAATACAACTTTATTTACAAACCACTTCAGAACAACAGCGTTGGCCAAAGTGCTGCACATTAAAACAGTTAAGAGCTTAAAGCCAACAAACACCTCAAGCTGAGTCAAAAGCCAAAGAAAATGTTTTAAAAGGAGGAAATGAATCAGCGTGGTAGGTTTAGGGTACCGCAGTCACAACCTTTTCTTTTGCATCTTGAAGCTGCAGCGAAGCAATGCTCGAACTCACTGGTGAAAACTGCCCAAGAGAAGGTCTGACCTTGTAGACGCCCACAGCTCCGTCCGAGGGCAGCTTTGGGTTTGGAGAGTCCAGTCCGTCTGGTTTCAGAGGCTGAGCCATGATGGGAGCCAGCCTACATTTCCAGAGCAGCTCCTTTCCTGCAATCAGGGTCCTGGGGTCGTTGGACCCCCAGGACCCTGATCTCTGGACCTCCAGGAGTCGGCCTGCTGGAGGAGTCATGGTCCACTAGCTTACTGAGTTTTCCTCCCACTGAGCCGTGAGACAGGGCCGGTCGTTCAGAGTCAGTTGTTCAGGCGGTATCTCTGTGCAGGAACCGTAACAAAGCTGATTTCCTCTCAGGTATCACCTGATGAAGCTCTGCTGGAGTGGGGAGCCCACCCACAGACCCACCTTTAAAACCATTGGTCAGCTCATCGAAAGGCTCCTCCCCTTGACCAGTGACATGTTGCCGCGTCACAGTGACCAGGTGAGGAAGCGGAGGGGTTTCTAAGCCCTCGCCATTTTCTGACAGGCTGTGGCTTCATTGTTCCACTCTTCTTCTCTCCTCAGGTGATGTATGCAAACATTGATGAATGCAGAGCAGAAGAAGAAGAAGAGGAGGAGGAAGAGGAGGAGGATGAGGTCCAAGGTGGAATACTGAAGAGAAAAGAAGAAGAGCAAGGTAAAATTTTCTAAAGCCGCTTGCGTCCTTCATAAAACTGATGTCGCTTCACTACCTGTTCTCCTGCTAGCAGATCGCCGTGACGACGGTGAAGGAGAGGAGAGGGAGCCGACGATGAACAACATCTACCAGCTCTCCTGATCAGTGATCCGGTGAAGATCAGAACTGCAATGAACTCACATTGAGTTCATCTCATGTCCACACATCAGCAGCTCCTCTCCGCTCTCAGACTCTCCTAGAGACTAAAGCCAAAAAAGGAAAGAGTTGCCGTTAAGCCAGCCTGGTCCTGTCTGATCTATTCTAGAAACTCTGGATCTCCAACCGATTGCAGGTTAAGAGGGTTTCAACCGGCAACCTTCTGAATCTGATCCTCTCCTCCAGATCTTCCTTTCACTCCTTCAGACTGAAGCCAATCCACCAGGCTGGTTTCCAACCCAAAGGTTAGAAATCCAGAACGCAGCCCTGAGGCTCCCCAACCAGGTTTGGTCCCTGGGTGGGGTCACCAGCTGGGGTCACCAGCTGAGGTCACCAGCTGAGGTCACCAGCTGGGGTCACCAGGCCGTCCGTCCAACATGGTTTCTCATCTGATTTCGATGATTTCTTCCTCTTCAGGTTTGCCGGTTTTTGGACGTTAAGCGTTTTTCTTCTTCTCTGAAACGTGTTCAGTGTTGCTCGATAAATTGATGTTTGTGATGTTTGAATCATGTTGTGTCATAAAGCAAACAGGAAGTGCCCTCCAGAATAAGGGTCTGGGCTTTATGGAATAAACTCAGAAACAAACTGTTGTGTCTCGACTGGTTTTATTTTCTGAACTTCTAGGTTTCATATAAAAATGTTTGTGATGCACTGAAGGTCCATTTGGACCAGAACCGGTGACATATGAGGTTCTGGATCAGAGATTCTGAAGGTTTCATATGAACAGCTGACACTGGTACCGTGCCGGACCGGACCGGCTGACTGTCAGAACCAGCACACTGGAACTCCAGCTGGTTCTGCTGCTGTGGGTTTGGATCTCTGAGACCTGCTTGGGTTCTGAGTCGTCTCTGGCCGAAATGTTCTGATGACCCGCCATGTTCTGACCCGACCTGATGGCGCGGACTCTGCAGGTGAGCCCTCAGGTGTGTCTAGGTGACAGGTAACGATCAATAAGCCGATTAGGAGAAAAACAGCCGATAATCAGCAGCAGTCAGCTTTATCAGGTTTATTCCTCATCAGTCACGCGGCGGCGCCACAGGTGAGCTTCCTGCTGCGCGGCCAGGTGTGGGCGGGGCCTGATTGGCTGACAGCTTTACAGGTCCTGGACTTTAGATTGAGATAAACCAGCAGCAGCTGCTGACGTCAACTCAGCGACAAGCTGACCCCGGCAGAGGTCACGCTTCCCCAGCAGGGGTCTTTCAGCAATATGCTAGCAGCAACATGCTAAGAACAATTGATGCTGGTCATGAATGATTCTGCAGAACCGGAACTGGGCCGATGGAGCCGGCCCAGCTGGCTCCTCCGTTATCAGCTGCATTGATTTCTGGCGAGTCAGGGATCGATATAAAAGATCTGATCGCAGGATCGGATCAGAAACTTCTTCCTGGTCTCAGCAGGACCAGGAGCTGAACGGAGCGCTGCAGGTAACTGGTTCTGGTTCTGGTTCTGGGTCGGATAAAACGGTCTTTAATCTCACAAAGCTCTTCTTTAATATTTCAGGTTTGAATTTCTTGGCTCTTAAAATAAAATAATTTAATGTTTTACATTTTTGATTTTATCAGAGAAAGTTTGTTTTAATATGTTTTAACCCTCCTGTTATGTTCCGGGTCAAATTGACCCGTTTTAAAATTTACAAATTAAAAAAAAATAAATAGAAGCATTTTTTTTGCATGAAACGTTTTCTATTTGTCTTAATAGGTGCACTCTAGACATAAGTTGAAAATTTATTCATTTTACACATTTGTACCAAACCCTAGGTCTACTTTTTACATCGATACTGTTCGGGTCAATTTGACCCGGCAGTCAGGTTAAAGTGCAAAAAAAGATTTTATAATGTCCAATTCTATATGTTTCCTTGCAGTTATGAACCATATTTCACCACACACACACTCACACGCCAACACACGCAACCACACACACACAAGCCCACTTTCTCACTATTCTCTTTACTTCACTAGGAAACTGCGAGAAAGCAGGTGTTCACACAACCTTTGACGGGAATCTTTTCTGTTCCTGTGGACAAACTCCACCCACACTGAGTGGACACTCAGCAGAAGTGGAGAAAAACATAAATACTCTCTGCATGACTCATTTATCTTGATTTTAATCAGCGGGTCAATTTGACCCAGAACAGTATGTGTGTCTCAAGTTCAATTATAAAGATCACCCTTTGGTAAAAAAAAAAAAAGTATAATATAAAATAATTTACCAAAGGTCAACTTCAAGGAAATTATTGTTTTTTTGTGTCTAGGTTTTTTTCATTGGACATTAAAAATCTAAATTCCATTTTTTATGTCCAAATGAGTAAATGAGCAGGTTGTCGTCATTGATCCTTAATTTCTGAGAAATAATAAAACATCATTGCACAAATATTGATTGAAATGGTTAGTATTGGAGTTAATAATCAGATACAAAAATGTTTTGGAGGAATTTTTTGGTTTCTGACACTATTGCATGATTAAACACTCCCTGGGTCAAATTGACCCACGAACATTTTTGCTGTACCCTAGAAACGAACATAACAGGAGGGTTAAGCTGTTTTTATAGAAATTATAAATTTATCGTTTCATACTGACAAAACCCAAATAAATATACACAAATGAACAATTTCTCTTTATTGCTATTTCACATTAGAATAATAATTTCAAAGTAATTAATGATTGAATTATTTTACCGCAGTGTTTGTGTAGCTTTAGCCAGAGAGCATGCTGGGAGAAATTGGCCGGTTCTTTTCCGGCTAAATTATCGTTGCTTTGAATATTTCCTGTTCAAAGTGCAAATTGTTCTAATATAAGAAAAAAACACGATTCTGATCCAACCTTATGAACTGAACTTAATTCAGCTTAACTGAACTTATTGTATCTGAACTGAACTTATTCTATCTGAACTGAACTGATTCTATCTGAACTGAACTGATTCTATCTGAACTGAACTGATTCAATCTGAACTGATTCTATCTGAACTGAACTGATTCTATCTGAACTTATTGTATCTGAACTGAACTGATTCTATCTGAACTTATTGTATCTGAACTGAACTGATTCTATCTGAACTTATTATATCTGAACTGCACTGATTCAATCTGAACTGAACTGGTTCTATCTGAGCTGATTTTATCTGAAGTGATTCTATCTGAACTGAACTGATTCTATCTGAACTGATTCTGTCTTAACTGAACTGATTCTATCTGAACTGATTCTATCTGAAGTTAACTGATTCAATCTGAACGGATTCTATCTGAACTGAACTGATTCTTTCTGAACTGATTCTGTCTGAACTGAACTGATTCAGTCTGAAGAGAACTAATTCAATGTGAACTGAACTGATTCAATCTTAACTGATTCTATCTGAACTGAACTGCTTCTATTTGAACTGATTCTATCTGAACTGAGCTGATTATATTTGAACTGAACTGATTCTATCTGAACTGATTCAATGTGAACTGAACTGATTCTATCTGAACTGATTCTATCTGAACTGAACTGATTCTATCTGAACAGATTCTATCTGAACTGATTCTGTCTGAACTGAACTGATTCAGTCTGAAGAGAACTAATTCAATGTGAACTGAACTGATTCTATCTGAACTGATTCTGTCTGAACTGAACTGATTCAGTCTGAAGAGAACTAATTCAATGTGAACTGAACTGATTCTATCTGAACTGAGCTGATTCTATCTAAACTGAACTGATTCTATCTGAACTGATTCAATCTGAACTGAACTGATTCTATCTGAACTGATTCTATCTGAACTGAACTGATTCTATCTGAACAGATTCTATCTGAACTGAACTGATTCTATCTGAACAGATTCTATCTGAACTGATTCTATCTGAACTGAGCTGATTCTATCTGAACTGAACTGATTCTATCTGAACTGATTCAGTGTGAACTGAACTGATTCTATCTGAAGTGAACTGATTCTATCTGAAGTGAATTGTTCAGGATGTCTCGCCGCCTGTCCTCTTTGGAGGTCGTCCTCCTCGTCGTCTCGTCCCTCCTCTTCCTCTGCTGCGGCAGCCTCTGTGCCGTTTCTTGGCTCAGCCTGACTTCTGGAGGTAAGTGTTCCGATTTCGCTCATGTGACTCTAGGTTCAGTGCTGATGATGTCACCAATGATGCGTTCAGGTGCAGATGAAGCCGTGCAGCTGTCGGGTCGGTTGGTGATCACAGCAGGAGTCGAGTTTTCTGACGAGCTCAGAAACGCCAGCAGTCCCCGGTTCAAATCCCTGGCCTTTGACCTTCAGCAGCTGGTGAGGCTTTTATTGCGAAGGGTCACAGGAACACTTAGCAAGGGCTTTTATTCTGAAATGCTGGAGACAGCATCCTTCTATAAAGTTGGCTTTTAACATAAAAACCAGGAAGTTTTGTTCAGCTTCAGGAGAGGTCAGCTGACAGCAGTCTGGCCTGTGATTGGTTGGCAGGTTTATGAGGCGTTCAGCATCAGCGACCTGCGGCAGTTCTACCAGTTCTGTTGGGTCCGAGACTTCAGGTTAGACCTATGACCAATCACTAACCAATCACTGATAAGTCAATCACTGAAAAATCACTGATCAATCACCGACCAATCAGTAATCAATCACTTTGATTAACCTCAAAAAGCTCTTCTTTAATATTTCAGGTTTGATTCACTGATTGATCAGTCAATCACTGACCAATCACTGATCAATCACTGATCAATAAATGAACCAGTTCTTGAAGTTCCAGGAGGTTTGTGGGTTTTGTAGTCCGTATCGTAGCTATGGATTCCAGGTTTCCAGGGACAGGTGGACAGGTAAACATGGCTGAAACTATGACATCATCAAGATAAATGTTTGAAACTAATCTGACCTCATTTTGGAGGGAACTTGAACATTTTTAGTTTGAGCTTCTAACACGTCCACAGAATGAATCCAGAATAATTTCAGCTGCTTATCAGAAAGAAATTAAAACAGGAAATGAGGAACTGGACAAATTCATTGATCATTGATCATTTCATTCAGTGTGATTATTAATCATCTGGTGTTTGGTTCTGGCCTCCAGTCCTGGCAGCGTGGTGGTGACCTTTGACCTGAGGTTCAGTCATCCAATTGACACTGACGAGGTGGAGCAGCAGCTGAGGGCGGGGCTTCATGTGGCTGGGGGCGGGGCCTTGGTGATTGACACCAACAGCATCCAGATTACAGGTAAATCTGTGATGTCACATCCTGATCAGGGGTCAGGATGTGACATCACAACATGAGCAGAACATTGGATGAGATTAGATTAGCTGTAATCTGGCCATTCAGAAAGAAACGTTCAGCTAATGTCCACCATGAGTTGATCCAGCGGCAACTGACAGCAGAACCAGAACCAGAACCTGAACCGAACCAGTACCAGCCAGAGAATCCAGCCAGGATGGGATGACAACAAGAAACTTTTAAACTGGAAGAACTGGAAACCAGTGAAGCTTTCTGGAGATCCCAGTCGATCTGAAAGATTTGGACTGGACCGGGTTTGATGAGAGGACTGATGGACTCTGAATCAGATCAATAATTATCAATAACAATCAATAAGGATCCTTATTGATTGTTATTATTAATAGGCAGTTAATCCAGTCAGTCTTAACTGGATCATCTCTGTTAGTCCGGTTTCACTTCCTCCAACCAACCACCAGCTCTCTGTCTTCCTGCAGAGAAACCTGAAAAGACAACACCTGCAGCAACCGGCAACACGCCTGCAGCAACCGGCAACACGCCTGCAGCAGGTGAGTTTTTCTCCGGGCAGAAGTTCAGTGAAGAGGTTCCAGGTTCTGGTTAAAAGTCGACCTGCAGGTTCCTGACAATCTAACACTGATTGATCCACCTGATCCGTCTGATCCTTCCTCCAGTTTCTCTGAGCTTTCCTCAGACCGAGGTTCGATCGGGTACAGAACCTGAGTGGGTTCTATCAAACTCATAAACCCGTTTGGGTTTATTGGTCCGAGTGATTAGCTGTGTTTCCTTTAATCATAAAATTGCACAAACTGAAACTATAAAAATAAATTCTTTTAAAGGAAACAACAATTTTGAAAAAAAAAAACCCCTCCTGTTTTTAATAAGACATTTTTGTGGTTTTTCAGCCGTATCAAATTATTACACAAAACTGCAATGGAAACTTTTTTGCATCCCGCGAGTCACAAGATCAGCAGCTGGAAGTTCCTGCTGGCAGAAACCATAAAGATGGTGACAGGACATAGCAGAGCGATGGTTGGTGTGTGTTTTTCGGATAGTGTGCAGATGGCTCCACCAGAGCTCCCATTGAAACGCTTTGAATCCATCGCTCTTCTCTAAAATGGCCGACTGCAGTCTTCCCAAACGCCACATACGTAGAAACTCCCAAGTTTATTTTATGAACCGTAGCGTTCGCCGCCTTCCGCTTCCAACAGCTGCAGAATTTGGACACAGATCCATCCATCCAGTAGGAGGAGACAATGGTTCTGATTGGGTTTTGATGGTTCTGGTCGGGTTCTGATTGGGTTCTGATCAGAACTTGACTGGGTTCTGATGGTTCTGTCTCTAATGGGTCTGTGTTTTGCAGTGACGTGTCCTCCTGGTCAGACTGCGTGTTCTGACGGGTCCGGTTGTTTTCCGAGCGACTGGTTCTGTGATGGAGTCCCCCACTGTTTGGACTCGTCTGATGAATCTTCCTTCTCCTGCGGTCAGTGAAGAATCCAGAGGGGCAAATAAACCAATCAAAGCGGTGCATTTATGAACCAACGGGGGCAGGGATTATTTGGGGAAGGTCATGTTGGGTTCAAGGACCTGTTAACTGCTAGGCGCTCTCTCAGGTAACAACGGGCTGCTGTGATTGGTTGATTTGCCCTGGAGGGTTTTGGCAGGAATGTGATGCTTTAGTTTCTGGAAGTCAAAGGTATTCTGGTCATGAAGGACTGTGATGTCACTTCCCATGTCTCCATAGCAACGCCATGTGATGGACAGTTTGTGTTGGAGGGGCCAAGCGGATCCTTCAGGTCGTCGCAGTCTGATGCCTACAACAGCAGCGTCTTCTGCCGCTGGATCATCAGGTCCAAACACAGTTCTGAACGTTCTTCCTGACCCAGTTTCCTCTTTAGGTCCAATGTTTTCCTGTTGCGATGCGTTCAGGGTGAGCAGGGGACTGTCGGCCCAGGTGACATTCCAGCAGTTTGAGACGGAGGCGAACATCGACGTCCTGAGGCTGTACGAAGGAGTTGGACCCAACAAAGTTCTAGCAGGTCAGAACTCCTTGGTTCTGGAGGACCCTGAATACCTCGCGGTGTGTCCAACACGTTGAACTTAAACCTGGTGATCTTATTGGCAGCTGAGCTCTCAGGCTCCGAGCCCCCTGGTACTGTGTGGCTGCTGACCGACCAATCAACAGTGGAGTTTACATCGGACAGCTACAACAGTCTACTAGGTTTCAAAGCATCTTTCAGAGCCGCCGACACCTCTGGGCTGTCCGGTAAGAACCGGGCTGGGTCAGAACCCCATCCTACAGTCAGAACAGGGCTGGGTCAGAACCGGCTGCTTTCTGGTTCCAGACCCAGAGAAGCTCAGCTGCAGCTTCGAAGACGGAATGTGTTTCTGGAGGCAGCAGCAGGATGATGAAGGAGACTGGATCAGAATCAGCGGCGCCACCTTCCCCTCATCAACGGGTCCGAATTTTGATCACACCCTGGGGAACAGCTCAGGTGAGTGGACCAGTTCAGTTGAGTGGACCCTTTGGAGCGGTTCTAGTGGGTGAACCCTGATCTCTGATAGGGTTCTACCTCGTCACCCCTATGAGTCCCGGCCAATGGGAGAAGAGCTTCCGGCTGCAGAGCCTCCCTCTGACTCCACCCCCTCAGCCCACCTGCCTGAGCTTCTGGTAAACAACAAACGTGTGAAAATCTGTCGTCTCATGCTGGGCACCAGGTGTGTGAGCATGTCACCTGTCTGCAGGTATCACATGTTTGGTGTGGAAGTCCATCGTTTCAGAGTCGTCCTCCGTCCCTCACTGCCAGACACTGATGCAGTCGTGCTGTTCCAGAAAGACGGTAACTATGGCGACACCTGGAACTATGGACAGGTGACCCTAAACCTGACCTCAGACGCCATGGTCAGTGACATCACCAGGTATTCCACATGCCAGACGGTGTTAGAGGTCACCTGACTGACCATGTGTCCTGTGCAGGTGGAGTTCGAAGCTTGGAAGCAAGGAGGCAGGTACAATGACATCGCTCTGGACGATATCACACTGACACCTGAGCCCTGTGGCCCCGCCCCCCCAGAGCCAACCAACGTCCCACCTCCCACCACTATGGCACCCATACCAGGTGAGTCAGCCACACCCCCATGCTAGCTAAACATCATGCCACGCCCCCAGGTTAGGTAAAAATCAGTCACACCCCACGCTAACATCAGACCACATCCCCATGGTGTGTAAACATCAGGTAACGTTTTATAATCTGGTTGAGTTCCAGTCAACCAGAACTCTGTACCTGAGGAAGGCCGTGTTCACACCTGTACACCTGACCCCGTCCTTCTCTCTGATTGGTTCAGCTGACTGTGGTGGACCTTTTGATCTCTGGGAGTCGAATTCCACCTTTAGCTCTCCAAACTACCCCCGTTCGTATGGAGACATGGCCAACTGTGAGTACATCTGTGTTTCTATCTGTGTTCCTGAGCCTCGTCTACCTGCTAACCTCACCTGTCTGCTCACCTCTGCAGGTATGTGGACCCTGCATGCGCCAGCAGGTCAGAACATTCAGCTCCACTTCCTGGACTTTGATGTAGAGGCAACCTATGACGTGCTGGAGGTGCGGGATGGGGCGGGGTCTAACTCCACCTTACTGGGTAGGCTCCAGGTTCACCTGTCCCGAGTCTCCAGGTGGGTTTGCTCCCACTCAGGTGACCTGTTTCTGTTTCCTCCTAGCTGTCCTCACCGGCAGTACTGGCCCCGCCCACGACCTGTTCTCCACGTCCAATCAGATGACGGTCCGGTTCTTCACGGACAGTAGCGGCGCTGGCCGAGGATTCAGCGCCAACTTCACCTGTGGGGTAGCGCTGGGGTCTCCAGGTGAGAGCACATCTCAGAGGTCCAGGTTCCGGCCCTGCCAGAGGTTCTGATCACCGTCTGCTTGTGAACAGCTCCGTGCGCGGCGGCTCAGTTCCAGTGTCAGACGGGAGCCTGTATCCATGGCAACAGCCAATGTGACGGCACGCTGGACTGTCCTGACGGTTCTGATGAAGCCAACTGCGGTATGTAACTGGGTCAGAGCGGGGAGGGGTCGGGTCCAGGGGATCCCAGAACCGAGCCTCGGACCTGGTTCCAGTAGGATCGGGTAGCACTGATTGGCCTGGAGGTTCTAGATCAATCAGAGGCCTAGAACCTCCCCTAGGCCCCACCCCCTAGTCTCAGGTGTTGGCACAAACAGGAAGTGATGCATTAACCCCTCCCCACCTGTTGCTGTGTCAGTTACGCTGCAGGTAAACGGCTCCAGGCGGCTCCGGGTCCAGATCGGCTCCACTCCCCACACCGTGTGTTCTGACGGCTGGACCTCTCACCTGTCAGACCTCACCTGTCGGTACCTGGGACACAGGTACCCCTGATCTGCAGACAGGTCCGGTAGAACCAGAACCGGTTCTGAGCTTTGACTGCTTCCAGGTCCGGAGATGCATCTTTGCTACCAGCTCTGCCTCAGGACTCTCCGTTCGTATCCATCAGCCTGACCAGAACCAGAACCGGTAACGGGTCACTGGAAACCAGCGTGAGGTAAGCAGAAGTAGAAACAGATCTGGTTCAGAGGAACCTGCTGACCTCTGACCTCTGACCTCCACAGTGAGACGTGCAGCAGCGGGGAGGTGGTGTCTCTGAACTGCACCAACCAGCGTGAGTAAAGCCGAACCTGAAGCAGAGAAACGTTGCAGCCTCAGGCGCTGACTGCTGCTGTTCACAGCTTGCGGGCGCCGCCAGGTGACCCCGGACCAATCAGAGGCCAACACTTTGGACCAATCAGAGGGCAGAGGACCTGCAGATGGTGAGAATCTGGATTCTGGATCTAACCTCTACTTGACCTTGTCGGGGTCGTTGGGTTCAGTCTGACTATCGCTGCCAGGTGACCACAGAGTGGTGGGCGGAGTCAATGCAGCAAAGGGGGCGTGGCCTTGGATGGTGTCTCTGCATTGGAGGGGCCGCCATGTCTGCGGCGCCTCGTTGATCGGTGGCGACTGGCTGCTGACGGCGGCGCACTGCGTGTACGGGTGAGAGACGCGCCTGAGGCTAGCAGCAGGTGAACCGCGGACCTGCAGGTGGCGCCATGTGCCGTGTTCTTCTTCTCTGTCTACAGGAAGAACCTCCACCTGGAGTCCTGGTCGGCTGTCCTGGGGCTGCACGCTCAGTCACAGATAAACGCTGCGGAGGTTCAGACCAGACCAGTCGATCAGATCGTCATCCACAGAGAATACGACCGGCTGACCAAACATGGCGACATCGCCATGATGCGTTTGCAGCAGCCAATCAACTTCACCCGTGAGTTACACATCAGAGTCCTAGTTCACTCACCTGACACCTGCATGTGACTGTAAACCCAGAGCGATGTCTGTCAGGCTGATGGTAAACCCCGAGTCTTGTCTGTCAGGCTGATAGTGGCCCTTGGTGTGTTGCAGAGTGGGTTCAGCCCGTGTGTTTGGCTGCTGAAGGTCAGAATTTCGCTGCAGGAAGGAGATGCTTCATCGCCGGCTGGGGCCGAGAAGCAGAAGCAGGTTAGAGGCAAGAACAGCCAGCAGAACCCAACAGGGACATCGTGTTCTCACCTGTCCACCCCTCACCTGTCTCACCTGTTTGAGTTGCAGGTTCTCTTCCTGATGTCCTCCAGGAGGCAGAGCTTCCCCTGGTGGAGCAGGCCCAGTGCCAGCTCCTCCTACCTGAGTACACCATCACCTCCAGCATTCTGTGTGCCGGTTACCCCGAGGGCGGAGTCGATAGCTGCCAGGTAACGGCTCACCTGGTCTGACCTGGACAATCGGTATAGAATCAACACAACTTAAACCAGTTCAGGAAGCTGGTCAAATGACTGACTGAGGGTCAGAGATGATCTGACAGCTGATTGGTCAGAAATGATCTGACAGCTGATTGGTCAGAGATTGTTCCAGTTTTTCACTGAACTGGGAATATTCTGTCTCTTTGCAGGGAGACTCTGGAGGTCCACTGATGTGTGAGGAGGACGGACACTGGACTCTGATTGGTTAGTGTGTCTTTCTGTCTCTTTCTCTTTTTCTCTGTAACTTGCTCTCTGATCTCTGATTGGCTCCTGACAGGCGTGACCTCATTCGGCGTTGGCTGTGCACGACCTCAGAAACCTGGGGGCTACGCCCGCGTGTCAGCCTTCGCCTCCTGGATCGCTCAGACCAGACACTCTTCCTCTCCGTAACATGGAGGACTCGGGGGAAATTGCTTGATCAGAGCAGTAAACTTTTAAACTTTGATTAAATCTGAAAAATGTAATTGAAAGAAATAAAAAGCGTTGAAATCTTCTGAGTTGATTTCTGATTTCTGACACAGTCCAAACAGCTGATAGCATCAGGTCTCTTTCCTGGTCTCCCTGGGTTTCCATGGTAACAGGTGGACTGAATCTCTGAGCTAAAACAGAAACTGATTGGACCTGCTTCAGATAGTAATAATTTCTTGTTTGTTAATATGCTTCATGGAAGCTCCTCCCATTTTGGGGTGTGGCCAGGTGTGACATCATCATCTGTGACGGGGAACTCTGGTTCAGTTAACTGGTGATTATTTCTACAGAGCTTCAGCCATGATGGAAACATTCCCAGCAGCATGATACTGCCATTGTTTATGCTGCATCACGTCTGACTGGACCCGACATGACCTGGTCCAGACCAGAACCTTCATCAATCAATCAATCAATCAATCAATCAATCAATCAATCAATCAATAAATCTTTATTTAGACTTCACACACCCAGAAAGACCAAAGTTATCTACAGGACAATAAAATAAAACGTGACCAATAAAACTCCTACAATAAATCAATAAATGGATCACTAAAGATCAGAACATCCTGATCATTTTAGATCGTCTGAGTTTTGAAAGAAAAGAGCTTTTAAAACCAATAATTGATGTGTTTTCAGTCACTAAAGGCAGGAAATGACGGTGAATAGGAAAACTTAAAAAGCTGTTAATCAGATCAGGCTGCAGTTAAACAACATGATGTTCTGTTTCTGTTCACTTTGTATGATCTGACATGATCTGAGACAAGCAGCGATCTGAATGTCGAAACTTTAAAAACCAGAATTAAAACCTAAAATCAAACCACAAGCATCTAGGCAGCATATATATATCTGTATATCTATATACATATACATATACTGTACATATATATACAGTACAGACCAAAAGTTTGGACACACCTTTTAATTCAATGAGTTTCCTTTATTTTCATGACTATTGACATTGTAGATTCACACTGAAGGCATCAAAACTATGAATAACACATGTGGAAATATGCACTAAACAAAAAAGTGTAAAACAACTGAAAATACCCCTTATATTCTAGTTTCTTCAAAGTAGCAACCTTTTGCTGTGATTACTGCTTTGCACACACTCTGCATTTTCTTGATGAGCTTCAAGAGGTAGTCACCTGAAATGGTTTTCACTTCATAGGTGTGCCCTGTCCGGTTAATAAGTGGGATTTCTTGCCTTATAAATTGTCATGAAAATAAAGAAAACCCATTGAATTAGAAAGGTGTGTTCAAACTTTTGGTCTGTACTGTATATCTCTGATGCATGAATTATGATCCTTTGTGTCAGAATTTTTTTTCCATTTTTTAAAATTCTTTTCTTAAGGCATAAAAAAGGTAGGAACATTTTTTTGTAAAAATAATTTTTTTTTAATTTTTTATTTTTATGTGATCAATTGTAATTTTGTCCAAATACAAAGTTGTTATTTGAAAAATACATCAGTAGTATTGTTCCTAAGGGGTTATCTGATGTCACAATATTTTTTTTACTTGCAAGAGTCGTCTACAGTAGAAGGAGGACCGGGTCTGTTCTCATGCTTTTTTGTCTGTCGGCCATATTGTATTTAACAAAAATAATTTCTTGCATTTGCAGCTGATGGCCAGTAGTTGATGGTATATTTTATGATGCATTAGTGTCCACTTCAGTGGTCTGTGTGCATTTATAACATAAAAATCCACAGGAAGCACAAGAAAATGGCTTTTAGATAGCTGTCCACTGTAGTGACCACTATGCATGAAAGGGATATATATATATATATAAAACATACAGGAAATTGTCAATATTGTATAATTGTACAGAAAATGAAACAATAGAACATATTTTAGTTTGTAGAAGGTATGAGATTAATGTTAGAGGAATTTAGAAAAAATAAAGAACGATTTGATTTGATAAGTGTGCTTCAGGTAAATTTAGATTGTTTTCCAAAAAAACAAACTACAATGTGAATATAATAAAGATAATTAATAGAATATGGTAATGTTTGTAAAATGATGGACTGACGACCTGTCCAGAGTGACCCTGCCTCTTGCCTGTTGACCTCTGGAGAGAGACACCAGCTGACCTCTTGACCCCACTGGGATAGAGGGGGGGAAGAAAATTGATGGATGGACCATGTTTGTATAAATTCATGTCAGTAGGTGACGGTAATGCAACCATCAGGTTTCTTGCCAGCCGCCAATAAAGAAAAGAAGAAGAAGAAGAAGAACCCGGAAGTGACGTCAGCCTACCCGGCTGTCTGTGAGGTGTTGTCGGTGAGACGGCGTAAAATCATCGGGTTTTAATATTTAATCCTTTAACTTGCTGATCCGGATCGCTTCAGCCCGCTGACGTCACAGGGTCGCTTTTCAGCAACAGCTAGCTCAGCAGCTAGATGTTAGCGTGTAGCTGATCTCAGATCTCCGACCTGCAGTACCACGTGATCACGCTCAGGATGAAGATGATGATGAAGATGGAGGTTTAAACTGGTTCTGGTGTCTATCTGAGGTCCAGCTGGAGGGTCAGAAGGTCAGTGAACGTCTCATTTCAGCTTCAGGATGAGCAGCCGAGGAGCTCATAGGGAGGAAGAGGAGGAAGACTTCTACGACTGTCAGGACAGCATGGAGACGAAGGAGGAAGAGGAGAAAGAGGAGAAGGAGGAAGAGGAGGAGGAAGAGCTTCCGAAAACAGACAGAATAATTGGGAGAGGAGCCAAAGAGAGGAAGCGATGGACAGAGGGAGAAGGGGACGAACGGGAGCTTCAGCAGGAAGAGGAGCTTCAGGAGGAAGAGGAGCTTCAGGAGGAAGAGGAGCTTCAGGAGGAAGAGGAGCTTCAGGAGGAAGAGGAGCGTCAGGAGGAAGAGGAGCTTCAGGAGGAAGAGGAGAGTCAGGTCTTTCAGGATTCAGATGAAGAAACGTCCAGAGTGGAGTTTGACGATGTCTACCTGAGGGAGGTGGAGAAGGAGCTGACGGAGGAGGAGAAGGAGGTAACACCAGTCTCTGCTCCACAGTTCCCCCCAGTTTAAACCAGTCAAACCAGTTCAAGCTAGTTTACACCATTACAACCAGTTCAGAATAACTTAACCAGTTTATACCAGTTCACACCAGTCTGTGGAGCTTTCAGGCGTCAGGTTCTAAGTAGTAAATCTGAGCTGTGAGTGTTTCTGTTTCAGAGTCGTCGGCAGCAGAGCGTCGCTCTGAAGGAAACGGGAAACGGCCTATTCAAAGCCGGAGGTGAGTTCAGTTCTGCCTACAGTCTGGCCCAGGGTTCAGGTCATGATGCGTTCAGGTGCCTTGTTCCCCTCTGTGCAACTGTGTTTGTGTTTCTGCAGACTGGAAAGAGGCGGCGCTAAGCTACACCCAGGCCTTGGCTCTATGTCCAGTTAGCTGCAGCAGAGAAAGAGCAGTGATGTTCTCCAACAGAGCGGCTGCAAGGATGCACCTGGTAAGGCTAATGTGATGCTAACGCTATGCTGCACCTGGTAAGGCTAATGTGATGCTAATGCTATGCTCACCTAGTAGGGCTAACGTTATGCTAACGCTATGCTCACCTAGTAGGGCTAACGCTATGCTGCACCTCGTAAGGCTAATGTGATGCTAACGTTATCCTACACCTGGTAAGGCTAATGTGATGCTAACGCTATGCTGCACCTGGTAAGGCTAATGTGATGCTAACGCTATGCTCACCTAGTAGGGCTAACGTTATGCTACACCTGGTAAGGCTAATGTGACGCTTATGCTATGCTGCACTTAGTAGGGCAAACGTGACACTGACACCATGCTAGAGCTTTGCTGCTTCTGATTAGGCTAATGTGATGCTAACGCTATGCTACCTCAATACAGCCTGTTGGCTCCTATGTTTTTAAATATTCTAAATGTTAGTTTCTTTGAGTTTTCTCGGCTTTGTTGCTTTGCGTCTAGTTTTTGATATATGAGTGGACTCAGCTAACCCAACTCTCCTGTTAAATAACAATGCTAAGTGTATTAGCATTATGCTAATGGTTTGTACTAGCAGAACGCTAACAGCTCTGTGTCTTTTCAGGACCTGAAGGATGAGGCCATCTCAGACTGCAGCAGAGGTGAGTCATCACATCATTTTATCACCTTTTACTTTAAATAAGCTAACCAATCAGCACACTGGCTCTGGTTACCATAGCAATAGATCTGGATCCAGAGTACCTGCGGGCGTTGCTGAGGAGGGCGGAGCTTTATGAGAAGTCGGAGAAGCTTGATGAAGCTCTGGAGGACTACAAAAAGGTTCTGGAGCGAGATCCGAGCCACAGTGGAGCACAGCAGGCCTGCATGGTGAGTTCACTGACCGCTGGGACCAACGAGCACTGAAGTCTGGTTCCGACTTCATGAGGAAAACCATGTTTCAGATTCTGTACACCAAATTTGACCCAAATCCTCAGTTACGCTTTCAGTTTAAAGTCCTTTTGTTCCCGTCTCACCTGTCCCACCCTTCACCTTGTGTGTCCCTCAGAGGCTGCCTCAGCAGATTGAGGAGCGAAACGAGAAGCTAAAGGAGGAGATGATGGGTACGTACTGCCCTTGAACGCACCGCGTCTGTGCTGTGAACACCTGGTCCCTGAACCTGTCCTTAAACGTGTGTCCTGTCCAGGTAAGCTGAAGGACCTGGGCAACCTGATCCTGCGGCCGTTCGGACTCTCCACTAACAACTTCCAGATCGAGCAGGACTCGTCCAGCGGTACCTTCTCCATCAACTTTGTCCAGAACCCCAATAACAACCACACCGGATGATGTAATCGTGACATCACAGAAACAGATTATCAAATTATGGTTGAGGTTCCTGATTGGTTAAAGCTACAGGATACCGCAGGACATTGCAACGCCAGACTTCAGACTCAACCAATCAGGAGCTTGCTTTCTGATGACATAATCTGCTGTATCAGCTGTTAATAAAGCAAACAAGAAGTGATGCAAGCATGCTTTTGTGACATCATCAAACAGACGGGAAACGGGGCGGAGCTTAATGA
This sequence comes from Xiphophorus hellerii, assembly GCF_003331165.1. NCBI lineage: Eukaryota > Metazoa > Chordata > Actinopteri > Cyprinodontiformes > Poeciliidae > Xiphophorus > Xiphophorus hellerii. Next base: position 7,796,447 of record NC_045682.1, read on the forward strand.
GTTTATTATGAGCAGGAAGTGAATCTGATTGGTCAGTGGGCTCGCCGGGACAGGAGCATCTCTCTGATGTTGTCCTCTGCTTCCTTGACGCTGCGCTCCAGGTACACCTTCTTCTGCTGAACACACACAGGTCAGAGGTCAGAGCGGACCATACAAACACAAACCAGGCTGAGTGTGATGATGTCATGGCTTTGGAAGAGCCTGATAGGCTGACAGTAGATCCTTCAATTTCATTCAGAGCAACTTTTAAAAAGTGAGTTTTTGATTTTTGAGTAAATGATAAAGTCTGAGCCGCCTCAGGATGATGAAGGCCACAACTCAGGTCTGCAGAACCGGACCTGCCGCGCCAGATGAACCAGCAGCAGAACCGTGATGTGTTCAGGGCGTGCAGCAAATCTCAGCTCTTTACCTCCAGCTCTTTGATCTTGTCGTTGACCGTCTTCTGTTTGTCAGTCAGCAGGTCGTCGATCTCTTCCTTGGACTGCAGGACAAACCTGAAATGCCAGACAGTCACAGATCGCCCTCTCCGCCGATGATGTCACGGCTCAGTAGGGGACCACTCACATGCGACCGACGCCCTCGTAGAGTCGCGTGTTGGTAGGGAGCGTGGAGATCTCGGCCTGCGTCAGCTTGGTGTGTTTCTGGACCCGACCAAGCTGCTCGATCTGCAGGTCGGCCAGCTTCACCTTCTGCTGCGTGTCGATCATCTTCACCTGCAGTTCCGAGAAGGCCTGCAACGACAGGAGGCGTCACTCTGAGCTAAAAAACAACCCCAATAACAGGAGAGGAGGCGTCACTCTGAGCTAAAAAACAGCCCCAAGACAGGAGGCGTGGAGCTGCAGCTTCAGGGCCTACAGTGGAGCCTTTGCTCCAGTCATTGAGGGACATGTCCTTCAACCTTTGGACGTGTCCCTGGTCCAACACATCTGAGTCTCCTGCTGAGTTCTGCTGATGACCTCATTATTCTCCTCATGTGTTGAAGCAGAGACGCCTAGAAACTGCAGGACACCTCCAGGCCTGGGGGACCTGGGGCCTCATGTATAAAGCGTGCGTACGCACAGAAAATGTGCGGCGCCATGTTTTACACACAAGTCGGCATGCACACGTTTTCCCTAGTGTGAAAATGTGCGGCAGCCACGCGAACGTTTTCTGTGGACAATAACAAACTACAAAGCGTTAAAACTCACCTAAATACACTGAAATCTGACGACATTCACATTCAATTATTTAGACCAAGATATTATTAAAATAATTAAAAAATTATTTTAATATTTTATTATTTAAACGTAAACGATGAAACTGAAGCACATTCATCCTCAGACAATAACCTAACAAGCACACAAAATGAAAATAATATTAAAGTATGTGAAAACCTCACTCCAATGTAAATAGTACTTTTCCTCAGTTTTTGTCTCATAAAGATGTAACGCGTTGGTCTGTGCGCCGAAGTGCATGAAATGCATCTATGGGGTCATTTCATTCTCACTAAAAGAAGAAAACAGCAGATTAACTCAAACCTGCTGATTAAAAATAATCATCAGGTTTGATTATTGATCAAGGTGTGTATACATACAATATCATGTATACAAGCAGCTGCGTAAAGGTGAGCTTTGGCTCTGATGGAGAACATCGCCAATGGAAGGATTCAGAGGGAGCAATTGATCAGAGATCATATTGATCTGCTGGGAAATGCTGATGATGGTTTATTAGTGTTTAGATTAGACTGATCATCCTGGAGCTCTGAGCAAAACTTGAAGAAGTTGCAGTACCGGTACCGGTACCGGTGTAACTGCCTTCAGTCGAGCCAGGCCCGCTTTGTGAATGCGCCTTTCTGGACAGAAGGCATTTCTACTCTGTAAATGTACGATTTATGCTCATGATTCCACCATTTAGAATAAACGTCCACATTCCCCACTCAAAGCTCTGACACGCTCCCTGTCTTTAAATCCCGACTGAACGCTCTGCTGTTCAAACAGGCATTTTCTTTCTTTATTTTTTTTTTAACAATTTGGATTTTTTTTTTCTTTAAAATGTATTATTTTTATTTTGTATCTTGTGAGGTGACCTTATGTGCTCTTAAAGCGCCTTTTAAATAAAATATGTAATTATTATTATTATAAATGCTTCTGCTACAAACAAGGACGTTGCCATGGTTATTGCTTCACGTGGTGGCAGACTTCCGGGTATTTAAACTAATTTACATATGTATTTATGGGTGGCGACAGGGCGGACCATCAGCTGCGCTCTATTTCCCGCAAGTTGGGATTTATAAAGGCAAAGTGCGCGAACGGCTTTTACATCTGAATTTGTTTTTGTGCGCAGCCCTTTTCTAAATTTGTTCGTACGCAAAGTTTTAGTGTGAAAACTGCGCACTCTTTCATGCACGAGGTCTCCAGCAGTAATCCTCCCTCAGAGTTGACCCAGGAGGTTTCTGGTCCTGGTACCACGGCACCAGAGTCCGGTTCCAGAAAGGAAACCAGTGGGAATAGATGAGTGGTGCGTTCAGAGGCCGTTATTTCCTCCGGGTGAACGACCGGGTTCTGACCCTAACAGAGCTGCTGCATCCTGAGGAGAGCGGGGCGGATACACGCAAAGAAAAGCGAAAAATAATCATAATAATCAGTCCAGAAACAGAAGAGTTCTTCGGATTCTATGGAAGGTCCAAACCCGACTACAGAGGAACCATAAAGTTGGAACCGCTCTAACAGAACCCCGAACCTTCCACACTTATCGATAAATGAGGTTCTGGTTCCGGCTAGCCAGATGCTGCAGGCTAATTGCTAGCTGTTAGCTTTCTGCATGGCCAGACCGGAAACAGGTGAGCGCAGAGAGTACCACTTAGTACCAGACAGAACCAGAACCTCGGTACCTTCTTCAGTTCCAGATCCACGGGAGCTGCCATCATGCGCCTCTTCTTCTTCTCGGCTCGCAGCGACGTGGAGGACTTCCGGGTGCGTTACTGCCCCCAGCGGTGACCTGAGAATGTTTTTCAAACAAACACTACAGATGGAAACAAAAACCATCTGTACAACGAGAACATGATGCAGGAATAATAAAACATTTAGATCAATGAAAGGTTTTCAACTATTCTGATTCTCTCTTTAAACTGCTTTTATAAAATTTGGTTTAGATTTAAACAATGAAAAATTACCCGTTAAAACATTTTTTAGAAAATTTTCTTGTTTATTCAAAATATAATGAATAAATATTCAAAATAAAAGCACCAAATGTAATGACTAGTCAGACTGAGGCAATACAATGTGAAACAGTTTGCAGTTAAATAGTAAATGGATTCAATCTCATTTTCAGCTGTCGACCTTTAACCTTCTGCCGATTTATTCATCAGGTAGATGGACCTCATCTGATCCAGGACCTCTTGAACCCGTGGGACCCAGATTCAGATCCAGATCGTCCTCTGGGTTTTTATGGTGGAGGAACCCCCCCGCCGCCCTTACACACACACACACACACACACACACACACTAACCAGTAGGTGGCGCCATGTCATTGCTTGCAACATCAATGAACCATCATAATGATATAATGATCCTCAGTGGAATAATAGTCACATTGAGAAGAAGAAAATGTGTTTTTTGGAGGATTGGGCTGAAATATGTACAGGAAGATTTTAATGATAATATGGAGATGAAAGTTCAAAGGAAGTAAAACAAATCCTCCCAAAGTGCTCATTCTGTTCATGTTTCATGTAATAAAACTAACAAAAAACAAACAAACAACAACATCCTCTAAACAGATGAAGAAGAATCCCACAATTACCCAGTCTAACTATTAATGGAGTATCATTCACTGACTAATAATTCAATAACTACATAATTAGAAGCTGTCTAAGCAAAACTTTATTCACTTGGAAGATAAATAAAAATAACATTCCTTGCAAATTTACAAAATGATCAATTGAAAGGTTAAAACCTCTACATTTTAAAACTCCACATATAACCGAAGGTTAAGGAAACACGCTCTAAAATTTAAATGTTATTTATCGCTGCAAAGAGCTACTAATAAATCACTTTAAAATAGATGACAATAAATGCTCATTCTGTGAAAGGGATAGAGAAACGATGGACCATGTCTGTTATGAATGCAATCAAACCAAGACATTTTGGAATCGCTTACAGAGGTGGAAAAAACTGAAAATTGCACTTCCTGATTTCTAGAGCTATGGTAACATTTGGAGTGTTATTAAAAAAAGGAAAACAATAGAACTCTGGATGTGTAATCTGATATTTTGTCTTGCAAAATTCTTTATTCATAAACAAAGAGTGCTAATATTCTCCCTGTCATGGAAGAAATTACTTTAGCAAGAGTCTGGATGAGAAGAAATAAGAAATGTATTAAAACCTTGCAAGGTGAGAACAGAAACACAGAGTCAAAGGAGTCTGTCAGTCTGCTCTGACTTACAGTGGACCTGGCTTGTGGTCAGAGAAGAGAGACTTGATTGGACAATAGGTGTGAATCCCTGATTGTGATGTACCAACACAGATGGTCTGGCCATTTGTCTATTGTTAAGGATAGGGGGTTGTTCTTTGATGCTAAAGGGGGAAGATAAGTCCTGTGTTGGGGAAGTAACACTAGATAGTCTCCAGGATCAAGGACGTCCCCTGCTGTTATATGGCACTGTAGAAGTCTATAGGAGAGCAGCTTGACCAATCTCATGATAAGATCATGCAGATACATGGTCTCATCATCAGACACAATCTTAAGCAGAAAAGGGGTGAGGGGCACATTATAAAATTTTCCGTTACAGTCCCCAGTTCTTAACATTATTTTATCTGAATTCCAGATTTGAAATCTCCGAAACATATTGAAACATATGAATACCTGACTGAAAGGGTAATGGAATTGCCCACCAACGCATGTTGATCCTAAAGCATTTATCTCCTTGTAGTTTTATTTAGTATTTTTATTATTTTTTTAATCAGTTACTTTTTTGCATTTCCATAAGTCCGCCACTGCAATGTCCTTGATAGATTTACACTATTGTGAATTATGATTGTTTTGGTAAAGTTAAAAAGAAGAAGAAGTAGAAAAAGAAGATTTGATTATTAACAAAACATGTATTTATACAATGATTTAACAAGACACTGTTAAATACATGATCAGGACATAATAAATAAATAAATAAATAAATAAATAAATAAATAAATATTCACATAAGCAGCTTGTTATAATGTAGCTCTCCCTGATCAGAAATGCTTTACAAAACTCTTAAAACTCTAAAACCCTTCAAGTCCCCGGTGTCTCTGTGAAAGAACAAATGTTATTAAATTCCCTCTGAATATCATTTAAGACCACACTCCAGTCCGGTAGGTGGCGGTAAATGCACCTTAAGTTGGTTGCCATCCGCCAATAAAGCCAAGAAGAAGAAGAAGCCCCGCCCCGCAGGCGGAATTCTGTGAGCGCGGAATTTAATCTGAGAAGCGAGTCGCGCGGTTTTTCACAGTTTCAGCGCGCGCTCAGAGAAAGACCAGCTGGACAGGTAAACATCCGCAGCCTCAAGAAATCCTCCCGTGATCACCGGTCAGACATGGCGACTCCTCCGAAGCGGCTCCGCGGAGCTCCGACCGGCTCCCGCAGACACAGGAAGATCTCCATCGAGGGAAACATCGGTGAGTTCTGCCTCAGAACCTGTGGACTCAGGAACAGAACCCGTCCGACCCGCCAGAACCGAAGCAGGTGGCGGGAACACAGCCGCTGGTGGAGGGTCCTGGCCGGAGCTGGACTGCGACAAAACGGCGGTCCGGGCGTTTTGGACCAGACAGGCCCACCAAATATAACGCCTCTGTATTTATGATTTTTAAAATTCTTTATGTTTGAAATACTGAGAAAATGACAAGAGCTTGATTATAGCCTAAAGGTCACAGTACCAGTCTGTGATCAATTTCAGAATTCCTTCTCTAACAGGAGATTAGATGAAGCATTTCTCTTATTAATCAATTCCACATTGATTGTTTGGAGGCCCATTGAGACCGGAGGACGGTGAACTGGTTCAGCTGGACTGAGGATCTTCTGATCCGTTTCATTAACGTTCTTCTACAGGCGGTTCAGGGAGCGGCCGGCGTCTGCTCACAGCTTCTTCAGGCTGAAATTAAGATTTGATGCAAATATTTTACAATGTCAGGTAGAGATTCTGTGTTATCCAGAATAAAGGTGGTGCATTTCAAAGTTAAGACTTTATTGACCCCTAAGGGGGGAAGTTGGTTTGTCCCAGCACAGCACACAATAAAACTTAAAATAAAGTAATAAGAATAAACAAATAACAATGAGCAGTGATAGTCTTAAGGACACACACATATCGCTCAGTACATTACTAAATATATATTCAACATTTAAGACACACAGTTCTACAGACTGTATGAATTATAAGAAACTTAGGAGGGACGATGGCGTGTTTACGAAGGAGAGAAATGGTGGTCTGTCTTCCACTCAGCATCACATTTCACTGCATCACTCCCTGTGGTCAGCAGCTGAACTGTCAGCTGGATTCATGTTTTTCCGTTTGTCGGGTTCAGTAGGAGAGGAGCTGATTGATGGGTCCTGGTTCAGTCAGTGGGTGCTGATCAGGTGTGTGTGTGTGTGTGTGTGTGTGTGTGTGCAGCTGCAGGTAAATCCACCTTCGTCCGCATCCTCCAGGCTTCTTCCTCAGACTGGGAGGTGATCCCAGAACCGATCGGGAAGTGGTGCAACGTTCAGAGCGACGGCGACAATGTCTACCAGGTGAGCAGCTGAGGCAGCCAATCAGAGGCTGGTCCAGAGTGGGAGGAGCTTCCTGTTGTAGAACTGCATAGACCAGAATGGACTCTTCGTGATGTTTGCTTCATTTCATGCTGGTGGTTCTACAGAGAAGTTATGAAGAAAGTTAATCGATCATAAATTCATTAATGGATTCAAGGATCAAACAATATGAAGCAGCAGGAAAAAACTGCAGCTGAAAAACAGAAAGTTATGTTGAAGTTTTGGTATTTTAAAGACTAATATGAAAGTTTAGCTTCTTCAGACTGAAGGGTGAAAGTTTCTCCAAACTGATCAGCAAGACAACCTGACCTCTGACCTCTGTCCACGCGCCTAGGAGCTGAGTTCCTCCCAGAAGAGTGGAGGGAACATCCTGCAGATGCTGTACGACAAGCCGAGCCGCTGGGCCTACACCTTCCAGGTAAGTGCAGCAGACTCCGCCCCCTGATGCTGCGCTACGCCTCACCTGTGTCTCACCTGTGCCTCACCTGTGCAGAGCTACGCCTGCCTCAGCAGAGTCCGGTCTCAGCTTCAGCCTCCATCAGCCAAGCTGCAGCAGGCGGAGAACCCGGTTCAGTTCTACGAACGCTCCGTCTACTCAGACAGGTACCGACCAGAACCCCACCGGCCAGGTTCGGTTCCTCCAGAACCTGATCTGGATTTTCTAGACAAATCAAAGTGTTGTGTTTCTGTGGCCGAGTGTGAAAGGTCATCGTCACGGCAGCACCTGGCAGGTTCTGTCAGGGTTCTGGTTCAGCCCGAGATTCTGACTGAAACCCAACAGAACCGTTTCTCTCTCCACCTGTCTCAGGTACGTCTTTGCGTCCAACCTGTTTGAGAGCGGCAACCTGCTGGACACGGAGTGGAGCGTCTACCAGGACTGGCACACCTGGTTGCTGAACCAGTTTCAACCCGATATCGCCCTGGATGCCATCATCTACCTGAAAGCCCCCCCACAGGTAAACGACCTCTCCTCTCCCGCCAGGTGACCGGCCCGATTCTGAGAGCATAACCAGGTCGGTCACCTGGCCGGGTCTGAATAACTGATATAAACAGATCTTCAGAAGGCGGTGCCTTCAGGGTCCTCTGTGTGAACCTGCTGCCGGTGCCTTCAAGGTCCTCTGTGTGTTGCAGTGCTGCATGCAGCGGCTGCTGCACCGCGGCCGGCAGGAGGAGCAGGGAATCCCTCTGGAGTATCTGGAGCAGCTGCACTTAAAACACGAGGCGTGGCTCTACGACAGGAACCTCCGGTAACTGAGCACGCTCAGACGGCTGCTGCTGCGTTCAGGGCCAGTGGGATAAAATCATTTTTCTGTGCCTGCAGGCTGGACTTTGAGTACCTCAGTGAACTTCCTGTTCTGGTTCTGGACGTGAACGAAGACTTTCAGAACGATCGGATCAAACAGGAAGACATCGTTGATAAGGTGCTTTTATACTGAAAGTCTGGTGGAGCATTTATTCTGAAAATCAAACACAGCTTTTATTCTGAAAGTCTGGTCACGTGACATTCATTTGTTCTGCAGGTCAGGGAGTTTCTCAGCACACTATGAAACTCCTCCAATCACCTCACAGAATGTCAACAGCAAGGCTTCTGATTGGACAGCAGCTTGTTATGATGTCCCCCTATTGCGACTTTGTAAAGTTTAATTTGTTCAGTTTTTATAATGAAAGCGCCTCAGTGTGTGTGTGTATGTGTATTTATGCTTCAGGTTTTTTTTTATGGGTCTTAAATACTGGAAGTGTTCCTGTTTCCTACACACTAAGGAGACAGTGAATGCATCCCTTCCTAGATTCTGTAAATAAACGAAATTGAACCCAAACTGCTCCGACTCTGTTACTGGTTCTGGATGGAGTCGGCGCAGTTCAGAACCCAGCTCTGAATAAGACGCTGATAGATCTTAGAAATCTGAACTTCTTTTGCCTTTTATGTTTATTAAACCTGTATTTTCTGGTTGTCATGGAAACGTGAAGCTCTCCAGTCAGCGCTCTGATAATAAATCTGAATGTTTCAACGGTTCCGGTCCAGTTCCGCCAATCAGCCTCTCAGAAAACGCTGAACCAGGTCTGTTCTGGTTCTGGTTCCGGTAGGGTGGGTGGGTAGACCTGTGATGAACATCTGTCCAGAGTGGGTCCATCGGTTCTGGTCCTGTGCTGTAACCTAAAGCATCAACAAATTACCATTGCTAAGATGACTGGATGAGACTGCCGCCTGACCGGACCCAGATTTAAACTTTCACCAGTACTGGGATAAAGATCCACAAAACGCAGAGTCATCCTGACTCACTGAGTGACCAGAACCCAGACAGAGCAGTCTTCTCTGCTGTTGCACCCAGAGGACGCCCCATTAGCAGAGGAACACCAACTGGTCCCTCTATGGGCCCCAGACCTCCAGCTCTCTGAAGAGGTGTGGGGCCCACTCTGACTCAATCAGAAAGTCCTTAATCAGAAGATCTGGTTTGCCAGATCTTCCAGTTAGCATGCCGGTCTGTCAGGGAGGGTGGTACTGGAAGCAGATCTGAAGTGGACCGAGCTGAGCTCTAAGTGGAACACATCTCCTGCTGACCTGCGAATGGGGGATTTTCCAGGAATGTGAATTATGATTGAGAACTTGAGCCAGGATGGGACTCTGACCTGAAACAGGAACAGACTAAAGATCTAAAGACCCAGCCATCAGGAACACCGTCATTTTAGGTGAACACACTGCAGTGAGCGTCTCGCTTCACATTGCGTCACCTTGAGGATGGAGCTGCTACCCTACTACATAGGGTGAGGGAGTGAGAGCAGCAGAGTTTTGAGTGGAGTCTAGGATGGGCGGAGTCTATCATTACGTTTGTCATGGTTCAGCTTAGGAAAAGTTTGGTGGAATGTAATGAAGATTGAGGGCTGAAGGGAGATGCTTCCAAAAGGGAGAAGGTAAAGGACGAACAGAAGAGCACCGAGCCCTGGGGGACGCCTTGAGGCGGGGGCAGTAGAGGAAGAATTACTGGTGAGGTATGACCCAACCCAGGCTGGAGCAGACCAGAGGTCGCCTGTTGGTCCATCAGGTTCCCTAAGTTGGACCTCATGCTACTGTCCGGTTCCCGGGTGTCGGTGATCTTTATGAATAGAACAGGTTTATATTCTGCTTGTGATGCTCTCATGTGTCTCTGGACAGGTCATCAGTTCATCACAGAGACAGACAGAATGAACCACACACCTGAGGAGAATTTGAGACCTAGTCTTCCTCCTGTGGGAGGCTGGAGTACCCCGAGAGAATCCACCATGCAAACCGAGACCCGGCCCAGGTCTCAGAATCGAACCCAGGACCTTCTGGCTGCAAGGCAGCGATGCTACCATGAACTGATCATATTCTCTAAATTTGACTTTTTGGAGTAGGGTTAGGACTAACCCTAGCATCTGCAGGCTGCTGGAGACCCTAACCCTTTTATTTTTGTTATGTTTTGTAAGAAGATCCCGTGAGCCTAGAAAGACGTCTTTTTTTACTGTTGGAAATCAGGGGTTGTTGCCATGGTTCCTGCGAGTCATGGCAGAAGCGTTGTGCATATTTTGTATTTGTGGGCAGAACCAGGGCGGAACCAGGGCGGTCCATGCAGCACCTGCAGCTCTGCTTCCTGCAGATCAGGATGAATGGAGGAACGCAGCGTAGCCTCATGCAGCTGAATGTTTCAGGATTCCCTCCATGCCTTGTGAGGGACGCATGAAAACTCAAACTGTGAACTCTTACGCATGAGGCCCACACTGAGCCTCCAGCAGCTTCATCATGTCTCCTCTGCTGCCTCCTGATTGGCTGAGCGGCTCTATGTGACAAACTATGTGACCGACCACAGATGCTGCGAGGCTCGGCCGACCTGCTGGGATGTTTGTTGTCTGGGACTCAGCTGGACCAGCGAGGAGCCGGGTCAGTGAAACAGACGGAGGTGGGAGGGCGGGACAGGGTGTTCTGGACCAACCCAGGTCAAAGCAGCAGGTGGACTGGTGAAACTGGCCGTAGGGTCAAAGGTTAACCTTCTGGAGACTCATTGATCCGAGGCCGTTAGCATCAACCAGAGTGGCTCAGCGCTGGACTCAGTCCTGTTTCCTTGTCCAATCATTAACCCCCTGCAGTCGTCCTCTGCTGCTCCACTCTGCTCCGTCCTCCAGTCCTCCAGTCCTCCAGTCCTCCAGTCCTCCAGCAGCCTGCAGACGGTAAGTACAGCCAGAAAATCCTCTTTTCTTTTTCTGTAATCCTTCAGGAATTTCCCCAGACTGTTCAGATCGTTCAGGTTTCGGGTCCCAGGGAGACGGGGGTGGTTTGGACGGTCTGGGATGTTAGTGGGTAGGTTTTGGGTGGTTGATGAGTTTTGCTGTGACGGACCTGCAGTTCGGACACTGACGTGTCCAGGCCGCTCCTGACTGTCCACGTTGCGACCCTGGGATGGGCTTCACCGACTTGCTGGACCAGGTGAGTCCGCTCTCTTCCTCTGCGGCGCTCCGATCACCTGATGAGTAACTTTACTGTTGTCTGGCTGCCATGGTTGAGGTGGGCGGCTTTGGTAGGTACCAGTGGATCCATGTGATACTAATCAGTTTACCTGGTCTGATGACGGCGAGTCAGAACCTGCTCAACAACTTCGTCTCAGGAATCCCGGTCCACCACTGCAAACCAGCGACCAATCAGAGCCTGCATGACCTGGGGCGCACCTACCAGGTAACTGTCTCTCCTCCAGGTTCTGGAAGAGCCACTCAGCCAATCAGGAGGCAGCAGAGGAGACATGATGAAGCTGCTGGAGGCTCAGTGTGGGCCTCGTGCTTCAGAGTTCTCAGTTTGAGTTTTCACGCTTTCCTCACAAGGAAATCCTGAAACATTCAGCTGCATGAACCCGCATGTCTTTCCAGGCTCACAGCGTCACATTACAAAACCTAACAGAAAAAATAAAGAAAGAAAGGATCAAATCAAGTGAAAATGTTTCTTTGAACTCAGCAGATAATACTCCAGAGTGGATGGGAGATCTATTATGGCTTCAAATGTTTTTGTATATCAGGCTAAATGAGGCTCAGTTTCATTATCGTCGGCTGAAAACGTTTGTGTGGCTGCTGCGCTTTTCCACAGCAGGAAAAGTTTGCTTATGTTCACGCAATACTCATTTTTTACGTGCATGAAACAGAGCTGATGCAGTCTAATTGGCTGTTCTAATGTGGAGCTCTGATTGGCTGTTCTAATGCGGAGCTCTGATTGGCTGTTCTAAAGCGGTGCTCTGATTGGCTGTTCTAAAGCGTTGCTCTGATTGGCTGTTCTAATGCGGAGCTCTGATTGGCTGTTCTAATGCGGAGCTCTGATTGGCTGTTCTAATGCGGGGCTGTGATTGGCTGCTTCAGGTAGACGAGGAGCAGCTGCTGAAGGTCTTCATCCCTCCAGATCCTTCAGGAAATAGACTCGACCGCTGCAGGAGGTAAACTGGTTTCTGCCATTTGTTCTCTGTGGTGACATCTCTGACATCACTTCCTGTCCTAACTCAGGTACGTGGAGCCGCAGTGGCACATGTTGAGCCTGAACATTTCTCTGAATGCCAGCGAGCTGCAGACCGAAGGATGCGTGGATGGATGGAGCTTCGACCAATCAGAGTTCTCAGCCACCACCGTCTCCGAGGTAACAGCTGTGATTGGCTGATGGAAAGCAGGAGATGATTGGTTTGGATTCAGCCTGCGGCTGATAACAACATTAACAGCATTAATAACATTACTAACTGGATTAATAGCATTAATAACATTGATAATAACATTAATAATAGCATTAAATTCAAATCCAAGTACTTTATTAATCCCAAAAGGAAATTAAATGTTGTAGATCGTGATGGCTGTTGGCAGGACAGATCTCCCGTAGCAGTCTGTTACAGCGAATCTGAAGAAGCCTCTGACTGAAGACACTCTGATGAAGAGAATGGACAGGGTTAGCTAGAATTTACTTGGTTTAATGAAAAATCCTTCTTTGCATCGTCATCTATTCAGGTCCCTAGTTCAGTTCTGATGGCGCTTTCATCAACAGACTGATGTTAGATAAAAACCTTGAAGGATCTTATCTTCCTCCAGTCGCTCTGTTCTTCTTCAAGCGAACTATGTCACCAATCTGTCCAGATGAACACCGAGGTTTTTATATTCCTAAGCCATTCCTCTGGGTCTTTTCCCGGTAGGACCTGAACTCCTCACCAGGAAGTCTCCATCCTCACCACATGCTGATCCACCTCAATTGGTTCCTCTCAATGTGAAGGAGCAGAGGCTCTACTCTGAGCCCCTCCTGGATGACTGAGTTTCTCTCTCTAAGGGAGAGCCCAGACACCTTGCAAAGAAAATGGAAGGCATGTTGGTGGGACTGAGGAGGTCTTTGAAGTATTCTGCCCACTGGCCCACAACATCACGAGTCTAGGTCAGCATCACACCATCCCCTCTATAAACAGTGTTGGTGCCGTACTGCTTCCCTCTCCTGAGACAGAAGTCTTTCTCCATGGCCTCTCTGAACTCCTTCCACTCCCGAGTTTTTGCCTCAGCAACCACCCGTTGGACTGCCTGTACCCATCAGCTGCTTCTAAGGTCCCGCAGGCCAAAAAGGCCCGACAGGACTCCTTCTTCAGCCTGACAGCATCTCTCACTGAAGGTGTCCTCCAGCAGGTTGGAGGGTTGCCGCTCCAATAAGCCGCCTCAACAATGGAGGCGTGAAAGTCCCCCAGAGGGGCACTCTCCAGTAGCCCTTCTAAGGACTCCAAAAAGAGAGGATAATCTGAACTGCTGTTTGGCGCATAAGCGCAAACAACAGTCAGAACCCGTCCCCACATTCATAGGCGGAGGGAGGCTACCCTCTCATTCAGCGGGTTGAACACCAATGTTCAGGCACCAAGATTTGGTGCAACAAGTTTGCTCACTCCTGCCCGTCGCCTCTCACCATGGGCAACTCCAGAGTGGAAGAGTGTCCAACCTCTCTCAAGGAGACTGGTTCCAGAACCAGAGCCATGCGCTGAAGCGAGACCGACTCCACACAGTCCTTGTCTCAAACTGTGGTCTGTTAGTGAGGCAGCCATAGATCCAGGTGAGGCCGAGGCGCCAACTGAGTCTGCTGGAGACTCACCGATCTGTAGAGCAGATTAGGCTAAATGGAGAAATCAGATAACCTGATCCTCAGATCCGCTGCTTTGTCCAGGTGACAGGGGGGTGGAGCAGGTGTATGATGGCGTCTCCGTCTCCATGGTGATAAGCAAATTTCAGGGGTTCCTGAAATGTGCTTGTCTGCTTCCTCAGATAGGTAAGCAGAACCTGACCATCTCACATCCACCATGGACTCCATCGTCTGTCAGAGGGAGGTAGAGGAGAATCTGAGACCATCTGTCAAAATATTACAACTGAAGCCAAACTGGATCCTGCAGTATGACAATAACTCCATCCTCCTAACAGGAAGTAGACGCTTCCTTTTCGACTCCTCTTGGACTTCTGGCTTCAGCTGTGGTATTATTTCAGCTTTTACTCCAGAAAGGCAAGAATGAAAGTTTGAAAAAGAAAAAATGTCAATGAAAGTTCAAAGCGACTCCAACATGCTACCACTCTGAGCAGCCCAGCTCTAATTAATAACATTAATACCAACATTAGAGACAGTGCTAATAACAACAGTAACATTAATGACCAAATTTATAACAACATTAATCACATTAATTCACTTTACGATAATAAATTGCTTCATGTTTCAGAGCTTCTAATGCCCCAACCTGACTTTATCTCTCCACCCGTCTGTCTCAGTGGGACCTGGTGTGCTCTCTGCGTCCTCTGAAGCAGATGATCCAGACCATCTATATGGGTGGCGTTTTAACCGGAGCCATTGTGTTTGGTGGCCTGTCGGACAGGTGAGACTCACCTGGTCAGAGTTTCACCTGACCCATCAGGGCTGTGGGAACCATCAGACATGTTCTATATACTAAGTCTGAATTCATGTCATTTCTATCAGCCATAGGCATTTCCTAACACTCTGTTTGTCTCTCAGGTTTGGCAGGAAGTCTGTCCTTATATGGTCATATCTACAGCTGGCTGTGCTTGGTTGTAGCTCCGCCCTCTCTCCTTCATACACCGCCTATTGCATCTTCAGGTTTCTGAGCGGGATGGCCATGTCTGGAATCATCCTCAACGGAGTCTCACTCAGTACACGTTTACCTGTTTACATGTCTGACTGGTTGCCTGTCGGTTTGTCTGTTTAATCATTTAGCTAAAGAGCTTAGAGCTGTAACAACACATTTCCCCAGTAGGGGGCGTCAAAATGTTTTAAGTGAAAACTTTTTCTGAAGAGCTCTTCTTCTTCTTCTCCTTCATTGAGAAAATTAAACCAAAATTTCAGTAATTTCTGTACTTCCCCCTTTTTAAATGTTAGATTATTGGAGAAATGTAATTATTAGAAATATTAACATTCTTTGTTTATTGTTGGATAAAGTAGAACAGCTGCAATATCTGTGCTCGCCTACTGACCGTCTTCCTTCCTGTCTCTCCTCAGAGGTGGAGTGGATCCCAACCAAAACCCGGACAGTAGTGGGAACTCTCACCTCCTTCTTCTTCACCTTTGGTCAGATGATCTTGGCAGGTCTTGCCTACTGGCTGAGAGACTGGAGGAAGCTCCAGCTGGTCGTCTGCGCTCCTCAGTTCCTGTTCTTCACCTACAGCTGGTCAGTGAAGCCCTGGTACAGTGGATCCCCGGGATTCATGGGGGTTAGGGACCACAGGCGCCCACCAACTGCTAACATCTATAAATACTCGAGACCACGTCTAAAAATGCTCCTAGCTACTTCTCTTAATAGTTCATACACCAAATATACCTTTGCACCAGGGATGGAGTCGAGACAGATTCTTCCAACACCAGAACGGGGAAAAACAGGCAGGGTGGGGAATGAGGAGGGTGGGGAGTCCACTGTACCTTCCTATGATTGTCCTGTGATTGGTCAGGTGATTGAATGTCTGTCATGTGATTGGTCAGGTGGTATGTAGAGTCAGCTCGTTGGCTGGTGCTGAACCGTCGGTCTGAGGAAGCCTTAAAGGGTCTCCACAGAGTCGCTCGGATCAATCGGAGACCAGAGGCCATCAACAAACTGACCTTAGAGGTAACCTCTGACTACATGTCAGCTGTATTCTGACCAATGAAGACCTGACTTTGGCACCACGTTACTACAGGTACTTCACTCTCACATGAGTAAAGAGATTGAGTCGAGCCGTTCATCGTTTACAGCCTTCGATCTGGTGAAGACCAGAAGGATAAGACGCATCTCCATCTGTCTGACAGCCGTCTGGTGAGAAATTCACAAGTTTTAACCAGCTTCACCTGTTTCTTTCCTTCATGTTGCTGTTCCTGTTGGGGTTAGGTGTTCACAGTGAATCTTGTTATAGAAATTTCATTTATCAAAGAATGAGAATCTGTTTCAATAATAAGAGAACGATTAATCTTTGTCTTTAAGTTTATTTATTCGAAGGCAAAAAGCGTTCGAAGTCCCGTCTCACTGAATGCAGTCAGGAGAAGAGCCCTGAACACAGTCACATCACATTGTTGTAAAGTCACAGCAAGGAAAAGACCCACCCAAAGTCTGGTCTATTGCCAGATGGACCACAGTGCTTACCCCCACCTCATGAACTATCCCTCACCTCTTGGAGGGGACGATTTTATGGCAGGAAAGAGAACCGATAAGGGTTTCAGGAGAAACTTCTAATTTTTCTTTGTCAGTTTCTCATGGGTGCTGGGTCGAACAAGGGTACAAACTACATTCCACACGTCAGTCCTTTAAGACAACTGCCAGCTTAAGCATTTTACCCAAGATGTCTTCAGGTCTCTTATACTATCACGGCTGCGGAAACAGCTAAACATTATCTGGAAACTTCTCTAATGGAAAAACACATCTTGCAGAAATACAAAAACACAGCAGCTATAATCAGTAAATAAATGTTAAAAAAGTATAATCAGTTCCATCAAAAATAAATAAGGCTAAAAACAAAATTTTCTATTACAATCTCTACCTGTGCAGGTGTTTACCTGTGTACCTGTCTGCAGGTTCTCCACCAGTTTTGCTTACTATGGTTTGGCGATGGACCTGCAGAAGTTCGGGGTGAGTTCTCTGATTTCTGCTCACCTGTCTTCCTTGTTTCTGGAGTGAACTGCGTTCTGATTGGCTGTGGGTCGTTCCAGGTAAGTATTTACCTGATGCAGATCATCTTTGGAGCTGTAGATATTCCTGCAAAGTTCTTGGCTCTGGGTATGCTCAGTTACCTGGGCAGGCGGGTCTCCCAGGTGTCGTGCCTGTTCCTGTCGGCTGTCATCATCTTTGCCAACATCTTTGTCCCCACAGGTACAGAGGTTCTGGTTCTGATATGACCCTAAATCCAGTCCTGACTCACCCTGATTCCAGATCTGATCTCTACCCCGTCTTTATTGGGTTTCCAGAACTATCTCCCGTTCTGGTTCTGATCCTGACTCCGTCTCTAATCTTTGTTCAGATTATGTGTTAAATTCTGACTCGACTCACAGTGTGGTTCTGATTCTGACTCAGGCCAAATCACTGGTTCTGATCCGGATCTAATCTCTAATCTGTGATTCTAACCCTGATCATTTTGTGATGTGTGGTTCTGGTTTTAACCCGGTCTGTTGTCTTGATCTGGTTCTGGTTCTGGTCTCTATCCTGCAGACATGCAGAGCCTCAGAACCACCCTAGCCTGTCTGGGTAAAGCCTTCACATCGGCCTCCTTCACCACCGTCTACCTGTACACCGGAGAGCTCTACCCCACTGTCATCAGGTGGGTCCAACAGGCCCGGTTCCATCCTCATCAGAACTTCTGACCGGGTTACCAGAACATGTTGTGATGTCCTTCCAGGCAGACAGGAATGGGCTTCGTCTCCACGATGGCGAGGATTGGCAGCATGGCAGCGCCTGCAGTTCTGATCCTGGACGAGGTGAGCCCCACTGGAACCAGAACCAAAATCACAACCTTCTGGTACATTTTATAGCTAAATAGCAGCTGGTCCGCTTGGACAAGGAAGTATTTATTCAGCTTCGGTACAACAGGTCCAATTGAGATGTAATCATGGTTCGGTTTTGGCCAATTACAGTCCAGCTGTTAGGAAACTAACATTAGGTATTGATTAATTATTGATCATAACGGTTCAGTTGGAGCAAGGTTAATGTCAGATTTTTTGACCTCCCCGCTTAAACGTACAGTATCACATCATCACCGTAGCAACCGACCCACAGAGCTGTTCTTCACATTGCCAGGTGTTTCCTGCACTACCCAGTATGGTCTATGGGGGCGCTGCAGTGCTGGCCAGCGGTTTCGCCTGCTTCCTGCCGGAGACGCTCAACAAGCCGCTGCCCGACACCATCGAGGACGTGGAGGAAAACAGGTGAGCTGTCTGCTGCGGCTCCAGAACTCTTCAGGTTCTGACCCGAATCCCAAAACAGAGAGCTGCACCTCAGCCGGTTCTGATGAAACAACGCAAACATCACAAACAGAACAACTCAAAACGTGCTGAGATAGGTCCCACCGTGGGATCCTGCAGTGGGATCCTGAGGTTAGACCCGGTATCTGGATCCTTGTGATCGTGGTTCTGTGGTTCTTTTTTCTGGGTTCTGGGAAGTTTTGATGGACGGCATCCAGAGCGCTGCTCCTCCATGACCCTGGAGCTTTCTGATCAGTTCTGTCCTCTAATAAATAACCTGATTGGAATCATTAATTATTCTGTGTGTCAAGGACTGGAGGAAGCTGTGGCTCCCACCTGAAAGAGGGCGTGGCTCTGAAAGAGGGCGTGGCTTCTCCTGATGACTGCAGCGTGGTCACAAAGGAAGGCGTGGCATTAAAAGGACTGAATGAGAAAGAGGGTAGTGGCCTCAATGCTCTCTAACCAATCACAGGATGCTACATCACAGGGTCTGGACCAATCACAGCAGACCAATTAGACATGTGGACAATTTTAACAGTAAAATTTAATCTATAATCAATAAGCAGGTGATTGTTTAGAGATGAGAAGAACATGAGCTGACCAGATGATGAATGGCGTTTAATGTCTTGAGTTGAGATATGAATAAATTGACTGAAGACACTGATTATTGATTACTGATTATTGTCTGAAGCACTTATTGGCTGCCGTCAATAAACATGTTGATAAATTGAGTCTGAGCTGTTTCTTTTCTCAGTCACATGGTTCACAGGTCTTGTGTGCTTCAAGAACATTCAGCAGGGATCACAGATCCAAAGGAGCGTGGCCTATTACCCACACAGGTTAGCATGCATCAGGTTCAGATGCCTTCATAGCTTCGATGACGGTTGCTCTCCATCCTCAGCATCACCATGGCAACATGGTCCTCAGACAGGAAGAACACTGGATGATCTCACTGCTGTCTCTCCTTTGTCTCCCATTAAACTACTAGAAGGGAGACCAAACTCCTCCCCCTGCTGGAGGGTGTGTGACCTGCAGCACCATGTTGGTCCTTGTGGACTCCTGTTTGTCTCCATGTTATTGAATTGACTTCAGATGTTTTTGTGCTTTAGTTTTATTCCTTGGGGTTATTCTGATTCTGGTCAATTCCCTTTTGCTGTTCAACTTTTCAGTTTACCCGTTTGTTTTGTCATGTCCTTTTCTGTACTATAATAATAATAATTAATAATAATACATTTTTTTAATGCCCATCACATCTTGGGATCTCAAAGGGCTACGTTGTGTCACTGACAGGCATCAACAGAATTAATAAATCTGTTCTTTTATCAAGTTCTGGTCCATGTGAACAGAACTGTTCACCTACTGTCTAAGATTGCAATAAAGACTTTATACCCTAAGCTTTGTTTTAAACTGAGCTGCAGTGAGCCGGTTCAGGTTCTGTTCAGTCATCATCTGTGTTTTGATCCATTCAGGGTTCATTCCCCTGCAGTTTGCTGGTTGATGGCCCAGCTGGAAGTGATATTGAGTGGTGTGGGAGGAGCTTGTTTTCTCAAACAAATTCTCCATCTACCTACAGCCAGTATCCAATAGCAATTCACCCGGAGAGACAAACATACTCGTCCAATGTACAGGAGTACCAAAACTCCATCAAACAGATTGAACTTAATCCTGGTAATTTCACGTTACATCAAGTTCAGGTTATGATGGTGAGTAAACCAGACATTCACTGGCTTCATCAAGTGGCAGTAGAAAGAAATAACATCCATATAACAGGAATAAAACCTCCTTCAGGCCAGAGCCAGAATTAGCGCGAGCAAACATCTTCTACAACCAAAGCTTTGAGAAGTCAGATGCTGTCAGAGGAAGCACTGATTTTCTATAGGGAGAAGTAATACATCAGTGACTCCTTCATTGTTGAGAAACAGGGAAGCAGATAAATGCTGAGTCTGGAAGAACATCTCTGGATGGAGAACAGAGAATATGTGGATGGTGGCAGCAGTGAGGGAGGAGTCACAACATCTTACCTGCTCAGATGAATCCAGCCTGATTGCATCAATAACAACTAATAAAGTGGAACATTTTAATATACAGATGTTATGTTACTCCAGGCTTATGAATAGCCTGGAGTTCTTTATTAATTTATTTAAGAGATTTTGCTGTGATGTGGATCACGTGAGTCACGTGATCCTGCTGCTGGATCCTAACGGGTCTTCCCGCCGGAGATCCGGTGGGTTTCATAGGAAGAAGCTCCGACCACAGGATGCGCCGCCTGTTTCACCGGCTGACAAACGATGCGTGGTCACAGAGTCTCGCTGAATCAGCCAATCACAGACGTCGCTCTGCCCGC
Source organism: Xiphophorus hellerii (assembly GCF_003331165.1). Classification (NCBI taxonomy): domain Eukaryota; kingdom Metazoa; phylum Chordata; class Actinopteri; order Cyprinodontiformes; family Poeciliidae; genus Xiphophorus; species Xiphophorus hellerii. Next base: position 7,816,960 of record NC_045682.1, read on the forward strand.
TGTCATTAACTGACAGGACATCGGACCAATCAGAGCAGCTCTAGGCAAGAGGCCGTGGAGCAGGAGGGCGGGGCTTCATCGCCACTCAGTAGATCAACGGAACAAAATGGCGGCCGTGGCTGCGGAGCCAGGAGCTGCGGTTCCGACCACAACACGGTCCGAGATTCTGCCGGAACCCGGACCGTACAGCCCCGCACATCACGAGATTCCGGCGGAACCCAGCGACGGCCCAGAATCCAGTCCAGGCGGGAACCCAGACAACGGAGAATCCAGGGAGAGCCGCCATGTTGGTCCGGAGCAGAACCCCGGGGCGGGACCGGTTTTACCCGCGACAGACGGAACCATAGAGGGTCAGCTAGACCGGAGCGGGACCACAGAAGATGTGTTGAACCGGAGCGGCGTCCACCCGGACCAAACCGCGACCACAGGCCTTTCGAACCTCCCGGTGGACTGCAGCGGTTCTGAGAGGGTCTTTCCCGGACTGCCGAACTCAGGCAGTACCAGTACCTATCAAACCATTCCCCTGGACCCGCAACCCCCCGCAGTTTTTCTGCACTCGGTTCCGGACCCCGCTCCGGTCTCTGAGGCCGGTATATCTCTGGCCGAACCGGCAGAACCTACCGAGACCACGGAACTGGACCGGTGTTACACGATTCTGGAGCAAGAGGAGTTGGTACCTGGACCTACGGAGGATTCAGTTTTGGATGAGAACTCAGAACCCGCCAACGGGTTCTGTAAGAGCTCAGCGAGACCGAAGCTCGAGGATAGCTCTGGATCGGAACCGAGTTCTGTGCTGGACCTGAGTCCTGGTGCCGAGGTCCGAGTGAGCCTGGAGCACGTGATCGATGACGCGCTGGTGGTGTCGTTCCGGCTGGGGGAGCAGGTCTTCTCTGGGGTTCTGATGGACGTGTCCAAAAGGTACCGATCACACCCACAACACCCACCCAGCAGGTTTTGTATTGTTGTGACCAGAACCTAACAGGGTCAGAACAGAACTTCTCATGCCATGTGGGTTTAGGGTCAGTGGTCAGAACCGACCCGGTTAGTGGTTGGCCCTGAAAAGTTCTGATGGTTTCTGGCTGGATCCATCCATTCATCAGTGGAAGACCTTCTTCTTCTCTGGTGTTTTTCCAGTAGCTGAGCCAGTGTCAGGTTCTCCACATCATCTCCAAGTTCTCGTCTCTGCATAAGGGTCTCTTCTGACAGAGCTGGTTCTGACAGAACCGGATCGGCAGCATTGTTTTGGTTCTGGTTTCTACATGGGTTCAAAGGTCCAGAACCTTCGTCAATTGTCCTCAGAGCTTTCGTCAGTTGTCTTCACTATCAAAACAACATGGTGTCCGGCTGAGTTTTGGGTCACATTTGATGTTTTTGTGCACCAGAGGCAGAACCTCTACAGCAGGGGTCTCCCAGTCCGGCCCTCAAGGGCTACCAGCCTGCAACTTCTAGTTGCATCTCTGCTCCAAAATATCTGAATTCCCTCAGCAGCGTTCATTCAGCTCAGTAATAGGCTGGGAACAAGCAGGTTATTTGATCCAGGTGTGTTTGAGCAGAGATGCATCTAAAAGTTGTATCATGTAGCCCTTGAGGACTGGACTGGGAGAACCCTGATCTACAGAACCTCTACAGACCTTGGTCTCAGTAACACAGCTCAGCCAGCTTGGTCTCTAGAGAGAGACTGGTTGAGGTTGGCCACCTATGGTCAGAACAGTTAGGTTGTTCATTGATCATGAAGGAAATTATGTAGCCCATTAATACAGACAGTAAAATTAAAGAGCCACTAGATAAAAATTAAGTATTAAAAAACAAATGTCAACATGATGATGATGATAGCAGCTTTATTTCACCTGATGCCCACCCACCTGGTTGGTTCTGACAGAATGGTTCTAGTTGGGTTCCTCTCATCCAGCGCTGCAGGAATTCTCGTTGGGTTAGGGTTGACCCTTCCAGACCAGCTGATGACTCAGCAGGTTTTGGTTCAGAAGTTCTGGGCCAAAAACAACCAGATTGGAAGTAAGCTGAGCCAGAACCATTCAGACTCTCCAAATCTTGGTGTTGCTATCTGGGTCGGTTGTGAGGGGGTTTTGACCCGGGTCTGATCCGGTCGATTCTATTGATCAGATGTACTGGTACCAGCCGTTGTTCTGGTTATAACAGTACTGCCCTGTCTCTGCAGGTTTGGACCTTTCGGGATTCCTGTCACTGTGTTTCCCAGACGAGACGACCACTGCCGTCCTACGGCGTCTCTGCAGACGGCCGCCGCTAGCGACAGGCCGAGCACCGAGCTGGACGAGGCAGCCGCCCCCCAGCCATGCGGCCCCAAGCCGCCGCCGCTGTTCCAGGAGGGGGCGCCATACCCGCCGCCTTTGTTCATCAGGGACACCTACCACCAGGCCTTACCTCAGCCGCCGCCTCGTAAGATCAAGAGGCCGAAGCGGCGTTACCGCAGCGAGGAGCCCACCTCCATCATGAATGCCATCAAGCTCCGCCCCCGCCAGGTGCTCTGTGATAAGTGCAAAGGTGTGGTGGCATCAGGTGGCCATCGGGAGGCGCGACGGGGGGAGGAGGCGACGCGGCGGCGCCGGCCAGCGGACGCTCCAATGTCCTCGGAGCTGAAGCGTCTGAAGATGGACGACAAGTCGGGGCGCAGTACCGACAAGCGGTCGTCAGGGTTACAGGGGCCGCAGTCCTCGCGGCGTGTCCTGAGAGGTGTGGTCTCCTCCTCTTCCTCGACGGCAGCATCTGGCCGGATGCGCCTGCAACTGAACTCTAAGAAGGGTTTGACCCCGGCGGCAGACCGTCCCGACGCTCGCAAGGTCCTCCAGAAGTTGGCTCCGCACCGCCGGCCCAAAGACCAGAACCAGGACCGTGGCAAGGCGGTGACCCGGGCCGCGGCGCTGCAGAATCACGGCCAGAAGGTCCACTTCACCCGCCGCTTGCAGAACCCGGGCGGTGCCACTGTCCCTGGGCCGCTGCCACCCAGAATGCGCCTCAAACCTCAAAGGTATCGTACCGACGACCCGGCGCCGAGCTCCGCCTCTGAGGCGTCGCCCCGAACCGCTACAAGCCCCACCCCCTCGCCGCCAGCTCCTCCCACCCCTCCCCCAGCCGCTGTCGCCATAGAAACGAGTGACGGAGAGGCGCAGGAAGGAGCTGGCTGGCAGGAGGCGGAGCCTCCCCTGCCGTCCTCCTGCTCCCTAGACTCCTCCCACTCAGAGTGCAGCTCCACAGAGACCTTTGACCTCCCGCCCCCCGGGGACCCCCCCTCCTCTTCCTCTGCCCCTCCCCTACCCCCACCTTCCTCTTTCGTCCCTCTGTGCACCCCGCTGGCGGGCGAGGACGAGGAGGACGGCGACCCGAAGCGCCGCAGGAAGTCGTCCACGTCCTCCTCCTCCTCGTCTTCGTCCTCGTCGTCCGTCTTCTCCAAGTCCGTGTCCAAGTGTCTGCTGCCGGACGGCCGCACCGTGTGCGTCGGCGACATCGTCTGGGCCAAGATCTACGGCTTCCCCTGGTGGCCGGCACGCGTGCTGGGCATCACGGTGGCGCGCCGCGGTGACACGGGGCTGGCGGTGCGGCAGGAGGCGCGGGTCTCCTGGTTCGGCTCGCCCACCACTTCCTTCCTGCCGCTGGCGCAGCTCTCGCCCTTCCTCGAGACGTTCCAGTCGCGCTTCGACAAGAAGAGGAAGGGGCCGTACCGCCGGGCCATCGCCGAGGCCGCTAGCGCCGCCAAGCAGCTGACGCCAGAGGTCCGTGCGCTGCTCACGCAGTTCGAGACGTAGCATAGGCCCCGCCCCTATTACACTGGCCCCGCCCCTTTCATTCACTGGGAGGAGCCAACCCAGACTAATAAAGACTGTTTCCTGTGTGGAGAGGAGGGGAGGAGCCTCAGATGGCAGGGGGCGGTGCTTAAGCTTCCACCTGGTCAGGTGGCAGCATTTCAGCTCACTGATGTCATCATTTATCAGGAGATTCAGAGCGATGATTGGCTCATCAGGCTGACATCATGATGACATCACTCTTACCTGACCTGTTGTAAACACTAATCTCTCATCAGGCTCCATAATGGTGAGGTCATCAATCAAAATGGCTGACAGTTTTATTTTTGTATCTATCGATGACGCTCTGGCGCCCCCTTCAGGTCTTACTGGGGCTTGAAATGCTGACACACTGACATCACTTCCTGTCGAGTTTGACTGAAAATATTTGTACTTTATTTTGAAGTTCTGTTTAGACATTTAACTGTGAAATTGAGTGTGGTCCAAACTGAGGCTGCGGGTCCAGAACATGGTCGGGAGTCACACACTCTGGTCCCTAGTGTGCTTACATCATCGCAGCTGCGTTTGATTGGCTCCAACCGTCAGTTCAGTTCGTTGGTAAACTGGGTACCTTTAATATGGTTCCCAACTGGTTCCCAGTAAGGTGGGTTCCAGTAAACAGGAAGTAGTTTTAGCCAATCAGATTGTTCGATGTAGCTCTTGGATCCTCCTGGTTTACGTTCAGAGACGTAAACCAGGAGGATGTTTTGACGTCTCACTCGTTCTGTGTTTGGAGCCCTGAGCCTGAGTTCATGGACCGGGGACAGGTGGGACAGGTAGGACACACTGACTGTTAGCCAGATGAGGATGATGAAGGTGGATCTTCTCTCTGCTGTGACTGTCGGACTCTTTTTACCGTCTGTTTGCAGATCAGAGACTCTGACCAGTGTACATGTCTTTCTGTTTGAATCTGTTAATAAACTGTCCAACTGCTCTTTAACCATCGTGGGCGTCATCATTTCCGTGGGCACCATTACATTCCCCTCTGTTTGACTGCCGGTGCCTTGCTCATGGGCACGCCTCAGACTTTCTCACCTGCAAACAGATGTTGGGTAAACTGGTCTGCAGAGCGGCTTCAGAGTGGGAGAGTCCCAGCAGGCACTGGCTGAATCAGTCTGTAGAAAGTATTCACGCCCCTTCCAGATTCCTCTGAGGGTTTCAGATCATCAACGCGTGTCAGCATCAGACAACCTGAGAAATGAGCAGGTTTCCTGGGTGGAAAAGTATTCACAACCTGAACGCAGTAACTGGTCCCATCAAGTGTTTCCAGTGGGAACGAGTTTCTGGCATCACTGGGTGAACTTTGACTCCTGCTCTGCCGGGGGCTTTAATTCAGACACTGGCGGGTTTTCCAGCTGGAGGAACCTGTTGGGAGTCAGGCTGCAGCGTTTCTGGTTAAATACTAGACTTTGACTAGGCCACCCCATATAGATACTTTATAGATAGATGCAGCTCTGTCTGTAGATTCGTGACGTCCCTGAACTGATCCGCTGTAGATGTTCCAGACCTGTAACTCCTAGATATGTCCCTGGTCCAATTAGAACCTCCTCTAAATGGAGGAGGTTCTAGTTCAGGCCGGTTCTCCTCAGGGTTCAGTCCGGCTCTGCTAGTGGGGGTGTGAGTTTAGTGAGGAAATTTTCCTGTGTCTTATTTATTTTGTCAATTCCAGCAATAGATGATCAATTTTATTCCTCAGCGATGTAGCAGTCAGCACTTACAGTTTAACTGTTGGAGATTAGCTGTTATAGCTTAGCTGGTAGCGGTTATAGCTTAGCTGTTAGCTGTTATTGCTTAGCAGTTAGCTGTTATAGCTTAGCTGGTAGCGGTTATAGCTTAGGTGTTAGCGGTTAGCTTTCTGTCTTCCTCGGGGGTTTCTCATGTGCTCTGGAGGTTCTGCACATGAGAGCTGCTTCTGGAAATCTTGTGGCCTACTTTCTGTTGTCAGGCAGGTTCTGTGACCTCTGGGTTGCGGAGGTCAGACTGATTAACTGAACCTCAGGTCCGAGTTGGTTTGGAGCTTTTTCCTTCAAGGATGAAATCATGATTTAAAACTTTTAGCTTTTATTCAGGTTGTTTTTGTCTGAGATGAGTTGATGATCTGAAACAGCAGCGAAGCTCACACCGTTGTCAGTGGGTGGCGTTTATTGTGTGACCTGAGCACAAGATGGAGAGCAGCTGGAAGCACCTGGTTCAGACCGAGCCAATAATCAATGAATTGATGATGTGAATAAAGTGTAAACAGCCTTTCTGTGTCTCTGCAGCGCGCCGCTGAAGAGCTGCTGACGCTGGAGGCCGGCTTCACGCAGGGGCGGGGTCTGAACACACATGGACATCAATAATCAATATTTAAGGCAGAGTTTATATTTATGAAGAAAAATCAATGTATTGATCTTACTGCTGTGTTTCCATGGATACTAGGTACAGGTTATAGGTTCTTGCGTCCTTCAATCAGAAATTGATCAGTTGATCAACTCAGCTTGGCTCCTTATGGAGAGTTTCCTCACCTGCAGACGCCATCTTCAGTTGGAACCAGCAGGTGAGGCTCCGCCCCCAACTCCTCACCTGGGTGTGGCTCCAGGTGAAGCGGTGGGAGGGCTGAGCGGCGGCTCCACGCTGCACAGGTCAGAGAAAATGATCCGTTCTGATCCATTTTCAGACAAAAATGAAAAAGTGATAAGTTTTTATTTGGTTTTGAATCGGATGCAAATTATTAAAATGTCGGACCAGATGTGATTCTCATCTTTATTGATCGGGTTAACGTGACCCGGAAATATTTCTGCGTGAAATGCCAGAGGTTTAGTTACACTGTGGAGGCGCTGGGGCCAAACATGGACCTGGCATGGTCAACAGCAGTCTGAAGCACGCTTCCTTCCTGCTGCGGCTGAGGGACTTCCTGCTCAGAAATGAGCCGCAGAACATCAGCAGAGAAGAAGACGTCGGATGCTGGGGTTGGGTTGAAGTCAACACAGGCTGTGATGAACTGGGAACCAGTCTGGCAGGACCATCCCTCACTCCCCTGAATGATACCCAAAGCTCTGCTGGACAGGAAGACCGCCTGCGTCCTGTTCCTCTCAGTGTCTGGTTCTGATTGGACGCTTCAGGTGACCAGGGAGTTTCTTCCTCCTTCACGTCCTCATCCTCGCTTCATCCGGTTCTACTCGTAGTTTTCAGCTCATTTCAGTCTCACGATGGTTCCTCTGGTCCAGTTTGGTCCGGTTTGCTTGTGCCTATTCCGTTCTTTTTCTCTGGAATGGTTGGATCCGGTCCGTTGTGATCTGGTCCAGTCCGGTCGGGTCTTTGTCCTCCAGCTACTTTTCTGGAGGCGTGGCAAAGCGCTGGTGAATTTTGGTCCCATGAGTCGGCTCTCCAAATCAGCCAATCAGAGAACAGGTTCTCTAGCAGCTGATTCTCCCAGTGACTTGTCAGATCTGCCCAGTTCCTGGTCCAGTCAAAGTATTTCAGTGGGAACTAATGAATTTAATCGGGTCAGAGTGGATATTTAAACTGGTTTGGTCTGAAATGGTTTCAATGTCTGAATTTATTTCAATATTATCTGATTAAAACTGCTATGTAGTTTAATCTGATCTAACCGGGTTAAAACATGTTTAAATTGGTTTAAACTGGTCGGAACTGGGTATTAATGGTCTGAAATAGGTTAAATCAGTTGGAACTGGTTCCACAAAGTTTAACTGCACCAGTAAACAATCCTTTGAACTGGTGAGAAGTAGATTAAATGTGCCTGACATGGTCAGAACTGGCTAAAACTGGTTTAACTGGTTATAACTGCCTGACCTTGTTAAAACTTGTATAAACTATTTTGAACTGGGCTGAAGTTAGTTGAACTGGTTAATACTGGTCTGACCTGGTCTCAACTGGTTTCCACACCTTCTAAAATGTTCTAAACTAGTTTAAATCAGCATCCTGCGATTGAACCAGTGGGAACTGGTCTGAACTGGTTTTAACTGGTTGTCTGATAACTTTTTGAAGGTTTGATTTTTTTCTTCTTTTTGTTTGAGTTGAAAATGATGCAGACAGGAAATTGTTTTAATATTGTTTACAGATGGAAATGCAATAAAAATGCTGCATGTGTGAAACATTTTCCTGTGTCGGTGGGTTATTGATCACGGGTCAGAGGTCACATCCTGATGATGTTTCCCACCTGCTGTCCACGAGGTTTCAGACTCACTTTGGATAAAGAAAGAAATTAACTTCACCAGGATGAAGATGAAGAGGCTGTCTGAGAGACATCAGAGCGCGACGGTTTCCTGTCCTTCAGCGTGATGTCACACCGCCGTGGCGTCTCGGTGGAGAGAGGCCACCGAGAAGAGAGGCGGAACCAGTGAAGAACCAGTATAGCCGGCTTCCACACCATTCCAGCTCCATATTTTGCTCTTCATGCTGATCTAGGAGGAAGACGCCTCTGCCTGACGAGTTTCCTGGTCCGACTCTCAGGCCATGACAGAACCCTGAGGTCAGAGGTCAACAGGAAGCCTTTTGTCTCCTGAAGCAGTTTTAGTCACAGCTTTCTTCCAGGCCTCACAGCGAGAGCGGCTGGTGATGAAGGTGTGCTGCTCTCAGCTTCCTGTCCTCGGGGCCAATGATTGGCCCCTCAGGTGAGCTCAGGTGTGAGATGGGTAAAGGTTTCTGTGCTGATGGTTAATAATCTGTTAATAATCTGCTGGACTCTATCCTGAAGCACAGAGTTCCTTCAGACGGACGACTGCAGCTCGGATGGAGGACGACACCAGGGTAAGGCATTCACGGTTCTGATTCTGGTTCTGGCTCTGGTTCTGGTCCAGGTTGAGGGAGTTCTCAGAACTTGAGGTGAGGCTTTCAGGGCTCAGAGTTAAACTTTGTTTAAGCCTTTCCAGTGTGATAAGAATCGGTTTCTGTGAAGACATATTATTAAATCTGTGACGAATGAAACCTCCAAGCCATCCAGCTTCAGGTGTCAATGCACCTCTGGACACACAGGTACACAACACTTGAAGTAGGTGTTGTGTACCTGTCCATTCTCAGAAACGTGTGCACCTTCCTGGAAGTGGTAGCAAAGTTTGTTTGCTCTGAATTGGGTCACAGTGACACAATCAGCAGTTTATAGTCCATGCAAATGATCTACACAGTTACTACATTCCTCAGTCAGTTAGAATGACCTGAAAACACCAGGAATCACCTGGAAACACCTGGAATCACAAGGAGAACCAATCACTTCCTTCTGTTAGGTGAATCACAACAAACAAGCACCTCCTTCCTGCTTCTTGTGAAGAGGTTGAGTCAGTACCAGGAGCTGCTAGTTAGCTGTTGGTTAGTTGCTGGTTAGCTGCTGGTTAGCTGCTGCTGGCTAGGTGCTGAGGGCTAACTGCTAGCCAGCAGGTCATCATCAGATTCCTGCTCTGCAGCATCAGGAGTTGTTAGCACAATGCCATGGTGGAAAAACTCAGCAGCAACTGTTGCTTCTTTAAGGGTCAAAGGTTATTTCCAAACCACCTAAAGTCCATCGTTCTCCAGAGGAAAACACCTCTGTCAGTAATTCTTCCCTTCTGCAAAAGTTTGAACCAGCACTTTCCTGCTTTGCTGTCGATTTTATCCCGACATTTCTGTTCTTTCACAGGCAGTTTCTTGCTGTTTCTTGTCGTTTCTGTCCTCACAAAAGCTGTTTCTGTCCGTTTTTGGCCATTTCTTTTCGTTTCTGGCTGTTTCTTGCAATTTCCTGCTGTTTCTGTTATCACAAAGGCCGTTTCTTTTTTTTTCTTTCGTTCCTGGCCATTTCTTTTTGTTTCTGGCTGTTTCTGTTATCACACAGGCAATGCTTTTATTTCTGTCCGTTTCTGGCCTTTTCTGGCTGTTTCTTGCCGTTTCGGGCCGGCCACAGAAAGCTGCCAATGGGAAGCGCGCCCTGTCGTTTCAGTCGTTTGTTTCCATTTTCTGCTCTTGCAGCAAGGCAGACTCTGGAAGAACTCTAGTCAGAACATCAACAGTGACTAAACGTCGTTCAATGTCTGATTGGCAAATAAAAACATGAAACGTATTAGTCGTGTTAGGAACGCAGTCCTCTGTTTTCTTCTGTTTCTTGTTGGACACAGGTAGATTTTACCTGCAGCACCATCTGCTGTTGGTCTCATCTGAGACCAGCTGCTGACTGGCTACTGCCTCTCAGGCTGGGTTTTTATTGGTGAGGAGAACCAGCTAGTGGGCTAGTGTTTACCCTGCAGGGTGAATTTAAAGGCAAAGATATGTTCATTCAGCTTCCCTGATTTTCTCAGACAGGAAAAAACTCTTTACTTTTAAACCGCTTCAAGGGAAGCTAAACAGAGAGGCAAGTGCTGCTACCTAATTATCTGGCCTTGGTGTTTTGGACCTGGAACAGAACTCTGGACCTTAAGGAGTGGATTCAACACTGCTGTTGTAGAAAAATCTGTTTTCTCAGAACTAAACCGTTTCTTCTGCAGTTAACATCTTATTCTCACTAAATGTTCCTGAACTCCATCTGTTGAACCTGAATACCTGGTCAGGCTGCTGCACCTCTGTCCACACAGAGCCCGGATTGCCTGGAAGATGGACGGGGCCGCAGGCCGAGCAAGGCCGACTCTTCCATAAACCAGCCAATCAGAGCAGAGAGGGCGGGACTAGACATGATTTACACCATTGAAGACGTCCCACCATGGTACCTGTGCATCCTGCTGGGACTACAGGTGAGAATCGGACTAAGCTGGCCCATTTCCATCCAGAACGTTTCTGTCAGAACTCTGCAGACCATAATGGGTCAGGTGGGTCCTGACTGGATGTTTCAGTTTACTTCGTCTTGTTCTTGATGAATCAGAATGAGTCACAAAGCAAAGATGTCCTTCAAACAGCCTAAAAATGTTCAGTCCATTTAAATCCTGTTCAGGAGTCCGATCCAGTAAATCTGGAGGTTCTGACAGAATCCTGCTGGTGCCGGCTTTCCCTAAAATAACTACTAATTATTTTTAGCAGCAATAATCAAATGACCAATGAAGTTGTGCAACATTGAAGAGTTTTAGGTTTTCCTCCCCCCTGAGTTGATTTCCAATCAGTTTTATTTGGGGTGTTGCCAAGGAGACCCTGTGGTTGGGTAGCGGGTCTGAAGCAGCTTCCTCTTCGGGACACTGAGTCCTTGATCCTTGACAGGAAAGCAGCTCCATCACAGTGGGTCAGAACCGAACTGTAGCACGGCCAAAACTACCAGCGTTTGATCAGTTTCTAGAGACCAGAGAAGTTTCGGAGTCTGACATTGGTTTGGCAACGTTTCACACCGGAGCAAAATTAGCTTTACAGATAGCTGATCAAAACTGCTCATCAACTGCCAACTGGGGGCGCAGCCACCATTTGGGTCGTTGAGCTTTCTTCTGAGACTGAAGGGTGACTCTTTTCTCATTGGTTCACAGCATTACCTGACATGTTTCAGTGGCACTGTGGCAGTCCCATTCCTTCTGGCTGATGCTATGTGTGTCGGACAAGACCAAAACACTGTCAGTCAGCTGATCGGAACCATTTTCACCACTGTTGGAATCACCACACTGATCCAGACCACCTTTGGAGTCAGGTAGGTCTCTGCTGAAGCTTCAGGAGAATATGAGGAGCTTAAGACTAAAGTGAGTCTGTGCTTCCAGGCTTCCTTTGTTTCAGGCCAGTGCTTTTGCCTTCCTGATTCCTGCTCAGGCCATCCTCAGCCTGGACCGCTGGGCGTGTCCCAGTGAAGGTGATGCTTTATTTCTCAGCACTGATGCTTTGTTTCTGTAAGTAAACATGGCGACCCTGACATTTCTGGGTTTTATTTCCAGATGTGATTTATGGGAACTGGAGTCTTCCCCTCAACACCTCCCATATCTGGCACCCTCGCATCAGAGAGGTATGATGACCTAGGTGGTCAGGCATCTAGATGTGGGTCAGGACTAATGAAATTCATGTTTTAAGGGTCCACACTGAGGCCAAGTTCACTTTTGACTCATACCTTGGTAGAATCTCTGCATCAGGAAACTGTAAGAACCAAAACAAAACCCATTGAAATTCTGGTCTCTTCAGACAACTTCAACAAGTCCTTAAAGAAGACTAAACTTTAAGGGCCTGAACCTGGTTCAGACAAGGTCATGACAAACTCTGGACTGGACCATAACTGGACCTCTGCCTCTCTACTGGAGCCTGGTTCTCTTCTGTTGATCAGAGACAGAAGTTGCCAGGTTCTGCTGCAGGTCTGATAATAGAAGACATTACTCAATCTTGTCAGACTTCAGTTTAGCTTAAAACTTCATTGTTAAGGTGGTTCTGATCCATTTAGTATTTTATGGCACAGAGGTCCTGGTGGAGTAGTATGTCACCTCTTAACCCCCACAGTGCCCTCCTGACCCTTGGCCAGCCTGCATCTCCTCAGCTGGGTCAGATTAAATTCGTTCTTCAGGGTCTAAAAGATTCTGTGATGTTTTTGTTTTCTATAGGAGCGCATGCTAGAGACGGCTTATTCTTTGCTTGTTTACAGATTCAGGGAGCCATCATCATGTCGAGTCTGGTGGAAGTTCTGATTGGTTTGTCTGGATTACCTGGTCTGCTATTGGAGTACATTGGTCCACTCACCATCACACCAACCGTCTCCCTGATCGGTCTGTCCGTGTTCACCACCGCTGGAGACCGAGCTGGGGCCCACTGGGGCCTGTCTGCTTTGTAAGACACCTGTCCACCTGTCTGTGAAACCTGTTTATTTGTCCACCTATCAGCATCTCTCAACTTCTCAGTTTGAAACACATAACCCTTAACAGACATGTCTGTTTCTCTCTACAGATGTATGTTACTGATTGTGCTGTTTGCTCAGTACCTGAGGACAACATCACTTCCTGTTCCTGTTTACAGCAGAAGAAAAGGCCTGACGTCCACCAGAGTCCAGATCTTCAAGATGTTTCCTGTAAATGAGACTCCACAGAGACGGTGAAGTCAGCGAGGACGTAATGTAATGATATTATCCTCTGAATCTCGTCTCAGATCATCCTCGCCATAATGCTGGTCTGGCTCGTTTGTTACGTTCTGACTTTAACTGACCTGCTCCCTAACGACCCGAAAAGCTATGGACACAAAGGACGGACCGACGCTCGTGGGGACATCATGGCGTCAGCTCCCTGGTTCAGGATGCCCTACCCATGTAAGGAATTTGCCAAGGAAACGCCCCTGATGTAATGAAGACACAGGGCTGATAATGATGGTGATGTCCCATAGGTCAGTGGGGGTTGCCGGTGATGACTGTTGCTGGCGTGCTGGGGATGTTGAGTGCCACCATGGCGGGGATTGTGGAGTCCATTGGAGATTATTACGCCTGCGCCCGTCTGTCGGGCGCCACGCCGCCACCAGTTCATGCTATCAACAGGTGAGTCTGGAAGTCGGTGGCTGTTTTCCTTTCCTGTTCAGGTTGTTGATTTTCTGCGTTGCTTGTTTCAGGGGGATCTTCACTGAGGGAATCTGCTGCGTCATTGCAGGTCTGTTAGGGACAGGAAATGGATCGACCTCCTCCAGTCCCAACATCGGAGTCCTTGGAATCACCAAGGTGAAAATCTTCACCAGGATGAATGAGGCCCTTCTTTATATCTGGTCAGATTACTCCAAATTTTACTGGTTCCAGATTAACTGGTGCAGGGTTTACTGGTGCAGGATTTACTGGTACTTTGTGTTCTGTTGCTGGATGTAGTCATCCCGGGCCTACTGGTCCATTTATTACTAGTTCTAGATTATTGATCATAGGGTTTAATGTTCTGCTCTATTTAAAATCATTTTGTTTATTTAGCGTCAACTGACAGCTAGTATCACGTTACCATGGGAGCTGAGTGTCTTGTAGTTTCTGGTCACCACTAGGGGGAGTATCTCAGTTTCATGTGCTGATTCCAAAAAAAGGCAGCTAAGCGGTTATTTAAGGCCAGTGGAAATCTATCTGGGTGTTGCTAATGAAAAGGGGAAACGGTTTTCTGTTGTGCTTAAACAGTTATCTGGCTTGTTCTTAATAGAAATGTAAAGATAAATGTTCTAGTCCTGGTCAAAAATAACACTGAGGTTCATTATTGCTGGAGATCAGGTGATTGGCCAAAGAGTTTATGTTTTATAAACTCTGTTTATGTTTTATGAGTTTATAAACTCATAAAACATAAACATAAACATTTATAAACATATGAGTTTATGTTTTATAAACTCTGGATCCATAGACAACTTCTGACTTCTTAAAACAGGTCGTTACTATTTAAATGCTCACATACTTGATTAACGACTATTTTCTCAAGAATTACAGATTAGAAAGGAAGATTAGATGTGGGTCTGTAAATAAGCCATCTTAAGTGAGAGAAGATTTCTAAGTAAAAGTTAAATTACAGATAGCTTAAAAGGTGGTGGTCCATGTACTAAGGAGAGGTTCATCCTATCTAAAATGGGGGCAGGAATCAAAGGAAACACTTTAAATAATTTGGTTCTGATTGGGTCCAACATGCATGTTGAAGGAAGAAGATGAGATGTTTAATAAGTCAAATCTCCGCTGACTCAACACAGATCAGTTCTGTAGTTACATCAATGCCGCTTCACTTACTGAGGATGAAGCGTTCATGTTCAGGAGGATGACAATCATTTTATTTTTAATAGAATCAATTTTGGTTGGTTTCAATGATAAAAATCTTTTGTTCTTGCAGGGCCAAGTTTATTAAAAATAATTAGACAGCACAGGATTATGGGTAAGTACTGTTATTGCTTCACATTTAATGCCAGATGTGAGCATAAGGTCTACAGTCTGACCGTAAGAGTGGGTAGGACTGTGAATTCTCCGAGTAAAGCCAATTCAGTTTAAGATAGCATTAAAGCTACATTTAAGCTAACATGACTGTCAACGTCCCCACATAAATGATCTTTACAACTAAATCAGATAAAAACAGAGATCTAATTTGACAAGACGTATTTCTGACATTAACAAACATTGACCAAACTGTGAAATTATTCCTTCATGTTTAAGATCTTTGCTAAGGAGCAACATGGTGGAGTAATGTGGTAATGTGGTGCCTGTGATGGACTATTGACCTGTGAGAAACCGTTTTCTTCTTAAATCAAACATGACTTAAAGAAATGTTATCTCCTGATTTAACGCCTTTAAATTGGGTCTCTGTCACTTTAAAAAACGTCTGCTCCTTCTGAAGCTCCACCTGCAGGAAGTTGTTCCAACATGGCTCCTCTATTAACCCTTTAAGGTTTTTACCAGCGTTCCTATAATGAGCTCTGCAGCTCCACCTTGGAGATTAAAATATTTCTGAAACACAAAAGAATTAAAGAAACACTCCAGGTTTGTTGTTGATGTGGAAATAAAATTATAACATGACGGAAAGTTCAAAAAGCTGATTTCACATCATACTGACCCTATAAATGGAGGAGTTTGTCTTTTACTGCTACTTTAGAAAAGAGTCTTCTAAAAATGTCAGAAGGTTTAGGAGTTTTAAAGTCAAGCGGAGCAGCGTTGGTAGTAGGGGTGCACCGATTGCAGTTTTCTGGCCGATCGCCAATTACCGATCTTTTAAAAAGCTTAACCTGCCGATTCCGATTTTGGTCGATGCCAATTTTTTTTTGTCTGAAATGTTGCTCAATATAGCAAGAAAGTTGTTGAGTTGGCAACAGTGGGTCACTGTTAATAATTGTAAACGTGCAGACATAGCTTGGAGGGCCGGTCTGTCAGTCAAACTTTTCTCACTGGAGAGCAAGAGAGGACAGTGGTTGATTCTTAAACCTTTGCCAAGCTAGTAAGGTCGATGGATAAGATCGGCTCCGTATGTAAAAATTGGCCGATCAATGATCTCCCAAAATTAAGGAAATTGGCACCAATAAATCGATAAATCGATGCACCCCTAGTTGGTAGTAAACTCTGTAGACCTGGACAGGCCCGAGTGTTTAGTCCACGGAAAGAGAACATGATGGCGTTTTGCAGTGTGTGTCGATGTTTGTCTGAAGGTCGACCTGTGTGCAGGTGGGCAGCAGACGGGTGGTGCAGTTTGGAGCTGGGATCATGTTCATCCTGGGAGCGGTTGGGAAGTTCACGGCTCTGTTTGCCTCTCTGCCGGATCCCATCCTTGGAGGAATGTTCTGCACATTGTTTGGTAAGCCACAGGTTCTTTCAGCTCAGGTGAGTTGATGAGATCACATTAATCCTTTTTTTTTCTTTCATCCGCAGGTATGATCACAGCTGTTGGTCTATCAAACCTGCAGCTGGTTGATTTGAACTCTTCCAGAAATCTTTTTGTTCTCGGGTTCTCAATGTTTTTCGGCCTCACGCTGCCAGCATACTTGGACACACATCCGAAAGCCATCAGAACAGGTGAATGTGTTTACCTGAGAATGTTAGCGTTCATTAGAGTTTTTTGTTTTGTTTTAATATTTTCCTTGATTTGCTGCTTTGAGTCCCTCAATTTAAAACATGAAAGCTGAGCTGACCCCCCCCTGCTGGTGGATAATGAAATGACACCAGAGTTACACACTGCTAGTAGCTGCGTCTGCATCCATGACCTCCAGTCAGTCGCCTGTCCTACCTGTCGTCGTTACCATGGCAACTGCATCTTGTGGCTGGCAAGGCAGGACTTTCTGATTAATCAGTCGTTCTACAGACCAGAACTGAACCGGTTCTGATTTGGTTCTGATTTTGAAACTGATTCAGTTTCAGTATGAATAAAATCTGGAGTCCTCCTAACTGGACATTAAAGACTCTTCTGGTTGGCTGTACTGGTTTTCGTCTGGAGCTGCTGGTTGGCTGTACTGGTTTTCATCTGACTGAAATTATTCTCTCTCTTCTGGTTCAGGTGTTGCAGAACTGGATCAGATTCTCACAGTTCTTCTGTCCACTGAGATGTTCGTTGGAGGTTTCCTGGCTTTTTGTCTCGACAACACAATACCAGGTGAACAACAACCCAATCATCTGTTGCCAATAGCAACAGCTGATCAGGAGCATTTTCAGCTCTAGTCTTCACGGAGAACTTTCTACTGAATGTTTCACAGAATTTCAGTTTTTATATCAAGCTTCTACAAATACATAAAAGCATCAAATCCCTTTGATTAGATTTATTTCTTAAGAAAACCAATCCAAAAAAATGACAAGAATGGAACCAACAAAACCTAAATATTGTGGACAGGTGGAGCTGCAGTGATGTCACACTCACCTGTTTTCTTCTTCTGTGTTCAGGAACGAGGGAGGAGCGAGGACTTGTGCAGTGGAGCTCCTCAAGCACCGCTCCCACATCAGGCCACGCCCCCTCTCCAGGCTCCGCCTCCTATGACTTCCCTGTGGGCATGGGCGTAGTCAGACGGACCCGCTGGCTCCGCCGGTTCCCCATCTGCCCCACCTTCACAGGTTTCAGGGTGTGTGAGGAAGATCTGCCCCCGGAAGGGGAGGAGCTAGCAGGACAGGGGGAGGAGCTAGGAGACGCCCCCCTGCCAAGCACCAAGGTGTGACAGTGATGTCATAAGGCTGAGCCAATGAGGTTGAATTTGATCAGATTAAAGCTGCAGTTTCTTCCAGAAAATTGATCAGAAGGTTCGTCTATCAATATGATTATTGATTAAATTATGGCTCCTGCAGCTGGACTCATGACAGCTTCCTGTTTCCCATCTGCTGTGGCGCGCCCCCTCCTCACCTTTAGGGTCAGAACCGGGACCAAATGTTCGGGTCAGAAGCTTGTTAGGTTTTCAATAAAATGTATTGAACTGTGTTTCTGGTGATGCTCTAATTTAACTTTACAAATGGCGCCCAATGCTGGTCAAAAGCAGCCAAGTTACTCAAAAATCAACAAGTTCTCATCAGGAACTACCTGAGCCCCGTTCTGTTTGGACTGGCCATTGAGTTATGATGCTTTAGTGGAACCCGGTTCCAGAGGTCAGGTCCACTTCCTGGAACCACGACTGAATTCTGACCTTTGGGCTTCCTAAAGGTCAGGAACCATAACCCTTAATTCACCGAGTTTCAACTTTCACCATAAAAGCCTCTTCAGTTCTGATCGGTTCAAATTGGTTCTGATCGGTGGAACCAGACGGTCTGCATATCCAAGAAACAACGAGTCCAGTTCCGCTGCCATGTTTACTTAAGAATGTGGCCATCTCAAACACGATGATTATTAAATTTAAACGTAAGAATCTTGAGCACAAATTTGATCACAATGGTTAATTTATTGAAACCTGAAGCTTCAAAGTTTGACATTGAAAGAATGAAAATTTGACATTTTTTATTTCAGCAAAGATTTCACATTAAATTAAATTGCAGCCTTATTTTATAAACTCCACTGCTTTTCATGTTGAAGTTTGTTAGAAATGAAGGAGTCAGTAACGCTCAGAAGCAAAGGGTTAACCCTAACTCTGATCCTGAAGTCCTCCACTGATCAACTGGCGGTTTGTCAGCAGAACCTGTGATGAACTTTGACCTCCTGAGAAGGAAGCTGTTGCAGCAGAGACGGCCTATTTAAAGTCCTTTGGTTTCGCTGACATTAAACATTAATTAGCAAAAATAAAATCTAGAGGAGTAGCTGCAGCTTCAGGTCTGATGGAGGATCATGGTGACATCATCATGAGGTGTTGTCATGGTAACAGGTAGGTAGGGCCTACCGTACAGCAAGGGCACGCCCATCAGTGGAAACTGAATGACTGGCAGGACTGTTGGGTTTCCCCCCAACATGGGGAGGGCGGAGCCTGCAGGTAGGAACACCTGGACGAAGCGTCCAGTTTCCGGGTCCAGCAGCAGCTTCCTCTGAGCTGCTGGGCCGGCGTCCATGTAGAAGCAGCGATGACTGCTGGCGTCTAACATCAGGTGACAGGAAGCAGGGACACTAAGCAAGGCTCCGGGTGCTGCAGTGGAAACCTGGTCCTTGCATACCTGGCCAGGTGTGAAAGTCTGTGAGCTCACAGGTAAGGGCTGCTGCGGCAGTTGAACCTGTTCACGTCTCCCAAAGCTCCTGCAGTCCGGATCTCTGCTGGTTTCAGTCTGATTTGAAGAGTTATCACTGACTTTGATCGGATTTTTGTCAGGGTTCACCAACAGGTGGAGAGGGGGAGGAGCTGGGGGATGAAGGTGGGATGGCATGCAGCTCAGAGGAGGGTGAGTGAAGGGGACACTTCTCAGGTGGGACTGCAGCCTGTAAAAACAGGGATGGAAGAGCTGAATGGGAGCAAAGGGAGAAGCTTCACATTGGGTGGAGCGCTGGCTCTGGGTGGAGCATGGACGGAATTGGGGATCTGGGGCAGACTCAGAGGACTTCTGTTTCTGGAGATCCGGTGATGAGCGATGCAAGGAGGCAAGGGAGACTGCAGCTGTCTCTGATTGGTTCAGTTCTGAAGGGACATGGTGGACGGGTTGGACATGGCAGATGGGTTCGACGTGGTGGATGGGTTGGACATGGCGGATGGGTTGGACATGGCGGATGGGTTGGACAGGGGGCCTGCCTTCAGACTCGCCCATTGGCTGACTGTTTTGTTTTTCAATTGCTGTCGGATGGCTGCCAGCGTCGTCCTGTTGCCTGTTCTGTGATTTGCTGAGAGATGTCGTAAACATGGCAGCACGATGTTTACCCTCTGCAGCTGGGTGACGTGAGACGCTCTCCTCCTGGCCAATAGCGTTGCAGCTCATTGGGTTCATGCTAACAGCTTTGCTGTTGCTGATGCTGTTGAAACTTTTCACATCTCTGACCAGGTGCAGTGGAGCTTTGGACGCACCTGTCTCCCCCTGCTGTTCACCCTGCTGCCCTGCAGGGGGGGCAGGTGGAGCATGCGGGGCAGGTACTGCCTCCAGCTTCTTCAGGCTGTTAGCTGTGCTGCTGCTCTGCTCCACTTGCATCTTCTTGGACAGGATGTTCATTAAGAGGCTTGACGCCATCTTTGTTTTACTTTCATCCAGAGAATAAGATTTCTGAAGGCATCGCCGGCTTCCTTCCAGCGGGAGACCTGAAAGATCAGAAAACTGGATCAGAACTCAGAATGCCACCAGATCTGGTCACGTCTGTACAGGGAAGCAATATGTAAGTCAGTTCAATCTGGTTTACATTAAAACATGAGCAGCAAAAGGCTTTCAGGACAAACGGCTGATCAGCTTCAAACATCAGCATGGAAACCTGATGATCGACCAACCAGAAAAACCAACCAACCAACCAACGTCAATGTTTTGTCAGTTGGGTGTTTTGGATCTCTCCGATGTTTCAGTAATGACCTTGAACTGCTGCTGTGTTTCAGGATTACATTGAAATTATTTTCTAAATATCTGACAGAGAAGCTTTTACCGCTGTTGGCCCCTGCAATACGGCCTTTGTAGACCCTGTAGCTGCCAGCCTCGCCACTGGCTGTGGGATGAGTGTGCAGCGATGCAGGCATGCTGTTCTGGCGTAGAAATGAAAGTGGACGGGAATGTCTTTCGGTAACTCCTCCCCTCTCAGGAGGGTCGTCCTTCATCATCACCTGTTCAGGTAAGCAAACAGGAAGACAAATACGCTCATGTGATGAAATATTCAGTTCTTAACAAATGTCCCCCATTGATGGTTTTACTCATTAAACAGAAGTGAAGCATCACTCACACACACTCACACACACACTACCAGCTGCTGCCCCGTTCGGCTAAATCTTGTATGGAGAAGAAGTGGAAGAATATGAAAACTTCGGCGTTCATCCGGACAAACTGGAGATGCAGCAGAGAAACGTCTAGACTCTAGAGGAACAGAGCGACTGCACGTCTGCAGAAAAACTAGTTTAAACTACGACATAAAGAATATATTGACAGACGGTCAACGTGTTCTAATTCAACCAAATATGGTTTAATGTTTGACCATGACAGGCGAAAACCAAAACAATAACAGTTGTGAGTGCATGACTTTGGACTAACTGCACTCACCTGTCTCTTAAAGGGACAGTGACCTCAAAATGACAGGGTGGACAGGAAAGTCAGGAAGTTGAACAAATTATGGGAATGTAAAATAAACCCTGTGATGGACTGGTACCTGTCCAGGTGTCCCTGCCTTTGGCCCAGTGTCTGCAGGAAACGGATGATGGACGAATATCTAAATGTTTGAATGCTTTCTCTTTTAACCCGTTTGGATTTGGTGCAGCCATCATGAGGGAAATGGAAACAATGTGCATTCTACCTGAGATCTGCAGCGCTGCACTAAGACGTGTGTAAATATTCAGGCATTAGTTCCACATGATTCTGTAAAATGTCCTCTGGATGGATTTTAATGAGAGCAGCAGAGAGAACCTGAATCACTTCAGGGGTCAAATCTGATGAAAGAATGTTTTCACTGATTTATCTGCTGTTCTCAGGAAGGTAAATCAGTGACGATGTCAGAAAAACTCACCTGTGTTTCCATGGTTACGCGCACACATTCTAAGCCACTCTCAGGCTCCAACTCTTCATCGTCCGATTGGAGGATAACGGAGGGAGAGAAGTGCAGCGACAGATCCTCCTCGGACCATTCGCTGCCTTCGTCCTCTTCCTCGTCATCCCTGCTGAAGATGTCCAGGTACTCCACCTCACGCTCACCTGTCCAGGTGACTTCTGACCTCTTGTCTGCAGGAACTAGTGAACACGGCGGAAGGATCTGCGGGCTGGAGCTGTGACAAGGCGGCAGGTCAGCCTCAGCGCAGCCATGTGCACCGAGGTCCTTCCTCACTCCTCTTCCTCCCTCCAGGACACTCATAGTTTTTCTGTGGAGGAAAAAGATAAAAAAAACAATTATGCTGCTGTTTGGTGTTAATGATGGGTTTACTAGAAACTCTAAATAATTTACACAGAAATATTTAAAAGGCTAAATTACCTTCCATGTTGTAACTATCCAGTTTACACCAATTAGTTGATATTTCAGTTTAACTTTCTATATTTATTATTTTATCTTTATTTATGATTCTCCTCAAAGTTCTGCACTTCATCCTCATGTTGTCATGATTAATCACTAAGAAGGTCTTCTTAGTGACCTGTGTGATTATTAACACATCTTATTAGTGTTAATAATCACTAATAACACTGATTAATCACTAATAAATCTGATTAATCAGTCCTGTGACTCCCTGCTGCTGATTAAACATACATTTCTTCAGAGTTTAAATCTCAGAGTTTCGGGTTCTGTGGCTCGGTTTAACTTCGACTCAACGGGAAAGAGTTCTGAAACTGGAATCATACATCAAAACATTTTCAAAGTGAAAAGAGTTTATTGTTTGGTTAAAATAAATCACATAATTAAACATCAACTGTTGAACCAATCAGATCTGTTTACCTGGGATCAGATCAGAGATCAGAACCGACTCGGATCATTCAGGTTCTGGACCCAGCAGAGTCCGGCTCCAGGTCCAGGTAGAATATTACTATTACTGTACAACCAATAGTCCAGGTTCCCGCTGCAGCTGGTTCCGGTTCTGGAGTCTCTGGGTCCAGAACCGGGCGATCCACACCAACACTGCAGGAAACAGAGAGAGAGAGCGAGAGAGCTTTCTATTTGTGGAGCTGACTGACAGACGAGGCTGCTGCTCTCTCTCTCTCTCTCTCTCTCTCCCTCTCTCTCTCTCTCTCTCTCTCTCTCTCTCTCTCTCTCTCTCTCTCCCTCCCTGTTTCACTGAAGCTTGCTCGCCCGTCTCCAGTCTGTCAGCAACTCTCTCTCTCTCCTGTCCACATTGGTGTTGTTCTCCAGCAGTAACCCGGCTGGAGCCATTGATTGGTCCAGGTGAGTTAGAGGAGGGATGTATCTAAGTTGCAGGTGGAAGTTTCAGAGGATGGAATTGACCATCTCTGATTTAGACTTTATTTTCTGAAACTCAAGGTTCTGACTTGAGTTTTGGGCCAGTTCTCGCTCCCGACCAGGCGGTGGCGGTAGTGGGCCACCTCGCTGCTTGCAACGCTAGAAATAACCAGCAGCAGAAGACTCGTCATTTCCTTTGCCATATCGGGAGCTGCAGCTGGGTGGTTCTGGTTCTGCGGTTTCGTGGCGGTCCGCGTCAGATGCCTGGGTTCCAGTTCTCAGCTCTGCAGGTGGGTTCGCAACCGGTGCCGGTAAAAATCAGGAAATCAGCACTTGGATCCGAGTCATGCGTTATGGACCCGGACCACAGTTCGAGTGGTGGTGCTCTGGTCATTTCCGGTTAGCCGCTTGCTAACGCCAGAGCTGCTTTACGGCAATCAGCTGATCTGACCGGAAGTGAAGGACCAAGTTGCGCAGCAAGTCCTCAGACAGAGATCAGTGACCGACACCAGAACCGGTACCAATCAGTGGACGGACATGAGCAGCGCATGCGCAGAACAGAGGCTGGTGTTCAGCCCCGGGCTCGTGCAGCTGGTCCAGGTACCGTTTACCTGTAAAAAACAGCTGGAGGCCTGGGGGCGTGGCTCCGGGTCTGCAGGTGGGAACAGGTGGGAGAGCTGGTTCAGGTGGGAACAGGTTGGGCCAGGCAGGTCTCGACAGGTAACAGAGACAGGTGCACTCAGGTATACTAGCGAGGTGGTCCCGTATTTGGAACAGGTCTCCATGGAGACGCTCTGTTCTGTCATCAAAGCGCTGTCATCAAAGTGAGGCCTCCATGTTGTTTCTAAATGTGCACTAGGACTGTTCTGGTTCTGGACGCTAGCTGTTCTCTGGTGTTAATATTCAGTTCCTCTCGGTATTTCGGACCTTCAGTTTGGTACTGAACTTGCCGGTTCCATAGCAACAGGATACGCCCCTGTCTAACCTGGCTCTCCGCTCGTCCCCAGGATGAGGTCCTGCCCCAGGGCCCGAGGGTTCTGGTTACCGGGGCGACGGGCCTTCTGGGTCGGGCCGTCTGCAAGGAGTTCCAGAACCACGACTGGACGTTGAGCGGAACCGGCCTGCGGCGGGCCCGGCCCCGCTTCCTGCGCTGTGACCTGACCGACGAGGACGCCGTGCGCCGGCTGCTGCAGGAGACCAAGGTACCAGAACCCGACCCCGTATGAAAACTTTTGACCTCCTCTCCTCTGGCCAGGTCCAGATGTATCCTGTCGGTGCATGTGATTGACTGCAGCCTCTGCCCTCTGATTGGTTGACTGGGCTGCCCCTTCCACCAATAGCAGACAACAGACTTCCTGTATGCTTGGACTAGACCAGACTGAGGTTCCTGAATGCTTGGACTAGACCAGACAGAGGTTCCTGAATGCTTGGACTAGACCAGACTGAGGTTCCTGAATGCTTGGACTAGACCAGACTGAGGTTCCTGAATGCTTGGACTAGACCAGACTGAGGTTCCTGAATGCTTGGACTAGACCAGACTGAGGTTCCTGAATGCTTGGACTAGACCAGACTGATTTTGACTCTATTGATCTCAGAACAAATGAAATGTTTTCACTCGTCGTCACCTTTGAGTTTTAGATCAGATTTAATTTCTCTAAGTTTACTCAAATACTGATTCTAAAATATGAATAAATGAACATGGAAGATCTGAACATCCAGTAAAAGTCCAGATTCTTCTGGATCAGAGTCGGATCTGATCCTTCAGCACAACCTGACAACCCGCAGCATCCTCTTCATCAGTCCATTATACGACAGAGTGTGTTCAGTCAGAGGACTCTTCAGTTTGGCTCTCATACAGACTGCTACAGCAGATTAGTAATACTTTTAAACTGGATTATCAATAATACTTTGGGACCAAATTATTATTGATCTCAATAATAGCTTATTGGCATCAATAAGTTATTATTGAACTGAATTGTTCCCTCTCGCTGTTGAGCCGTTTTATGTAATGGCGGCTAATAACCAATTAATTTTCTGCATTAATTTAAACGTTCCTTCATTGTCAAGATGTTTGTAGCGTCTCTGTCCTTGGACAGCCAGACAGGGTCAAAGGTCATGGGTGCAGCAATGTCGCTTTCAGAGAGATTCATTTTCTGTAAATCAGACATTTTGTGGATTCCATTTTGGCAGCAGAGAAAAAACAGGAAGTACACTCGATGATGTCACTGATCCTCTGACATCATCAGCTTTATTTTTAGTAAAGAGAAATAAACTGGAGGGTCATTTAAAGGTCTGCTCAGGTTCTGGTGCTGATTGACCCGGTCGGCTCGCCGGGCTTCAACCGGTGTCGTCATGGTAACCTGAGCATTTCTGTTCCAGCCCGACGTTCTGGTCCACTGCGCCGCAGAACGGCGTCCGGACGTCATGGAGAGAAACGCGGACGCGGCGGTCAGTCTGAACGTCCACGCCTCCAGCACCGTCTCCAGGGAGACAGGTCAGTGGTCACATGACGCCGCGGAGCCAGACTCCAGGTTCAGACCACAGACTTTTATATGTTGCATCAGCTGCAGTTCTCACAGACTTTTATATGGCCCTGTTGCCCCACCGTACATCTGCCCCCGGTTCAGACCCGGACCCTCTCTGGTTCTTTATGACCTGGTCCAATCGGTTCTGGTACAAGAACCCAGTTGGTTCAGATAAATCTAGAAATCCAAAAACAGGAAGTTTGTTTTTGCTCCAACAGCTTCCAGTCTGTTCAGAAGGTTCTGGTTCTGTAGAACCATTCTGACGGGACGTCCAGAGAGCCGGATCAGTACTTGTTCAGGTTCCGCTCCAAACCAGGGGATTGTGTTTTGGTTCTGATCACAAGGAAAATGGATTTTAACAATCCTGGCGTTCATGTGCCAGGAGGACCCAGGTCATGCATGTTTCCTGTGACCTTTGACCTTTCTGACCGCAGCCGCCTGCGGTGCCCTGCTCATCTACATCAGCACCGACTACGTGTTTGATGGCCGGAACCCTCCGTACGGCGAGGACGACTGTCCCAACCCACTCAACCTGTACGGGCGGAGCAAGCTGGAGGGAGAGAGGGAGGCGCTCAGACACTGCCCAGGTAAACAACAGGCAGGCGACAGGTGGTCTGTCTTGTTGCCCAGGTGACTCACCTGTGGGGGCCAGTTGGTGGCGCTGATGTCTTAAAGTTACCTGATGCTTTACCTGCAGCTAATTCAGGACAGATTTTCACCTGGAAAACTGGACATTTTGGATCAGCTACTGTTCTCACTAAATCTGCTTATTGTGCAGAAAATCAAAATCAACTCAAATCATTTTTTGATCCAAACAGAAATTAAATAAATTTAATAAGTAAATTGTGGAAGTCCAACCGGCCAGAAAAACCTGGGCTGCAGGTTCTGTTAGGGATTTGCAGAGGTCAGCCAGAGAGACACTAAATGGTTTCCAAAAGTATTGTTAATTTATTACAAAAAAATAATTGAAAAATTATGAGTTGGGCCAAAAGCAGAGGTCAAAGTGCAACACAAAGAACTGAAGCACAAACTGACCAAGCAAACAAGACATGAGGGAAACTTAAACAGCAGAGCATCACTAATCCTGACCAGTAGTGGGCGACAGTAGAAAGGGGAAAAACTCCCCTTTAACAGGAAGAAAACTCCACCAGAACCGGGTCAGTACCAGTGGCCATCTGACCCGACTGGAGAGAAGACAGAGCAGAAGAACTGAACCATTAGAACTTTCTATGTTGCAGTAAAAAGCTATGATAATGCAGACTGGAGAGTAGTAGGAGAAAAAAGTGAGGTAGTCAGATTGTCTGCAGCCTTTAGCATCATGACTACAGAGGCAGCTCAGGATGACCTCGTGGTTCATTGGTGGACTGACCGCTCACCTGTTTCAGGCGCGGTGATCCTGCGTGTTCCCGTCCTGTTCGGGGAGGTGGAGTCTGTGACGGAGAGCGCCGTGACGTCACTATGGCAACAGGTCCAGGAGGCGACGGAGGAGCGGCGGGCGCTGGACCACTGCCTGCAGCGCTTCCCCACCGACGCGCGAGACGTCGCCGCCGTCTGCAGGAAGCTGGCTGAGAGAGCGAGACAGGTGGGAGCTCAGAGCGCCGCCACCGTGCGGCGCCTTATTTTACGCACAAGTCGGCATGTATAAGAATGAACGTGGCGTGAAAGTTTATGTAAACAACCGCAAACTTTTGACCTGCCATGTGCGGCGGCCACGCAAACTTTCTCTGTGGATATTGACAAACTACAAAGCGTCAAAACTCACCGAAATACACTGAAATCTGACTACATTCATTTATTTGGATCAAGAAGCATCGAACCCGGTGTTTATCATAACTTTAATATTTTATTGTTTAAACAAAAACAATGAAACTGAACCACATTTGTCCTCAGACAGTAACATAACACTCACACAAAATTAAACAAATATATACTGTATATAAAGGATGTGAAAACCCCACTCCAAAGTAAATAGTACTTTTCCTTCCTGCTGTTCAAACAGGCATTTGCACGATCTCTTTATTTTTTTTATTTTCTTCCAAATGTATTATTTTTATGTTTTGTGAGGTGACCTTATGTACCCTGAAAGCAACTTTTAAATAAAATATATAATGATTACTTGTACTGCTACAAGCAAGGACCGTTGCCATGGTTACTGGGACTAGTAGCGGCAGGCTTAAACTAATGTACATTAAGATGTATTGCTGGGTGGCGACAGGGTGGACCAGCAGCAGTTGTGCTCTATTTCCTGCAAATTGAGATTTATAAAGGGAAGGTGCGCAGCGTGCGCACGGCTTTATACATCTGAGTTTTTTTTGTGCACTGCACTTTTTAAAATTTGTCTGTACGCCAAGTCTTATTGTGAAAACTGCGTAATGTTTTATACATGAGGCCCCTGATGTTTGATAAGTCAAGTCTCAGCCGACTGAACACAGGTCAGTTCTATAGTTATATTAATGCTGCTTCACTTCCTGAGGATGAAGCGTTCATGTTCAGGAGGATGACAGTCATTTAATTTTTAATGGAATCGATTTTATTTAAGGAGAATCCCATGTAGTCGTTACTGCTGAGATCTGGAATCGATGGATCAACAGAGCCGTGACTCTGAGAAAGTTTGGCAACTGGACTGAGATAAAACCTGGGATTGTTATTATTCTCCTCTGTTAGTCCTCTGTTCTTTGTCTGAGATTTAACAAAGAACTATGAGGAAATACGGCCGTGTGTCAACACAAGATCAGGAGTTTGATGATGGGAGTGTGCAAGGGCTGTTAATGTTTTGAATAAAATGCTCTGACTCTGAATGTCCTCCACTACAAACCACAAACTGAAGCCATTTTAACGCTTTGGAACAAAAATCTAAGTTAGTTATTTGAATGAATTACAGGTAATGAAAACTCAGATGTATAGAGCCGTGCGCACGCTGCGCACCTTCCCTTCATAAATTCCCCCGAGGGCCGAAGTCCTGCTGCCTTTAGATGTGTCTGTTGGGTTAGATGGGGAAAACTGCCTCACTAGCCTGCAGTCACATCTACACAGCTCTGCTGATATGCTAATATGCTAATGAGCCAATAGGATACCGAGCTGATATTGGAGACAGGTGAAGTTGTGAAAATGTCAAATACCGTGGAGTTCCCAGCCACGTCTCTGAAACCAAATCTGTTTCTCTCAGCAGGATCCGTCCATCCGAGGAATCTTCCATTTCTCCGGTAAAGAGCAGATGACCAAATATGAGATGGCTGTTGCCATGGCGCAGGCCTTCAACCTGCCGTCCAATCACCTCGTACCTGTGAGTCAGCTGATTGCTTTATTGTTTTTTTGTTTTCCTAAGACATTCATTATTGCCTGCTGCCAATAATTTTAAGTGGTGCTGATTGGAGCTCTGTTGCATCACCTCATGCTGTCTCTCCATCTGTCCACAGCTGACGGAGCAGCCGGCCGGGTCCGCTCCTCGTCCAATCAACAGCCAGCTGAACTGTTCCCGCCTGGAGCAGCTGAGCCTGACCGTGGAGCCGCGAGCGTTCTCCGTCGCCATCAGCGAGTGTCTGTGGCCGTTCACGGCCGACAAACGCTGGAGACAGACCGTCTTCCACTGAACCCGTCCTGCTGAAACGGCACCAGTCCACCTGCTTCAAGCTTCACAATGAATGTTTTAGTCTTTTATTTTTTTTATTTTTTTCCCTTTTTGAGGAGTGGGACACTGGGAGGCATCTGCGTCTCCAGATCATCTGCTGTGGAAACTGAAGTGATGCTGTCAGTGGAAACAGGTTGAGCTGAATATTTCCCCACAGGCCTTGATTTAAGTTTAGCTCTGGTTTAGTTTCTGTTCATGAATCTGATTTACACTGAAAAAAATGACATGACTGCTTGGACTCGACAGGAAATGACAATAAAAGAAAGTCATTCTGATTTTGTTTGAATGTCATCTAAGGGGATGTCCCTGGCAAGGTCTATTCAGGGGTCCTGGAGAGGAGGGTCCGTCGGATAGTCGAACCTCGGATTCAGGAAGAGCAGTGTGGTTTTCGTCCTGGTCGTGGAACGCTGGACCAGCTCTACACCCTCGGCAGGGTCCTGGAGGGTGCATGGGAGTTCGCCCAACCAGTCTACATGTGTTTTGTGGACTTGGAGAAGGCGTTCGACCGTGTCCCTCGGGGAGCCCTGTGGGGGGTTCTCCGGGAGTATGGGGTACCGGGCCCTTTGATACGGGCTGTCAGGTCCCTGTATGACCGGTGTCAGAGTCTGGTCCGCATTGCCGGCAGTAAGTCGGGCTCGTTTCCGGTGAGAGTTGGACTCCGCCAGGGCTGCCCTTTGTCACCGATTCTGTTCATCACTTTCATGGACAGAATTTCTAGGCGCAGCCAAGGTGTTGAGGGGATCCGATTTGGTGGCCTTAGGATCTCATCTCTGCTTTTCGCAGACGATGTGGTCCTTTTGGCTTCATCAGATCGTGATCTGCAGCTCTCGCTGGAGCGGTTCGCAGCCGAGTGTGAAGCGGCCGGGATGGGGATCAGTGCCTCCAAATCCGAGGCCATGGTCTTGAGCCGGAAAAGGGTAGAGTGCCTTCTCCGGGTCAGGGGGGGTGTCCTGCCCCAAGTGGAGGAGTTTAAGTATCTCGGGATCTTGTTCACGAATGGGGGAAGAAGGGAGCGGGAGATCGACAGGCGGATTGGCGCAGCGTCTGCTGTCAAGCGGGCGCTGTACCGGTCCGTCGTGGTGAAGAGAGAGCTGAGCCAAAAAGCGAAGCTCTCGATTTACCGGTCGATCTACGTTCCCACCCTCATCTATGGTCATGAGCTTTGGGTCATGACCGAAAGAACGAGATCGCGGATACAAGCGGCCGAAATGGGTTTTCTCCGTAGGGTGTCTGGGCTCTCCCTTAGAGATAGGGTGAGAAGCTCAGTCATCCGGGAGGGACTCAGAGTAGAGCCGCTGCTCCTTCACATCGAGAGGAGCCAGTTGAGGTGGCTCGGGCATCTGGTCAGGATGCCTCCTGGACGCCTCCCTGGTGAGGTGTTCCGGGCACGTCCCACCGGGAGGAGGCCCCGGGGAAGACCCAGGACACGCTGGAGGGACTATGTCTCTCGGCTGGCCTGGGAACGCCTCGGGATTCCCCTGGAGGAGCTAGAAGAAGTGGCTGGGGAGAGGGAAGTCTGGGCCTCCCTTCTGAAGCTGCTACCCCCGCGACCCGACCTCGGATAAGCGGAAGAAGATGGATGGATGGATGGATGGATGTCATCTAAGGTTAAGATCGAGTTCCCGACAGCTTCAGACTGGAGGTACGAGGGCAAGTTACGTTTCTAGTTATAAAGTCATGAAGTTTAACTTGAATTATGTTGGTGTTGGGTTTTATTTTCAACAGCGAAGCGTCTCGTCCGTCAGCGTTCCTGATGTTTGTGTCCAAACAGGAAACATGGGCCAGGATTCAGTGTTTGGAAAGACAAAAGTGATAATCCAGCCTTAATCTGGCTGTGAGAGAAGGGGCCTTGATGCCTCAGTGTTTAATAATCTGACACCAAGGTTTAACATGTCTATGTTTCAGGAAAACACCAGTCAAGTTTTATATCCCGTCCAAAAGCTGCTAAACATTCAGGTGTTGAAACATTTGGAGTATAAATACGTAGGCTTTAGGTAGTTCTTTAAACTCGTGGGATGGTCACGTGGTTTTTATTTACCAGTTACTTTGATGGTCACTTCACCCATTCAGTCTATCAGTCGATCTCTGCTGTGGAAGAGATCGACAGCAGGTGAGATAATCAGAGCAAGAGAAGCAGCGGAATCCCACGGAGCCTGTAACTCGTTTGCCTGGAACTTTGACATAAATCAAGAAATGCCTTTTTGACAGACTTTTTGGAACTGTGTACGCCAGAAACCCACAGTGCCTCCAGTGGCTATTTGAAGTGAATTCACCTTTAAGTCTCAAGTTTTTGATTTTTGGAATTTTGAGTTGTCCGCAAAAATAGTCACTGCAACGACTTTGATCAGTTTGGTTGAAGGTGGAGAAAATGTGGTGACAGAGGGCAGGAGAGAGGACATGGCAATGGGCTTAGTTTCCAAGAATGATGTGAAGCATTTCCAGAGGAAAGGGCGACAGCACCCTCTGCTGGCCAAAGCGGAGAACAACGTCTTAGTGGCTTGTCTAAAGTCAGCCTGCTGACTACAGATCCTATGAAATCGCAATAATTGTGATTTAATGAGACCGGCAACAGTATGTTTGCGGTGAAAACTTGTTTTAAACAGTAAATCATGCGTTTCTCTAGGCTTAAAGAATACTTTAATGTCCAAAAAGTGGCTGTGTTGAAAATTTGGTCCTTTATAGGTGGTTGTATCTAAACAGTCAATGGCGGTCTTAATAGTCAATTTAACTGAGATATTGTGATTTTTTCAAAGTTCTTAAAAACTCCTCAAAATCCTCTTCAGAAAATGACCGAACGCCGAAAATATCATCTAGAAATCGGAAACAATGTATGGGTTTCTTTGAACATTGTTTTTTTTTTTTTTTTTTTTTTTAGGGCCGAGGTCTTCCCCTGGGACAATAAAAATATTTGGGTATGCAGGAGCGAGTTTTTTTGCCCATCGCAGTGCCCTTTGGAGAAAAAAATTCTCCATTGAACTCAGTCATTCCTAGTGAGTTTTATCTCTAACAGCTGTAAGAGCTCTTTCTCTGTTATCTGGATATTCTTTGAAGATCTTTCTCACTGCATCAATTCCTTCCTGAATGTCTATATTTGAGTAAAGACTATCGATGTCGAGTGAAAATAGAAACGAATATTCAGGAATAATTAATTATTTAACTGTTCTACAGCGCCCCCTAACGTGAGATGGGACAAACCATAGGTCGTAGTGATCTGACATTCGGTATGTACTGTAGGTAGATCACCCCAAATCAAGAAAAAAAGTCTTTGAGACAGGGAGGTGGCCATTTTGGGTCAGAGGGGAAATTTGAGCCATTTTTCACTTTACACTTTAACAAACTCCGTAGGATTTTGACCTATCAGCTTCATTTTTGGTCAGGATGCGGTAAAGGGTGGGGCATTAAAAGTTATCAAAACAATTTAGCTTTCATAAACGCTCAGGGGGCGTCACCAAGTGGCGAACTTGGCGTACTTGCAAAAGCAAACAAAACGCTATAATGTTCACAAAAAAGGTCAATTTGTACCAAACTTGGCATGAGTCCTGAGTGGATGCCTGACCATCCTATGTCGCCACAGTCTGACGTCATCTAAGCCCCGCCCCCTCAGGAAGTGACTTCTTTGTACTTGGAAAGCTCCATCTCTGTCCCCCTTGACTTAATCAAGATGATCTTGTTTCAGAACACAGACAACAAGTTGCTCTCACTTGCTTTAAATCGCCAAGAGTCTTCAGTGGACGGCGTGGCTGTGGCAGCGCGGTGAAGTCACAGCTGACACAGTTGCCATACGTTTGGCTCTAACTTCCATATGTTTCAGATGACGTAATTATGAGAAAAGATTTCAGAATTACTAGATAAATGGACGCCACCAGGAGTGTTGGATCAAACAACCTGGATGGGTACACTAATGGCAATACAAAGTAAAAAAAGAAAAAAAGTATTGACTTATTTATAAAACTGAAAGAGCTGGGCTTCCTGCACCTCTTTGGTAAAAACAAGTGTGGGACATAAATGTTGCATAGCTTAAATTTACTCAGAATAATTCTGCCCAGAAGCACAGTCATGACAGATAAAATAAACATAAAACTTGGTAATGTATGCAGCACCCAAAAGGACGGATGAATTCAAATATTTTCTAATGCATTTTATCAGAGCAAGAAATTGCAAATGGTCCTAATTTTCTTGCTTTTATTTTTACTAGTTGAATGTTCAGTTTACACGTCTGCTCATTTGTATACAAACTCTAGCAGGCGGCTCTATGCCTGAGGATGTACGAGATTTCTCTTATTCCCACACATTATTATTACCGCAGACTTCTGATCTTATGAGCTCTCCTCGGTACACCTATTGACACAAACTGAGGCAGCAGGATTTTCGAAATCCCACCTTGCACGATCTCTTTGCCCATCAGATTTTTTTGTGATCATTATCATGCCAAACACCTACTCAAATAAATGTCAGTAAAAGTCAAGACATTCATCTGACTCCCTAAGGCATAAGCGTCATTTACCATAAAAAAAAAAATCACTATGATTCCACGCTGCTCAAGCATATAAAACCAAGGACCGTATCCTAGTCAAGTCATATTAAAGAGTACACCACAAGATGAGATGTTTGTTACTGGTTTGTGTCTGCAACAGTAAGAAAGCATTTATCTGATAAAACAAGAAAACATTCCACAGAAACCTTGGCTTTGTGCATCACTGTGCATTACCAAGGCAACAGAAGGGACACACATTAACATTTGGATTAATAAGAATAGGGTGTTGCTTTTGTATGCAAAAAGAATAGTTGCTGGTGATGGATGAAAATTCATGAAGCTTACGGCATTATACATGCTGTTCTCCTCTCAGTTTCTCACAGACGGACTTTCTGGCATCTCTAGTTGATTTTCTCAGTGACAAAACACCGTTAAAATCCTCCCGTCTCTCTCTCTCTGTCTCACTCTCTACCTCTAGAGAGGAGAATGCCTCACCTGAGCTTATAGAACACGGCTTCTTCCAGCCCGGCAAATATTTCGTCACATAACAAGTTGAAGTGAAAATGACACATGGCAGAAAGTCAGGTTTTTATTCAATGTTCACGAACAGGTACAGGTTGATGATTTTACGAGGCAGTAATTCAGTAATTCATTTATTATAAGGAACATCCTGTCCAGGAGTGATGCTGACAAACCATGATTCAGATTCATCTCATCATTCCAGCCTTATGGAGATTGATGAGACAAAAGTCTGGAAAGTGTGGGTCCTGTTGCATCTGGTATAAAATTAACAGGATTTCAGAACCAGAACATCACGGCAGCAGTCAAACGTGGTGGTGTGATGGTCTGGAGCTGCTTTGCTGCCTCAGGAACCGGAGCCATGAATTCTGCTCTCTAGCAGAACCCTGAAAGCGAATGTCTGACCATCAGTTTGCGATCTGACATTCAAGAGCACCTATTATTCTGCAGATGGACAATGGTTTGACGATCACCAGCAGGTTCATGTCTGAATGGCTCAGTTTTGACTTCAAGTTTTGGAGTGGTCCAATCATAATCTGGACTTTAATCCGACTGAGATGCTGTGTGGCCTGAACTGAAAGAGGCTGTTCATACCCCCCAAAGTGTCTGAATTAAAACAACTCTAAAACAAAGCAAGAACGACTCATTGTAAGTCATCAGAAATACTTTGTCAGTTTTTTCTGCCCAATTGAGTCTAACAGAATAGATATTGGACATAGCTACACCGCTTCCCTTTTCATTTATTTTGTTTTAATTGAAGACTGTTCTGTTGTAAGATGGAAATTATTCATCAAGCTGTATTTCTCATATTTAGACTGAGGGTGGCAGTAAGCATGTAGTTGCAGACGTTCGCCACCAGAGGGCATATCGAACACAATAGTGAATACATTTGACTCCGCAAGCCAACGGTAATTCAGCGTTGTAAGGGCTGCTGGTGAACGGAGACGCTAAGCTTTGCACTAATAATACCTGTGTGGTAACAGGTAAATATAAATTAGTAACTGAATTAAAGCAATGAATTAAGTGTGTTAGAAGTTCCTGCTATTGTGGGGAAAGTTGGCAGAGGTGGGTAGAGTACCCAAAAATCGTACTTGGGTAAGAATAGCAAGTAAAAGTAAAAAGTAGCCACCTAAGAAATTACTCAAGAGTAAAAAAGTATTTGGTGAAAATGCTACTCAAAAACTGAGTAACTTATCAAATTATCAATTATATAATAAAATTACACAATCAGGCGGACCAAAATACAAAGTAAAAACTCTCAACTTTGACAAAAATTCATAACAAAAATGGATAAAATCAGGCAAAAGAAAAATATTTCCATATCAATTTCTTTCAATATGAAACTTCTGAAACTTTAACAAAAACTGTAGGTGTTTGTCTGGTAAATTTTTGGTTGAAACATATTTGTTTTTTTTCAGTGGGTACAGAGTCCAGAAATGTTACTCATGTAAGAGTAGCAATACTTCATAATACAATTACTCAAGTAAAAGTAAAAAGTACAGCGCAGTAAAAATACTTCCAAAAATCGTTTTTTCCCCCCATAAATGTCACTCAATTAAATACAATTGAATAAATGTAGTTACTGCTCTCTGTCCCTGAGTATGTAGTGGTTAAATATTATTTAGTTGTTACTTTGAGTAATCCGGCAGCTAATAATTAACCATTACCGCGATGTTGGAACTGAAATGATAATGGTTCTATAATTGTTTGTGTGCTAGGAGAAGTGAGCTAAGGTGGAATAATTTGTTATTTGAGCAAATTTATAAAATTGATTTATGGGGCAAGCCAATGGCAATTGAGAAATGCAATGGCTGCTGGCTGACTCCATGCTTACAGTAGCTTTTTGTGCTCGACAAATGGACACTAACATTTAGCACCTGATAATAATTAAAAGTAAAACAGCAACCCCTCGGCATAAACAGATTTCGTCCTTTCTAGTTGTTCTACACACCTTGACTGTTTTCACATTTCATCATCGAGCTGGCAGTTGCCATCTTGGCAATATAAAAGACATCAACGAATGAGTTTTAGAACAGAACTCTTGAACTCCCTTTTTTCTTACCCAAACACACACACACAATCAGCTGTTTAAAAGAATCGAATGCTGCAAAGGTTTGAGCTGCTTCAGTCAGACTGTGCAAAAACACCTACACTTCTACAGAATACCTGAAGTTATTGAAAATAGATGACATGGATACCAGAAGCTGCGTGTCCACAGCTTCCTTCAAGAAATCATGAGATCAATCACATATTGATGACGCTGCAGTGGATAAATTGCGTCCACCAGATCTCACACCAAACGAGAAGCATTTTTTAATGGAGAATTATGAGATATTGACGTAATTTATACTCGAGAAAGGAAATGCTGCTGCTAAAATATTAAACAATAGCGGCTGGTTGAATGCATAATTAGCCTAAAATTTTAATTTCCTTCCACAACTAACAAAAGTGATAATCATACCATTCATGGAATTGCTTGTCATTTGCTAAAATATGTAGCTTTAAACTTATGAATGACCAGCGGAAGTCAACATTGTAATGTGTGATTTGACAGTGGATTAATTCATGTTTATACAGAACAAACATAGCAACAGGTCAAGAATAAACAGGAACATTTTTCAGTATCTGGTAACGGTTGACTACAAATGACTTATAGTAATAACTTAGACCCTTAATTAGATTTAACTATGGTTAACTTCCTGTTTGCGTTTTGATGCTTTGTTTTGAAGGGACAATTTCCTGTTTAACTGTTAGTGCAACGGCAGCTTAATGGAGATCAAAAGATGGAAGATAAGTTGTATAAAGTTTGCCTCCCCTCTCATCGAGGCACAAGGTATGTTTATGATTTCAATAATTGCATGTTTTCAGTATTGTGTGACTTAAACTGTGCATTTGTGTGTATTTGTCTATCTGCACTCTAAACTTTGACAAGTTGACTTTACTTAAAAAAAAACTTACGTTTTGTTTACCTAACTTGTCCTTGTTCAGTGTACTTAAGACCTCGTTGTATGAACTTAATTGAGTGAAGTTAATTTAACTTAGTTAAGTGAAGTTGTTTCAACTTAGATATAGAAAGTAAATGAACCTCTTCTTAACTCAAATACATCAAGTTAGTCCAACTTACATGAACAGGACAGTTTACTTAGCAGAATCTAGGAAACCGATTGCCTTAAACGAATTAAATAGCCACAACAAAAGATTTTAAGTTCACAAGATTGAATATTTTATTTGAGCAAAGTGATATACTTAGCATAACATAACAGTCAATAACCCCACAGGAACCTGGATGAAGTCTGCCAAGGCACCTGAATCCTGTGGATAATAAGAAAAGTACAAATTTAAAAAAAAAAAGAAAAGAATGAGGTTAAAGTTTTGATTTTTTTTTTTCATAACCTCTGACACAGAATTACAATACATACAAGAGACATTGTAGAAATCTCTCCCATCATCGTCGAGGAAAACTGAGACGTCACAGGATAGCAGTCCCTATGGCAACAACATCCAGATTAAACCGTTGTAACGGCTGAAAACGTGCGGTGGACAGAGGGTAGGATCACTTTCTGTATCAAATCAAAATATGAATAATAGAAAGTTCACCACTTCGAAGCCAGGGCGGCACGGCGGACTCTGTGGGCTGGCAACGGTGCCGGGCCTGCTAACAGTGAGGGCTAGCGCTCCCCAATGACACCACCAACATCCCCTCAAACAACAACTCCTGCAAGAGTTAGCTTGCACAGCCTCCCAGGGTGAGACAACATACAACTCTGGCCGAAGTCACGAATCTACCGACGTCAAGCATAGCAGCATTATGAGAGGAATCACCTGCACTAAGCAACTTGTGCGTAAGAAGATAAAAAGAGACTGAGCTACTGATGGCATGTTGACTCACCGGTACCACCGGGACATGTGGGGGGTCCCATGTGACTTGGCTGGCATAAAATAATCCACCTGTGCATGCACAATAATGCTGTCAAATAAGAATGTTCTTTAAAATGTTTACAGTATATGCATTTTTTGAGAGATTCAGAACAGTATGACTTGTAAAGCTGCTGATTTACTTCCACTGAAAAAGACAAAATAACAACAGAAATAACAACTTTTTCATTTTTTCCACTTAAAAAAGAAAAGTAGAATCCAGATTCACTTCTTTTTACAATTATTATTAATTATTTTACTTGAAAAAAAGCAAATAAATACCTTTTTATTAAATAAAAAAACACTTAAAGTATTGAAAGTACTTGCTGAATGTATTCCCTAATACAACGGTCTCACTGAGTGTGCCTAGTGCACATATTTCCTTTTAATACATGAACAGTGTGCCATTTTAATGAACAATGCTGCAGATGATGCATATTTTTTTATAGTGTCTGTGACCCAGTTTACCCCTCTGCGCATCCGAATTTCAGGCATGACCTGCACAGTTAAATGCTATTAAGCAAAGTAAGAGAGAGGTTGACTGCAACTTTCAGAGGTTTTAGTCAACACAAAGCAAAACCAATGTTGTTGTTTTAACTTCAGTAAAAACATTCAAGTAAAAGTGAATGTTTTCACTTTTGCTTGAATTGGTTTGTTCCATAAAATCTGAATAAAACCTAAATAAAATACATTGTGCTTGTAAAATGTGAAAAAAGTAAATAAAAAAATCATGTAGGGGAAATATTTGTACCAATATTTTGTCAATATTGGCCAATGGGAAAAAAATGACCTTTTTTCATTGGCAAAATGAAAAAAGGGGCATTGGTCACACCTGACAAAGGAATAGACACTGATCATTTCCACTGACATTTAGTTTCTCATCTACTGTAATCAGTCGTCACACAACGTTTCCTGCATGTGTCAATAGTGAACTATTTTAATTTCCTGACGCCGTTTGCACCCAAGTGTTGAGCCACATGGAGTCGTGTGTTGAACCAGTTAACTTGAATAAGCCATTGATTAGGCCAGGCTGACAATGTTTTTGTCTGTCTGTTTTTCTTCTGCTTGTTTCGGGTTATTGCGTTCAGAGGGGAAGCATTGCAGCTTCAGGCCCCTGCAATGAAAGGTGGTGGTTTGTGAGGCCAGCTGTTTGTTGGCTTGTGACTGGGTTTTAACTGTTAGCTTGGACGTGTTTTCCAGTAAAGCCAAGGAGTTGTTTTTTTGCGTTGTAAACGCTGCATTGTTGCAGCGATGGTTGCGTTAGAAAAGTTTGAATGCTTCTGTGTCATTACAGTAACAAGATGAACAAATCAGTAACGAATAAAATCCCCCCCCCAAGAGGGAATCTGTTTACGCCTAACAAAATGAGTTCTTCATATATAACTATTTTGGTTACATGTTTCCTTTTCATGAAATAGCCTTAATTTTTTCTTGAGAGACACAGAGAGAGAAAGAGAGAGTAAAACCATTGAAAAACATGTTGCTGAACCAGACAAGTAGTTTTTTTTAAAAATTATGCGTAGTATTTACTCATTCATCCCAGCATATTTCAGTCGTTGAAACATAATGCACACTGATTTTCTGACAAGGTTTTTATTCACAACAGTTTGACCAAAACATTCAAGCTAACAAAGAAAACAAACTAAAAAAAAACAAAAAAAAAAACACGAATTGCTGCGTCTCTGTCGCAGCTTTCTGTCAAGGTAACATCAGGCCGAACAAGTTTAATCCTCGTCTTGATTAAACTCTCCAGAGTTTGAATGACACTGCGGCTCCTTCAATCGTCCTACTTTGTTTAATGAGGTTTTTCCCCAAAATCTAATATTTAAAAGGTTCTTTTCAACATGTTTTAGATTAGAACACGTGAAGCTTACGTCTTTGCTTTTTTTTTTTTTTTTTTTATCGAGCTGGTTGCAAAAAAAAAAAAAAAAAAAAAAAAAAAAAGGGCCAACAATGGCTAAATAACACCAGCTGCACCGCCACAAAAAGTGATTATTTAGCGTCGCTTCGGCTAATTTAAACAAATTAAAACCGGAGGTGGGTTGATTGGCGCTTCAAAATAAAAGCGCCAGCCCAACCGTCGGCCGGAGAACAGAGGAGAACCCAGCAGGTGTCTCTTATTGGATGGAGACTGGCCGGAAGTGGTCGCTGCGTTTTGCCGGTAGCTTCCCCTCTACTCGCCTCCAGGATCCTCGCTGTTGAAGGTGGGAGTTTTGTTGCGCGCTGCAGTCAGTGGATGTTTTCCCAGTCAGCTCGGAGGACTGGGAGAATTGGACTTTTTGTGGATTTTCAGAAGATTTCCGACTTATTTCCGAGTCGACCCCCTCCAACCCCCCCAGCATAGTCAGCCGAAACGATGGGCAGCATGAAGAACCCGCTGTACTGGGCTGTGCTGATCGGAATGACCATCCTGTTGATGGAGCAAGGTAAAAATGTTGGAGCACTTCTTCTAGTCGCGTCTGTGGTTTGCATGCTGTCGGGTTGTTGGCAATTGGCGGGACGCTTTGCTGATGTCTCCGCCGGGTTTTTTTTTTTTGCTCCTTGCTGACCGCATCATGACCGCCGGCTGAGCTTCTACTTCAGTAAAGCGATTAGTGAGATGCGGCTGAGCGCTCTTGGCTCTCTGAAGTATTTTTACACCGGTAAATGTTGGACTGCATCCTGGGACCGACTCTTTGAAAGTTTAATCCTATATCCGGATGATCCCAAGTAGTCGGGCTGTTGATTTTTATAATTTTATTTTTTTTGTCGCATGTCGGCAATAAGTACAAAAGCGAGAGGAGGTGAAGTGTTTCTGCAGCGTCTTTGTGATGCACCTGCACGGTGCGGCTGTCCCCCCCCCTGTTGTTCTCCCGGCTTCTCTGCGCTGCAAAGTTGATTGCGCATTAGTTCTTTAATTCGCTTCGACAACGTCTTCAGGTCACACAAGTTAAGCCGCGTATTCTTCTCCAGGGCAGGAGGGAGGTGGTGTTGTACTGGAACAGCTCGGTGTGTCCAACCTTGTCTGCACCTGGCTTTAAAACAGTCCGTTCATGCGCCAGACTTTTGAGGGCTGCTAAACGTGGAGCTCTTGCCCGAAACGACCCAAATGTGAAAGTCAGTCCCCGATTTAAACGTTATGGATTTATTTATTTTTTCCTTCTACTTTCCAACTCTTATCGCCAGTTTACAATTATTCTGTAATTCCTCTTTGTCCTTCCATAATTACCCTTGGAGTCGGGATGGAATAGTTGAATACGCCAGTGAGTTGATGAATCAGTGAAATAATGAAATCAATAAAAAACAGGGGGAGGGAAGAGATGTTGTAGGCACCCAGTGAACATTTTGTCCTCAAAGCTAATGAGTTAGAAGCAGAAAATTGGCTTGATGTTTAAGCGTTAAAGTTTGGAAGAGGGCCGGACTGTCATGGCCGGAGCAGCGAGTTTCAGAGTTGGCCTTTGAACCCGGCGTGGAGCCGTGAGTGGGTCAGTAATGGCTCCAGAGGGCCTCAGGAATCAAAGTAAACAACAAAAAACGATACACGTACATTAATTATACACTTTTTACAGCAGATGCTTTGTTTGGAAGTTCTTCCAAACAAATTCAAGTTATGTTTTGGTAGGTGATGCACTTTGGATTGTTGTTATTCCCCTAATTTAGCTATTTCAAGTGCTTGTACTGTATGCATTTTGGAATATTATTTAAAATCTGAAATGGGGAAGTTTACACTGCAGACTTATTTCAGTTCGTTGGGGCTGAACGGCTGATACTGAAATGCATTTCTCACGTAACTGTTTACATCCATCACTGCCATCGGCTTTAACAACTTGTCGCATACAAGCAGGTTGTAATTTAATGTCTTCTTCAACGGAAACGCTACCATTGCAAAATAGTGCTTGTTCGACATAAGCTGAATCTAGACAAGGGATTTGCGCGCATTTGTGATGGAAATGCAGCTGGTGCCTATCAAAAGTTGCCCAAGGTAAGAACCAATGGTCCACAGCGTCCTATGGGGAGGGAAGGCTTGGTCACATGGTCCTGTCCAACAAGTAAAGCTACCGGAGCTCAGATTTCTGGAGAACCTGTCTGGTTATCCAGACACGGATACACAGACATGCACTGTGCGTCACAGGTTGTTGTTGCGTATCTGCAGACCAGTGTTTAATGCCAGTACTGGGCAAACAAGTGTCAGCTGGACTGATTTAAGGCACTGACCACTGTGTCCATCTTCTGCTGATCTCAATCCAGATCACATCAATCTGAAGCACATTTACAGACTCAGATTATTGCACACAGAGTGAGATAAGAATAATTATTGAGTTAGTAGGATACTCAGCGGTACAACTGGTGCATCAAGAAATTAGCGGATGACTGGAATCTGAGAAGATGATCATTGAATACACATCGCATTCATGCACTACCAGGACAACCACACCCTTAGACGACCTTGCTGTTTTAATCGTGACTGTTTTAAAATGCTCTTTGCTCTGAGAGCAAAGCAGATTCTGCGGGTGGGTCTACGTAAGTCTACATCCCATTTGATTCTGTGCAGGTTCTAAAGAGCTGAATGAGTGTTTGTAGTCTCTGTAGGGAATGCGGATATAAAATTATCTGAAAATGTTCAATATTTAGTTTTGTTAAAAAGGAAAAAAAAAAAAAAAAGATCTGCGCTCGGCAGAGAAGTTTCCATTAATCATGAACTGCAAGGAGATATTTCATGTTTGTCTTGAGAGATATTTTAATTAAGTAATACACGTGGATAAATGTAACCCATTGAAAAACTAAATATGCGATCTTCTGTGGTTAACGAGAGCAAATGTAGGCGAGTGGAGAAACTCGGTGGCAGTGGGACTTCTGTCCCCCACTGCTTCGCAAAACCGTTTCACATAGGATTTGCTGATATAAACCCTCTGGTAGAAAACGGAGTGTGGATGCTTTCCTGCAGCCAACGCTCTCATTCACATATTACAACATCCATTGAAACGCTGTTGAATTTTTTTTGTGTGTGTGAATTTTTAAAGGGAATTAACTTCACGACTGATTTGAAGCCGCCATGCGTCCACCTCATTCTGGTGGGTGGTTTTTAGATTTGACTCTCAGTCTGTTGTGCATATTATTACAACCCCCACATGTTCAGCGATGCATCTTGGTGCCACTCCTGACTTTCCGTCTTCGACTGCAAAAGCATCTTGTTCTGCTGTGGATTGTAGAATGAAGACGCGTCTCGGGGTAAAGTGAACGAGTTGGGAGGGGACACGTTCATGCGCCAGTGTTCAGTTAGCTTTTTTCCAGTGTGCATTGATCGTCTGAAACATATTTTCACATGATGATCCAGTTTTCAAAAACCTCACCTGCTGTAATCTGGAGCACTTTCGGTTTCCAGACTCGGGTAAGAAGTGGAGATGCACCAATCAGACTTTAAAACTAAACGCTTTTTGGATTTCAGGTTCTGTTTCCCATTTCGGATGTTAACAATATGTTGGGTTCAGCAGCATGGTACTAAACAAAAGACAATACACATAAGAAGATTAAAGAACTGTGATGTTTTTGTTGGATGTTTTGCTTTGTAGATAAAAAATATGAGTATCGTTTTGTATCAGGACAAAACTGGTGATTAAAGGGTGAAAGGAAGGATAAAGAAAAACAAAGTACACCAACCTGCAAAAACTCAGCAGAAGCGTTGGATTGAAGTGTTGGGCTGGCAGACAGACGATGTACCTGTGGAGGTATTTGAATGACGGCTGCAGTGAATTATGGATGAGCATTGAATTATGAATCTTCCAATGGTCATTACGCTGTATGTGAACCGTAAGGGTTCAGGGGAAGTCTGTTTGATACGTCGCCATCTTGTTTTAATTCAATACGTTTCTGCTACCACAAATAAATATGTAGTGTTTAATTAAATTTGGTAAGAAGAAGGTGCACTCTTAATAAGACAGCGGCTATGTCTTCTTCTTATTATTATGTGTGTGCCTCAAGGTCAAAGGTCAAACCCTTGAGCAAAAGCTAAGGATATTCTGTGTGGAGCTCTTTTATAAGATTATCTGAACTGAAACCAAATGCAAACAATGCAAGATTAAATTAGCATGTCATTAATGTACGACAGCAGTCTGTCGTTTGAGGTCAAAGCATTCATAGATGGAATATTTTCATTAATATTGACAGAGTAATTAGTGTCATTACAAAACACAAAGAGGGCATACCCACACTGCAAATATGAGGTATAAAACAGCAGTGGAACAATAACATGCCGTAAAGCTAAATGATGCATTAGAAAGGTGACACTTGCTGCTGACCATTTACTGATCATCTATTTAAGATAGATAACATTATTCTTCTGCATGTCTCGCGCTTTCGAACTGAAAAAAGGGAAGCAGGCATTCAGTGTTTTGCCCCCACAGCGTGGAATCAGTTGCAGTCTGAACTTAAGATGTCGGAAATGATTTCACTGGACTTATTTCGAGCAGTTCTTAAAGATAGGCAACAAGATTCTATGAAACAGTGTCATTGTTTTTAAATTGTTTTTATTGTTTTATACTTGTGCATATGTATTAATTGTTTTTATCTTGTAACCAGGTTGCTATGTATTGCAAATTGTTTGCCCAGGTCCCTCTTGAAAATGAGATCTAGATCTCAACGGGGTTTACCTGGTTAAATAAAGGAATAAAAAGATTTTATTAGCAACCCTTAGAAAAAAGAAAATTCAGAACAGGATGGGAAAAATTCACCATGAAGCCAACAAAGACAGAGGCTAAAACACACCTCAGAGTTCAGGTACTCCACAGGTCACACCAGATAATACACAAACCTGGCTATGTGTATTATCTTGAGTATGCTGACATATATGTATTATTTTTTGTACCGGTACCTATTATGTACCACAACATGTTTCAAAACACTTTAAAAAATAGTTCAAGATCTGAGCATTAAGTGGGGGAAACTTCCAAGGTACATCCTTGCAGATTTTCTTTGACAAAGTAAAAGATGTTTACCGATTGCTGATTCATTCAGATGTTAAATGGAGAGGCTGAAACATTCA
Organism: Xiphophorus hellerii; assembly: GCF_003331165.1. NCBI lineage: Eukaryota > Metazoa > Chordata > Actinopteri > Cyprinodontiformes > Poeciliidae > Xiphophorus > Xiphophorus hellerii. The sequence continues at coordinate 7,861,561 of NC_045682.1, forward strand.
GCTGTTGTCTTATCCACTAACGACTCCTTTATGACAAACAATCAATACAAAAGTAGAGAAAAAAAAATAATTATGCTACCAGAATTGAAAAATTGTCATTGACCTTGGAATTATGGAGAGTGCTCACGTTATACGTTATATATAATCTCCTTCATTAGGGCAGCTCAGTATATTCCCATCGCAATATTAGTGTTTCTCAATGTTCATTTTGCAGAAGATTGTTTGGAATGTATCGATTGCTGGCTAATGTATTCCAAGTGTTATAAATTTGCTTTTTTTTTTAATCCTAACATAATATGTTAACCAAAGATGCAATTCCTGAAACCAGACATAAATGTCTTTATCCAAGAAACTGGAAAGAGGGAATCAGAAACATAAAAAAGATAGATAAAGGACCAGTACAGCAACTGATGTAGTCATTGCAATATTTACTTTTATTGTCAACTTTGAAAGATTTTCTAATATCATGCAGATCTTCTCTGTTTTTAAAGGCATATCTTAATTTTCCAAGCTGAACACTTACCAAGATTACACTCAATCACACCAACTCTTTTCAGTCGGCTTTAGTCGAACTGTAGCTTGTTTGTCTATAAAGTCCGGTTCATCTGGGGAGGTATGAATGCAACTGTCCTGTGAATGCAACTGTGAATGCTCAATTGAGCTCTGATGCAGACCAAAAAAGTGAATTCTGGTCCACCTAAAAACCCAAGTCTCGGTTTGGTTGCGGTCGGTGCTCTGGGACCACTCCAAAAGACTGTAGCGGAGGGATTTCTTGGTAAATACAACCAAAACAAATGTGAGAGTCTAGCGCTGGCGCAAAAATGGCTTGTAGTCTTTTTTACAAAAGACAAAAAAAACAAAAAACAACACCCTTACTGCACCGTCATGTGTGAAAACACCCTTAGTGAAATTAGTTTTTGGTCTATTATATCTTGGTTATAACAAACGCTTTGGCAATAAATCATATATTGTTGGAAAGTTTAATTTCCATTTAAACAGTGCCACGTTTGTATGGGGGAAAATACAAACGTGGCTTGAGCAACAGAGTTGAGTATGTGCTTTATATATGGTGACCAACCAAGAGTTGAATTTTATGACTTGAGTTTGACCAAAGTAGAGATATTTGCAAGTAATCAGTTTATTAATTTATTGTTAAATAGGTGATCTGTGAAACCTGGGGCCTTCTCATGATGGTAACCAGCTTGGTATACACACTGCTGTGACATGTTATCCTGTTGCTAACTAGCATTCCTTACCAGTCTGCTAAAGTGGTTGTGCTGATCACTTTTATTAAAAACACACCACCAAACCTGATCCCACAAGTTTTCCACAAGATCCCATTGTGGGGTTGAAGGCTTGACTACAGGCGTCTTTTAAATAACTTTTTATCTTTTTTTTCCCCCTCAGACTTTCTAGAGATAGTCTCCATGCATGAAGCTGTTGCTGAGCTGAAGAGCTCCTTCAGTGACAAACCTCTACACCCTAAATGCTCAAAGGCGTGTCATTGCAGATTTTTCCTCCCAGCAGCTGAAAGACTATATTACCGTTACTACTCCCAACAAAATCAATGTGTTTAAATATATTCTGTTTTATTCAGTTTTACTCATTTTGTAAAAAAAAATTTCTGCTGGTATTTGCACACCTCTGCTGTCACACAATTTTTATCGTCACTTATTATTATTTTACATTTTCTAAACTGTTTTATTAGACTTTCTTTTTTAAAGGTTTCATTGACTCTAGTGGCCTTTATTTAATGGTTGTCAGACAGGAAAGCGGGTCGTGAGAGAGGGGGAAGAGGCGGGCTGGGACTCGAACCCATGAGGACTGAGGCCTCCCTTTACGGATTGCCTTCTTTTTATAGCGCTTTTATAAATTTCACATTCTTACGTTTGTGTGAATCTACTTTGCCTGTCTCTTCACTACTGTTGCACCGGGATTTCCCCATTATTATAAACGATATTTCTCTTCTTCTCTCACATCAATGACGTAAAAGTCAGATAAAATGCAAAATGACCATTCTGATTGGTCATGTCCCTCCTGCCCGACTTGGGCGGGGGGGGACATTGCGGTCGGGTCATTCGGACTGTCGTTAAAAAAAAAGTCTGATTTGGGCAAAAGAAAAAAGGAAAGGATAGGCTTCGGATCAGACATCCAACCTGACTCATGACAGAAGCTTGTTGAAGGTCGGTGTTCAAATTGTTTATGCGTGTACTTTATTCTGTACGTGTAAATCTGACCCTGTTTGGATTAGAGAAAGATCCCGTTCAATTTGACCCAAATGTAATAATCATTCCGCCCTGAAAATACGAATAGAAATGGTTTGAATGCATCACTGAAATAATATGGCAACAGGGTTTAGTACTGTTGCCTTGAAACTAGAAGGTCTTCATTTCGAATCCCAACCCTGGATCCTCCTGCGTGGAGCTTGCATGTTTGTTCGATTTTCTTTTGGGTTCTTCCTACCACAGCCCAAAAACTTACTGTTGGGTTAAAACTGTACTTAAGACACCCTGAACCGCTGCGACGGCCCTTGTACACAACTCCCAGTGTGTGTGAGTCGAAGTTCGGACAGCCTGCAGCAGCTCCTCCGCTCCTGCTGTAGAGAAGTTCTTTGCTCCAGAGAACTTCTCCTCCTCTGTGGCTGTATGTGAGGCGGAGCAGCTTTCAAGATGTACTCCGCCTTGCGCGCAGTCTCTTAAGAACACAGGGGCCTCAGTTCAAATAATAACACTGCTGCTCGTTGCTCTGCGAGCTGCCTGCCATTGAAATATCCTTGTTCAAGGAGTTTGCAACTGATCAGAGGCTTCCTGTTTAGTAAAGTTGATTCCTGCTTGACTCCTCTGAAGTCTGACTCCTGCAGGGTCTTAGTGTGGCACAGCCACAGCAGCTCATGGCATGTACAGATGTGGCCCTACATGTACCCAAAAATGAGATTGATTTCTAAAGACATAAAATATTAATGAAGATATTTAACATTTTGCCTGGCATGGATGCCTTAGTGTGTCAAACAGGTTAACTGCAAGGTTATGAGTGGTGAGTTCAATGTTCTGAGATTTGTCAGTTTTGAAAAAGACGTAGAATAAACTCAAATACCACAGCAGATGCAACATGGAGCAGACGGACACTTACCTTTATGCCACTGTGGGGTTGTCATGATGCAAACATTTCAGACTTGGTAGTTGTACTACAAAAAAAAGAGATAATGCTCTATTATTTTCAATACACTTGCAACTGTTTTTCAAGAAACGGGTTGTCAAAAAAAAAGAAAAGAAAATATGACCAGTTAAAGGTTGGCTATATTTCTCTCGTCTCAACGTTGGCGAAGTCATTGCATAGAAGGCTATTTGGCTCCTACTAAGAAAATAATAATTTGAAAGTGTTGTTTTTCTATATATCAAAACAATAGCAACATAACACTTGTATTAGGGTTTATAACCTTTGTCAAAGTTTATACCTTTGCTCAAGTTGTACAATTAGTTATAAAAGAGATTCAACACTGTATCCATGGTTCCTGTCTGTACAAAATGTTTTATGAGGTGCAAAGAACTGGTCCACAAAACAATGTTTTCAGCAGTAGCTTGTGTGTTTCTGGTAATTTTGCATAATATTGTCTTTGATCAAGAGTCAGCCGGGACGGTTCCATCTGGTTCTTAAAGGTTTCTGCTCTGTCAGTTTCAGTCTGGAGCCACTGAATACATAATGTGACAATCCCTTATGGAGCACTTAAAATGGGAATGCAGATTGTCAACAAAATCTGCGTGTGAAAATCAGCGAAATTTTGTGTGTTTGTCATTTTTTTCAATGGGCCACAAAAGCCCATTGAAATTAGTTGTGCTTTCTTTTTACTAACTTCCTTCATCTTCTTATGATCTTGTTATGAACTCCAGTTGCTGAATAACTTTTAAAATCTATTAATAAACAGCAGCATCCCTCGTTACTTCCTTATTGCTTTGCTGCTGTTCTTCTTCTGCGCATGCAGGTCACTGTGGGGTCATAAACTGCTCAACTCCTCTGAACATGTATATATATATCAAATTTTTGGTCATAGGGCCCAAGATTCCTGGCGGCGCCCCTGCTTCTGGGTGAGATCCAGTCTTGTATCCAACGCTGTGAGGGTGCATCACAAACACGTAGCATCTGAACCACCATCAACTTTGATAAAGTTAGTTGTAGTGTTGCCAGCCTGGTGTGGGAGGGATCAGGTTGTTGCCTTTACATGAGGTCAGCATAGTCAGTTCTGCTTCGGATTCTCTAACCAGTCCACGGTGGTGCATGCAAAACCACAAGTTATGCATAAGCTACCAGTGCTTCTAACTGGCTCCTCCAGGCTTCAGCCAGGATGTTTAATGCATGTGCAGAACAGCCAGGGAGCTGGCAGAATATGTGATCGGGAACTTTCTGGTTTTCTGTCTTTGAAAGTGTCTTTTTATGCTTAAAAAAAAAAAAACCTCAGTAGTTCATTGGTGGAAAAAATCCAGATTTTCCAAAAACGTAATCTTCATAAACAGAACATTTGAATAATCGACAAAATCAATTTATCGCCCAGCCCTAGTTTTAGATTATACAGACATATAATTTTGCCTAAATACCTGAGTGAATAGGGACTCCAACCTCCTTTTTTTAAAAATTTTACAATATCCAAACATAACATGGACCAAAAGAGAACAAACATCCTACACAGTCAGTCAAGTTACTTTAACATGAAGCTCAAAGTCAAAAGTGACTCATTTCTTAGAGTCTACCGTAACGCCTGTGGTGCTAAAAGGAAAACACCAATGGCGCTGTGGCCTGTTCATCCGGTGCAAAAGAAGCAGTGTGTTTCAAAGAACAACTAGATAGATAATGTCCAAGTTTGACCTCTTTGGGAGAATGGCCTGTGGTTTGATAAAACTGAAATTAAAGGGTTCAAATAACATCAATTTGCTTAGATTTTCCTAAAACACCATTGACAGCAGCTCGTTGTGTCAGTTCTCAGCTGCAGCAGGGACCTGGGGCACAGCACAAAGTAGATGACGACATGAAGAAAGAACATTATGTAGAAATATTGAAAAAATATCTCTAGGCATCAGTCAGGAAGTTAAAGGCTTGGGTACAAATGGGCCGTAACAAAGCCCTAATCTCAGTCTCAGAGAAAATCTGTAGGCAGAGCTGAAAAAGCGCATTTGCGTTTAAAACGGACTCTTTTACATCTGTGCTGCATAAGCAGCAAACTGTTGTGAGAAGCTTCTGGAAAATGTATATGTATAAATGTAGCCAACAAACTCAGCAGCTTGTATTTAAATGGAGTCGTTTTCACTGCAGTCTGACGTCCCTCAGTCATTTTTGGGATGCAGCTACGACTTCAAATATTTTGGGGGTTGCCGCCAAGCTTAAAGCCACATACGTACAACCGTCTCCTGACTTGTGTGCTGCTGGAGGCGCATGTGTTTCCTCAGTCATTAAGTGAAAAATGTATAATTTTTCCTCTTTCTGTTTCCGCCTTCCTAGTTACGTGGATGCTAGCATGCGGAGCAAAAAGTAAAATTGTGCTTAATGTCTTAAATAGAGCAACACTGCCCAAACACTGACCTCACCATGCTCCAACGTGCTGCTTGTGCACAGATATCTGGAATCAAAGCCATGCCACGGGTCCATAGGAGCAGTGAAATATCACACAACCTCCCTCTTCATTTAAAACATGCCATAGTGCAGAGAAACCCACAGCGCTCAACATGTAGCTTAAAATAAACCTCCTGGCCTCGAGTATAAAAACTCTTATTTTCCTTCACTCTCTTCCCTTATAACCTAATCCATTTATGTGGTTCAAGAATTACCCATTTCCCTGAGTCCTTTAACCCAATTTGTGAATCTTCAATAATCTACCCTTAAATATTTAGAATAAACACTTTCACCTTGAGCAACAAAGCGTTAGTTTTAGCTGATGCATGGCTTCTCCAGAAGACATCGTAGAGCACACAGGAGTGATCCAGAAAGCAGAATCCAGGCTCCGGTTGGAAGGTGAGGCCAGTTCTCTGTAAATCCTCTGTGATCTCTTACTGGAACGTCCTTTCTTTTAGGCTCACCTGCAGCCAAGAAAACGGCCACGCGTTTCTTTTGCTGGCAGCTTCAGAATCTATATTTATCTCCCCAATTATGTGCTTCAAACATGAAAGGCAAAAACAAAGGCTCAAACCCATGCCTTTTGTGTATTCATCTAATTCTCCGTAGGAGACTAACAGAAGTCTTTGTGTCCTCACTTTAGCAGCTCTGCTTGTTGCTGTATTAATGCTGATTGGCTGACGGCTTCGAGTTCTCCGATTTTTTTCCTCCCACCGTACGCCTGCACTCGTGTTTTCTGGCGACTGAAACCCATTCAGAGACGGACATGCTGCGCGTCGGGATGTGGTTTGGGTTGCGTCGGGTCTTTTTCCTGACTGGTGAATGGCCTCCCACACACAGCCAATACAGGGTACGAATACACTGGCGTGTTCCATGTGAAGGTAAACTTACAGTGGGATCATCGGTAGTCTGACTCACTTATGGGTGGGATAGAGGAGCTAAAATGTTATCTAAATATGTAAATTGTGGGGATTGAGAATGAATCGGTTCTGTGTCAAAGCTGCTTCACCTCTTTGAAGATCCTGACAGACTGTATCCATCTCAGCAGATGGTGGAAGTTGTTTTGCATGGGCAATCTTTTTGCCATACAACGCAGTAACAGGGAGATAATTTTGCCATTAGTATGCAAAAATATTCTCAGATCAGGAACCTGAAAGTGTTGCTCAGGATTTCAGCCGAAAAGTTTGCGATTTGACCTCCCGACTTCCAGAGCCGACGTGATCTTAGGGAGGATTTTAAACTCAACATTTCGCACGATGCGTTCATTTTAATGCATGTGAGAAAACCGAGTAAGCATTTGCTTAAACACACTTTTTTTTTTTTCCTTCATTTTTAAAGTGCCATTAAAGTACTTGCCGTTGTTTGTTGTTCTGCACTACGTGATGGCAGACAAAACTATTTGTTTCAAAAGAAAATCTGCTATGGTTCACACACTACAGCATTAACATTAAGAACACAAATGTGTAAACTCTGCATGCATAATACTATTTTATTTATCCCAAATGGAAATTAAAGAGTTACTGTTGATATTGATGGCTCTGGGTAGGAAGGAACTCCTGTAGCAGTCTGTACTGCAGCGAATTCGAAGAAGCCTCTGGCTGAAGACGCAGTTTTTCGAGAAGATGGTCAGGGTTGTCTGTAATCTGTTTGATTTTTTTTTTTAATGTAAAATCCTTCTTTTCACCATCATCTCCAGAGATCTCGGGTTGTTGATGCTGCTGCCCCAACAGAAGAGATGGCACTGCATCGCGTTATGTTCCACAGGAGAGGAGTCCGACATCCGGCTGCTCTGCTCTTGGAATTGGACATAAAGAAAATTAAAACAAAATCGCTAATGAGCCTACGGAGAAAGTTTTTCTTAAAATAATGTAATTAATGGAAAGACGACTCAGGCCAGTGACGTGCACGGATTTGTATTATGGAAAATTCTGTTCCTTCGTGCACCACAACCGTTTACTTTTGCAGTGAAATGGCTAAGTACCTGTAAGGTACAGGATGATAATGACTCAAAGGTCAGAAGCGAAAGCATGTGACTGAAGGTGCAGCTACATTCGTCGCACCCATGAACCTCTGGGGTTATTGATTTACACCACAAGGCATCGGAAAGTAATTACCTGGTTATATATGAGGTGATTTCTCTGCACAGGGGATAACCTTTTCACTTCAGTATAACATCCTCTACTCACCCTGGAAAGTAATACAGGACATGTGGGACTTCACATTCACAGAAGAAGGAGTGATGGGTCGGTTTATTTATCGCCGTTGCAGACGGATGTTCTCCTCTGTAGGTGTTTGGACTCGTAGGTTTATGTTTTCTTTCTTTTTTTTTTATTGCTCAATTGCTGAGATCCTATTTTAGTTGTTTCCTCGTGTTAGTTAATTCTCATTATTTGTGCTTTGTTTTCTTTAGATTATTTCTGTTTGTTTTATGTTGGTTTCTTTCCCCTTTTTGTCCTGTCTGCTTTAGTCATCTTGTCTTCTCTGCCTGCCAGCTTGTTGCTCTGCTCAGCTGTTTCACATCTCTTAATTTCTCTCTGCCTCCTCTGTTTCCCAGCTGCCTTCGTTTACCTCTGATTTGTCTTTCGATCAGGCAGGTTACTGGGCACCATTTCCTTTCCCTCGGTATATTTAAGCTTTATGGTTTACTTTGCACTCCTTTATTTTCATAGCTCCTTGCGTTTTCATGTCCACCATTAATTCTATCTGTAAGTTTCCCGTCTTCATTTATGTTGTATATTTTTTCATCCTCTACACTCGGGTTCTCTTTACTTCCACACATGACAAAGGAAGGATATTGCTTGACTCGGTAAAAGAGTAAATGTTGTGCTTAGGAGCTGTCATACACCATACTTTTCATGCAATATTGTTTGTCCCTCTCAGAGGACGCAACGTATTCATCCTTAAGATAAAGCTGTTTTTATTTGTCTGCCTTCAGCAGAAAAAGAGGGCAAAGAGACCAAAATCCATCCACCAACTGTGAGCTGAGTGAGCGCGGGGGGTGGCGGGGTAAATCAGAGAGAAACGGAAAGCGTGGCGTACTGGAGGTAAAGAGTACAGCTGGGGAGAAGAGAGAGAGAGAGAGAAAAGAAGGTAAGGAGGCAGTGAGAGAATAAAGAGAGAAAATAGGATGGGGATGAGAGAAACGAGAACTGCTCCATGTTGTGCTGGACGGCTCCTCTTCCCAACAGTCTTAGCAACCGGGGCACAAATTTCAAGTTGCCAAGAAACTGGATATCAGCGTTGCTTTGAGCCCTCTTCCTTCTTTCCCCACTAACCTGACTTCACACATGCTGCTTTTATCAGCTATGAATGTTTTGAAGTGAGAGCTATGTGATGCTCCTTGAGTGTTTCTTTAAATTCACGTTGCTGTCTAAAGCTTTGGCGTTGTGTTTTGCTAAAATGCCGTTGCTGTGGCTAAGAATGTGGCGTCACAAATGATGTTAAAGAACAATTTTATAGTTTGAAATGAAAAGCACTGAATACTACTCTTGTAGTTGGTTGTAGTTCTAAATATTGCGGGGTTTTTTTCTAAATTATGACCCATTATCTTACTTCTCTGTAATAATCTTGTTGTTAGACCTATTAGAAATATCCCACAAAACTCAGAAATATTGCAGTTAATTTCTTTTTTTGTGCCGCTTGTATAAATGCCTTTTTTTGGATTATGCGAATTCCAAGTCTGTTTATCTATACTATGTTCTTGTACAGTGATAAACTCACAACAATGTCGACTAGATTAATACTAAAAATGATGCTAATGTGCTGTGTTTCTGCTATTCACACATTAAACATCAAACACCTTTTTTTCTTCTTTTTTTTTTTGTTCCATAACGACAAACTAAAACTTTTCCTGTTCCAGTGAAATCCCAAAGGTTTTTTTTTTTTAAGCATGCCCAGCCAGATATGTCAAACGAGGATTTATTCTTGGGACCAAGAATAAAGAAGAAAAAGTCAAGAAAGAATAAAATAAAGCTCTAAAACTCTGAACCATTAAGCCGTCTGCTTCTTGAGCTGACATGTTCTCTGCTGTGCTGTTAGCTCAAGAAACATGGCCTTATTTATTTTATTTGACGCTTCGTGCTGCTATACATTCATCATCGTCACATGGAGTTTTGCAGGCCTGTGTGAAATTTTCACCCGTATCTAAACTCTGCTCACCTTGGGATTTCAGTGTCGTGACCTCCTGGTCCAAAATATGGAGCAGAAAAAGCTTTGTGTTGTCGAAGTGGTTTTTATTAGTGATTTGGCACTAAAATATCGGCACTCGGTCAACTTCAAGACTGAGTACTGATGGGGATTTTTTGTCTGACCAAAAGTCTCTTTATTTTTACTTTAATAAAGATGAGGATTGGCTTTTCATGTTTTGCAGTTTGTGTAGGAGGTTGAGGTTGCTGATAGGGGGAATATGCAGAGTTTAAAGCCTTGAAGTGTAGAATTTGCTTCAATCGTTTTCCAGGATTGTTGGGGAAAAATGATTCAGATTAGTAAAAAAAAAAAAAAATTGTTTTCCAGTCTTTACAATTAGAATATTTTAATAAAATCTGTATTTCTAAACAACGACCTTCTCCTTCATTGATTTAGATTGAATTAATAATTTAATTTGAAATGCTACTACTACTCTCAACTTCATTTTTCTTTTGCAAATCTTTTGATTAGTTTGGCTTTCCAGCGGTCGATGACTCCATAACTTTTTATCTCCGTTTTGAATTCGAAAATGGAACCGTATTTCTTCAAAATGAAATAATAAAATAAATGCCGGGGGGGGGAAATGAGGCCAAAGAAATTGCACACACTCAAAGTACAAGTAATTTTTAAAAAATGTCTCTAGCTTTAATTATTGAAGAAAACACATTGAAAAAATGAAAAGGGCCATTTAGCTGGGTTCTTTTTTTTATCTACACATCCTTAGATCAGATTGTGGCTTTTACAAACTTTGTCCATCCATCTTCTTCCGCTTATCCGAGGTCGGGTCGCGGGGGTAGCAGCTTCAGAAGGGAGGCCCAGACTTCCCTCTCCCCAGCCACTTCTTCTAGCTCCTCCGGGGGAATCCCGAGGCGTTCCCAGGCCAGCCGAGAGACATAGTCCCTCCAGCGTGTCCTGGGTCTTCCCCGGGGCCTCCTCCCGGTGGGACGTGCCCGGAACACCTCACCAGGGAGGCGTCCAGGAGGCATCCTGACCAGATGCCCGAGCCACCTCAACTGGCTCCTCTCGATGTGAAGGAGCAGCGGCTCTACTCTGAGTCCCTCCCGGATGACTGAGCTTCTCACCCTATCTCTAAGGGAGAGCCCAGCCACCCTACGGAGAAAACCCATTTCGGCCGCTTGTATCCGCGATCTCGTTCTTTCGGTCATGACCCAAAGCTCATGACCATAGATGAGGGTGGGAACGTAGATCGACCGGTAAATCGAGAGCTTCGCTTTTTGGCTCAGCTCTCTCTTCACCACGACGGACCGGTACAGCGCCCGCTTGACAGCAGACGCTGCGCCAATCCGCCTGTCGATCTCCCGCTCCCTTCTTCCCCCATTCGTGAACAAGATCCCGAGATACTTAAACTCCTCCACTTGGGGCAGGACACCCCCCCTGACCCGGAGAAGGCACTCTACCCTTTTCCGGCTCAAGACCATGGCCTCGGATTTGGAGGCACTGATCCCCATCCCGGCCGCTTCACACTCGGCTGCGAACCGCTCCAGCGAGAGCTGCAGATCACGATCTGATGAAGCCAAAAGGACCACATCGTCTGCGAAAAGCAGAGATGAGATCCTAAGGCCACCAAATCGGATCCCCTCAACACCTTGGCTGCGCCTAGAAATTCTGTCCATGAAAGTGATGAACAGAATCGGTGACAAAGGGCAGCCAAACTTTGTCTTTTAAAAAAATGTAAACTAAGCTAGAGTGCAAACGGTTCTCTCTTTATATACAAGTCTTCCTCAAGACGCACCGATAAATGGTAACATTTGGCAGTAGTTGGGGTTTGTCAGATAACAGACAGTGTTCGCCTGCAGGAGTGCAGATGAAGTGCCAGACCTCGTCTCTGAGATGATGAAGACGTGTTCCTCGTCAGTTCTGTTGACTGCAAATGCTTGTTTTATTTTTTTTTTATTTGTTTTGAGTCGGAGGGAAGTTGTTCAGCCTGAATTTGCCAGAAATGGAAAAATGCCGGCATCTAATAGAGGAACGGTACTCGCTGAGACGCAGCTTATACTGATTTTTAACTAACTAGAAGAGTCACAGTGTAACATTGAATAGTAATAATAATATTTAGACATGTATGACTTAAAAAATATAACGTTTTTTTTTTTTTTTGTCAGAACAGGCATCATATTAGATGTTGAAAGGTTGTAATAATTATTTATGAAAGGTAGATTCAGATAGGTTTCCATGTATTTGCAATATTGCAACATAATGCATCTGATACAACACAAAGTGTTATTTGTTCCTAAACAGGACTGACAGTTTTTTTTTTTTTGACAAGATGTCACTATATTAACCTACTACTAAATCGTATTCAGAGCTAAAGCTCTTAGTCTGCAGTGAGGATGACGGAGACGTCACAGCAATAAAAACTGAACCCCATCCCGACGTATGACACGTATGCTTTAAAGATATGGACGTACCGCCACAAAAATTATATAGTATCGGACTCCAGACTCGTAAGTCTAAGCTCAGACAATCTGTCGTCCCTTCCGGTTACTGCGGCGAAACAAAGGCCATCATTCAGTCCAAAATGTCGCTTGTGTTTAAGGCCAAGTTTAGGACTTGCTCAAGTCCAGGGGAAAATACATTTCTGTGAATGTGTGGACTGGAAAGAGACCTGACAGGGATGTGATGTGGAAACGGTGCCTGCAGCCATGCCTCCAGAAATGTTACATTGGGACATTTTAAAGGAAGAGGCGGCATTTGACCCCGCCATTAACTTCCAGTCCCTCTGCCACTTTGACAACAAACTCCTGTTGCGACGAATTAGCATATTTATCTTCCTCCTGCACATTTGAATACACACTCGTGATGTTAAAACATATTTATTCTGTCTCGTAAATTCAAATTGGTTCGCGTCTTCCACACGTCTTTCTCTCTTTCTTATTATGAGCTCACATCCCCCGAGGATTCCAATTTTCCACTGCAAAACTTTGTTCTTCACCGTCAATTACGGCAGGCCAATGTTTCCTCTCACCCTATTATTACAAATCAGAAAACAATTACATATCCCTCTGACTGCGTGATTGCCTCCTGTCACTCGAGCCTGCTCTTCCATAATTTAATATTTTGCTCAATGATCACTCAGAGCACTAATAAAAGAGGCTCCCATTTACAGCGCATTTCCTCATCGTCAGCCGCCCTGCTTTTGTTGCTTGATAGACGTTTGGTGGAGGAGAACTCCTCGGTGTGACGGTGTGTGTGATTGAGCTAAGCACGAGGCAGGCCTTCACATTCTGAGTGATGAATATCTGGTTTCTGAGTATTTAGCCTTTCAGCAGAGAACCTGAGAGAGGAGACGAAATACGTCTTCTCTCTGCGGTACAAGACTGCCAAAAACACTGGCACTTTGTGTAAAACAAACAAACGGCTTCCGGAGCAGAAACGGTTTGAAATGGAAGTGCTGGTGGGAAATCTTCCTCAAGTCACAGCTCTCCAAAAACAGAAGTACTATTGGGCTGCCTGTAGGGTTACTGGCATATTTATTTTATTTAAAAAAAAAATATTTTCAGTTACTTGCTTGAAATTACCAGAAAGAGAAGCTCGGTGAAAAACTTACTGAAACTCAGAGTATAAACTTAAGTGAACAAGACCAAACCAGAAACGACTCCTAAATATATTCGATGACCAGAATATCTGGGAAGTACAACCGGCAACAAGTTTAAGAACAGCGCATTTCTTTAAAAAAAAAAATTATAAAATTAAACGAGATCAAAGTGTAAACAAACCATTGTTTTTCTCTAGTGATGGCAAAGATTTGTATGCAAGGGAGGCATATATTATTGTCAGGTTGGAGTTCGTGAGAAACCATTTTCTTTTCCAATGTCAGTCCTGACCCTTCTGTTGTTTTTTACTGCAAAGTTGAAATTTGTGAAATCAGTGTCATTCCTAATACTTTCTCTTCTCTGTAGGTTAGAGAATTAACCTGTAACAATAATAATGGCTCTTGTCAGCCTGGAAAAGAACTACGCAAAAAATCTTAAATTCTAAAAATCAGGAGTCTCACAAAGACACTTCAAATGTATGATTAAGGTTCAACCACCGGCTTGCTCAGCACACTGGCAAAATGTCTTCAGTGCATTAATTTGCTGTTTGTACCGACATGAGTGTGTTGGACAGAGATGAGGCACCGAATGAACCAACAAATGAATATCCAGGGAGAATTTGTGTTCTTCATTCTGCAAATATGGTTTTCAGTGTGAAACGACTCTGAGCGGTCAGCAAGGCTATAGGAAAGCCTTTAAAAAGCGAATCTTTCCCGGCTTGTACTCCGACTGGCCAAATGTAATCCACTTCCCATTCGTGACATGACATTTAGCACATGTTTTATCTCAAAAACAAACTGGCAGGAAAGCACATGTGCTGTCACCAATGAAAAATGATGGCAGTACAAACCATAAATCTCACAGCTTGGAAAATCATTTTTCTGACATCCTACAAAAAGCTATTTTGTGCATTTAACTCCTATTTCCAATTACTCCACAGATAAAAAAAAAAGAAAAAGATATTGTACTAATTCATTCACATTCTGCTCTTGTAATAATTCCACTTTAGTCTTCATTACAACAACTTGCAATCCAGAAGCTTTTTCTCGGGAATGTGACTTTACTTGTTTTGACAAAATAACGTTGTCTGCATTGTGATTTTGGAGCAACAATAATAATAATAAAAAAGACAGAAACAAGCCAGAGATACAATCGGCTTTAAATTCCGACCAGATCTAGTCTCTGTACAGGCAGAACACTAAAAAGTACAACGGACAGAAATACAGCAGGTTGGAAAAAAGGTGTCTGCGCTCCGTCATCACATCATTTGTCTTTGTGCTGTGATAGATGGATAGCCTTTATATTGGGTGCTCTGCACTTTCTTCATTACAACTTGAGGATGAAATATTGGCTATTTTTGGACGGTTGAATAATTTTTACACTCTGCTCTAAATATGTGTCGCACATAAAGGTAAAACTGTTTCTGAAAATGGAGGATGCCAGGAAGGATAAATCCTGGAATGATGCCCATTTTCGACATGGAATAAACGAACAAGGGAGAAAATAATGTATGCAGACATTTGCTGTTGTTCTGTGGCCAGTTTAGAATCGCAGGGTGCCATGTGTAGGTACGTCAAAAGCATTTGAATATTGAGAAAACTTTTAGATATTTTTATGCCACAGATAAATAATTATAGACTTAAAATAATTGAGAACCACTAACTAGAACCGAGCGGCTCGGCGGTTCTACCTGCAGCGTGTGCGGGTTGATGCCCAGAGTGGACGGGATGTGGCTGCACACCGCCGGCTCATGGTTCGTCAGCACCACCGTCTCCATGTTGACCAGCGGCAGCTCGCCGTCCTCCTCCTCTCCTCCCAGCATGCTCTCTGTCGGGATGCCCTGCGTGATGACGGCCATGTCGCCGTCCAGCTCCGCCACGCCGCTCGCCAAATCCACGGCGGTGGACTGGAGACAGAGAGAGCATGAGGACAGAGGGAGAAACTTTGGACAGACCAGGTGAGGTCAGACGTCAAGCGTCCATGAGAGGAACCGGATCAAACCTGCAACATTTCCTCACATCGACCCGATTAAAGGATCGGATTCACTTCAGACTTAAAATAAAAAACCGAAGAGAGAAACTAAAAGGATCTTTAATACTTTATTAAACAGAAAATAGAAATTACATTCATGTTAAAAAGTCGCATTAATTTCACTTTAAAAGCTTCATCTGAGAACCAACAGGAAAATAACTCGCACATCCGGCCTCTAACCAGAATCAGAACCAGGAGCATCAGAAAAAGTAAATAGCTTCTGGTTCTGACGAGAACCAGAACCGGATCGTTCAGCTGAGACCCGGAGCAACAGAACCACCAACATTGAAACACCAAAATGATGAAACATCCATCAGTCAGACAGAAAATCCTGATTTACAATCAATTGGGGGATTTAATTGAGTAATAAATCAACAAATTTATGGTTAATAAAAACATTTATTCTAACATGATTGGACTGCAGTGAACATTAAACTCGTCCCAGCAGGCAGGTCAGGATTTTGTTTCTGTTTACCCAGCAGGTAAATCACCTGACTGGAATAAACCTGAAGACATCCAGATTTTTATTAATATGTCAGATAAAAAAATGCAAAAAAATCTAAATTATTAATTATTCTGAAGCCACCTGGTGGAGAAAAGCTCCGATCAAAACAAACAATACTAGTAATAATAATAATAATAATAACAATAATAATAATCAATGATAAAAAATGTGAATTTGATTCTTCCGGTTTAAATGATTTTATCACCAGATTAAATGAGAAAATCTGATAAATGTGTGAGTGAGGAAGAGGAGGAGTGAGGAGGGGCGCAGGCTGCTCTACCTGGGCCTGCGGCGCCACGATCTGATTGGATGCTGGGAGAGACCAGTGTGTTCAAGTTGTGC
Organism: Xiphophorus hellerii; assembly: GCF_003331165.1. Taxonomy (NCBI): domain Eukaryota; kingdom Metazoa; phylum Chordata; class Actinopteri; order Cyprinodontiformes; family Poeciliidae; genus Xiphophorus; species Xiphophorus hellerii. The sequence continues at coordinate 7,877,776 of NC_045682.1, forward strand.
TAAAAGCAGTTAGCCTGTCAGAAAGCTATGCTAGCCTAAAATAGCCTCAATGCTAAACATGTAGCAGCTAATGCTAATGTTAGCATTTATAATCACATTTCTACAGACGTTCCATGAAATTGTGAAGATAAAAGGATAGAAAAACATTTTGAACCTGAAGAACAGATTAAAAATGATAAATATCTTTATTTATTTCTATGACTTGTGATGTAAAGCACCAAGAACTGCCTTGTTGCTGAAATGTGCCATAAAACAGGCTTTATACAGGAATCCTAGACTTGAATTTACTACCTATTTTTACTATCACTACAATATTTTTACTCCATCCATCCATCCATCCATCCATCCATCCATCCATCCATCCATCCATCCATCCATCCATCCATCCGAGGTAGGATCTTAAAAAGGGAGGCACAGACTTCCCTCTCCCCAGCCACTTGTTCCAGTTCCTCCAGGGGAATCCCGAGGCGTTCCCAGGCCAGCAAAGACACATAGTCCCTCCAGCGTGTCCTGGGTCGTCCCCGGGGCCTCCTCCCGCCCGGAACACCTCGGCAGGGAGGCGTCCAGGAGGCATCCTGACCAGATGCCCAAGCCACCTCAATTGGCTCCTCTCGATGTGAAGGAGCAGCGGTTCTACTCTGAGTCCCTCCTGGATGACTGAGCTTCTCACCCTATCTCTAAGGGAGAGCCCAGACAACCTACGGAGAAAACCCATTTCGGCCGCTTGTATCTGTGATCTCGTTCTATCGGTCATGACCCAAAGCTCATGACCATAGATGAGGGTGGGAACGTAGATCGACCGGTAAATCGAGAGCTTCGCTTTTTGACTCAGCTCTCTCTTCACCACGACAAACCGGTACGGCGCCCGCTTGACGGCAGACGCTGCCCCAATCCGCTTGTCGATCTCCAGCTCCCTTCTTCTTCCTCAATCGTGAACAAGATCTCGAGATACTTGAACTCCTCCACTTGGGGCAGGACACCTCCTACTCCCACCCCTCCACCCCCGACCCGGAGAAGGCACTCTACCCTTTTTTGGCTGAAGACCATGGACTCAGATTTGGAGGCACTGATCCTCATCCCAGCCGCTTCACACTCGGCTGCAAACCGCTTCAGCAAGAGCTGCAGATCACGACCTGATGAAGCCAACAGGACCACATCATCCACAAAAAGCAGAGACGTGATCCTAAGGCCACCAAAAAGATCCTTTCAACACCTTGGCTGGTCCAGTGTTCCACGACCAGGACGAAAACCACATTGCTCTTCCTGAATCCGAGGTTCAACTATCCGATTGAACCTCCTCTCCAAGACCCCTGAATAGACCTTGCCAGAGAGGTTTAAGAGTGTGACACTCCGGTAATTGGAGCACACCCTCCGGTCCCCCTTTTTGAACAGGGGGACCACCACCCCAATCTGCCAATCCAGGGGACCTGCCCCCGATGTCCATGCAATATTGCAGAGTCGCGTCAGCCAACACGACCCTACAACATTCAGAGCCTTAAGGAACTCCGGACGAATCTCATCCACCGGGGCCCTGCCACCGAGGAGCTTTTTAAGCACCTCAGCGACCTCGTCCCCAGAGATTGAAGAGCCCAACCCAGAGTCCCCAGGCTCAGCTTCCTCAATGGAAGGCCCTCCGATTTTCCGCCTCCTGGTGCTCCCTCGTCGCCTCCAGGTGGTCCCAGGGCTCCCTCGACGCCTCCAGGTGGTCCCAGGGCTCCCTCGACGCCTCCAGGTGGTCCCAGGGCTCCCTCGACGCCTCCAGGTGGTCCCAGGGCTCCCTCGACGCCTCCAGGTGGTCCCAGGGCTCCCTCGACGCCTCCAGGTGGTCCCAGGGCTCCCTCGATGCCTCCAGGTGGTTCCAGGGCTCCCTCGACGCCTCCAGGTGGTCCCAGGGCTCCCTCGACGTCTCCAGGTGGTTCCAGGGCTCCCTCGACGCCTCCAGGTGGTTCCAGGGCTCCCTCGACGACTCCAGGTGGTCCCAGGGCTCCCTCGACGTCTCCAGGTGGTCCCAGAGCTCCCTCGACGTCTCCAGGTGGTTCCAGGGCTCCCTCGACGCCTCCAGGTGGTCCCAGGGCTCCCTCGACGCCTCCAGGTGGTCCCAGGGCTCCCTCGACGCCTCCAGGTGGTCCCAGGGCTCCCTCGTCGCCTCCAGGTGGTCCCAGAGCTCCCTCATCGCCTCCAGGTGGTCTGGCCCCCGCGCCGACATTGTCCGCCGGACTGGCCTTCAGGGATTCGTCTCCTGCGCCACCAACGTTGCCCCCTTTGCATGATGGATGGATAGTTTTGGCCCCACTTGGAGAACATTCAATCCCCATGAAGACAGAAGAGCCAAGGCTGGGTTCCCGAAGCTGCGGCAGCGGTTTGACACCCCCTATACCTTCTGGGCTAATTTACCCACCAACCTGCAGCTTAGGGAGCCCAGAAACACCTTCCTGAGCAGATGGATTACCACAGCAAGGGGCAGCCATCTTGCTGTGGCAATCCACATTTTAGAAAATTAAAGAAATGTTTTAATCACACCTTAGCAGAATATAGAGACCAATTAACTAAAGTTGTGATTTTAGACTGTGGCAGGAAGCCGGAGTACCCGGAGAGAAACCTGCAAACAGGAAACTACTTTTTGAAGAGAGGGGGCAAAGGTCAACTAGACAAGCCAAATAAACCAACAGTCATTTTTTTGGACTCTGGGATGAAGCCGGAGAGAACCCACTAATGCACTTGGAGAAAATGCAAACCCCATAAAGACAAAAGAACCCAGGCAGGAACTCAGACCCAGGCAAATGTCTTATTCAAAGAAAAGAAAAGAAATGTTTTAATCACACCTAAGCAAAATTTAGAAACCAATTAACTAAACAGTCTCAATTTCAGACTGTGGCAGGAAGCCGGAGCACCCGGAGAGAAACCTGCAAACAGGAAACCTGTCAAATCTTTTTACCTTTCAATCTAATAATTTAATTTAACTGAACACATCAGGATAAGTGTTCAGTCCCAGTCAGATTTCTCCAGCCTCAAATGGTCAATAATGATTTGTTCTGGGATTTTTTTATCTTCCGAATTTGTTATTTTTAGCTCCTCTCCAAAAGATCCTTGATCATGTTGAAGAGGAGGGGCTGGAGAAACTGTAACGTCAGGTGTGACTTCATTTCTTACCTTTTCCCACAGACATCCGCCGGTTGTTCCTTGCCGTTGAAACGCCTTTCCAAAACTAGCTGCTGCCGTCGTCCAGACAGACCTGGGACACACTTTGGTCCGCTACCTCCTCCTTAGCCGACATCGCCACTTTTGCAAGGTCCCAATGAATCGAGAGCGTTGAGGGAAAAAACGCCTCTCTCTGGCACCGAGAAGAGCATTAGAAATGCTCCTTCGGGCCGTGCTCCATCGGGCCCTTGCCGTGGCAATCCATCTGCTCCACCAGGTGTTTCTGGGCTCCCTCAGCTGCAGGTCGGTGGGTAAACTAGCCCAGAAGTTGTAGGGGGTGTTAAACCGCTGCCGCAGCTTCGGGAACCTTTTGAAGATCAAGTCAATGATGAAAAACTTGATCCCTACAGAAACACCTAGGATTAAACCCAGCAGCTGGTATGGCAACACGCATGAGAAGAGCAAAACCAGCCAGAGTCCCACGTAGATCTTTACTGTGGGCTCTGGCCGGACCCAAATGCACAGATTTTTGATCTTCTCAAGCGTGTCGGCCATGTTTCCAAAAAGCTCCTGGGTTTTGTGAGCAGAATCGAAAGCCAAGTGGACCATATGTAAGACACCTGTGCCTTTCAGATGTTCCCCTGGCTCACACATGTCGGGTATGATGCTCCTCGGGATCCTCCAGCCTTTGGAAATTAAATAATTTATGGAAAGTTGGAGAATCACGAGGAGCACGATGGAGGAAATGGTCCAGCTAAACCACACTGTGCACATGTACAGACAGAAAAAACAGGTTGTCATGTACACAGAGTGCCAGCTGGATAAAGCAGACAGGTTGTTAAAAAATTGTGCCACAGGTCTGAAGTCTCGTTCCAGGCGTCTCATGTTCTTCGTGATCTTTATGGGGCTTAGTGTGTCCTCCCTCTCCACAATCGCCTTTGGTTGGAAACGGAGTTTCTCCCTAAACGCTCTAAGGCGATCGCGGATTTTCATCTTGGCTGTCGTTGTTCCTGGTCTCTCTGAAAAGTGTGTGGGCTCAATGTTGGAGCAACACATTAAATCTTTAGAACTTCTTTGATCTATTGTGATGTACATGATGTCATCTATGACCTCATCAGTGAGCTCACTGGACTTCTGGGGCAAGGTCTTACTTCTGATCGTTGCTATGGAAACGATCAGAACAGTTCTGAATGAGTCAAGCTGAAATAATGACTAAATACTTAAATATTAAGTAATATTTTTTATTTAACATGAAGAGATTAACAGTAGATTTCTACAAATTAGAATTTTTGCGTTTGTGGTTTTCCGTACCTGCTGTGGTATAAGTGGTTGTGTATTCCAACCCTGACTGGTTTCGATGGAGTAGGTGGGCGCGGCGGCGTGGCGAAGTGACCTGTAACACCATTGCCATATGTTTGGCTCTAGATTCCACATGTTTTGACTGAGCTGCACCAAACTTGGCAAGAGTGATCCTGGTTGGATGCCTGATGATCCTATAGCGTCATAGTCTTGCGTCATCTAAGCCCCGTCCTCTCAGAACAGGAAGTTTGTTTTTTTTCTTGGAAAGCGCTATCTCTGGCTCTCTTGACCTAATCAAGATGATTTTGTGTTGGATGACAGATAACAATTGGGCTCACTTGCTTTAAAGTGCTAAGAGTTTTCAATGGAGGGCGTGGCCATGGCGACGCAGCGAAGTGACAGGTCACGCCGCTGCCATATGTTTGGCTCTAGATTCCACATGTTTCGACTGAGTTGCACCAAACTTACTGGGATGGATCCTTATCCAGCCCCAGACAGGAATCCATAAGAATCATTGGTGGGCGTGGCCTAATTTATCTACAGCGCCCCCTAGAAGTTTTTAAAACATCAGCTCCAAGCCATGCTTCAACCCAGACTTATGAAACTTGGTACACATGTGTATCTGGTCAGGACCTACAAAAACGTCTCTTGGAGCCATGGTCCAAACTCAACAGGAAGACGGTCATTTTGGATCAAAGCCGCCATTTCCTCTTTTTTTATAGACGTCTCATCTGATCGAACTCGTCCTACAGCTTTTGAGATACGGACTTCAGAATCACTCAGCATAACCTTGAGGCACTGAAGGTCAAACAGTTATCACAGGATTTTTCATGTGGGCGTGGCTTAGTGTCAAAGTCTGACTATTTGCCATAAAACATCAAGGTGCAATAACTTCCACATACAAAGTCAGAGCTGCATCAGACTTTCCATGTCTCATTATAGACCAGCCCTCATCACATTCACATGGTTAACTGATGACATAACCTCCGCCCCACCCACTTCCAACAGGAAGTCACCTGTTTTTTCTGCTGGATTTCTTACTTTTACACTTTGATTCACATATAAGTGACATAAATGACACGATGATGAAGTCTCTCAGAAAATACTGAAATTATTGGTTGATCCCTACTTCTTCACTGTGTGTATGATCAAATGGGATCATCTAACTCTTCATAACAACACATCATGTCTATCAAACCCTACAGGAAGTTCTTGCTAATCTTTCACTACTAAACAGGAAGTGACAATAACTCATCTCCTGGATGTCAGATATCAGCCATCACATTTTTACACAACATGTGCTCCTTTACCTAAAAACAACACTTCTGATAAGCAACTATCGACTCACAGTCGACAATAAACGTTTTGATTCATGTTCAATTGCCCTGATTAAATTATTTTTTCCTGTGCCAGCACCACCTGTAATAAAAATGTGCAGTGGTTAAGGATTTATTCCATTAAGCTTGGCTAGACACACAAGCTCTCACGCGTTTTCCCCGCCTGTCCACCAGGCGATACACATGAATGCGTTCGGCAGCGCTCCCCAACGACTCACAAAAAATCTGGTGCAGATCAGTCGATGTAGCGAGGAGATGTAGCCGATGTATTAACTTAGGGGGTGCAGTGGAGTCAAATTACATTTCAATGCTGTTGGGATCTTAAGTGGTGAACAAAGGTCTTACATATCCAGTTTGGCGCCAATCGGATGATCCATGTGTGATTTAGAGCCAAACGTATGCATATGGCAAGGAACTGATATTCGCCATTTTGCCTCGCCCACACGGTTCAGCCAGCAGCGAGCATTGACAGAGTTCATCATCATATCATTTTATGTCAGTTTGCACTGCATTAAATCCATGTAAAAAATACAGTAAAAGTAAGACATACAGCAGAAAAAACAGGTGATGTAATGTTGTAACTCATTTAGTTGGAAAGTAATTGTAGATGTTGATGGCTTTGGGCAGGAAGTATTTTCTCTTGCTGTCTTTATTATAATGAATTTGAAGAAACCTCTAACTGAAGACTCATGAAGAGGACGGTCAGGTTTGTCCACAATTTTCTTGATTTTCATGTGAAATGCTTCCAGAGGTTCGAACAGAACCGGCCTTCTTTATCAGGTTGTTGAGCCTTTTAGGGCCCTGGCTCTGATGCTGCTGCCCCAACAGCACAGTGCTCTCAATAACAGAGTTATTGAAGATCTGCAGCTTCTTGCTGCAAACATTGAAGAGTCTTGGCTTCCTCAGAAAGTTCAGTCTGCTCTGACCCTCCCTATAGACGGCTTCACTGTTACGTCTTCAGTCCAGTCTGTTGTCCAGGTGATTTTTCTTAACCACCTCCACTTCTTCTCCTATGACTGAAACAGGGTTTGATGTACCCCTACAATCATCTCCTGTGCTTTCTTTATTTTCATATTTAAGATGATGAAATTCTTCTCTCACCAGGCCACAGTGGGTCAGGAGCACTCCCCATGATTGTGTAGCCTGCTGACCCAGCCTGACGGCCCATTTAAGGGTCAGGAAACTTTTGCAGGTACTTTGAGTGATTTAGCTGATTCTGGAGTTGCACCATAAATTTCCAGTAGCTTGAAATATTCCACTCTATGTAGCGAAAATTCACAGAATGAACTTCACTTTCTTAAATGAAAAATATTGATTATTTTTTTTGTTGTTTTTTGAAATATTCAGATTTTTTTTCTTTAGTTGTACCTGTATGATCGCTCGTGTAGCGACAAAACATTTCATGCCCAGCTGGAGTCAGAGCCGCATGGGAGGTCGCACTGTAAACCTGCTGCACATTTTCGTAACATATTCTTCCTTCATGAGGAGAGAAATGACCGAGTTCCCCGTGCAGCCGCCTCAGGGCTACTGCGTTGGGAGCCATGGTGTGCCGAAATGAACCGCCTGCACCGGCGCGATCCAATATAGAGTGAGATCCAAGTGTAGAGGAGGGGGCGAGAAATATTCAACTTTAATAAGAAACTGAAATCACAAATACTGTGTAAAATACAAAGCAGGCGATTTGGTAAGAAAACCATGACATTAACAAGTTCAGGAGGGAAATCCCAACATACGTCCCTCCGGCTCATTTTGGGGAATCTTGAGGCGTTCGAAGGCCAGAAGGATTTACAGTTACATACCTGTCCAAAAAAGAAATCATGTCCGTGTCAGAAGTTATCAGTTTGAGAAGTCGTTACGTTTCAACGTCCAAGGAGATTGCTGAAATCCTCTTTAGATGGGAATGAACAAACGATGAGTAAACTACAAGAAATCATATAACCTAATTGCTAAGCGACATGAGCGGCTGCACAGAGACAATGGCCTTGTACCACAAAGCAGGATCAGTGGCTTATCAAGCCAACTCTGGGTTCAGGTCAGGATTTTCTGCCATGGATCTGGTTCATTTCTAACCGGCGCTGCCTTCTGACCAGTCAATAACTTCAGCAAATGAAAGAAATTAAGAGGACAGCAGTTGGTGAATCGCCTTTTTTCTTTTCGCTGAGTTATATCGTTAGGTTTTCCTTTCATTGGAAAATTTCTTGAGAGACGTTGCAGAGTCGGGATGGCAGGAAATGAATGTAGATATTTACAATGCCTCCATCTGGGGACTAAATTTAATCTCTAACAGGATCAACTTTTTATACGGAGCAGTTAATACAAAGCCAAAATATCACAGGCATGCTCATTTGACTGTAATATTGATAATCATATTTGTTTTTACTTTTGCAGGTTCATTCCTGAGTTACACTAACTTACCTAGTGGATAACCAGTAAAAAAAAAAACTTTAGTTCAGCTGGCTGGATCTGTCATTCATGGTCCCCTAGAGCATGAATCACCTCATGAATACTCACTAAAATATGAAACCCACACAGTGCCACAAAACTTAAACTAAGTCCTTGACAATGCTTGGAAGTTAAAATTAAGTAATAAAAAACTAATCAAAATGTATTAAGTATCAAGTATTACGCTGATTTTAATTAATTTTGTTCAACAAAGACAATTTAAAAGAGTTTTTTTTTTCTTTCCAAAACAGGTTGCAGGATTTAATGATCAAGGTTGAGAAATATGAGTCTCTCGATGGTGGATTTGAAACATTTTATTAGTATTTAACACTGATACTTTGTATGTTTCTCAGCTCAAGTGGAGAACAAGAAAGCGGCTTATGAGAGAGGGGGGAGACATGAGGCAAAGGTCAACGGGCCGGAGCGGACGCGTCGAGGACCGAGGCCTCTGTTTGTCCAGAGCTGCACTAGAGTTATGTTGCCCGGAGCAACAGAAGCATCATATAAACCACAACAATATTCGTAGCTGATAATCAGCAAAGACAAATGATAGCTGCCGATTAAGAGAAAGCATAAAAAGTGGAAAGAAGAAGCGACATATGGCAGCTAAGACTAATAAAACATGCTGGACAAAAGAATATCAAGTCTTTGACTTGAGCTTTTAATGATATACATTTATGATTAAATGTGTGTCATGATACTCAAGTCCTGTACTGTATTCTACTTTGTATTTATTGTGGTATTATATTGAAATCGTCAGAGCGCAGTCAGGCTTAATTATGTATACCAATGCCTTTCTGCAGCACCTTCCTTAAGCTGCTACCTACATTTGTATCAGTCCTGACCTAATCAGCTGTACTTGCTAACACACAAAAGAACTGAAAGAATCATTCTGTCATACAGTAAAGGCTGAATTTAAATATGACTGCAGATAAATTCTCCTGGCCGCCGCAATACCGTCTTTCCCATTCTAATTTCAAAAGACATCAACAGTGGACTCACTGCTGCAGGCACAACGAATTTAACATTAACATGATAACAATTGCGCTGCTGGAGAGGGTGGAGAGATGAGACGGGCTCGCTGTAGTCGCGTCGCCGTGGCCTCACTCTCTTGGGAAGCGTACAGCAGTTTGTTGGGAAAGGAGGGAGATCGCGTCCAGCTTTTCAGAGCAGGAAATGACAGCAGGCAGACGCGGGATTGTTGCGTATCCAGCCTCGTCTCGCATTCGCTGATCAAGCATGAAGATTTGACGGCTCCACACCTCTTTCCCTCTGGTTTGAATTTACAGTCGGGTGACAAAAGGTTGAGCAGGAGATGATGAATCTCTTCAAGCCGTCATTTTCTACATATGTTAAAACAAACAAAAAAAAAATGTAGAAGACAGAGAACACTTGGAAAATTATGACTTTCGTGCAGAGGACCATAATAAGAAGGACATCCATCTCTGGATTGGACCTTACAGACGTAAAGTGCTTTGCTACTCCTGATATTTGAACTCGAGGGTTTGATTAGTCTCAATAGCTCTCCCGTTAAGAGCCCGTGTTGACCTCTGTGGAATCATTGCTACTCCTTAAGGACAAACGGACATCCTTCAAAAGCAATGAACACTAGCAAATAACTAGCCATTTCTTTTTTAAAAGCTAAGATCTGTGGATTTCTGTTTTGCTATAAAGGCTTATTTTCAAATGACTTCATAAGGCCATTTTAATCTCTCTGCTGTTGAGTCCGGCTCTACATCCATGCAGCCTCTGTTTCAACTCCTCTGTGATTTGGGGTCATATTTCAGGCAATATTTAAGCTGCTTGATGCTTCACCTGTCTCATTTTTATTTAGCTAAAGATACTTTGAAAAGCCAATATATATATATATATATATATATATATATATGACCCTACATGTCGGTGTAAGCTTAAACAAGTCATTATTTTTTTTATTTTTTAGCTTTGTGTTGTCACTGATGCAGAGTGGTGGAAGAACAAAGGACAACAAAGCATAAACTCTGACAGAACTCATTGAACAGAAGGGTATCGCTTTTTGACATTCTGCTGCTTGCTGAGAAACACCGAGTCTAACCAGCGGATGCTAGCTGGTTAATTAGCTCGTCTATCTACAAACATATAGTCTGCCAGGTTCGAAGACATGCTGCTCAGGCTTCATACAAATCCGATGTTCATAGTTGGTGGTGCTCCTTTTGTTTCCAAATCACGACTTTCCAAGTATTTGACTTTCTTTCTTGTAAATGTTTCGTGGCGTCGGAAGAAGAGACGGGCGTTGTCGAGCAACTCGGCTGAAAACAGACGGAGAAAACTGCAGTCCCTTCTGCATTTTCGGACATCTTTTTGTCAGAAGGGTGTGCATAGATTAGCGAGTCACTAGCAACCTTTGATTTTTAAGGAAAATAAATTGAGATTTTTTTTGTGCCTCTATTCATAGTAGGTTCTCTGTGTTGCTTGGATTATTCCTGTCAAAATATGTCTCATTTTATATCGCATACAAAACAAAACTTTGAACGACCGAGTAAAATTCTACTTAATTTTTTTAATTTAGTATGTGCCAATTCCCAGGAAATGTCATCTCAAGGTAATAGTTAGAATTCCTATCTTAGCAGGCTGTGCTGATTGCATCAAGTCTTTGACTTTGCAGCAATCCCTCCTCCTGAGTGAGCACGTAGTGCGAGTTAATAGGACTACAGGAGGAAACTTCCTACAGAACGAGGCTCGGTAATAATGTGAACAACTTGGGTGGCTGGGAAGACAAAGCAGTCACACAAAAACAAAGAGCTACTGGTCCAAACATACTCTTCGTGGTAAAGAAAGGGTGAGATTAATCTCAATCTTGGCGAGAAAAGGCTAAATAGAAAGGCTCTAATAAAATCTATGGGATGAAGAGCAGAGTGTACGCTGTTTTATAGCAACAGTCGTCTTCAGTGGCTATTTCCAAAGGTGAGACAAGGTTACACAGAGAGAAATGGGCCAAAGTGTACCATCTACAATACGATGCTACTGGCAGCCGTAGCTCAGCTGATTAAACACAGAGATGCTGGGGCAGGTGCAGCTTCTTTGGAGAGAAAACCGAGTCATTCACATCAAAACGGTGACCGAACTCACTGTGGTCTAGTCTTCTGTCAGCGTGCATGCATCCTATATAAACATTGAAATGTTCATTAAGAACACTTTGTGACAGTTTAATGAAGAAAAGTGGATGCTATTGAATTACGTTGAAAATGAGCATTTGTGCCAGAGGCTGTGTGCACAAGGAAGACGGTACGGGAAAGTTTATACATTCATTACAAATGCAATAAGTTGACTTAAAAGAAATTATGCAAACTTGATGCCTTAAAATGTTTTTATTATGAAATCAAACATGTTAGTTTAATGTTACCAACTGGATCATTTTGAGTAAGTCCAACAGATAATATAGTACACGAGACATATTTATTGCCTGTAACTTAAGAATTTTTTGAAAACTTAGATATATGTAAGTTACTTGCACTGTAAAGCATAATTAGTTCTTACTTAAAAAAAAGCATACTCGGTGCCTCAAAAGGTTCTACTTTTCATTACATTAGCTGGTGGAGTAAAATTAACTCCTGTAATCTTAGTCAGTTAAAATTACTTTCTTGAAACGGTTCATGGCTCCTGCTTTTTGTTTTCCTACTCAAACTTTGATAGAAAATATAGAAAGCAGTGATGGTTTGCTCAGTTTATTTCAGTAAAACAAACACAATGTGCAGCTACGCCATCAGGCAGAGACGGGGTTGTCATGAAACTGAACATACAAACTCACTCATGGTGTTCAAATGTAAATGCCAAAGAAAGCCATTAAGAGCTGTGCCGCTTTGAAAGTAGACTCATTCTTGATGAAATGACTGCATAGATGAAGCTTTTGAGTCTGCCTTTTCACCTTAAACATCCATCCATCCGTTTTCTTACACCCTTATCCCATCGGGGTCGGAGGGGTGCTGGTGAATATCTCCGGGTTTCACCCTGGGCGGGTCGCCAGTCCATCGCAGCACCTTAAACATTTTTGAAACAAATTTTTGTGGTTTAATTAGTTGCTGCTGCCGGTGGCTGGCACAGTTCGCTGTCTCAAAAGGCCCTCAACTTATTTAAATCAAGTGCTTAGTACGACCATGCAAATAATAATAATAATAAAAGAATTAAATCCACTTAATTAGTTTGATCAAGGGCAATTGGTAGCACTGTTGCCTTGCAGCAAGAAGGTCCTGGGTTCGATTCCCGGCCAGGGGTCTTTCTGCATGGAGTTTGCATGTTCTCCCTGTGCATGGTGGGTTCTCCCTGGGTACTCTGGCTTCCTCCCACAGTCCAAAAACATGACTGTTAGGTAAATTGGTCTCTCTAAATTCTCCCTGTTTGTCCCGTCTGTCTCTGTGTTGCTGAAATGTTAGCTGGTGATGGGCACCAGCACCCCTCAAGACCCCACTAAGGGACCAGGGTGTTAGAAAATGGCTGGGCGAATGGATAGTTTGGTCAAAGTCAACGTTGTAATTGAATATACACCCAAATTTTCACTGTACTTAGTTTGTGTTAGCAAGAACTTGACCGAGTCGAGCTATGTTCACTCATGTTTTTCAAGACGGTTTCTGATGTCGCCCACATCAGAAACCACGGCCGCCTGCGCTTGAACAAACAAAGTTTAAATTACATTCAGAGTCGCTGCTGTACCTTAGCACATGCAATTACTACTCATGTAACTATTATTACAATCACAGTTGGTAAACAGTACTTGCTCAAATCTACATTCAAATTGTTTGTTATGCGTCACACATAGCAGGTTGTAAGGAAGGAGGCATCAGGCGACATATTTCAGCCCTTCATTTAGTTATTAATGCTTCATTTTCAGCTTCTTTCTTTCACTTCCAATGTGCGTAACGCAGCCTTTAGGGGCACGGGTCAACTTCATGCACTTGAAATGCAAACAAAAAGATGGACAATTCTCACCATCATCATGATCACATCACATGATGATGTGATCATGTGCAAAATGATCACATCATCATTTTCCTCATTGTATGGCTGTCAGAAAACACAAATGTCTAAACAACAGCACAACAGCTCTCCCAACAAGCTGGAAAAACCTTAAAAATTGAATTTACCCAAACAAATTTTTTAATAGTTCCTATCCTATCTTATCAAGACGGCACATTTCCAGAGTAACTTTCCTCCGCGCTGGCCTTGTGGGAACTCTCTTGGCCAAATGAATCAATGAATGCTTTGGGAATAACTCGTAATAATCCTTTGATTCTGTCGATCAAATGTTTACATAACCCATCACTTCCCCTGCTCCCAGCTACGCAATAACTGGAAGTAGAGGAAGTGGAAACGTGAATTTATTACACATCAACGCTTTGACACCTACATTTTTCACAAGATCGCTGTTCAATAGGTAAAGTAAACAAAAGTATCCGACATGGACCACATCGGGATCCGTACATCTGCTGCTGATGAACTAATCATTTCTCCTGATTAGGAGCAAACATGAACAAATCTTTAATCAAAGGTGCAATCAGTCCATGAAAAGAAAAAAAAAACTGAAAAATGCCTACAAAAGAAAATAACAAAACAAATTTATATATATATATATATATATATAAAAAAACAGTTTAATCAGAAAATATATTTCCATATTCAAAATGACTGCTCTATGTGATGCAGAATAACTTAAGCCATCTGATTGCAGTTAAACGTCTTGATGTCGTTTAATACAGTTACAGTCATTGCAAAACGAAAACACACCACATGTCAATTTTATGCGGGGTTCTTGAGTCACTTAAATAGAAATTTTGAATTCGGAAAGGAATATGTGAAAAATAAGTACACCCTAAATCCCCAAAACATGTACAAAATACACAAAAACCTTCAAATTAAACAGGTGTACTTTTGTTTTACTACGATTGTATGATAAACTAAATCGTTAATCTTAGTGAACACCTCTAGTAGGTCGTGAAAAATTTGTTCTGCTAAAGTCGACACAAATGTTTCCTTCTACAAGGTAAAAATGTTTCATTCTTTTAGAGAAACGTAGCTGCTTCAACCATGTTCTTTCTTATAGAGGCCATGAGATGACAATATTTGATTTCAACAAAACCTTCTACTGATGAATAATTAGTATGCTTTTGACTTTTGTTAGGTTATAAATCACTCTATGGCACTGAAATACATTAAAGTCCTGTTGTTGAGCCTTCCAGAGCTCTCAGCTCTGCTGGTTCTAGTCTGCGCTGCATCCTCAGAACCAGAACCAAACAGCATTCAGTTTTTATGCTCCCCTGTTCTGGAAAAAGGGGAGAAAATGGCAAAGCATCTGGAAAACTAAATTCATTTAAGGGCTGAAAATCCTATTTTTAATATTTATTATTACCGTAATTTCCGGACTATGAGCCGCGACTTTTGTCTCACGCTTTCAACCCTGCGGCTTATGCAATGATGCGGCTAATTTATGCATTTTTTTCTAACGGCCGCCAAGGGCGCTCGAGCAGAAAAGGTAAGAGTGAGACAGGCGGAATATATGTGTCGAGGAAGACGCAAGTTTAATGCAACTTTGTGCTTTGTGCATGAATAAAATTAGCATGAACAGACCCTCATCATGGAAAATGCAAGAAGAAATGCATATGACGCAGCTTTCAAGTTAAAAGCAATCAAGCTGGCCGATGAAGAAGGAAACAGAGCTGCTGCACGTAAACTTGGCATGAATGAATGAAATGAATTGAGACGCTGGAAACGGCAGCGGGAAGAACTGGAGCAATGTAAAAAAAGATGAAAAAAGCTTTCAGAGGTAAGAAAAGCAGGTGGCCCGAGCTGAAAAACATTCTCAGTGACTTTTACCGGTATGTTTTTTTTTTTAACCAGCACTGTTAGTGCTGTGTTGCTGCCGTGTTGCTGCTGTGTTGCTGCCGTGTCACAGGCACTGTTTGGAAAGAAAAGCTAAGGTATATTATTAAAACTTTGAAAACTCTTTCTGTGTACCGTCTTTCTTTGTAAATGTTCAATGTAGGCACATGCGGCTTATAGACAGGTGCAGCTTACGTATGTACAAAATGGTTTTTCCTTTAAAAATGTACTGGGTGCGGCTTATAATCAGGTGCGCTCTATAGTCCGGAAATTACGGTAATAATAACTGGGGAAAAGGACAATTCTGGTCTGGAAGGCAACTTTCCATTATTTCTCTTTATTGTGTTACTGTAATGTAACGTCTCTTTTTTTGTTCATTGTTTTATGTTTTATCATGTAGACCCCTTTCAGCTGCCCTGTTGCTAAAATGTCAATCATCTTGACTTGATTTGTTCATCACTGCAGGTTTTTAAAGCTCCGCTTGTTTTGCATACATAATGTAATCTGATAAATAACTTGGTTTGACACGTGAGGCTTTCTGTACCACAGCAAGGATTCTCATGACAATGGCTGTGATGAGTTTAGCAACAAAGGCTATCTCAACCACAGCAGTAATTTCCACTCTAAACAGACATCACCTTTAATAGCTGGAGTCGGTGATTTAGGTGGTGGAAAGAAACAGATAAGTGGAGACTTATAAAAGCTCTCTCTGAAGCGTAATGCCTCTCCAACGTTTAAGGACATCTAGCAATGCCTTTCCCAGTCTATTTGCAGCGAATCATAAAAATCTCACCGCTCACTTCAAAGTGCGGCCGGTACAGGAAATCGCTTTGAAGGATCTCTGAGGATAAGTGAATCTCAAAGAAGAAAAACTTTTCCATCTAAGAGTATCCATTGGTTATCTTAAGGCCCAGCTTTACAGAACAAAGGGGAGTGGAATGGTCTTCCTTGGTGAAATCCAACAGTATAATGCAATAGACTTTACATTTTAGTTGGTGATTACTCTGGTATTACCACAGGCGTGGTGAATATGAGACAGATGGGAAAACCTCAGGTGATTGTTCTGTTATTATTCCTAAGATGTCTCCATCACCTTCCTTCTGTGATGATGGCGATGCCTTCCTTTCCAGTAAAGATTGAACTTTGTTTCTGACTTTTGCAATTGCTGTGCATTAGTCTTATCTAAGAATATGGGATTGTGTATTTTAAATATGTTTGGCATTTTTTAATCAGTTTTCAAGTTTTATCTTCTCGGATAGAATGTCTCTTTGGCCCTCTTTCTATTTCTGAGCTAGCTACGGTTGATTTGTCATTCATGCATCTAATTTAAGAGCACATTGCTCATGTGCTCCTCTACCCTTAAAAAAATCCTCTCTGGTTTCAAATATTCTTCTCTTTTCTACAAAACCGTTTCTAACCCTACATTTTCTACAACCTACACTAATATCCTCTTCTTTCAGCCACTAAAATGACAGCGGGGGGTTGTTGGGATGTCACTGCTTGCTTGTGGATTTGTTCTAGTTTTCTTCTCTGAGATTTCTCACAAAATAGAAATCTGTTCTGTTTTAGTTTTTCACAGTTGCCAGCACAGAGCACTTTTTCTAAATCTAGAGCTGCCTCGGTGTGAAAGACGCTTCATTCGGCCAGCACCTTTAATGCATGCAGGTAAATAAGAAGAGACTCCCCAGTGAAGCAGTCTGCAGCTTGAAGAAGCTGCGTAAACAGATTTGTCAGCTGCACATCTGTGATGCAAACTTGTTCATTCCACCACACATTGATCTGAGTTGAGTTCTGCTGAATACATTGGAGTACAGTGATATCTTTGTCATGTTCTTGAGACCAGTTGAGCTGTGAGACATGGTGCAATACTGTCCTTGAAGTAGCTGTCATGCATAAGGGTGTAAAGACAATGGATGCAGGTGGTGTGACTTGAAAGCCCAGCTCCTGTGTGGTGGTGGTGGTGTGGTATTCCGCTTGCTTCATGGTTCTACGTGTTGAAGGTTTAGAACTCGTTCGCAACCGTCCCTCCAACCGAGGCATGCGGTTAGCTGAGCTGCTGTGATCTCAACCCAATATGCAAATTCTTCTCTGAGACACTGCTGCAACTCTCTTAACAATTCCTTACAAACTTGAGATGCAGTTAAAACTCAGAGTAGATCAGCCGATCCTGAAACACTCAGACCAGCTCGACTGGCACCGACAACGAGGTAAAACTCACTTAAATGCTCCCCAGCTGCCTCTTTTCGTTGGGTCCGCCAGAGGTCTCATCCTAATGCGATATTCCAGGAACACTTTGTAAGAAATGCGCCTTTACAAGCTGTCCAAACCACTTCCGTTCCTGCTCTCTCTCCCTCTCCCTTGTCAAGAGAAGCCAAAGTTGTGATTCCCTCTGAAAGGGGAGATCAGGCCTTGTCCCAATGAAGCTTATACTGGTTGCTTGTATTTGTCACCTCATTCTTTCAGTCTTTACCCACAGATACAGTATCTAAAGTGAGAAAGTAGATAATTTGATAAATTAAACGTGAATTGCCTTTCAGTTCAGCCCTTTCTTAACCACAAACCAGTGCAGCATTTACCCCGCTGCTGGAGCTGCTGTAAAATTGACCTAGAGACTGTGAAATTTTCACAGCACGATGGGACTTTGATTGTTGCTGTTACCTTGAAGCAAAAAAGGTTGTTGCTTTTTTCTGTTGGCTGCTCATTGGTCTGAGCGTGTGCTTGAATGGTTAGAAATGACCGCGCTACAGCAAAGGCAATTAAATGGTTTACGGAAGAGAGAAGCGGATCTGTGAATTGTTGATGACCTATTCTGTCTCAAGAAATCTATTCCCCGAGCTCACTAACAAGCACCACTACAGGTGCTGCCTAAAGCTGATGAGAAGGAGCTAATAAAGAGCCGGGGAATGAGGCATGCGATGTGCAAGTTGTGAATGAAGTAGCTGCAAGGACAAGGCTAAGTAGGTATAATCCACTTGTGGGTGTACAGTTGGAGCCATTCTTTGATACATTGCATAAAAAAACCAACTTTTTCAAGACTTTTACTGTTCTAGGTCAGTTCTACAATTATTTTTTTGATCAACACCAGAATGACCTCTTGGCTGATGTCTTAAACTGTTGCCTCACATTTCTCCAAATGTCTTTCCTCATGATTCTATAGCTCCACCCCAACAACACAACTTTTGAGTGAACTTCTCAGCTTGGATGGTTTGATTCTCAAGCCTGTTTTTCTTCCAAATGTTATGATGGTCAAGCTCAGTTTTAATTTTGTGTTGCCGCACGACAAAAATGAGTCTTTCTTCATTTATGCATTTGCAAACTGTCTGATACGATTTCTCTAGGAGGAGAATTTACAGCCAAGAAGAAAGGTAAAATTACCACAATCTTTTATTTTTTAATTTAGTTAAGATGCTGTTTGGTACAAGTGGACTTGACCGACAGCTACCAAACAGGAAACTGGCAGGAAGAAAGGTCTCAAGGTCAGGAATCAAACCTGACCTTGAGACTACAGTTGAAGTTTGTAGCCTCTGTACGCGTGGCGCCCGTTCTGCCACTACACCACCAAGCGTCCCACACAACCAGCTAGAACAGCGCTGCGTCTCTCCTAGAAACAGCATCCCAGTGATTATTCCTGTACCAGTAGACTGTACTTCTGCACACACATGCATGGTGAGAAGCTGGCAAAAGGAAGCAAAATGGAATAAGAAGAAAAAAAACCCCTGCACACAATAGAAAGAAAGATACAAGCACAGTTCTCTGAACGGAATCACTGTAAAACCACGATCTATTTGAAATATTCCTATAGCACTGATGGTTATCATTGCAATATTAACTGCTTACTGACTGTTTGTCTCAGGCTGTTTGCTTCGCCCACTCTTGTTTCAGTGTGGCACTTTATTGAAGAAATAAATGGAACTGCATATGCCGTCTACTTTATCCATTGGGCTTTGGCTGAGGGAATTATTGAAGCATATTGGATTCATAGATCATTGTTATCAGCCGGGGGCTTCAAGTATCATTAATATTCCGACTGTAAAGATCACTGAAGTGTTCCCCTGTTCCTTCTGGGTTATTACAATGTTTTTCTCAGCTTCAAGATTTTTTTTTTTTTATTCGTCTGCTGGCTTTGAAAAATAGTGTAAAGTTAATATTATCTTTATTTTCTTCCTCTGGAATTCAGTTCACAGAATTACATTAGTCTTTAGCTACCGGTAGGTGTTGACTGCAAAGTGATTAAAAGTTTTTTATCAAGGTCTCTCCTCTCTATACAGTCAGTTTAGTAAAAATGCACTTATGTTGTGAAACTGGAAATATGTTTTTAGAAAGCATGCGGTATTTATGCTTAAGTTTTTGTGGAGTCTATTTTTATTGAGTGTATTGAACAGTAAGACTTTTAGTTATAAAAATAACTAGTTTCTGATCTGACTTTGCACATTTTCTATTGCAGACTTTACACACTTCCATTCTTTTCCTTTAGTCCACCATCGGTGCTACGTGAAAACATTTGATAATTTAGTAATTTTTTGACATTATGGGGAGCTTTTTTCTATCGTTACTAACCACTTTCAGTTCTAAAATGTGAACCTGAACAGATTTTCAGACTGTGCAAATCACTGTGCTCATTTGCATTTTTTTTTTTAGACTCCATCCTCATCTGAGGGAATTTCAGGATTTATAAACTGTGAGAAAAATGACTTTGGCCATGTTAAGTCTTGAGGCAAAATCATCCTTTCAAAGAGAATATAAGAGATGAAAATGAACTGCAAGGATTGATAGGAATTTGCTTTTCAAACAGAATGAAGCTGAGATGAAAAAGGAAGAGCTTTTGGGGAAACAACTTCTGGGTTTTGTGAAACTTCAGTCTTTTGTGTCAGGAGAGTCTCTGTCCTCTTACTGTACAGAGAGTTGAGGCCTCTGTATCTTTGGAGGCATTTGTAGAGCAGGTCAATGGACTGAGCATTTAATAGTGCCATGATCCATTTTTAGTTCAAACATCCCGAAGTAAAACAGGTTTCCTACCAATATGTAAAATAATAGTGTTGTATATCTACTGTAACCACAGCAGCTTGGATGGTGACAGAAATATTTGACGCTTGTTAACCTTGGATTGTGTTTTGCCTGCTCAGTGTAACACTTCTAAAATATGCAAGGAACTCGGGCTGTAGCGATACACTAATCTTACGATACAATATGAAACGGATTGTGCTTGCGATGCGATATATATCACGATATTCAGCAAACGATTCGATGCGATCTAGTACATTTTTATGATTTTCTGAAAGACAGAGTGATTTTGGTGACATTTTGTGACTGGCCCATAGACTTGGATTGAATTAATTGAACTGATGGTGTAATGAATGTTGTATTTGTTATATATTTGCTCTGTTTAAATGGTAATTGTGTGGCCTTGTGTATTTGATTATGCAGAAAAAGAACCTTTTTTTTCTTATTCACTTATATTAGATTATGTAGTTCATCTATTTCATTTCAGTTTTTCATTAATTGTAACTGGTTGTTTCATTACATGTCATGTAATGACGTGTCATGACATTAATGTTGCACATGTACATGAATGTATTTTTAATGTACATGTGCAACTGAGTAGATAATGTCAGGTGTGATAGCTGTCAGTTAATTCATGTGGATTTGGCATAAAACTTAACACGATACGCACGGATGAGAAATCGATACTTTCTGAGGAAAAAAAATATCGACACATATTGTAGAATCGATAAAATCACACAGCCCTACAAGGAACAGAGTTGTCTTTTATGAGAACATTGAAGTCCTGCTAATTCCTGCCCGGCACTTCAGCAAACTGAAAACATCAACGAAAACGAGACACGAGCTGAAGTTGGACGCGTTGATGCCGAATAAACTCCTATGGTTTTGTTCAGTGATGTGTTCCAAACTGTAGAAGATAAAAGATGTTTTTGTTCATGTTCTGAACAAGATGAAAAATATATACAAATAGTTTAATAAAATCCATTAAACATAAAAACGGTGATGTGTCTGTGTGTGTGTGTGTTGCGAAACATGAAAGGTGCATAGGGGTGTACATGGCAGGATATGCAGGAAAACATGAAAATACACAGCCTGAGTGAAAGCCTAGTTATCTACACTCCCCTACAGCTTTTTCTCTTTCTTTCTGTTTAATAGTGAGATCAGAAAGGAGGAGGTTCAGGCAATTACTGGCAGCCCAGGCTGTCTCCACAGACTCACTTTCAGCTGTACCGTGAAAATATGAGCCCCTATTTCAAATGTATGCAAATTTGATGCAATATGGAGTTAAACAAACTGACATGAATTAACTAGCGGAGTAAATATTTAGAAATGGAAAAGAGTACAATGAGGCCTAAAAGCTTTCTGTATGATCAGGGCTTCGCGATATCAGCGGGATATCAGAAGCATTTGATACCATTCCTAAACATGGCGACGACAATATGAATGACAATTTCCCTGATTCTTTTATGCATTTGCTTGTTTTAGAATGACCTCTCTCTGTGAGCTTTTACCCTCCCGGCCACTAAATGTGGTCGTCGACGGCAATGAAGGTAAAATATATCGCTTGCATAATTTGCATGCAGGAGAATTCAAATGCAACAGGTATTACATCAAAGCAGCCCTTTGCGTTTGTGATGTTACATACAGTAAAACTATGATGAGCTTTGTGAGCGAATTCACAATATGGTGACAATATGGTGACATAAAAACATCTAATTTATATATGAAAAAATATATAGTCCATTCAGTCCAATCACACAGACAGATTCCACGTCAGTCACATGTGTTGCAGAGAATGGATGCAAGTTCTAAAACAACAGTCAGGTTCAGTTTATCATGCCAAATACTCAACAGTTTTCTAAGGAACTCCAATTTCTGTGGCTTTACAGTAATCGCTCCTGCAGAGTGAACATGTAGTGGCAGTGGAAAGTCCACTGGACATTTAAGTCTTCAACTTTGCAGCGATGCCTCATGTATGCATGAAGCAACAGCAGGAAAGTAAACTCCACACGAACATGAAGAAACCTCCAACAGAACCTGGCTCGGTGTGAGCAGCCATCTGCCACGACCCTCTGGAGATCTGGAAAGATGGAGCAGACCCACACACACACACACTCCCCCACACACACACACACACACGTCACTAAAATACACAGAGCAGCAGCCGTGCAGGAGTCCTATGGTAAAGAAAGAGTAAAGCGATAATCGTACGAGTAGCTACTTTATTCATCTAGGATAGACTGTCAGATGTCTCTGTGGTTTTCTACGGATTGATTTTGAACATTTCATACATTTCAAATTAAATGTTCAGAAATGCATCTGTAAAGCATCAGTATTTGCAGTGTTAGAATTGATATCCACTTCTAAGTGAAATCCTAATGGATGGCGACTCGTTCTTGCTTCATCGGGGCTCAGACCTGATCCCTCAGTTGAATCGTTTTTCCGTGGGATCCCTGAATGCGTCTTCACAGCACTTGAAGCATTTACCTCTCCTTGAAACTTATAAGGAGCAATATACTTGTCTGTGAAGCTCCTTTGATGCAAAGTGATAATGGCATGACGAGTTTCCTCGGAGGCAACTGTTTCACAAAGAAACGATTATTTCATGCTCCACTCTTTCTGTAAAGCAACAATCTGCTCTGTCAAAGTGACATTATGTGCTCTGTCCTGATGTTCTTCCAGGCTTTTTATTAACTCTTTATTAACACTGAATATCTCTAAACTTTTATCTCCATTTATTTATTCACTCGTCCTATTTTTTCCATGATGGAATTTAGATTTTCACCGCGACTGCATAAAGGATGTACAACTTTCTAATATTATACATAGAGTGCTTTTTAAGACAGCAGTCCCAAAGCTGTGCCAGTGTCTTGGTGAGATTGAGTGACAGTAAAGCAATATCACATGATTTACAGGACATGACAGCCTGGAGTGGACCCATGACCTTAACACGCTTTACAGGAAGACTAATGTAAGAGCAGATCTAACTTGTGCGAGAGACAGGAGTCTTTCAGTTCATAAGAAGGTTCACTCCTGCAGAGTGAACCTTCTTATGAACTGGTCTGGTCAGAAGTTTATTTGCCCTGTTTATTGTGCGTTGTTTTATATTTCAAGAACTGGAACAGTACACCTTGAAATGTTGCCTGTAAACATAACAGACATTTAATTTCTGGTCATTTATTTTATATTGGCAAAGTTTTATCCAAATGTTGCAGCCTGGCTGCTGCTGAGATCAGTCTGCTGTGTTTCAGAGTCAAGTATTGAAAACGACGTGCTTCAGACTGATGTCCCTGGAGTAAACAATCTGCCTGTCTGCTGTGTGGGGAGGTGAACGATTTTAATCCTGCTACCAGAGGCTGTCAGTTCAACTCAATTCAATTCAATACAATCTGGTTTTATGGTATCAAATTACAACAAATGCTATATATATGCACTTTGTCAGACTGTCAGGTCTAATTATTATCCTGCTATATACTGTAGGTCACAGTTATATACAACAAGTCAATCTCCTTCCAGTCCAAACAAATCATATGAGAGCATTTAGATCCAAGTACAGTCTAGCCAAACAAAACAAAGACGCATCTCTGAAACGACTCAAAACTGACGGAAGCATAATGACTTCCCCAAAGTCTGACATGTAGCGCGAAGCCAGACTTTGTTTGATAATCCTTGACTTAGTTGAATATTTCATAAAATCAAAACAGATGGAAAAGACATTGACCAAAAAAGATGAAACCCTTTTTATCCTATGACAGCAATTCCTGCCAACATGTAGCCGCTGTTGCCAGGCTCAGCAAAGCCTTCCCAAAATAAGTCGAGCCACTTCCATGGTACACAGCGGGCTTGGTGTGGTTTTCTTTGAAAGTTTTTTTTTTTTTATTATTCTCCTCTTCTTCTGTGAACATAGTTGATAAGTCAGGCCAAAGAGCTCCAGTTTCGTCTCATCAGTTCAAAGGATTTTCTCCCAGAAGCTTTGGGGCTTGTCAACATGCATTTTAGTTAAATCCCGTCTGTTTTTTTGTGTGTGTGTGTGTGTGTGTGTTTTTCTTTTTCCTTTTTTTTTCCGTCAACCATGAAGCTCTTCTGGCTCTTCCACTACGGAGCAGACTTAAGCTTCAAAACCAAACAGATAGGAGATTGTCGTAGCTTGAATGTTTTTTTGGTTTCTTTCGCTGGTTTTTTTTAACCACCCGAGTCATCTGATTGTCTTTTGGTCACGTCTTCTGGCTTCCCTGTCCCAGGAGCTTCACTGCAGTTCAAACGACCTTCTATGTTTTAACAACATCGAAAGCTGTGGCCAAAAAAGAAAAAAAAAACACACGGAGCAGCTTTGGAGGTGATCCTGTAGCCTTCATCTGTAACATGGACATCTATCATCTTCGTTCTGAGCTCCGCAGACAGCTCCTGCTTTTTACTTTCTCTGTTCCCTGTGTGGCGAACGCTCTGGCACAAAACTAGCCAGCAGCAGCAGCATGTTCGCTTTAATTGGGCTCCATCAAAAGCCATGATCAATGGCCTCTTTAGATGCACTATTAAATCTGGTCGTGCTCCTTCAGTAGGTGTTTGCTGAATACATAGTGAATCCCTTCTGGTTCATGACATGCTAAAGGATTTGCGGTACAGGCTAGATGGTTGCTTTTAACCCGAGTCGTTTGTCAGAGGTTTTAATGAGCAGGAAGGGTCTCCGAGTGTATATTTACATATTTGAAATCGTTTGCAGCTGTGGCTTCACTCAGATTGAAGTTTCCCTGAGAAGCAAATTTTGAGACGTCTTCTGCCGTTAAGAGTTATTTTCAGAAGCAGATTTTCAAAAAGAACTATAAGAAATGGGATTTTAAAAGAGCATAAGATATCAGGCAGTGGCCTGTTTACAGAGTTGGAAACTTAAGTTTAAAGTGCTCCACATGTTGATGTCATTTGATTCCCTTTCCGAGTCGTCTGAGGACAAACCGAGCGGCAAATGGGAAGCATCTTTCATTAACTGTGCACGAATGTTGGCAGATAAAAATATTTGGTTTACTACAATTTATTTAGGCCAAAGTTCATAGCATTGAACAGTTCTATATTTTCATGTATGTTTTGAGCGAGGACAGTTTTGTTTAAACCCAAAGCTGTCCAAACACTCGCAAGGTTCTGCACCTGAAATTGTTTCAAGTTTGTTTCTCAAAGAAACTGCGGTCTTCCTATCTAAACACTTTAAAACAATGATAAAGGAGTATCAGCTAAGAAATGCGTGTAATTTACCATTGTTTTTGTTTATATTTTATTCATAAGATGTATGTCAAAAAGTTATTTTTGCTCCTCTTAGTAATCAGGAGGAAAACCTTTGCTGGCATTACAGCCGTCTAACATTCTTACAAACTGTGAGCAGCTGTTTGCATGCTTCCACCTGTATTTTAATGATATTTTGTGTTGATGAACTTCAACTTATATGTAGCAAAGCCTGCTTGCCGTTACGTTAATCGCTCCACAGACTCTTCGTCAAATTCAAAGGCTCTTCTGCCAGTGCTATGAACAATCTTGTATGTTGTTAGTGCGTGAGGACCGCACAGTACAACAAAAACCTTTCATATTTGGAGTATCAGTGTGTGCAAAATCAATATCACAAAGAACTCCATGAACAGCAACATACAATACAACAGGTATTGTATGTTGTTGCAGTTCTTAATGATGTCTGTAGAGTATTTGGTGACAAAATGTTTTACAGGCTCATGAAAATGTAAGCGTGTGCATGAATGACTGAATGTAGTGTGAAGCTTTCTGGACTAGATGAAGCGCTGGACAGGTACAGGGCATCTCAGAAGGATGTCAGACATATATTTTTTTGCCGTGCTAGTATGTTTCTCATTGTCAGTGCAGAAGACATGGCCAGATGCTGCGTTTTTAAAAATTTTTATTTTAACAATGTTTCCTTACATTTTTCCAGTATCTGTATAGTCCAGCAGCTGCCTCAAGACTAAATTTGTAGTGATCCAAATGTACTGTAAAAAAAAATTCAAAAACTTTGCGTACTGGTTTTGATGATGAAGACGAGAGTCTGCTAATTCCTCCCTGACTTTTATTAGAAGCATGAAGGCAGGTAGTCCAAGCTCAGACAGTGACCAGCTCCAGGCTGGAGGGAGGCGACTTCGCCATCAGGTCTTCGTTTTATACCTTGGAGTTACACCTACTGATGCCCTTCGTTATCAACACGCATTGTGTGGGCACTGTTCTCAACAACATGCACTGAGAACGCCATCTTCTCTCTGCGCCTGCTGCTGTGTGAGTACAGAGACGGACAAGCCGGCCAGTTATCTGCTGAAGTCCCGTCCAGTCGGACCCGGCTGGTTGTGTTTTATCTAAACCACGTGTTCCTGTCGTCTTAAACTGGAACTTAGAAAAGTATTCATGCCCTCCACAAGCATCTGGGCTCACCTTCTGAATAAGACATTTTCTACCTCAACAGGTAGAAAATTTAAAGCGGCAGAATGTAACTTTTACAAAAATATGTCTTCTCCATATTTGTTAAAACTGTCAGTGTTGGGACTGTATGTAATATAAATCAGATCATCTGTTTTACACTGTCACAACATAATAATGATTTTAACAAGTATGTAAAAAGTAATTTTTAAGTTACATGCTGCCTGCACCTTTAATACTGTGTACTTAAACATTAATATACAGCAAGCCCCATCATCAAGTCAACAAAGTGCTTTTCTGATATCATTCAATCAACCAACATTAATTTAAAGGGTTTGTAATCTTCAAACAACATTACTGGAAAAAAAAGCTCTTTTTGTTGGAGGGGGAGTGATTCTATGAAAAATCCAGGGATTTTTAAATAAAATGCTATTGTGTCTTTCTTTGACTGATGTTAAAGAAACACTTCTGTTATTTAATAACTCGTGCACCTTTTGGTACCACTTGAGCCCAATTAAAACCTAAAAATAGAGATGAGTAACACTCAGCACAGAGAAGAAGAGATGAGAAGCAGCTTTTCAAGAGTAATTCATGTCTGAAGCCCTGGGCTTTTTTCTCTCCTCATGTTTTTGGGGTAACGGCAACGCTCGTCTGAAACATCCGAGGAATGTTTCAGAAGAACGGCTTGTCTCAGGAGAAGTGAAAACAGAAGTGGGTGACTCCATGGTTTGCGCGTTTGTAGTATTGTTGTCATACACCAATGATTAAAGAACATTATTAGGCATAAATATTTTGTATATGTGAATTCCACTTGAATGTTGTGGGTTATGTATTATTCAGATGCAGGTTTTTCTCACTTAGCAGTCGGAAGCAGCAACATGCAAACGCATTCAGGTGCCATGCTTGTCAAATGCAATTAAGCTCCCTGCCATTTGTACAGAAAAATCCCAATCAGCATTCTCTAGCTAAGATCGGAGTTGAGTTTTTTTTTTTTTTTTTTTTTTAATGGGCTTAATAATTCAGGATATCTAAGACAACAAAACCAAACACAAAAAATGGGGAAAGTTGTATTTGGGATTTTCTGCATCCAAGTAGAATAATAATATATATTCTAATAATTTGCTGTTGGTTAAACATTTTACGTACAGGAAGAGTTTTGCTTGCACATGGAGATTCCTCCCTCAACTTTTACAACATAATCAGTTGCCTTTGAATAAACTGTCAGGAAACCAAAGATAAAGTTGCTTTTTATTGCTTCAGTCCCCCCCAAAAAAGAAAAAAAATAGAGATCAGTCTATGACAGTCCTGGGCCGTCAAGTTTAAACTCTATCAGATTCAACTGAAATTATAATCTTTGTTTAAATCAATGTTAATTGTTTACTTTCAACAGTCTCTTTATTGTAGTTTCTCTTGGCTGCACTGTTTCCTGTACACGTCTCTGTCGACTATTAATGTTTCAATCCAATCAGATTTCAGTCTCTGTGTTGCCGGGGTCAATCTAATCTGCCCAGCACCTTCAGAATCAGTAGAGGAGGCATCAGATAAGCAAATAATATAGCAGTTGAAAAGTTCGGTTTTACCCTACCAGCTTTCAAATTTGTCTCACAGAGCGAACGAGAAGGCCCACGATGATGTCAGAGGTTTTTTTCCCCTCTGGTCAGAGTGACTTTATCAGCCCCCAGCTTTGCTAGCTGAGCACAACCTCAGCTGTGCACATTAAGACTTATGAATTTACAGTATTTTATACCTACAAAGGCTGATGGAGAAGGTCTCAGGAAAGGTTTTTAAAAAATTTCGAGGGTGACTTTTTCTGTAGAACATGACATTGTAAATGCGGACCACTCTTAGCCACCTGGAAAAGTGTTAGTAGTTCTGGGCGGCACCACAGGCTTACCACATCTGAGGAGCATTGCAAATTATATTGGTGGGAAAACCTGCTACTTGCAAATGATCAACTTTGTGTTTGGAATAACGGCAGCAGGTCGACGTCAGGATGGTTCATGTTGTAGGAAATCCCTCAACATGAAGCAGAACTATAATTCATAAGTCACTTATAGCTGCGTGTTTAGTTTCCTGACAGCTACAGGAAACTTAACTCAGGACATCCGTGATGAATGATAAACTAAAATGCTAACTTGACTGGGGGGAATACATCCATTGACTAAACTGCTCCAGGTTCAGTCCCCAAATATGGCCACACTGCACCACTGTGATCTAAAAATTACAGCATGGAAATCAGTTTATTTTAGCTTAATTTCTTCACATAGACTAGATGTTACAGTTGCTTAAGAGATTTCTTTTCTTTTTTGGTAAAACCCATGTAGTGCAACACAGGAAATTGCTATTGCGGAAACATGACCCTTGTTTATACCCACTGCCCCTTTGTCTCTGCTGCAGTGCAATGCAAGATTGTAGAAAGTAGCCCGACTTCATCTGAAAGATTGACTGTGCGACACTTTGCTGACCTTTCTCCATCCCATTTCAGTTGCCAGCCATTTATTTCTTGTACACCCCCAGAGCAGACTAAATGTGTGCTTCACTTAGGGGAGCGACCACAGGAGGAGAACATTGTCTCTCTCCCCCATCAAGCCTCAGAAGATAAAAGACACTCTTCATTTTCGATCCTTCTTCGCTCCTCCGCTAACTCTGTGTTGTGGTCAGACTTGGGAATAGAGGGAGAGGAGATCAGTGAAGGAGGAAGGTGCGGAATACAGATCAGCAGCAGAGAGAACTCATGCCCAGATTATTCAGAATGCCTAATTGACCTCTGGCTCAGAAACGCCGAGTGCTGCTGCACGGTCTGCCCTTCCCCAGGACCTGCCACCTCCGACCCCCCACCCGCCATAATATTATTATACGTGTTTTGTGCGTGCCGTTGCAAATTGGAACTCTTGGGAGCCATCTGTGGTTTTTTTTTAGACTCGCTCCCTCTGTAGTCTTAGAACGGCAAGACAAAATAAATAAAGTCAATTCTTGATCTTTCCAGCAGAGGCAGAACCATTCGGTCCCCAAACATGCTTTACATGCTTAGTGGAAGTAAGGGATAACATGCTTTACTTGGATTAGGCTTCAGCTGTTGTTTCTGATGTGTTTAATAAGCCAGGATGATTTTCCATTTAAACTCACTGGCTTAAATGAAGTATTAGATTCGTTCAATTTTATGCTCAATGAAAAGATAAAAAGCTAAGCAGTTTTTCACCAAAGTTATTACTCTGGCACTGCGGAGGGGTTTCCCCAGCAGATCTATAAAAAATATGCACTCATTAAGTAGCCGCTCAGTCTAACAAGATAAATGCGGTGAGATTTTGTTTAAAGATGTTTGGGGGAGAAAAAAAAGTGACGGCAGTAATACCAGGCATTTAGTACAAGTTTTGTTTTGGTATTAGAAGAACTCGATGTACATACTGTCCCACATGGTCGTCTGTTTTGGACTCACCAACTCACACACACACACACACACACTCCACACTAGCCGAGAAATTGCTGCATTTTTGCTCATTGGTTGTGTGCTGTTATATTTACATTTGGATCACAAATGGCATGTGGCAGCAGTACAAGTATCAGTAGGTGCTAATGCCCTAGTAACACTCACTCTTCAGCTTTTAATCCAAGGCTTCTTATTCAAGCCTTGGCACGATGAAGCAAGATGGGTCAATATACACTAGATGTGAAAGGAAAGTCCTCTTCGCAATGTTTACAGAAATCTGAACATAAACAAGAAGGTTTTGACCTGCAGTTCAGTCTAGTCAGAAAAGAGAAAACCAGTTTAGAAATTTGCAGTAATATGTTGACTTGCCGCCTCGTTTCTCACATTATGCCAGCAGCAGCAGCAGGTTGTCACTGTTTGCGCTTTTCCCTCAGCACAAATATTAACCGAGTCAGAAATCAAACTCTGGCCTGGAATGATCTCACTGGCATCTACTGCAAATGTTTTCTGACTAAAGTGTCTTCAGTGCCATTGAAGAGGAATCTGTCCCACCATTTGTAGCGCTCAGTTGGTCTTTGACGGATAATGTGCAGTTTGTCGTTTGGTGGAGGTCACGTATAACCTCCGTGTGAGTCTGCGATATAAAAAGGAGCTCCTGAGCAACAGTATACTCAGCCCCTGAGTGTGTGTCATGAAGTCCCTTCTCTTTAGTTAAAACCTAATTTTCTAACAGAGAATTAACTAGACAAACCTTCTCTCCACCGAACACACACACACCGACAATCATATAATCCAGACGGTTGAAAGTCATAAAAGCTCAGCTTATTATGTTAACGTCGCCTGCCCACTTGGATGTTTTGCATCGGATCAATCAGGCAACCAAGATTCCATATTAAGATTTACTTTTTGTAAAGCAACTCTGTCCCTAGCCTGCGTAGGCAATCACCTTCTCCATATTGCAGCCTTGGAATACCAAGACGGGATGGTTGCAAAGAAAAAAACAAACTTAAAAAAAGGAGAGTGTTTCTGACTGAGAAGTCAATTGACCACAATAGTGCAGAGAGAAACATTTGTCTGTGCCAGGGCTAATGGATACCATTTTTATAGCTGTTGGGTATAGAAACTGCTACGGAGGTTGGACACGTTCCCATTTCAATTATGGCAGAGATCTACAGTGTTGAACAATGGAAACGGTAATAACCAAGGTTGTTTCTAATTCACAAAACAGTTTCTAGATCGTTTCATTTGACAAAAGTAGTTCTGTATGAATAGATATCAAAGTAACACCACCTTAAAAAAAAAAAAACCTATTTTACCTTCACCTTTCCTTTCTCAGCACACCTCAATTCAGCTCCTCTGAGCCATTTGTTCAAGCCTGTAATACACCACCTGGCTTTCCCTGTCAAAGAGACTGAGTGTCTACAAAAGGGTCTGAACAATTCTCCTTCCGAGCTAGGAGACTTTTCCCTGGAGCTCAGAAAGAATTCTTTTCATGCGGACCAAATGCTTCTAATGCCCACCTAGTTAAATTTATTTATTTATTTTTTTCTGCCCACACATTGTCCTTGTAAATTAAACAGAAATAATAAAGTGAAAAGAATTAAATGGCCATTCATAGCTAATAACGCTGTGAATGGCGTTATTAAAAAAATGTTGTGGCTGTTTTAAATGACTGAAAGTTGCTTGATCACCTTGATCTGCATGAGAATGCTTTTGATTACTGTGAACATCTTGTGTTCAGATGGTGTAAACACACATAAAGGAAACGGTTCTCCTAAGACGCACCTGCTAGTTACGGCAACAAAAACCAGTTTGTCTGAATTCCTTATGGGGTTTAATTACTGGGGTAATTTAATAATTTGCTTCCTGTAATTTTTCAAAATAAAAGCTATAATGAAAATATAGTGCAGTGTGAACATTAAATAACATGCTTTATGAATGAATACTGATTGGTTTGTGTGTTTGGATTGCATAGTGCAGTTTGTCTGTAACTTTGGTAACGTTCAGAGCATTGCAGACGGAAATGGACCAGCTAAATTAACCGTTGTTGGACTTCTCGTAAATGTTGTAAAAATATTATGATATTATCAATCTTATTTTTTTATTGCTCTGTTTTTAGGTTTATTCAGATAATCCGACTAAGAAGTTGTGTTATTTTTAAAACAAAACTTTGCAGTTGAAAACCAACGCAGTGACATGCTGTGTGTTTGTGAGAAAGTCAATATGTATGTACATCGCATCACATCATATACCAGTCAGATCTTACAGAGACAGAAGAGGATGGATGGATGAGCATTCAAAATGCTATTTTGTTACTTTTTTCTCTCAAACTCTTTCCATTTATAAGCTTGAAACCCATGCACATTATTCACTAAATCTAAATAGATTTTACAGCAGTAAAGGTGCTTTTCCACTACAAATCACAATACACACTGACACAAGCAGAGCCACTTCTTCACATTGACTAGTTGCATAGATAAGTGTTTGTAGAGTATAGAAATGAGTTTTTTCTGCCTGCAGGTTGGCTCACAACCACATTTTTTGCTCCCAGGTTGAATCTTAGCACTACACTGTTTGCATTTCATTTGCTTTGTCATTCAAGACAAACGTATGATAAATGTCAAGTTTCTGAACCAGACTGGTGATACTTGAACAACCCCTTCAACAGAAGATTGGAGGAGGGCTTTATAATCGAAACCTTCTCAGATTTATAACAAAGTCCAGGTCCATCCCATCTTTAGCCCTTATTTCTATGGTGTAGGTGGGGGGCAAAGTGGCGTGGATTTCTAGCATTTCAAACTGAGCTTCTTCTGCAGCACACCTTGAAATGAAGACATAGGAGAGCACAACCATTCACAACAAATTCTGTCAGTAAAATATTTTTAGAAGCACACTAAACATTGTAATCTCTAGTTTCAGAGGTTTCACTTTATATTGCATCTGACCATTAATATGCATATGCATAATGGCAAACCTGATTGTCTACTTAAAGCAAAAAGCATTTCTATGGTTCAGGGATATAAGAATCCTTTGTTCTGTCCACATCGGCTAGAGCAGGAGTGGCTAATGGACGGCTCGCATACATATTTTCTCTCTTTTTAGTGCGGCTCTCTGTGACTTGACTGGTGTGTCAAGATTCCCATGTAGTTTGTATTTTACTTTGAAAATATTTTTAAAAATGTCTACGTCAGCCTCCGCTTTGACTTCTGTCCAGCAAAGACGCTTTACACGTCTGTGGTCCAATAATCTTTCTCTAATGCAGTTACTTCAACTGAGCCACTAGCACATTTAAACGGAAAGGTTCTGCTTCTGGCACAAGTCATGTTCGCTGTTTGGCAGAGCACACATGTCCGTCGCAAACCCGCCTGGCGGTGGAGGATGCGGTGAGGTGAGTTGCTGTAATCAACCAGGGAAACCTGAAGTTGAATTTTAACAATATGCCTATTCTCCTGGGAGGTAATATTTTATTGTAAATGTGTGTGTGGGGTCCATGCGACCACTGTTCACATGTGAGGGGGGACACGTCTCTTTCACATACAGCTGTTGCACGGTGTGGTTTGATGAAAACCTACATTTTTAATTATCATTATTAAATACTTATTTGTAGGGAAAAATAAAAAGTAAAAGAAAGCAACATTTCTGCTTTTCCCTGTTTGTCATGAGCAGAAATCCAAAAAATGTTCTGTTTGATTTACACACTTATCATACAGCACATAAGGCCAAGTAAAGTCATGTTTGTTTACTGACAAGAAAGATGCGAGAACTGACTGTGCATCAGATCCTTAATGTCCCACTTCTTAGTTGACTTTTTTTTTAAAACCATAAACTAAATACCTGCTACAGAGGGAGGGCGGGGCGGACGCTCATCTGTCTCAAGGCAATCCGGTTACATCATTAAATTAACAAGCTCCTAGATTTATACACTTTCTCGGTTTCAAGAGGAATGTATGACACACTTAGATTATTATTATTATTATTTTTTTAACTAGAAAAAGCCTTTATTGTGAGTCCTATCGTTGAATTTTCATCCTCAAAGTTAGTGAAGATTCAGCCTGGCAAAGTTTCCTCTAACGTGGGCGAGGTTACGTAGATTGTGTTTGATCCACCTGTTATTTTTCTTTTGTCTTTCAAGAAAAGTTTTTTTTATGTCTCTCCTGTTAAGTTTGTTTATGTGGAGACAAAAGAGAATGTTGGAAAATATCAGGTTGTACAATAAAAAACTCAGTGCAAGTTAAAAATACCAGCATTGAGTTATGAGGAATTAATAGATCTGTTTATGTGCTGCACATTTAAACTTAAGCTGAACACCAAATACTGAGTTCTAATGTGATTATCTGCAATGGGATGCATATTAATTGGAAAACACTGGAAGGTTAGCTTGTTCAAATGTAAGATTACTGCAGAGCAATCTATGTAACACCAAATCATAATTTCAATACTGCAATAAGAGGTTCACGTTCACGTTTTCCTTATTGACGTGAACATGAAGCACTTTTACAGTCGGACGGTAAAAACTTGATCTGGTGTACAGCATCCTGAAGAATTTATCGTTCCAGCATTAACAACCTTTTATTTTGAATCTACTTTGTTTTATGATGGGAAGATAAAAATGAACAAAAAAAATCCTTAACATCCCCAAATTGCTGATGTACAGTACAATCCTTTGTTCACAGGATTAAAGTGCAGTTAAGTATTTGGCTAAGTACTGACTATTTCAGGGAGCAACACTAATTTACTTAATTGTTAGCAGGGAAGATGAAAAGTAAAACAATCAATGCAAAGGTAATTTATTTACCTCAGACTTAAGAATCTGTCATGAAGTGAAGGCCTTTTTTAATTCTGAAGGGCTTTTTCTTTTGCAATATTTATGTTTTATTCTCTGATTTACTTTGTCATTGGACAGGGAAGTGAGTGAAACAGCTTAGTTTTCTTCACTATAAGATGTAAACCTTCATTGGGCTAAAGAATAGGTAACATGCATTCTTTAGCCCAAACAGTTTTTGTAACAGTTAACAAATGCTAACTAATATTAACAGTTAAAGGAGACTGTAACGTATTGTACTTTACAGCTTTACACAATAAAGTATCTGTTACCTTCATTTGTTCTGTTAAGAGAAATTTGACTTTGCATCATAGCCATAACTGACGCCTGTTTTTTTTCCTTTTCTGTTTTTCTAATGGGCAGCCCCTCATAATCGAGGAGCCAGTTGAACAAACTGCCCTCCTTCTACTCCTTCGTCTCTTTTGTCGTTTTTCGCCAGTAGTAACATCCGGCTCTTGATCCTGTGCATGTTTCCAATAAGCAAATTGGAATTTTCCTAATTTTCGTAATTTCAATTTGCGCAATTCTGCGGTTCATGTAAACCGATGTTGACAGTTCGGCTCCACCACGCAGAGAGTACTTTGGCGTGATAAGCCCAGTACCACAAGTGTTTGCTAATTGCTGCTGCTGCTAGTCTGGAGGAGCTGAGTGGGTGACGAACAGGGGAGAGGAGCTCCGAGAGGCAAAAGCTTGTCTGGAGACTGAAAGTCCAAGGAGAGGTTTTGGTTACATTGCAGAAGCAACCGTTAAGCCTCTGCTGAATGAGTAAAGGCAACACTCCAGCTGTGTGCTGACTCAAAAAGGATGAATTTACATCATACTTGTATTTAAAAAAAACAAAGTGCCAAAAAAGTTTTAAAGTCACATACCATTTGTTTCTTCGTAATATTTTACATTAAAGCTTTTGATTTAAAAACGGACAAATTAGTATATGAGCATATTATGGACTTAAGATTTACTGTAATTGATTTTTTTCATTGATGTTTTTTAATATGTGACTATTATGGGCTTTCACAAATGAAACATTGCTTTAAAGAGGACACATGATGGATGATATGACTTTATTTCTGCCTAAGCAAACAGAAAAGGTTTTTTTTCCAGTGTGAAAACTTGCATGTGTGTGTAGAGAGAGAAACACTGAGAGAAAGAGAGCTTGAGACACACCTTATAGTTTGGGAGAGTATATCAGATATGTCTCTCAAGCATACTGTATTATTCAAAAACTCTGAATTAATGAGATAAGTTTAATGTTCAAACTAATTTCTGTTGTCGTTTATCTATTGAAAGTGAATTTCATGTGCATTATCTTGATGTATCGGAGGAAATCCATATACATTACGTTTTTTTTTAACCTTGATTTATGTGTGCAGTGTTGCTAACAGAGGGACGCTGAACCGTGCTGCTGCCTCACAAGAACCATAAGTTTAGGTACCTCCAGACAAGCTTGGGTGTGCAACTCAGTTTGAAAAGTTCCTCTCTTTGCTAAGTAAGGTAAAGCAAACGTGTTAGTTCAAACATTATCACTCCACATTCAGACTGAAAGTCCAGTTTTTTAGCTTTAGAGGATTGGATACAGATGTTTTTTTTTTTCTTCGTTTGTTTTTTTTGGTCTAAGTGACTTTTAGCAGCTGTTTTAGCACTTCTAGTATCTTCATAGAACAACTTCTGAAATCAGAAGTATCAACATCTCAAAATATAGTATCAATAAGATACTATATTTTATGCCAGATCTCTCAAGTTTGGATGTTTTTTTTTTTTTAAGTGATGTACAATGAAGTTATTTTAATTAACTAGAATTACACGTAATGTATAAGTGTACTTCCAGTTCATCTGTACAATCGTCACCTGAAACAGGAAACGGTTTCATGCTAATTGTCAGGGAAAAGTTTTGATCCTTGTGTGCATTTATGCTTCCTATACTGCCTGGTTGTATGACAGGACGGTAAAGCTGTGATTAACTGTGTTACAGGAAAAGGTGAGAGTGATTTCTGCGTGGGCCACAGATTCATTCTACCGGCTGTAGGCACAGAGTGTTAGGACTGTTTCACAGTGATTCGACTCGGTTTGAAGCTTAGTATGATTTTGGATTGCTTCCCTTGACCATATAAAGGTCTGAGGTGGGTATAGCCGAATCCAACATTGGGCTATACACACCCAAATTTAATATAAGTAACCCATACCAGAGGCACCTGCGGGATGTTATCGGAGGGTACGCACAACACTACCACTGCACCTGACGTGCAAGAGCACAACCGCGTCTCCGACGTCATGATGCATGTCACACAAAACCAGCACAAACCTAAACCATATGCAGGCGTAACACGCGTGGCCCACATTTTATTTCTTTATTTATTTCTTTACAAATTATGCAAAATAACAAGTACATGAAAGCAAAGCCTACCTGTTTGACACAAGGAAGGAGGAGGACGGAGATTCCCAGGTTCAGGTGGTGTCCGTACAGCTGCAGGCCCCCTGACCCATATATAGCTAACTAAAATTTACTCAGAGGAAATATATCATGGTTTGGGTTACATAAAAATAACATATGTAATACGCCAAACTTAATTTTAATGAGCCCGGAAACCGAGCGTCTTTCTCTTTATTACGGTCTTCTTGACAGCTTAGAATTCTTTACAATTGTTGCTTGAAAAGCTCAGTGAAAGGATTGAGTGAAACAAAATGAACAGAAAATGAAATTTGCACCAGCTTTTTATGTGAAATAAATGCACCAAACAAAACTGCTAGTGCTAGAAAACATGCATAAGAGTTGACCTTAGCTGTTACTAATAAACTGTCATTTTAGCGATCTTTTCATATGCTAATGAAGTTGTTAGCATCGTTGCTATGCTAATACACAGTACAAAAGCAAAACAAGCTGTTGGGATGAGGCTAATTCCTGGCAAAAAACACATAATCACAAAACAATCTCTAAATCAGCTCTTTTAAAACAAATGATGTCAAACAGAACATAGAATAGACTTGCAGCATTGCTCTCGAAGGTGTAAATAAAGATCCAGGACACGGGAGGTGAAGTTTATACATGACAGGCAGGTTTTCTCTGTAAAACATGTCTGAGTCACACAGCTTCTCATTCATGGCCAGGACATCATCAGCTGTGCTCACACAGCTCCCTCCGGTGGTTCCACCAGTGGTAAAGCAGATTTTTGACTCAGCAGGGTATTCAGCAAGTGCACGTGCAGTTTCTGTGTTTCCCCCACTTCCCTGAGAAGCGTAACCAGTCGTGTAACGACGACCTCTCTCCCAAGCCACGGGAGCTGCTCATGCTCGATGAAGAGCCAGGCCTCGCAGCAGGAGTTGTCCTGGGTCTTCCCAGAGTGGAGGTTGTGATGGGGCTTCTCATTCTGTGGAAACCGGGACTATGCACGTTTGAGGTAGAGCCAGGTGTAGTAAATTCCAAGAGAGGTGATTCATCTTCTTCACTAGATAAAAAAATATTCCATCGTTTTTAGGATCTGAAATTACAAATCAGAATCTAACAACTACATGCATTTGTACCTCTGTTAATCACTGAAAAGACCCAGAATAGTTACTGAAATAACTTGAAATGGAAAATAATAATAATAAATTACTCAAATTTACAGGCATATTACAAGAAAATAATGTTCAGCTAAAACAGCCAAGAATGGCTAAAAGCAAAAGAATTGCACTACTGTATTCTGGATTGACCTTCTTCTGCTTTGCTCTGCCTGCCTTTGTAGGAGGTAAAGTGGCAAAGGGGAAATGAGCCTGGTGGGTGGGCATTCGAAGTCAGCTTCCTTCTTATTGTTCAATATTAAGATAAAGGCTTTAAGTCGGAAAAGTTCTCTTTTTTTGTTACTTTTCATTTATCGAGTTCTTTCTTTCTTTTTTTATTGCTAATTTTGGCTGGATCAGTCCTCCAACGAAGGGGCTTTTAACATGGTTATTTTATTGAAACAAGAATAATTCTCATGCAGAATTATTCTTGTTTCAAGAGCAACAGAAAGTTGTACATTTGTGGCTGATGGTCGTCCTTGAAAAACCACAGGGACATTCCATCCATCCATCCATCCATCCATTTTTTGTTCACTCTTGTCCCTAAGGGGGTCGGGAGGGTTGTCTATCTCCAGCTACGTTCTGGGCGAGAGGCGGGGTTCACCCTGGACAGGTCGCCAGTCTGTCGCAAGGCAACACAGAGACATACAGGACAAACAACCATGCACACACACACACACCTAGGGTGAATTTAGATAGACCAATTAACCTAACATGGTTTTGGACTGTGGGAGGAAGCCAGAGTACCCGGCGAGAACCCACCATGCACAGTGAGAACATGCAAACTCCATGCAGAAAGACCCCGGGCCGGAAATCGAACCCAGGACCTTCTTGCTGCAAGGCAACAGTGCTACCAACTGCGCCACTGTGCAGCTTCACAGGGCCATTGTACAACAGAAATTGTCTGAATTCAGTTCCCTTCCGTTGACGGTATTCCACCAGTGACCGTGGTTTTGAGACAAATTTCTTGGAAGATTTCTGGTTCATTTCAAGTGATTAGAATGGAAATGGTAATAGCAGATAAACGTCACCCTAAAGGGTCCCTTGATCCATAAACTTATAACTTTTGTAACACGTCAAGCACAAAACTCGACACCATTCCTATGCCAAGCTGAAGCAAGGGTGAAACTCCATGATGGTGGTCTTCATCTATGAAAAGTTCAAAAGTTTCATCTGTTTGTAGAGGTGCTGTACAATCAGGAAACTGTCATGAAGTGTGGTGGAGGTGGTGAGGCAGAGCGCAGCGGACTCAGGTTGTAGAAAATAAATGGTGATTTAATTTTGAAAACACAAATCCAAAAACCAGGCAGCACAGCTGAGCGGAAGGCTAACGCTCAACACTGGTAGCAGCAGGTAAACGAATGGACAGCTAGACAGCAACGACAGACTGGTGCGACACATTCGACAAGGACCCGACAAAAACACAGGTGGTATTAAATACACAAAGGGTAATCACAGAACGAGAAACACCTGGGAACAATCAAGGGGTAGACAGGACAACACGGAGACTCAAGACACAGAAATCCAAAATAAACACAGAAAAACTCAAATCAGCACAGAAAAAAACAAAAATCCTGACAGAAACACAACCTTGTTATCCATGTAAAGTCGATCACAGCGTTCACAGGGCCAGAATTACATTTGTTACATTTCACAGATCCAGGCACCCAGAAGTAAAACATGAAAATGTTTTCATTTGTACGGCAAACCCTCTTGAGTTATTGACTTCAGGTCTTCAATAAAGTCTTCTAAGTATTCTTTGACAGTCAGGCTTGGACAAGCCTACATCCAAACCAATGACAATAGCACCACTCTTTGGAAATGTCTTAATCATGGCCAAAATGGGCCATAACTCGTTTTTGAGCTTCTGACGAGCGCCAACCCATTAACGTTCATATGTAGACGTAAAGTGTCAGCTGAAGGATGAGTCGTTTAACATCTGTGAAGTTGTAGCTTTCGCCACTCCAAAATGATAGAAAATACTTTCCCATTTCTTTCACTTGAAAGGTTTTAGGACTTCTTGAATCCTTGGGTAAATCCAAACTATGGTGCGCTGAAATATGTAGCAGCTCTGTCAGTGCACTTTGTGAAATATTTTGATGTGCTGCCTTATCTGCTAGCAAAATTTTAAGTTCATGTATAGGATCAGTTTCTTCACAGGTGCTGTCCAAATCTACTTCAATGCTACTGGCAGTATATTTTGTTCCAGTTGTTGTTCATTTTCATCTTCAAATTCTGTATCAGACTCTTTTTCATTTTCACTCAGACCAGCTTCACAGCTCCTCTCCTCTCTGGGTATCTGGTTGTCCACTTCAGAAGCACAATCCAAGTCAGAGAATGCACCACTTTTGACCTGGACGTCTTCCAAAAACTTGAACTCTGAACTTTAGTCCTTCCTGTGGCTCTTATCCACCTCTGTCTCATTATATAAGCTCATAGTTTCTAATTGTTTTTTACTGGTTTCTCCCCTTATTATCTAAATGTTTCGTTTCTGTTGCCTGACCTGCATTCCATGTTTTGCTACGCTGTAATTTTCTGCGTACGCTTTCTGTTGATCTTTAGTTTTTGTGTTTACAAAACTTAACTGCAACATGATGTTAATATTGTCAGATTTCTTCATATTGGATCTTTTCTACTGCTCTAAAGAGTGCCTCAGTTAAACCCGATAAAAAACGACACATAACCTACTGTACATCCCTGTGTGCTTAATGACTACAAGCTAGATTATTTTTTATAATTTTCTGAAAACATATATTTTCTTTAGACAAACTGCTGTTAAGAAACAGCTGCTGAAGTTCCTTTGACATTTTATTTTCACAAATGTTTATTAATTTACAGAGCGAAAACACTAATAATATTTAACTAACCTTGTAAAGCCTTAGTTACATTTCTCAATAGGATTCAGTGAATCGGTCTGCCTGTGCTCCAGCATACGGTCGCGCTGCTTTTAACACTCTGTCAAAATGCCGATGTTTGGAATTTTCTTGTCATGTTTCTATTAATCCTTTTTTTTTTTGCTCTGTAATAAAAAGTTACATTTCAAATGTGAAAATAAGTATTCCAACTGTTCTTTTTAGGGCTTTGCGACTAATTACATTTGCATTTTCAACTGAATTTTGGCCCCAAGTAGTCATAAATCTACATAATTTGCAAAAAAAAATAATTTTCCCTTTTTTTCCCCACTTGTAGTTGCCTCTCAGAGGTCTACTATATAGCTGTGAATAAGTGATTATTGGCTAATATTTATGGTATTTTTCATAACAAACCAACCTATGATTGAAAAGAAACAGGACTAACCTTAAAACCTTTTGGCCGTTTTCTGTCTGTCTGGGTGACTGGAGGTCTCATTGATAAAGGATTGCGTCGGATTCGTAATAACAGTGTAGGTGCCCCCAGCAAGCAAAAATGGCATACGCCAAAAAAAAAAAAAAAAAAATTAAAAAATCTGATTTATAAAACCGTGTGTAAGCACAACGGCCCGCAATTTTCCTTTTATAAATTACAGATGTACCTCAAAGATCCCACCTCAGGTTCTGCCCACATTCAACCATAAATAGTCAATGTCAGTTTATTTAAATGAGCCAGCCGATCAATGCTATTTCATGATGAACGGGAGACAAAAAGGGAAATTAAACACAATTCCACAGAGGCAGAAAGCGATGTGAACGAGGTGGCGGGTTGGAGACATAACTTTCAGTTGCCACGGTGATGTGAAATAATGTTTATAAACCTCCACCTGGATGCTAGGAGCCACGCTCCGTCGTCGCCAGTGGATCTGTGGCGCAGCATTATGGACGGGATGTTAACAGGAATCACTGTGTATGCTGATCACCTTGTCATAATTTATGCTAAAAAAAAAAGACCTAAAATAAAACTGGTGTTTGATCATTGGGAAGAGAAATATGATGGTGACAGAACGTTTAAATATCCTGTAGACTTTGGTTTAGGATTGGGGCTGCCTTATAAACCTTTTATTTGACAGGTTTTCGTGCTCAAGCATATATCAAAAAGCATTTTTAAGTCCTTATGATAAAAGTGATCTATGGTTTAAGTTCAATATGTAATAAAATGTATGAGGGGATCGTGATGAAGTGTGGCTTCAGTTCCCCATCCCACCATCTGTGTCATTATTTTCACCCTGTTTCCAGAACAAGCATACGTGGAACAGTGGTGGCGTAAGGGACCGCTCACTTTCACGTCATAGTTATTGATTGTAAAAGTCCTACTATTTTGTTGCTTTTTAAGTAAAAGTAAAATAAATACAATCTGTCCAGTAAATGCAGTGTTTTCCCAAATTCCTGAGTTATTCTAGTACATAATTGACCAGAATAATTTTATTTTGCCTATATTCTAGCAACCCAGCTTCCTTGGTTATTTCTAATGCTGGGTTTTTCTAATACATATTTTTCCCCCCATTTCTACAGACGCACTGAACCAGAAGACTTTAAAAAGGATTAATAATTCCTTCCACACACATCAGGTTCACCAGGCTGCTCTCTTTTGGCAAACATTTAATGTCATTCCTTTTGTGACTGTTCATATTGAAACCACACCTCTGACTCCTGAAGCACTGGCTTTAAGCATCCAACCAAACTCAAACCTGTTTGAGAACATTAAAGCCATGTAAAAAAAAAAGAAAAAAAGTATCATTTTCTTCTGTCTGACTGTGACCAAATTGGTTTAAGACGATATTTTTTTATTTGGCTGTTTTTGGTCAGAATGTTCCATTTGAACATTTTTCCTTTCCATTTCAGCCCTTTGTGACTTTGCCCTTTGCGCTGAAATAGGAAAAGCTGTGGAGCGAATTATCATCCGACTTCCTCCTCTGTTAGAGCTGTGCAGCAGGTTAAAGGGTACGCTGAGGGAGCACAGACACCTGACCAGCGGCGCTTCCTGAAGACACCGTATGGAGTCAATGTCTCTGCACCAACTACTTTTTTTTCCAGGGATCTGTAAAATACTTAAATCAGAACGGAAAATCTTTTCTCAGCACGTCGTTGAAATACCCTTTTGGGGGTTTTAGCTCTGGGAATTTATTGTACATTATTGGCACTGGGCTTTTCTTTGAAGCTGTTGGCACCAGTGATGCTATGTATCGGCTATATATTGGTTCATTTGTTGCAAAAGTTTAGAACTACTTCAATTTTATTAGAATACGTCAGCATCGTTCCTCTGTCGGGAATCCAAGCAGATTTTCCATATTGAGACAACTGAAAGAAAAAGAAAGACATCAGTATTTCCCAAAATAAAGTTTTATTTTTCCCCCCCCTTTTCCAGTGAAAGTAGGATTTGAAAATCAAGCAGCATTCGAACCAACTGAACATTTCCACATTTTGCCATGTTAATGCACATTGTGTGGTAGACCAGCACAAATGAGTAATTTAACCTTTAATTGTCCATCCGTCTGTCCAACCTTCCCTCTGTTTTGAAACAAATTGAGGTCCTGCACAAAAACCACATCAGTACATCTCAATAGCAAGCTCTGGGTTTTTACTCAACTGCGATGCCAACTTCTACTGTCAGTTGCGTTCGTCAAGCAACTGACAGGTAAGTCCTGTTCTCGTATGTTTCCTTTCTGATACCACGATGGGTAACGTCCATCGACTGTCTATAAACGCTTTATCCACGTAGGGGGGAGGATGGTGCAGAAAGGAGGTGCCTACTTCC
The DNA here is from genome assembly GCF_003331165.1 of Xiphophorus hellerii. NCBI lineage: Eukaryota > Metazoa > Chordata > Actinopteri > Cyprinodontiformes > Poeciliidae > Xiphophorus > Xiphophorus hellerii. The sequence goes on from NC_045682.1 coordinate 7,921,691, forward strand.
AGGGATTAAAAGAATGCCCATTTTTCCAAATTAAATACAAACGCAAAAAAACGTTTAGAGCAAGCCTTCTTTTGTATTCAGGCCCCTTGATTTAATTCTCAGTAGAATCCCCTTTTCCTGTTATGTCTGCACACAACTAGCGACTGAAGAAACGGCTCACGGCCAGTTAGTGGTGCATCAGATTTTCAGTGAGATTTGGGACTGGACTTTAATTTGGCAATTCCAACTCATGAATATGCTTTGATTTAAATCAGTTCACTGTGGCTTTGGCTGTACATTTAGGTCTTTGTCCTGCTGAAAGGTGAATCAATCCGTCCGCAGCCTCCGACAGGTGATTGCCTTGTGTTTAACTCCACCAGCTTCCAATCAACTCTCTTCAGCTTTCTTGTTCCTGCTGAAGAAAATTATCCTGACAACCTGTTACACCAGGTTTTCCTGTGGAGTGTGTTTTCAGGGAGATGTGCATTTTTATTATCCTCCAAACTCTTATGTATGAAACTGACAGAGGAAAAAAATTGTATCGTTATTTGTTATGTTATTGCTAAATTTCTATATTTGGGTAATGTTTTTTTTTTTTTTACCCACTTTGATATTTAGACTGCCCAACATGTAACTTGTGTGCAAAGTACATTTTTGCAAGTACAACTTAGGATATAAGACAGAGGCTTTATATGAGATACTGTAGATAACTGACTTTTTTTTTTTATGTCAATCAAAAAATAAACTTTTTAATATGGGACAACTTTAATGTACAGTTTTTCTGCTCTGCCATCAGTTTCATCAGCTTCTGAGATGTTGAGAAACTGGCTTCACAGATGAAAACATGATCACATTAATCAGCTTCTATCATTTCTTTGTACATGCTGAAATGATGTAGCACAGATACATATTCAGTTTTCCATACAAGATACTTTATGTTAAGAATTAATTATATTTGTGATGAGATTGTTGATATTCACTCAGTTTGTCAAAAGGATTTTGGTCTATATTCATATACTGTATGTCCGTATCTAAATTGTGACTTTGAAGTTTCCACTCTAACTAAATCTATAAATTCAAGCTCTACACTTAGAGCTTGATGTTTTGCGTTGTAGCAAAATGCTAAACAAAACAAAACAAAACAAAAAAATCACACGTATGACACATTTTCAGCTCAACAACCTGTCTTTAAGCCTGTAGTGGATCTGAAGTGAGACTGTGAGTGAAGCCATGTGGTCTGAGGAGGCTGCAGCTGATAGAGTGGTACCTGCTCAGTCATTGGCTTTTTCAGCCGCACTGTCACTGTCCTTGAGCAACACACTTACTCCCACATTGCCTCTGAGTTGGTCATAGCAAGAGGTGTCCATCTTTGAACATAAGTGCTTTATGATTATCGTGGGAATGATTTCACAGTGAAAAACACTTTATTTGACGGGGTGTGCATAAGACTGACATGACTCTGTCATAAACATGACAGCACCTGTAATGAACATAACAGAGTCTTTATGAATGTCTATAACTGTTGTCATGAAGTGTCTTTCGGTAAATATTGACACTTTAATGCAAAGTTGGCACTTTTAATGGACGTTCAAGGCAAGTTTTAGAGCAACTTTGCATTAAAAACCTCATTATTTACCGAATGACACTCCATGACAACAGTCATAGACATTAATAAAGACTTATTCATGTTTATGACTGTGTCATATCAGTCTCTAAGTGCACCCTTGACAGGGTTAAGAGGTCATCTGTCTGTCTGTCTATGTACTATATACAGTATATGTATGTGTACACAGTACAGACCAAAGGTTTGGACACACTTTCTCATTGAATACAATGAGAAGGTGTGTCCAAACCTTTGGTCTGTACTGTGTATATATATATATATATATATATATTTGTACATATAGCGCAGACTGAGCCTTGTTTCCGTTTGTCTTGTTTTTAAAGAATTATAGCTCTGATTTTTAACAGAGCGTGGGTGACCTCATGCTTTTTTCTTTTTGTAATTAAAAGAGCTTTGTCTCAAATAAAGGATTTTTATTCTCAAACAATAACATTATATAAAACCAACATTCTTAATAAACATCCTCCAGGGAGGCAGTTCCATTATTTTATCATTATTATTATTATTTTTTACCAAAGCTGGTACACATTGCTAAGCTTTTACCCATGATTGTTTGGAAAGGTCAGCTGAATAATTAGTTTGACAAATGAATTGGACAAATCATATCATTTGTCAAACTAACTGCAGAAATTGAACATTTTATGAGCTGTCAGAGTTAACCACATATTCCTGAGACGTGGCAGATGGCTGTACAGTCAAACATAGGAGCACGCGACCGTTTTGCACAAAAGCTTTCAAACAAAATTCTACCTAATGTAACTGAATGTTTAATAATTCAGGTACCAGCTGGAACTGCCACAATTTTTCCTGGAGGAGCATGATTCACCACCATATTTTCTACCAGTGCAGTTTTTGTGCTTAAGCATGAATCAGTTTTTTCCTGGCTCTATAGAACCGCTGTGTTTAGTTTTCCGAGCCAGAGAATCGGTTCGTCTCTACGTCAGTAAAAAGGTTTGGTCTTTTCCCCCGTTGGACCATTTCTGTAGATTACCACATTGCAGAAAGAGGAGTTTTAATACAAGGATATTAAGTATTTATCTACATTGTTTAAAATTCAGCAGCCTACCTGATTTAACAGTGTTTTAAACATGCAGCGTTTATGAACACAACGCAGTCACAAGCAGATCGGTCCCAGCAACGCTGCACCCCGGCGTTTAGAAGAGAATTTATTTACACCACAGTACAGGATTAAACTGTTTCCCTTGAACTGAGTTAGAAATGCTGTTAATAGAATATAACTGTGAGTGACACCAGGATTTCCACATATTAAAAGGTTGTAAATTAATTTCACCAAAAACAAAAAGGCCATTTAAAAACTATTAGAATAAAAAAATGTCTTGTGGTGCGATCTAATTTTTTTTGAGCAACTATGCGTTGTTTTTGTTGTTGTTGTGTTGAGCACAAGTCTATCTCCTAAAAATCCTGTGAATTTCATTTATTTTAATTTTATGTGCGAGTAGGACGTGAGGTGTGTCGCTCACTGTGTATTTTCCTTTTTCAACTCACTTTAAATATCTTGGGATAAATATTACTCAAGAACATAACGACACTACAAAACTAAACCGAATATAGATAACTGTATAAATCTTCCAGTCTCATTAGAGATTTCTTTTCAATGTACCCCATTCTGGATAACTAAGCATTTTTTAATAAAATGCCTTAGTACAATTTATTAATTTACTAATGTGGTTGTTTGTGTAATGTTGGTGGTTAGTGGGTTTCCACTTGGGAGCCTAATTAGAGTAGGATGGAAGATGATAGCTGTTATCCTTCCTCTTAATACTCATTATTATACTCTGCTGTCCCTGTCTCAAATCAAAAGATTAACAATCCACTAGTCTGCCTGTTAAAATGTGGTCCTAAATAAGAAAGTATTATGGATGGACAGACACATCAGACAGATAACCACCTGTTCCCTCCATAAGTCACATCATGGAATCAATGGAACCATAAAGGGATTCAATGTATAAAAAAATTCATTTAATCCTCCCCCCACTATTTCCCTCTGCATTTCAACAATTAAAAACGATTTCAATTAGGAAAACAAAGAAATTTTTAAACACTTACAGACTTGAAGTTGTATTAAAAGCCCATTTCTTTTCCTTCCTGAGTCGGACCTCGTCCTCCATGTTAAAAAAAGATCCAGTTAAAAAGGGTTTATTAAAAAGGATTCATAATAGCAGAAAGACGCAGCACTTACATTAGACCATCCTGAAAGGGCTTGGCAGGAAGTTCTAGGTGTGATTATTACAGACAGCCGACGTTACATGTTAGCCACGGTCTCTTGTAGTTCAAGGTTCTACTGCATTTATCTGAACTAGAATTGTCAAAGATGTTTCCCCTTGAATCTTCCTGTGACAGATGCAGGCTAGAACCGGCCTTGGTAGCATTTATGTCCAGAAATTACACCTCACTGGAGTACTAGTTTTCAATTTCCCTCCCCCAAAATTTAGAAAAAATAAACAAATCAAGCCTGACTCACTTTGACTCTATTTGGTGTGAGACTGTTGGGTGCATTTTATTATGTTGGCACCAGAACAGAACTTGCCTATATTGAAGAATATTTTGGTACATTTTAAGCAGCATTAAATATTTGTTGAAGAGGAAATTTGATATTTTTCACTCAACTTGGCAGTCCTTTATGAATTATTTCAACACAAATGTATGATTAGTTTGGTACATCAATGTCTGTCATGTCCTCTAAAGTTTGTTCTTTAGCTTATGTGTATGCGCTTTTATGTACCATGATGAAAAAACTTAAAGATAAAAAAAAATATTTAAAAAGTCCTATTACTCGATGTTCAGCAGCGAGGAGAGCAAAAGGCATATTTTTCATGTCTTATGCATATGTGTTGCATATTCTAAAATGTGTCATGAATGGGTTTGATTGATGTGGTGGACCCAGCTTGAAGTGCAAAAAAATGATGGTTCTAATGAAATCCAAAAAGGGTATAAGGTCCAGGCGGCACAGGCGGGCAAAAGGCAAGGAGCTGTGACACTGGTAGCAACTGGAAAAGCAAACACACGAATGAAACACAGCAGACAAAAGGAACCAACACGTCTCGACTTACGACTGCAATGACAGAGACCTGACTGGGAAACACCGACACAGTTAGGATTAAATACACAAGTGGTAATCGGGGAACACTAGACACAGCTGGGAACAATCAGGGGCAGACGATAATAAACCCACAGAAAACCAAATCCTCACAAGATGAAAGTTTTCTGCACCATTTTAATTGTATAAGCCTTCAAACAAACATTACTGCTGGGAGGGGTTTATCGCTTTCGTATTGAATAAACTGTATTCTTGTTCTCATATGACTTAAACCTGACTCCTATATTGTGACTGCAAACTACATTACTACCAAAAGAACATTTATATTGGAGGAGCCGCCCGTTCCGCCCCGGCTGAGCTTCTTTCCTGCTGTGCGTTTGCATATCTGTGATGGCTCCGGTGGAGACAGAAGCTCCATCACAAATTACTTTGCTTTGCTGTTTCCTAGGATGAATGCCAATTATTAAAACACAAGCACATTAGCAGAGGGTTATTAGTTTCACATTGTGTTGTCAACCGCCCGAACGTGTGATGAGCAGATTAATGCTCATTTGACTGTGTTGGGATTATTATATTAGCTGGCCTGCTTGGGAGTGAAAAGTGTAGTTTGCAGGCATGCAGATACGGAAAGATATGTTTATGTTGGGCTTTTGGTGCTCGACTGTTTGGTTTATGGCTTTAGTTTGTGTAAATAGTCTTTGCTCATTGTGCTGGAAGTATTTGCTCTCAGTTATCATGTTCAACATTTGGCCATGTTGTCAAGGGAGATTTTCAGTCTCTGTCTGAGATATTCGAGTTGGACATCGCCTGATGCTGCTTGATCGTGATTTCAATTATAACCAGTTATTTTTTTTTGTCAATATTAAAATCAAAAATACATTTAGAAAAAGTTCTTGACAGAAACTGTCCAACTATTGCACGTGAAGGACAGTGAACAGATGTAAACACATACATGTGAAGTATTCTCTCACCCATCCAGTTGTTAAATTCAGACGTTCCAATCACTTCCATGGTGACGGGTGTGTAAAAGCAGCATGTAGGTAGAAGATGTGCTCCAATGAGCCTGCAGATCGGCTTGTAGAGAGCATTATGGGATGGGTTTCCATGGAATCCAAGGCTTACACCACAAGTGCTATGCGAAGGTCGTGTGCAGTAGGGGTTGCATGGCTTCGCGTTGTTTAAAGTCGATGAAAAGTTGAGTCGACTTCGACTCAACTCGCATTTCCAACAGACACTGACAGAGGACAGCTTAGACTGAAGTCTATTATGCAGAACCAGAAACAAAAACAGAACATTATCCCGGACGTCTTAGCAGAGTCGTTTTCTGTCACTGTGGTCCAAAACGTTGCACTAACTTGAGTCTGACATTTTTTTGTTTTTCTCTTAATACCAGTTGATACTGGTGATCAAGTTATTTGCTCACCTGGGACAGCCTCATCTAGGAATCAAATGAATACTTTGACCACAATTGTGCATGTTGGAACATTACAAACTAAACTTATTATAAACTAAACATTTTTACTTCGGGGTACAATTAAATTCAGCACACTCATATTTGCTCCAGGCGGCTCTCTCTCGATGCGCAGCAGGCTCCTCTGGTGACTCCGGCATGCAGCTCTCTGACTTTCCTCAGAATGGAGTTTGAGCTACGTTTGTCTGCGTTTTTGTAAATGTTCTTCCAGGTCAGAAGCTTCAACAGAGTCTGACATCTTGTCTTGCCGCACTATTATTCAAGTAGCCCGCTCGCGATGCCCCAAATCACAATAAGAGCAACCTGGCAAAACTGAGTAGACCAAAATGGATCAAGACATGTTTTTATGATCGAGTTTTCTCGATTAACTACATATTCCTAAAAGCAGCTATTTGATTTGTTTTCCCCCTCTTTTTTTATAATGACATGCTGTCATTAAAAACGTGCCGTCAATAATGCTTTTATTGCCAAAGTAGCGTTGGCATTCGCCGGATGCCAATGAAGCGGCTGCTGTGTGGAACAGCAAAGCAAGGTTTTTTTTCTGGTTCCCTTCATTTCTCTACAGTTCCAAAAAAAAACATGACCCGTGAGCGAGTGTTACCGAGAGCAAAAAAAAAAAAAAAAGAGAAAGTGTGTGTGATTGATTGTTGGTCAGCTTTCCCCGCGCGGCGCCTCAACCTTTGTTTTTCACAGAATCTGTCGCCGCAGACGAGGGCGCATTCCCATCTAATGCAATGTGACACCCGCCCTATACGTGCAGCTGTCAGAATAAATATCGCAGATCAAATGTAATCTGATTCTGGTTTCACCCCAAGATTCGCATCTGTCCGCGCTGCGTGCATCTGTGATGTTCTTAATGGAGCTAGCATCACACGATCGGCGGTGGAATCGCAGCATCTGTCCAGAACAAATCCTTGTTCTTCTGCAGAGGGATGAAGCAGGAGATCAAACATAGCTTTTGCCAGTGTGCCTTTCTGGTCTGCATGCCTTGTTATTACTTTCTGTTTGGCTCGTCTGTCTCTTCTTCTCTGTATATGCATCCTACACCACTCGCAGAAAACCAAGGCAAACAGCATTCTGCAACAGCACACATCACAGGCTAGATTTTCTTTTCTCAAACTCACATTTCGCCTCAGTAGTTTGAGCTCACCAACACCTTATATATACTGTGCAACATTAATAGTTATGACCTTCTCTCTGTCTTCTCCCCCACCCACATTTGCCCTTACCGTCTTGGTTCTCCTTCAAGTTGTTTGTTCCGTTTTGGTACATTTGTGCAGGACTTTTCCGAAACAGATCGGAAGAGAGGGGAAGGGGCAGTGGGGGGTGAAGGGCGGGGCGGGCTGCCAGAAGCTTCTGCTCTGTGCCTGGCCTTGTCAAATTGATTGATGAGAAAGGCAAGCTTGTGTTCTTGGCAGGCTGGGGATTCATCCTCCTGGCAGCTCTGATATACTTATCTTGGTTTAAAGTGGCGGCAGCGGTAGAGGTGGGAGGGGTTGCCATCGCGCTGCAAGGGTGTAAAAAGGAGATTAAGGTGCTGCACATCATGCTAAATGAGATTAGGCACCATCTGATGCACATGCTACAATGCTATATGTGCTAGCTTCCACTTTTTCTTTTTTTTTTTGTTTTGAACTTTGTCAAAAGACAGAGTGATGGAGGAGAGATGAGAACGCACACGTTTGAAGCTCATGTTTGCTGTCTCCCTGAGACTTCAGCACCGTCAGTCTGAAGCAGCGCCGGCTCCTCAATCAATCATGGATGGATTTTTGGAGACCTAATATATATAAATAAAATATTATACGGGGTTACATATGAATAAAATTACATGTGTGGGGAGTTGTGGTGTACTCTAAATATCCTTCTGTCTCCAGCGTCAGATGCCTCCTGTCTGTAACTTAGAGAAGAACAAGATGCGACGTTAGTCTGATCAGCTGTCCAGATCTCAATGTACAGCAGCAGATGTGAGTTATATTGTTATTGTTACCTCTTGCCTCGACATGTGGCATGATTAATGTAGCAGCAAATTGTTTTAGGAGTCGTGACAGCACGATTCCTTCGGTTGGTACCTTTGGTTTCATCACGCTGCATAAGCACGTGTTATTGAAATTACAACAAAAGTTCTCATATATGTACATCAGCCCCATTTTCTGTCTTTGACTTCGTGTTCAGTGAACATCATGTTTTCAGGCTAAATCGGTGAGGTCCCGGTTCTGAGGCCCTCATCGACCCTTTTCTCTTCTGTCCTTCTCTTTGTAGAGTTCTGGACCACTTTTGCTCTCGCTACAGACTAACTACGGAGAAAACCCAGCAGAGAAAGAATTTGGGCAGTTTGCTCATGTGTGTTTGCAGAAGCAGACTTTGCTCACTGGTGCTGCGTAACTTTTTCCTCTGAAATACATTCACAGAGCAACAGACGGAAAGAATTGGCTGGTGCTGCTGGTGTGGAAAAAAAAGATTGCTTTTGACAGGGTTTCTCGCTCAGTCATGAGTGATGGGCAACCTCTCGTTCACCCACTCAAACACTCAAAACCTCAGTCGCTGCTTCGGCTTCCTCACATCATGAGCAGGAGGTAAACTGCAGTCTCTTGTTCTGCGACTCCCGGTTCTGTCAGCGTTTCTCTCTGGCTTCTCGTTAAATTTTAATTGTTTTGTTGCGGTCGTATATATTGTTCCAGCTGCTCTCGCCCTTTTGTTTCCCCTCTAGCAGAATTGTGACAAATTGTGAGAGGTCTCATGGTCTCGTCTATGTTAAGAAAACATTTTAAGACAAATAGACTTGCCTTACTAATGGACTGAATCGAGAGACGTGGCTTGCAAAGTGGTTCTGAACCCAAATTATCTTTATTGGAAGATTTCCCTAGTTAAAGTCTTGCAAAAGTTTCTCCAAATTATGAACCACTAGGAGAAGTGAATATTACGTACAGTTCCAAACTCTTTCAATTAATTATGCGTCAATCAAAAATCATGAACAAATTAGATCCAAAACCTGCATTGAGACGAGTCCACCAACAAAGAAATGTTGCTGACGCTGTTTTAGATTTATCGTCTATTCGTAAATTATCCATCAGCTTTCCGCTCACTAATTATGTAAATTTATCCTTAATTTTGGTCCTGAACATAAACATGTGAGGGCAGAACGGAAGACGAGGTCTCAGGAGGATTCTGACGTCAAAGCAACAGAACGTTAGGTTTTCATATGTGCTGACTAAGCAGCAACAGATAGATCATTTTGGGCCATAATGCCTCTGATATTGCTTTTTTTTTTATTGAAATATTGAGTCATGAGGATTTAATGAGATTTTGCATTTGTTTGGTGTGACACGTTGTGGTGTGCTTGTTGAAGGCTGTGTTGATGTGTGTGGGGTAACTAATTACGTCCCGAGTGAGATTCGGCTTAGATGGGAGATGCAGTATGTATGTGGTCCAGTAACCATAACAACTACAACAGCCAATATTGCAGCTGTGGTGCTTGGCCAGGTCGAGTGACATTTCTGCCAGCCTTCAAATGATCAGTTCCTCTCTAAGTCTACTCACAGAATGCTTAAGAAGATAGTTTTCCTTTTTAATTCATAGTTAAGTTTAGATAGTTAAGTATTAAAAATTGCACCACATATCACCTGATATGTACATCCGATGTTCAGATATAGTTCAATTTGTTAGCACTCCTGGTAAACATGGGCCAAAAGCATAGAAATAAATGGATCTTTTATGGTAGCAGTGTACTGTGTTTTCAAATTGAAAAATGTGGAGCGCGTTCACTCCAGCCCTGCTAAGTCCGCTTTAATTGAGCCATAGTTTGTCTGCCTAGAAAGTCCGGTTCATTTGGGGAGGTGTGAATGTGCAACCAAACTCTGATGCAGACCAAACGGCAAACTCTGGTCCAAAGGTGCGGTTTGAATGAATATATGGATGACCAGGCTGCTCCGAAAGCAGGAAGCAGACGATGGTGCAGGGCATTCTGGGTAAATACAACCAAAACAACTGTAAAAAAAAAAACCAACAAATTTTGTAGACATTGTATACGGGAGCATTGCCGCCACCAACAAGTAAGGACTGTTATCTTTTCTTTCCCAAAAAGAAAAGATAACAAAAAAACACACTAGAACTCATGTCTTGTACAAATTACACTGTTTTAAATAGATGGTAGCCTTACTTCTCAAGTCTTTTTAAATAAATTGAGAAGCCCAGAATTTGACAAATTTTGGTTGCTAACCAAGACAAAATTAGACATTCAGCCCAACCCAGAAAAACAAACACACCTCCAGACGTGACGATGAAAGTTGAGTTGATGATGATGAAGTTATGCAAAATTAATTGCCACACAGCTTCAACATGTTTGATCGCACCTTGTCTACAGCTTTGTAACTTGCCAAGCTGGTCATGTTTTTCCACCTCATCCATTTTATTTATTAATTGGTAATTGGTAGCATTGTTTGGAATGGTTGACCAGGACAGAGGAGCAGTGGCTGCTGTTGGCACAGTTTGGTCGTTTTGCAGAAAGTGTCTTTACTTTTTGGTTTTCCAACATTTTCCCTCGTTAAGACACTAAAGACTCACTATTGCTAACATTTTTTTTCCACGTTAGGAACGCTCTTAAAGCCTGAGGTACTTTGTGGATAACTTATCTTACAGAGGTAAAATCCTAAGAACAATCTTAGAATTCCAGAAATTCAAAGATTTCTTTCCTGAAATGTCGACAGGTTCCACTTTTAGATTCTTTGTGCACGCGGGTCCTGGTCTTAAATCGTATGATGAGACGCGTTCTGTCAAGGTTCCCAGGATGTTGTGGAGAAAAGGGCCACAGCAGCTCAGATTGGAGTCTTTATGCCCTTTTTGACTGGATTTGATTATCATTCATGAGGCTACAATTCGATCTGAAGTCTGTTATGAAGAGCATTGAAATCAGTGACAAAAATATTGACAAAATATTTTACAGTATTCTCATTGCTTTAGATGTACCTGTAAAGCTTGCTTAACATTCTTTGAGTTAGGTGTTTCAAAGTGTTTTCTTTAATTTCACACATGGTATAATTTTTGTCATCTTCCCTTGAGAGTCCAGGACATGTTGAAAGTGACCTTATGTGTTCGGCGTAATTTGTCAAGGTGCCACACTTCTCTACTTCCACGATCTGTTTTCTTGGGATCCTCAAAATTAGGACATAAATTCACAGCAAATTAATCAAGTTTTGGCATTTCTTAATGGAATCGTGCCGGTCTTCCACTTGACGGGTGGAAAACATTTATGTTTTTCCCCAACAGCCCTAGTATGAGATGCTTCTCCACATTATTCATCCTTGCTTTCCTGAAACCCCCCCCAAAAATCTACAGGCTATTCATATAACCGAAACATATACTGTACATGCTCCTGAATTTATTTTAAAGCATTTTACAGGTCTTTACTTGGGATTCCAGTATATGTTTCCATCTTTTCTGCACAAGGACTCTCTGAGTCTGAACCTGATTCTATTTGAGAAAGCAATTTCTGCTTTTCTTTCTTCTCTTTTTTTGTTTTTTTGCTTAGTTAAAATACACACATTTTCTTCTTTTCTTTTCACTTTAGTTCCATTTTAGTTCATTGTGTAAGTTACGTCTTGTGTTACATTTTTAAACACTGCAGTTTGCGCTTTTGCTATGTTATCCCCAATGTTTTAAATATATTTATGTAGCTCCCCTCCCTAAAACCTTCCACGTCTCGGGAACACAACCAAGTCTCTGCTTTTCACTTACCTTTATGAACATGAGGGGGTGGAAGGAGATTGTTTAATAAGGGAACCTGAGCATGAGCATATTTCCCATCTTTTGCATGGGACAAACCAGTGACAATCAAATTAACATAATTATTCATTAAATAGGCAAACAATCCCAGATGTTCAACCGCCAACAGATGTGCACCTTCTGTCCGCAACCATTCGGTATGAAAGGAAGTGCACAGAAACTATGAAAAAGAGTGATTTTTAATAATTTTACTTGAAGAATAGGAAATTGGGAAAACCTTCACAGAATTTAATTTTTTACTGTCGATCAAGCTGGAAGAGACCGTCTAAGAAAAAAAACAAAAACAACTAGGAAGCCAGCGAGGACCTTGGCAAACAACGTAGGTGTGGTGCGTTACTGTTTGAAATACACTTGAATGATTGACGGCAAGCGTTCTGAACTACATGTGAAACTTATGCAACAGCATGAGGAGGCTATATTCAAGATTCATCCTGTACAACAACGACTAGATCGACGTCTCCAGTAACTGTACAGCAAATGTGCAGTGTGTGAAACGTCCAGACTGTATTCAGCCGGAGTCAAAGGAACCGGACTCTTTAAGTTGTAGGTGAGAACATCATCAAAACAGACGAAGCTATCGAGAACGGAGTGCGTCGTTCACGGGGGCTTGGAAGAGAATCTGAACGGCGGTCTTCCGTTCTCTTTGGTGGAAGCGGAGGAAACGGGGCGTTGTGGAGGTTGAGTTTCGTGAAGATGGTTGCATCATGAACAGGTTCAAAGGCAGAGGATATGAGAGGTAGTGGATGCTGTGATCTGACTGAGTCCTCCACAGCCAACGCAAGGTCAGAGAAACCCGTCAGTTTTGCTGACAGAGAAGAATCCTGAAGACGCTCTGTTTTTTGTTTGAGGTCAAAAACTGATTAGTTTTTAACTTTTAACTTTGAATACAGCCTGCTGGAATATGTAAGAAATAGAAATACTTAAGAATTGCTTTACAAAATGCTGATTAAAAAAAAAAAAGTATTAATTTCTTTGTATGTTATTGTCAGCAGTATGTAGCTGAACCTGGTTAACAAGCTGCTGTCTCGGGAGAATTTGTGTTGGAAACGGCCTCCCTCACCTGCAAGAGTGCCACTTTCAGTGAGGCGAAATATTGTTTCTGGGTCCTGGAGAAAAACTCAGTGACTCTCAGAAACAGAACATTGGCTTACAGTACACAGTGTGAATCAAAGAATTACACATACAGCTTTACTGCTGAGCTACTTACAGCGTTCTCATCTCTTATTCTGTTTGATAGTGATGTTAATATGCATTGTGTTGGGCTTGCTTCTATAATCCATGATATAATAAACAATGCAGACTCACCGCAGGAGCTTTTCATCTATATAGAACTATTAGGGGATTGTTTTTAAATTGTTGCTCAAAGCATCTGATGCTGCGACAACCTTCCCTTCATTTCTCTCTCCTCTTTCAAGCACCACTGGTGAGGAGCAAGCTACGTTCTCATTTGATTGTCATTATTTGGCAAATATGTAATGAATATTTTCTGAGGAATTACCGCATTTTTCGGACTATAAGCCGCTACTCCTCCCCCCCACGCTTTGAACCATGCGGCTTATAGCCCGGTGCAGCTTTTCTGTGGATTTTTCTTTTACCGCCAGGGGGCTCTTTAGCAGGAAGTGAATCATTGGAAGTCAAAATTAGAAATCAAAGAAGAAAGTGATCATTTTCATTTAGAACAAGCTCATGCTAGCAGCTAGCAGCAGCTTTTAAGTTGAGGAGTGTCGACCTGGCAGTAGTGATGGCCAAATGAAGCCTCATGAAGCAACGAAGCTTCCGGCCCGTTGCTTTGCCCAAAGGTTTGTTACTCGGTGGTTCTTTCATTTCTCACTAGTGACATCTGCTGTTCCAACTGTTGCTGCCTTGTCACTCAGACAGACATATTTAAAAACGATTAGTACATGCAATATTGTCACAAAATTTTTGTCAGACTCATGTTTAGTAACAGGAGAGTCAATTAAATCCTATTTAACTCATCTTTTTTAGTTATTAAAATGATTTGTAGTCAATCCTGGTATATGTTGACTGTCAGTGGCTGTTTTCTTTTGTCATCGACTGATTGGACAATAGACATTTGTTTTAGTGTACTCGGAGTGCAGTGCTTGTTGGGGCAGACAGTATTCTTTGAGTTTTGATTTGCCTCCTAAAAACTAAAATTCTTCAAAAGTTCTCTTTTTCTTGGATTCCTATTGGCTCTCTGATCTGATCCCTTATATTTTTACTCATCAGGCCAGAATATTACTCTTCCAACAGCTTTAGTCTGTTTCTGCTGTGCAAGACTGATATATTTTTGCAGAACAAAGAAGTGGAAATTTTAAGAAGGTGAGAATTTTGGAGGTGAAGGGTTTAATTCTTTTTTATTTAAGAACCTTGTGAGCGATCATCTCAAAGTATTCGCAGATGTCACATTTTTTTTCTTCTTGCTGGCTCCTTTTCAATCAAGTTTATTTGTGCAGCACATTTCAGCAACATTGCAGTTTCAAAGTGCTTTACATAATAAAAAACACACAAATATAATGTCATAAAATATACCATAATCAACAATTGAGAAAATCAATAACAAACATTACATTTTGATGAGTGCCATCATCAAAATCATTAATACACATGAACTATAAAAGGTTCTTTTTATTTCGGCCACTTCTAAAGATAAATACTCCCCTGATGCGATCAAATGCAATAACCCGAGAAGCAGCGGCTCATCACGCCTTTATTTTGAAAACCGACACGCAAAATGAAGCAGTCACGTGGCCCATGCAATGCGAGGCCTCTTGCCAGTCACGTGGTTTTCAACAAGACGACACAAGCCTGGAAGCGGGGCTTCATCGGACACGCCCCCTTATTACTGGTACAAGCCTCGAAGCCTGGCTTCAGATGGACCATCACTACCTGGCGGTACAGGAGAGAAATAGAGCCGCTGCACGTAAGCTCGGCTTAAACGAAACCATGGTTCGGCTTTGGAGACGGAAGGCTGCGTCCTTAGCCCTCTGCTGGGTCCTTATGGAAAACCGAGAGCAGCAGAGATACCAGCGGCTTATAGCCCGGCGCGGCTTGTGTATGTAGGCTTCCAGTTTTTTTCAAAACATTTGTAGGTGTGTGCTCCGTAGTCCGGAAAACATGGTAGATCAAATCTCAAAATGACTGAATGCAGGAAACAGGTGCTTGCTCATTTTCTTTATGTCTTTGTATCACATCCTGCATGTGGTATTCAATTATCTTTTATATATATATTTTTTGTCTTCATATGTTTTCACCTCTTACTACATGTAAGGGTCAGTTTGGAACGTCTTCAAGTTTCTTTTACTGTGCTTGTAACCATTTGGCATTTAGGTATATGTTTCTTACTTACCTAAAGTATGATAATAAATAATAATCTTTTTTTTAACTTCCTCAAAAGGTGCCGATAATTTTTGCATGTTAAGCAGGAAAAGACTAAACCTGTTGTCTGCTCAAAGTGAAGTCATAGAAAGCGAACTCATCGAGTTTGAAACTTTGCCAAACGACCGGAAAACTTCGCTGCTCGGCGTTGTTAATTTTGCCATGATGTTGATTTTTTATTTTGATTTTTTGGCATTTCTTTGACCTCGTCGTCTTCTAATAGCTTGGGTCACAATATCGTTTTTAAATGGCTGCACATCTTTGGATGCATTTCAAACGTTTTGCTTGCTTGTGTGAAATCATTGAAAATCTGAAAAGAAATTAGACATGACGTACGGAAAGGAGTTGTAACCCTCAGAAGTCCGTCTCTATCTTGGGTACAATTTCCAGATCAATCAATCAATCAATCAAATTTTATTTGTATAGCACATTTCAGCAGCAAGGCATTTCAAAGTGCTTTACATCATAACAAACACAGAATCACAATGCAATATAGAATCAATAATTAAGTCAAGTTACATCAATAAATTTGTAATTGATTACATTTCAAATACAATTCTAAACAGGTGGGTTTTCAGTTGAGATTTAAAAGAAGTCAGTGTTTCAGCTGTTTTACAGTTTTCTGGAAGTTTGTTCCAAATTCGTGGTGCATAGATGCTGAAAGCTGCTTCTCCTCGTTTGGTTCTGGTTCTGGGGATGCAGAGCAGACCAGAACCGGAAGACCTGAGAGGTCTGGAAGGTTGATACAATAAAAGCATATCTTTAATGTATTGTGGTGCTAAGCCGTTCAGTGATTTATAAACTAACAACAGTATTTTAAAGTCTATTCTTTGAGCTACAGGGAGCCAGTGGAGGGACTTTAAAACTGGTGTTATGTGCTCTATCTTCCTGGTTTTAGTGAGAAGGCGAGCAGCAGCATTCTGGATCAGCTGCAGCTGTTTGATTGATTTGTTGGACAGACCTGTGAAGACGCTGTTGCAATAATCAATACGACTGAAGATGAACGCATGGATGAGTTTCTCTAGATCTGGCTGAGACATTAGTCCTTTTATCCTGGAAATGTTCTTCAGGTGATAGAAGGCCGAGATGAGCTGAGATGCACTTCTCTTGTTTCACCTCCGACAGTAATAGCTTTTGGTCTCTTTTCATTTTTGGCGCTAGAAAAACTGCGCGATTGGTAAATGTTATTTTTGTTGTTTTTCCGAAATAGCAAACGGTACTGTAATGCATCAAAGTCGCGGTGTGTTTTTACTTTTCACTAACTTGACAAAGTTGGTTCCATCCACTTTGTCCTAATTCAATATGCGATCACTTTAAACAATGTTTCTGTGTGATTTCGCCTTTAGATTAAATTTTAAAATAACGCACGGATCCTCAGCTTAGCAAAGAACAACCTGACAGACAAATCTTCACACATTTTGCCTTAGGAACTGAAATAGCTCAAGCACGACCAGAAGAGAATCTATTAGAAGACGGTTTGCAAAATTAGCTTGACCTTCTTAGCTGTAAGGATAATGCTTATCCTCCAAGACTCACACAGTACACAGAATGCACATAATAGCTGTCATGGAAAGTGCAAATAGAACCAGACTCACAGTTTCTGTATGTAGGACAGATTTTTTTCCCCCTTTTTCGTGAAAATCGAGTCCATTTGAAAGATAGGACAACCTGTTTTTAATTGAGTTTCCTCTAGATATTAAATTTTACAAATTATGAGAAGAAGTCTGATACGTAAAATCATTACGGAGTTTGACTTCCCCCCCCCTTCTTCCCTTGCAAAGACGTGAGCTATTGCATCTACGGAGTAAAACTGCGTCCAAAGTAAATATTCAGTCTACTGCCTGGATAATCGGAGATTGAATTCCAGCCAAAAATAAGCCTCGGTGCTGTCTGATTTGAAAATCCGCAAACAGGATCTTTGAATCTTAGATTAGAAAGAATTAGAATAAGAGATTCCCAACATGTCACTGAAGTGACAGCCCCTCTGTCCTGAGAGCAGGAAGAAAACACTGCACACACTGCCCTGCTGTTTGTTTCTACAAACACTTCCACCACCGTCCCGCTGTAAGCTCAGGGCACTTACCTCACCTCTAACCGATTTGCAGTGACTAGTGTTGTTTTGTTCATGAACAATCTGTTCAAATGAACAAATTATATGAGTGAACGAGCCAAATCAAATCATCTTATTAACTAATATGTTCACTTCTCAGTTCCGATAAGGTCAGCGTGAGGCTGCCGGTCGGGTGGATCATCTGTGACTCAGATGATTAAGATTCCCTCAGTGAGAAACACACTTTCTTCCCTATATTCATTAAGCTACATGAAACAGTTTTTAAAACGTTCTTAAACGTTGTCTGATATCATAGCAGCTAATGCTAGGCTAAGGTACAAAATAGCTTTCTTTGTCACGCTGTGGTCAGTGGTAGCAAACCGTTGGCACTTTTAAACAATAATGTGCTTAAGAACATTTGTACGACTTACAGGATCCCCAAACATGTCAACACTGGCAGATGTGACATCAAACCTGACGTGCATCTCTCAAAGTCGTCCCAAAATATTTCAAGATGCATTTTGACTAAATGAAAACTAAATTCGGTGTCTGTGGTGACTGACTGGTGGATTAAGAATCAGTTGTCCAAGGTGCAATTGATTTATTGATTTCTCATTAGAAGAATAATCAACCTGACAGAAATGCAGTGTTTTCTTTTTCTTATTTGCTGCTTCCCGTTTTTTGCAGTTTATTACTTTTCATTATTCTTTCTTTTTAGCTGAGTGCCAAGAACTTTGTGAGTTTCTTAAATTAAGTATTTTAACTGCAAGGTAAAAAAATTTTTATTTTTTTTTGTTAATACATTCTTAGATTTTGGAGAGAAGTTTGTATTTATTCCATACATGCATGCAGAGCTTGCTGTTTGAGAAAGTCTGTCTATCTAAATCCTTGGTTATAATGTGTGGGAGATTAGAGTTGCCACCAGGCGATAGAAAAACAGAGCTGTAGCTATTACTTTATAATGTGAAGGAAGCCTATGCAGCTCCCTTTAGTCATGTCTTCTCCCAGTGGCGACCATTAGAGGGTTTTCAGCCTTTACTATTTTTATTTCATGTTTTTGTTTCTTCAAAACCAATGCAGTAAATGTTTAATATCAAAATCTGCTAGTGTTACGGTCTCAGAAAGGCTAAGACCTTAAACTTAGACACTATGTCTAAATAATTACATATTCCAGAGATTCTTATATCAATACTTAATATTGCAATTTACGCAGCAAGCAGAGCAATGTTGTCTTGTTTTTATTATAAGCGTGCTTAAGGCTAAATACACAACACAACGTCGAGCAACCCAGGAATTTAAATGGCTTCTATGAAGCATCAAACTCTCCAGTTTATAAAACAAAAGATTTCCCAAGTAGAACGGCTCTGATTGCTGCAGCAGAAACAGGAATGTATGAATCATCGTAGAGAAAAGAAAGGTTGCTACCTGGCCACATCATGTTTTTGTCATTCGATCTTGTTAACAATTTTTTTTTTTTTTTTTGCCAATCTTTGGCATTAGCAGGGCCACACTTGACACTAAAATGGCCAGAACGGGAACGCCCACCAAACTGTTTGAATTTTAGGATTTTTGAGGTTTTCCATTTTGTGGCTTCATTGTTGTGGTGAGGACCGATATAAAAGAAAATCTAGTTAATTAGAGGGGTTGTAATGACTTAATTATGATTAATTACACTTATCAAACACCAATATTTTCCAAATCATTAAAAATAACAGTATAAAAAAATTCACTTTGATGTTACTTTCTGTCGGTTTTGATGCACTAACTTAGTGGCACAGAGACTTGCTCTCATAACAGAGGAAATCATTCGATTTAAATAAGGAGACTGCATAGCTGACCTAATTATTAAGCCTAAATAATAAAGACAACAAACAGGTTTTCTGCGGGTTGCCCTCCTGCTTGACTGTTTTTAACTTAATGAAGAAAACATGACTTTATGGGGTATATTACACGGTACTCTCCATCTTGGAGTCTGGGTCCATCACCCAACACAGTGCCTACACACTTGTAGCAGCTCTGGGATCTAAAGCTTATTGTGGAAACAGATGCTGGCAGCCCCTTACCTCACTGTCTCCATGGTTCTAATTAATGACAGGTCCTGGATGTTTTCCTGTTTGCATATAAAATCCTACTAAAAGTGCCTTGACATTTTGCTACAGAGTTATGCTGCAGAGTAAGCAGCCCATTGCTTGAATGATACCATGTGCTGCCTTCCCTCCTCCCCGTTTTGTTTTTCCCCCCAACTTCACTGGAAGATAATATCACTCCAACCAATTTTCCAAGTCGGTTTATGTCTTTGAAGGATGCAGAAAAAAGCACAGTTGATGTGTCGTGCATGTCAAAGCAACAGGAAGAGGAAATACCGGAAGATGGCGAGAGGCTCCCAGCTGGCGGAAACACGGCGCGGCTACGTCATGGTGCGTTCACTGTTAGCTGTAAGTCTTCAAGTTGATAAAAAGTCACAAGTCGTTCCTGCGGAAAAAATAAATAAATCCCATCAGTTGACTTCAAGATAAGACTTTTTTCTTGGTTGAGTTTTGGGAGAATTCAATTTAATACAGGGAATGTTTTGAAAGTTTTTATTTTTTTTAAACATTGATTTCATTTGGCTATAAGGGACGAAAAGTCAACAGTGATCTATTTCAAGCTCTTTAAATTCCTCTTTAACATGAATTATTCTCAATGAAGACCTGAGCGTTTACTCGTTCAGTTAACCAAATTAGTTTTCTGACTTGCCAACGTAAGCACCTCTGAGATACAAGGCAGACTTTCCCTCCATTATGATCAAGTGCAATTGGGGACAGTAAACAGAGTTTGAGAATATTGGAAAAGATGAGTTCTCCCCCACGGTGATCACACAAGCTGTAGAAGATGCTGCAGTATCTCATTACGAGCCGCCCCCAACCTGTCCTCAATCTGTTTTTCATTCTTTCCAGTGAACCCACTTTTTTGTCTCACAGGTCTCAGGTTTGTATGTATTTCTAATCTGAGAATTTCAGAGGGAACATGCTTCCACACAGATGTCAAAACTCCTACCAGTGACAAATTTGCTCATCTGAATCGCAGTGAGTTCACATCCCTGCATGCCTCTGCTTTCAAGCTGAACATTAGGTTCTGGCAGAATTTTGTAAACCTACATTCCTGTTTCTCCCCCCTTCTTCT
Organism: Xiphophorus hellerii; assembly: GCF_003331165.1. Lineage (NCBI taxonomy): Eukaryota > Metazoa > Chordata > Actinopteri > Cyprinodontiformes > Poeciliidae > Xiphophorus > Xiphophorus hellerii. The sequence continues at coordinate 7,942,191 of NC_045682.1, forward strand.
TTGTTTGCTTTGCTGGAAGCCTGAAATCATAACCCTGCAGGCTAATTATTATTCTTAGTACCTTGTGAGATTGACAGGCATTGCAGGCTGCGTACAGCTTCAAGCTACCACATGTGGTAGAGCAAATCTTTTGCAGCTTCCTTCTAGTACTCTGTCTGCGAGTTGTGTCAGAAGGGAGAAAATTTGACTTAAATTAGATGCTTAAAAATATCGTGGATTTAAACTTATTTTGACGGGTCGATCTGAGTCACGTTTTTTTTTCTTTTTCTGAGTTGTTTATAAAAACCATTTGCCTACCACCCTGTAAAATGAGCAGATACCGAGCGTACTTTTCGAGCGTCACGCATTCTTTCCTTTTACAGACACACTCCAATGTGTTATGTCGTATTGCAATTGCAATCTGTTGCCAATTAGAAACATGTTATCAATCTAAGGAGATGCAGATAATAGCATTGAGTCATTGACTCTGCAGCGTCCCATCTCCTGGGTGAGAGTGGACAGAAACAAGAAGAAACCTCCAGCAGCACCACGCCCAGTTTGAATGTATTTTTTTTCATTTAACCATTATTTGACCATGACGTCCCTTGAGATGAAATCTCTTTTCAAGGGAGAACTGGCCCAAGATACATTATCTCACATGGAAAATACTCAGATCGCACACAAGCACAAACAACTTAATATGTGACAAGAGCTTGTTGAAAAAAGGGCTGGATATGATAAGAGACAATCTTATTAATTAGAGACTTTGTAATTCATAATCTTTTCTATTTTTCTTCAATACAGATACATCACACAGTATTACACATTTTTAAGCTTTTGTACACTAGATTCAGAAATAGGCATATGGCATATGATTTTTACTATGATCATGTACTGTAGTCTAACTCGACTAATTCCTGTTTCACACAGCGAGATCTTAAAGGAAGGATGTTAGCAGCCAGCCTGTTGGCTGAACTTAGACACGTTGCTTTGGAGATCAAATAAGGCGGTGACCACTCAGTGGAAACCAGTCAAAAGTCAACAAACATTAGCAAGAAATAGCTGCGGTGTGATTACTTTCTGTAGGTTTACTACAGGCTGTGCTTGCTGCTCTGCTTAAGCAGCCTAGACCCACAGCAGCATGACAGCAGAGATAACTCCGGAAACTTAAACCTCTTTAAGATTTTTTTAAGAAGGAAAGTTTTCAGCCTACTTTTGCAAAACTAGACACAGTGTCTGCAGTTCATGGAAACTGGAACGGCGCTTCTCCATGTTTGGTTCTAGTTCTGAGGATGCCACTCTGATGAGAAATTACCTATTGAAGCAAAGAAGTCCCTGTTCTTCAGGTAAGACTTGAACCGGTCAAGAGAGTCCGACCCAGCTCTCCAGCTCTAATACGTCATGGTCAACAGTGTCAACATGCTCCGCTGATGTCCAGCAGAACCAGCACTATGGTTGCCCCACTCTCTGTATTTATGTGGATGTCATTGAACACTTTGACAGGCGTAGTCGCTGTACTGTGGTGAGCACAGAAACTGGACTGAAAGGCATCAAAGCGGTATTTCGTTTGTAAGAAACTAGAAACCGTGGCAACAGTTTTTTAATGATTTTGCTGAAGAAAGGAAGGTTGGAGATTGGCCTGTAGTTCTGCAGTATTGATTTCTCCAGATTTTTCTTCACAGTCATCGGTGGGACGTCCGTGTTTACAATTCATTCAATATGTAGCGCAACCGAAAAGCGCTGACTTTCAACAGGCCAGGCAATAAAAGTAGACCATAACTATTTTCATTTTCAGTCGGATATTTAACAGTTTGCCGCTCCACTGACAGGCATCGTCATTTATCATTTATCTCCCACAGCTTTAAAATTGTTCATAGCTCTATTAGCTGCACTGTTTCAGGGATCAGGAACGTTTCACTTTTTTACGTTTAATATGACATGGTTGTTAAGTAAGGTGTGCAAATATAAATGATCCGTCTTGTGAGAGGTGGTGATGAGTGTACTGGGCAAGAGGGAGGGACAATGTTTTGAAACCAGTGGATTGGCTGCAGCTTGCTACACTGAATCGTATTTCTCCTCTTAGTTTATAGTCTTGCAAACTGCACATTGCAGGATCTATATTTACCGTTGGACATTTTAAAAACCTCATGTATTTTGCAAGGAAAGTGTATCAGACTGACTTTATGATCTGTGGGTGAAATCTTTATCAAACTCTTTGCCTCTGACATTTTTTAGGTCAGATTTCCTCTGACTCAATTAAAGCAGTTAAACCTTATATTGGATTTTGCTTCTTCGGGATCCTCTGAAGCATATCTATCCTATTAAGGAATTCCACAGGGTTATTTCTGAACCACAAAGTTGAAAAGTTTCCAACTGCAGGTTGAAACGGTGTGTTCACAAAAGCTCAAAAATACTCAGTCTGAGGTTAAAATTTATGGGGTTGTTTTTTTTTTTTTCAACCTTCATTGAGGCAGACTACCAACCAAAATATTTCACATAAACGAATGACTACTGAAGAGTTTACATAATGGAAATATTATCTCTCACATATTTTATGCTGAGTGGGAAAGCGCTGAGGTTTTGCTGCTGTTTTTGGTGTTTAGATCTGTGGAGCGTAAAACGGATGTTCTGGTAGGTTTTCATGACAGAATCGCATATAGACCTTGATATGGTAGAAAATAACTTTTAGGCTTGCCTCCCACATTCTCACATAAGTATTTGAAATATTTCCTTTTGTCTTTACAAAGTTTGAGTCGTGCAAAACAGAAAAAAAGGGCAGTCGGTATGTTTCTCAATGTGTAACACTGACGTTTGACTATCTCTGTCTCGGTCTGCTGGTGAAGCTTTTTGGTGTGATTGGAAATGCTGCTCCTCTCCAGTTGTCACATTTGGCCAAGGTTTCCTCTTCTTGTGCCTCCAGCCACAAAATACACACTCACCATGGAGTCGGCATGTCTGGTGTCTCTGGAATCACCGAGCTCACCAATACAAATTTACCACTAATACTCATTTTTTACAGAGCAGCACTTTCTAACATCAATTTGCCTAGAACAAATTGATAGTCTTACCTGAAAGACTAAGTTTGCTCCTGTCTTTGAATTGGCCAGTTATGATGTTTTTTTTTTAAAAATTTGGCTATGATCAATCATGTACTTGTGTGAGAGTATGTGTGCATAAATAATTCATGCTGCTGAACAGAATGCTATGGCTATAAAATATCATCAATGACTTTTTCTGTTATTTGGCTTTTAAAAACAGACGAGATGAAGATTCAGAGTCAGCGGTTTCATATACTTATGACAATGACTTATCAATATCTATCAATCAGCTAAAGATAAAAAAAAATTAAGGACTAAATTATATGACATTCTGCTATTCTTAAAACACCTGATAAAAATCATCTGCAAGAATAGGAGGCTTGAAAGAATCAATCCGCATAAGACACACACTGCCCAGTCTGGATTAAATAAAAATTGGTGTGCTATTAGCAATAATGGAAGGCTTATTAATCTACCACCAGCCCTACATAATATGGGGCTGAGGCCTGGGGCAGTTTTGGGCCTGCTCTTGATCCCGGTGGGGGGCCGCTTGTGCTCCTAGCAGGGGGTGCCTCCGGGGTGTCCCTAGCCTAGAGGGAGCTGGAAGCCATGTTGGCTGGGTTTTATTAGAACAGGAGAATGAAGTGGAGGGGAAACAGCGTTGGAAGGGAGAGGGGTTGTTCGGTGGATGCAGTGTTTAGGTTGTTCCACCGTGTGGGGCAGCTGTGGGTTTTGGGAGGGCTGGGTGCACCTGTGGTCCTGCTTGGTCACTACTCTGGTCTGGCCTGAATTCCCTCAGACTGGAAACATAAAATGCTGCAAATTCCCCACTAGGGGGAGTAGAACAACAAATTGTCTAACTAAAGACCATAGATATATTTCTATACCTATGGAAAAACGAGATGTCACGATTTCGATCAGTGATTCCGAAATTGGTCTTGAGGGGGCCTGACCAATTGCAGGTTAGGCGCTGTATGAGTAAATGAAAAAATAATTCTTGCACACAGCGAGCATAACCAGGGTTGGATACAGTTTGAATTGGATCGATTCTATTTCCAAGATTTCAGATTCCTTGTGATTCTGGAAGGAAGAAATTATGTGCTTTACTTCATGTCTTCTTGAAACATTTACATTGTTATTGAACATCAGAATATTTACCTAGATAATATTACCTACTCCTACACCTACTTACACCTTATCCACGTGTTTACAGCATGTTTTGCCATTTGCTGTGCACCTATTTAGACTGTAGAATAGTATAAAGGCTAACTTATATCATTTTTAAACACTAACTTTTTAAAACACTGATGCCAAAAACCGGCCCTAGCTGACTTTTTCTTCTCTCAGACATATTTGTTGTTTTTTGTTTATAAGCTTAACCCTTTAATTTTTATAAACTTAGTGTGTACAGAGTGTGTCATGTTGTAATTTAATAGTATTTATGTTTGAAGTTAAAGTTTCTTTGAGCTGTTGAACTGTTTAGAATATTATCACCTAGCAACCCAAGCCTCATTAGATGCCCTGCAACACTTGTGGCTGTGCCTCTGATGTACCTAACCACACCTACACTCATGGAGGAAAACACATGAACAATAAATAGCCCTTACAATTATGTCCTCACTGATATAAAGCAGTATTTAACAGGTTTGCCATCACATTGCCAGAACAGAGGGTCAGGGATGGACAATTAGGCTTTATTTCTTCAGCAACTTTCTCAGTGTGATGCAAGTTTCCCCTCTTGGTACAAAGAAGTATAAACACCTTGGAAATTGTGTAAAAAAAAAAAAAAGAATATAGAAACAACCCATCTTATTTGTATGTGACTATAAAGGAAATAATTGTTGGCAAATGCAGTATTATGGGTTTCATATAAGTGGCAACGACGCGGAACAGTTCCGAGTAAAAGATAAAGTGTGAATAAAACAAAACCTATAATCATTCAGAAATGTTTTTGAACTAAGCAATAGAGGTGTTGGTTTACAATTAGTTTGTTTCAAACCTTTGATTCACACAAAAATGTATTCCTGTTCATAGTTTGAGGTCTGGAACAGCACTCAAAGCGGTGAAGAACCTTGTTACCTAAGAGACAGATGTGCTTCTGAAACATTTATTTTCAGCGCCCTATACACACTCATATTCTTGCTTGAAGCTTATTAACCATGTTTTTCAGCTGCCTGGCATTAATGTGCGAGAGAAACGCAGCCGTCTGAAAGGAACACCTCCATTTTAATCCTCACACCTCTCTTTCCTCTCTGGTCATGTATCAGCTTCGCTTTGCCTAATAGCCTTGTATATATCAACGTTCTAGGTACGTGTTTAACGTTGTTTCCTCCTAGACTTGAACATGTTAGATGTGTTTTTTTTTGACTCAAACTAAGATCCTGATTTTCTTCCAACCAACACAATATGTTATTTTCAATATGTTATTTTCAACATGTCCCCAAAAATAAGAACTGGTCTAGGGCAAATACAATGAGCTCTGTCCTCAGTGCCTCATTTAGGAACCCCTCCCCTAATTTTAGCCCCAATGTAGAAAAGACGCGTTGGTAGCCAAGTGCCCCCCTGTAGCAGAAGTTCAATGTTTGAAGAACTCATGATCATAAAGCTTCATCTAAGATTTATAAACTTAATTCAGAGCTTAAGTTTGTACTTTTTTGTGTTTATTTATACATTTTTGTTGAAACAGAAGTTTAAATAGAGTGTTTCTCCACACTGTCCCATGATTGCCAATTTGGTTTTATCTGGTTTTCTCTTGCCAGATTGCATTTTATTTGCAATCTGGCAAATGAAATGCCAGATTTTATTTGCATTTTATTTGCAAATAAAATGCATTTATTTGATGCAATAAAGTCAAATATTTTAGCAGACTGAGAATGACAGCAGACTGCCATTACAGTCTGCTGTAATTTGCCTGTAATTTGCCATTACAGTCTGCTGGCATTCTCAAATAGTTTGTTTCTGTTGCCACAAAGCTAACAAGTTTTGTCTAAAAAATAAAAAAAAATCCCCCATTAGTAACTGTGTTTTTAATTATCAGGAGCTCTGAGCTGTATAAAGTTGTTGCTCTGCATCAATAAAATTTAGTTTGACTCAATGTGACAAAACGTCCACTCAACTAACTGAAAGAAATGATCTGTGTTATTATTCTAGCTACACTTCCATGTATGGTGATCATAGAAAAAAAAAAAGTAGGACATGGCAAGATTTCCCTACATTTTTTAATACTTAAACTGAGAAAACTGCATTTGCATAAACAAAAGTTATGAAATGTGCGCATTATCCTAAGCACGTTTCCTTTGTACATCCCAATCAGTGCGGAATTTATTGTAAATGAGGGAATATTAGACTCGGGGGGAAAATCAACGTCACATTACGTCAGTTGGACGAGATTCTAAACGAAGTTGAGAAATGCAAAAACATTTGGCTTGGCAAGCTGCCTTCCAGCATTAGGGCGAAACGTAAGACAAGTGACCGGGGCAGCGTGTGTGAAACTGTCAAAGCTTTCGGGCCAAAGCAGCACACGGCCACTGCAATAAAGAAACAATGGCCTGAAATAAAGGCTGAAACGAAAATGGCTCATAACCAAAGTGTGGCGAAAGGAAGCGTAGGATTTACGGGGTGTTGATGAGGCATTTCTGTCATTACGCCTTTGTTTGTTCACACGACTACTGGAAATACAGAGACTGGCAGGAGCTTGTTAATCTTCTGACTCTGTAGTTTAACACTCAAACAAAAGAAAGTCACTAACTTCAATGGTCCAATGAGGAGACGATGATATCTTTATAGATTTCTCTTATTGCACATAACAGCAGAGTTTCCCTCAGTATGTTATAAGCCTTTTGGGCCACCAGGCTTTATTTGTGACCCCACCAGGCTTAACATTGCCAATTTATCTTAGGTTTTTCTAAATTATTGCATTTTTTATAGTTGGTGTTTAGGTGTTAATCTTCCAGTCTTCCAAAAATGCATAACTATCAAGTAATATTTACAAATTTCCTGTCAATTTCAAACATTTTTGTACTCAAAAACATGGCAACCGGCTGGATGACTACCATAGTGCCCCGAGCAACCGGGCTTAGCGAGTTTTCTGGGGGGAAACCCTGAACAGGGATTCAGATTATGACCATCAGGTGAGTTTATCTGTGAAGAAGCCATCTATCTTGTGCTATTAAAAAAATTAATCAATCACACACTGTATCAGGCCACTCAGAAAAATTGTGCATTTGTGCTTCACATATCGTTTGCGCTCTGATTAAATAAAAATGTGTCCCGTTAACATAAACTCCTCATGCGGCCGTGCTATTTAGCAACATGCTGAAAAGGTGAAGGCCAGCAGCTCCCTGTAATTTGTGCTTTGATTTTGGCCTGTTTGAGAAAGTTGAAGGATTTATAGGTAATTGAATTCCTGACCTGGGTTTAGAAAGCTTGATGTGGTTGAGGGTGTTGTGAGAAACGTACGTATATTTCATCATCTGTTTCTGGTGTATAAAATATTTGCACATCATTAACACTTTTCCAGCCTAACTACTAAGTTTTGCCGATGGGCAAAATTTCTCAGTTCGTTATTGATGTGTAGAAAACGGTGAAGACAACCTTTATGTGTTTTGACACTCTTCTTACCTGAGGCCCAGGAGTGAACGTGTGGAGCAACAAGCTTTCAGCTTTGGTCATAAAGACGAACATTAAGTCTTCAGTTTGTGCAATAAAGCTTAAAGTAAGAGGGAAATGCATTTATCAAGAATTTACCACCAAGAAACAACTGCTTTTATTAGGAACATTCACTAGAGGAGATAGAACAACATCACGGCTCTGGTTTAGGTTCAGTAGTTAGAATTTGTCCTTTCTGTGTGTAGTGGTTATAAAACTACTTTAGATAAATAAAAAGAAAAAAAGCGATAAGCAAAAAATAATACTGTTTTGCAGTAGTAGTTTAAAACACCCCCCACCATAATTCATTTCCCTATCCCAGTAAAACTAAGTAGTCTGTGATTGCAGATCTAGTGATCTACGATCGATTACTTTGGTCTAGCAAGTTAAAAACTACAGACCGATACAGTTAAGGGATGCACAGGTTTAATTGAGTTTAAAATGTATTTTCTTTAAAGTTACTTTTCTGGTTATGTTTGTATATATTATTTAGAGAGTTCAACCGTCTTAGAATTTAAGTCTTGAGAGTTTGTTCACTGATCGTGTCTCGATTGGTTTCGTCTGAATCGGTGCGTTGCTTCTGCTCCTCCATTACAAACACTGGAAGCGAAAGGAGTAACGTCGTGTGCGTGTCTGTTTTCATTATTCCCCTTTGGAACAAGTGCACATCCAAAAGTATTATGCGTTAAAATAATACTTTTAGCTAATAATCCTAACTAAGAAATATCTAATAACATCAAATTCAGTGCACCTGAATGGGATAGTAGAAATACTTTTAATTACAATGAAAAGAAACTCCACTTTTGGTACAAACCAGTAACTCACAAAGTTGTGGAGTTCAGTCCTCGATTTGTTAATGTCCTGTCATTCTTTTTTTTTTTTTTTTTAATTCAAGCTGCTAAAGAGGCTTCAGTAAGGAGTTCATTCAACTAGAATTTTCATAAACCCAATGAAATCCCCCGGACAACAGCTGATCTCCAAGTTGGCTAATGTTCCGCAGTTAAATAAAAGCGTTAAAGGGCTCGGCATGCGACACTGAGAACACAATGAACAGCTTTCAGCGGCTAACAATGAATCTGTGTGCTCCATTCTTTACGGTTTCTCTGGCCTCCCCGTCATTTCTCCTAAAGAGACGGATCTCTTTTAAAAGGGTTCACTGAGCACAGGCTGGCTTTCAAATGTAACCATCGAATATCAGCGTGATGCAAATGACGGAAAGTATATCTCTAGATAAATTTGCTGAGGGTCGACCACGTGCTGTGTGGGCTTCTTTAGAAGCCGGGCGAAATCAAGGGGAGAGTTGGATGTTCGATTATCCTGACATGGCACCTTGTTTGTATTATTGATCTTCTCCGGTTGCATTTCAACGTACGAAGTACTCAGGGAGTCTTGCAAGGAACAGAAAGTTTTGAACAGTTTTCCTGTACTCAGTTTGCCCAACTTGGCCTGTTTCAATGAAATGTTTCTTCGTATTCTCATCGAACGTGTCCCAACACCGTTTTATGGATTTCAGAATTTATAAGGAAATTTGATTGAAATGATTAAGAAAGTCCTCCACATCTATTGTCAAAACAATGTCAAGTCATAGTATAACATGTAATCATATAAAGGAATTAATTATGTAACGTTAAGCACCGTTAGGACATCAGAGTTCGGGCTGCAGCCCAACACATTTATTCTTTATTTGGAGTTTCCTCTTTTTGCAAAAAGTCAGCTGCCAGATTAACCGATCGAAATATTAATCCAATGCTTTAAAAATAATGTTATTCAGATTAAATTGAATGCAATAAAAAGTTTTTTTTATTTTTATTTTTTAAAGTAAACAAACAAACGCGTTTCTCATGGCCAGATCAGAATTAAACAGCCTTATTAGTTGTGGAATAAAGCACTTAAAGATCATTGTTATAATTGGTTTAATAGAGTGACGTTCTCTTCTAGATGGCAGGAGATCAAGTGGCTTATGAGCGAGATGAGGGAGTTTTCTCAAAGACTCAGAGCGGTTTTCTTCCATGTCCTTTGAAAAATAACCTCTAAAGAAGAGGATGAGACACTGATGACTCTTCTGTTGTCGTTGTTGCCACAAGTTGTTAAGCTCTCTTTTCAGAAACGTTGCAGCAACTGAATCATGATGCCTTCTGGCAGCCAGGAGCATCTATTGTCCCTCCTGATGGAGTCTAAAATCCACTTACAGACAGAGAACCTTCGTCTGAGGAGAAAGAGCCCCGCTCTTCACGGTTATGGAACGACAGTGATGAAGATGAAGTCGACGAATACCTGACTGTCAGAACTAATCTTTTATGCAGAACTTGGATTATGTGTGAATGCATTGAATGTGTAAACCTCATACGGTGGGAGTTTCTCTTTTTCCCCCTCTGTTAGTCAGTACAGTTCCGTCTACGTTGGGGTTTTTCTTTTCCCCATCAGTCTGGTAGATGGTAAATGGCCTGTACTTGTGTAGCAAATACAGGTACACATTCACACTGTGATGGTGATAAACTGCATTGTAGTTTATCAGTCTTATGAAATGAAATAGATTATTTTCCTATTGGTTTCAAATCTATCAAAATTCAGTTGGAAGAGTAGATTATTTTTTATCTAATCAGTGTTGTATTACGGACATAAGAATACCAGCTTTCACATCTGGAAATGAAATTATATTGCAAGTCAAATCAGCAAAGGAAATAAATGTATTCATCATCACAATAATATACCTTAAATAATTAAGAGAAGGAATAAAACAAAACCTCAGAAACAGGACAACGGATTATAGTGTTATAATGTCATGCCCTTGCCTGAATAAATATATTTCGATAGATATTGATATGCAGCGTAGGATAAATATTATTTTGACCTTTGTAGTTTGGTTACTAGGTAGCGATTAGATATTGCGTGACTCTTGGCCTGGGCCGTGTTCTGACAATTCTCAATCAGCAGAACTTGGTCCCCAGAACTGGGAAAATTACACTGAACTTTTTTTTTTCTTTAACGTCTTTTATTACATTTCTTAGAAGATGAGAAACCCAGAGACAAATTTGAAAGGCTAGAGCGGCAGCCTGGTCAAGGTTTACTGACTAGCACTAAAACAACCGGAGAGAACAGACAAGAATGCATCTCTTTCAAAAGTCACTAGGGACATAATTCATGCAGGCAAGTTAAAAACTGTTCCCAAGAAAAAGCCAGGTGGACTCTGAGAAGCACTTGACCCTCAGAATGAAGGAAAGGAATAAAATATCTTATCATGAAGCACAAATATCAGACAAGCCGGGCGTTTTACTTTTTTGCAGAGAGTTAGATTAAACACTGCGATAAACCAAACTGATGCGGTCTCTGTGCAGGACAGACAACATGGCAATGGTTCCATCGAAATTATAACTACAGCTAGATCGCCTGACTTCACAGAGTGTGTGACTGACGATGTGAACCTCTGTGTCCACAGCACCTGGATCACCAGTGAGCTAAAGGAACTGTTAAACAGGAAAAAGCTCCTTCAGGGAACGGGACGGGGAACTACTAGGGTAAACAGACGCAGCTCAAAGTCGAGATTAGAGACAGCAGGAAGGTGAATGTGCAAACAAGGATTTTACATAAATCAAAAAAAAAATATGGAGAACTGTCAGCATCCTCTTCATGATCGCCATTGTCGTAGCAATGGCTAATGGATGAATTCCCAAATCGGTTTGTCTTGTGTACAGTTTTTATGCTTTCCTCATCAGAAAACAAATCCGAACATTTGACTGAAAAGTGGCAAACCTTTGAATATGTTTAAAAGCAGAAGCAGTCACTCATAACGGAGTTTTGACTACAGTCTGATAAATCCAGGCAGCTGCGTCCTTGCATGATGGTCTGAATGAAAATCCGAAACTAAAATAAGTTAATTTTATTTTCTCAAAATCACAGTGGAAAGTTCTTTTCATTTTATTTCTCTTTTTGAACTATTTGTGTCTGCTTTAAAAAGAAAAATCCAAAAGTGAATGCTTGAAGGTTTTTGCTTTGTTGAATAAAATACACTTTGTGAATTTTTTTCGAACCATTGTTTCAAAAGAACTTGTGCTGCCTCATTTTTGATTAAAGATCTATTATTACCCAACTGCATATGCACAGACGAGCAAAAGATGAAAGCAGATAAAGAAAAAAAAACTGTTTATCGCGCAAGTTCAGACGGTATAACATTCCAACACCTTTTAATTGATGGGGTTTTAAGTACTTTATATAGGATTTTACCAATTTTACTTGACAGACAGTAATTTTTTTATAATAATAATTTTGAAACTGATTTCGATTGGGTTTTTTTCCACATGTGGTTCCAATAAAGGTACAAATTAAACCCTTGAACTGAGACTGTGCTGTCTTTTAAATTATTAGAGCAGTTGAGATAAAACGAAAAAAACAAAAAAACAAGGCTAAGCTAACTTTTTGTGAGCAAACTTGGAATTTGAAACGGGACCGTTTTAGTACTTTACTAGAACTGGCAGCTTTAGTGTTGCGTGCATCTTGGGGGATCTGCATACATTTAGGCTGTATTAGTATCTCCAGTCTGTTCATGCAATCCCAGACTGACTCCACGGTGTTGAGATCAAGACTCTGTGGTGCCAGACCATCTGCTGCATTTCTTTTTGCAGCTGAAAATAATTCATCTCCATTCTGAGTGAATTGGTCGGATTTGTTGTTGTTTAGTCCAATCCTGTGAATTAGTCATAATATTGAGCCTTGGAAAAGCGTCAGAGGAACCAATTTTGTTTCGTTTCTTTCTCCTTTTTAAGCTGGACTCTTGATATCTTGAGTCTTAATGAGATAACCTGTATAAATAGATATACAGGCTACGATCGGCCGATCTCATGACTTAATTGAAATATGTATGGAAATACCTGAAGATCAGTGGGCAGATACAGCAGTCATGTGGTGTAAATTATATGACTCATTAGAAATATTTAAACTAAGAATCTTGATGTCTTCATTACCACATTCAGCTGCTTTAGTGCTTTTTTCCCCTTTATGTACACAAAAATGGCATATTTACATCTAATTTAGGTTATGAGTCGAACAAACACTGACTTGTGTTTATATAAGGTCTATTTATAGCCTCAGCATCAACATCAGGTGTCCTTCTCTGTTGAAATATTTCTCCTAACAGATTACTGCGTAGGCAGAATAGGTTGAGATCAACACATCAGGGGTAACGTCAAGAACGTCACGGATTAGCGTTGGTCTTGTTTCCTGAACCTAAGGTGTCGTCTGGCAGGTGTGGGGCTTTGCACTGAATATCAAAACCAAGATGTAACGTTTGATATTTTATTTGATATTCGGTCAATTGTTGTCAACTGAAGTGTCTCCAAAAGGCCTCAATTAAAGATGTCGTTAAGCTTTTTCAGAGTTTGCTCATTTGGTAAAAGGGAAAAAGCCGGAACTCTTGAGACTGCTCCAAGAGGTTTGTGAAAACCTTTATCTATTTATTGGATCTCTTAAATTACTTTTTTTTTGGAACCTTTATCTATTTATTGGATAAAATTACATTTTTTTTTGCATGTTTTTATGTCTTAGGCCAGAACATGACAAAACCTTCACTAATGTATGTGTTGATTTTTTTTTTCTTTTCCAAATTATGCTCAGACTCTGACAGTTTCCTTCACAGGGACTCATGCAGGATCGTGCACTCAGCAGACTTTGACTAAAGGAGAGTGTCAGATTTGCAAAGCCACTTCAGGTTGTACAATTTCAAGCAAAAATGCATTTTTTTCTTGTAAAAATGAGTATTATTTATTTTACCAGAAAAAGAAGCAAGCAAAATTGAAATATAATAGTTAGTATACGTTCCCTGAGGCAATCATGGATGTCAGTTAGTTATTTAGTGACATCTTAAACTCTGCATATATCAAGTTTTTATTTTACTTTTTTTTTTTAAAACCAGGACTGTTTGGAGCGCTCCATTAGCTTCCCTATAGCCACACCAATCTTATCGCCTGTCAATAGCCGTGGACGTGAATTTCTGCTTTCATTACAGACTTTATCGAACGTTCTGCGTGCAGAACATCAGCTAAGCCTTTAATGAAGTCGTTCTATACATGGTTTGCCATCTGTAACAAAGCTCAGCTCTGTCAGCACGCTGGCAAATCCACACTCTACTTTCCATGCAGCAAGTTGCTCGTCGAAACGTCGACTGTTGCAGCGGACTCTTTGTTGCCGAGGAAAATACATTTCCGTGCACATTAAGCTTTACAATTTGATGTGAAGAGGCTCTGTGATGCTGTGTGAAATTAAAGCATTAGTAAAAGTTCGACGTGCAAATTTGGATCTGTGAATTAACAGACAAATGACTTTGCTGAAGGATTTCCTAGAAGGTGAGGGGGAATAAAGACAAAAAAAAGAATGAGGTAATTCAAATTATATGGACTCAATCTTTGTTTTTGAACAGAATATATTAAAAACAACACAACTAATCAATTTACAGTTCAGTTCATCGCAGTGCAGTAAATTTGAGCGTACGGACTAATCTGATTATAAATGAAACTAAATTATTTGTTTTTACAATCCCTTTTATACAATCTTATTCAAGTAAAAAAAAAAAAAACAGTCCAGTTTTTTCATTTCATCTTATTGTATCTGCTGTGGGGCGAAGCTGCACAGCTGGCAGCACTGTTGCCTTAAAGCAAAAAAAAGGTTGTGGGTTTAAATCCCACCATGGAATGTCTCTGCACGCAAAGACCCCTGGAGGTCTGAACCAGCCCGCGGGAATCTGCAAGAACGAGCGATTACTGGCAATAGATGAGCGCATCCGACTTTAAAACTACGGCTGCATGTAGTCAACTCCCATACGCGCAGATGCGGTCACTTTAATCAGAATCCTGTCCAGCGCAGTAAATATATCGGACTAATGTTCAGAAAATAGCTGCTATGGTAATGGCCTAAGAAGGAAAGGACCAAATAAGTGGATATGCAGTCGGTGAAATTATCCAGTGAGCGCAGATCAGTGAAGTAAGAAATGGAACTGTAGCCACCACACTGCATAATCACTTCATTAAGACTCAAGTCAGCTTTTCTGAGTTTGTTTTTGAAAATGGAGTGGAGTTGGACGGCGAATGGGGTTAGAAAGACAAATCAATGGGGGGATTAGCACAAGAGGCCAGATGGTTCCGGGAGGCGGCTCAGACAGAGGCCCGCGCACCCGGAGCAGGAGAGGAGAGGTAAGCAGATGGCAAATGAGAGGCCTCATAAAATCATATTACCACTAGTGTTATCATTGTCATGATCACAGGTGCCATCTGCAATAAAGGCGCTTATGTCGAACACTGGTTGCTGAAGGTCTGGGGGATGACTGATGGGGAAGCAGAGCTTCGAAACTAGAATATTTACTTGTTTGATCTCGATGATGGTAATTACTGAGAAGAGGATTGTCTCACTCAGCAATTCCCAGTTGTCTTGGTGCTGATTAGAATCTGAGTGATGTGATGTTGTGCTGCAGAAGTAATTTAGTCCTCTTAGTCTGTCTACATATTCAGTTCTTTGGCATGTTTTACTGAGTTAGCATGCATCGCTGATAACTTAAGGGACTTTTGTAAACCTTGCTTTACTTCACCCTTTATTATAGGGTACATTTAAATTATTATTTTTTTAAAACATTGAGATTTCTCGTAAAACCTGCAGTACAAATGTACATGATCCCATTTCCTGTATGAATATTGATCCATGTGTGAGCATCCTTCTGTAACTCGGAGGAAACCATTTCCTAGAATGTCTCTTGTATCAACTCATCATTTAATCATCTGTCTTATGACAATTATGAGCTAAAAGCATATTTTCATTTGACCACTGCATTTGATAATTTGATGCCTACACTAAGGAAAGTCTTGTATCTTTAATTGAATAGAAACTAAACAATTTAAAATATATTTTTATAAGCATATTTTCATGAAAAAATATTTCTCAAGTTCTGTAAAAGTCAAAATAGTTTTGAAGGTGCTGACCAAGTCTCAGTATGGTCAGCATGTACAACCCCCCCCCAAAATCTGTCATTAAACGGAGCATTAAAGGCTCATATTTTATTGTTAGTTCCCATTAAACATTCAGTCTTTTAACATTAAAAGTTATCTAGCTTCTAAGTTATCAATAGCCGAGTTATTACAGATTAAAATGTATTTATTTATTTATAAGCGTTTATCCTGAAATTTACTTAAGGGTGGACGAAATGGGGGATTTGCTCTTGCAATGTGCTTCCTATCCACCCTGACCCTTCAGTCTCCTCCAGACTAGTGGCAGCAGCAATTAGCAAACACCTGGTTAACTGTGAGCCTGCTGAGCTCATCACGCAAACTACAACGCTCCTCAGATGGCAGTAAACGGCATCCTGGAGAAGCATCGTGATGACGATGTGCTGAACGCAGAGCGTTGTAAAGAGTAGGAGCTTAAAGAGACAGAAGCTGATTTCAAGACTATATAAAACATGAAAAAGACTCTGTGAAAAATGTGTTTGGGTGTATTTTTGATGCGACTCTGCATAGTTGCTTATCTTTTGCACACCAACTGTTTTAAGGACAACATTTTAAAGAGGCTTTCTCTCGGCCACTTTTCCAAACAAACCTTGTTCAGTCTTTTTGATTCTTCATGTCGTGAGCCTTCAGCATAGATTGGCTGACCTTACGGGGGGGGAAGCTCAGTGGAATATGAGCTGTAGGAAACGGCCACGAATGTTTTCCGCTGGAGAAGAATCCGTCTCGCTTTCACCGTCTCTCACTCGACTCCTAATTTTTTCGAAATGTCCGTCTGACCCTTCCTAGAACGATGGACAACAATGGCTTATGTAAGGTCACTACTGATGTCTTTAAGCCCTTTACATTCTGCAAATGCACGCCCCAATGCTACTGATGGGCAAATTGCCAAAATATAAGCTTTAATAGCGGTGCTGACAGCTGGTGATGATTGCTTTTTTAATTCACTTGACTAGCAGCACCTGGCTGCTTTGAACTTCCTTGTTTTCCATGGAAGCAGCCCCCATGGGCTTTTTTTTCCTTTCTTTTCTTCTTTTAGTTGAAATCCGTCTACCTTTGTTGAGTTTGGCGGTACTCGCGCTGCATAGTGAACACTTGCCTGGTAGTTTCAATCTGAAATGCTTATTTTCCCTCAGAGTTATTAGCAGTCTGTCTCGCAGAGGCAATCCCGTTTAAGTTCTTTCAAAGACTGCGGCACAAGTTTGTGAAGTGGCACGAGGAACTAATAGCTGCTACGAAGCAAACGAGTGGCTGTCGGCGGCTGAAGATTCGTGTGAGGTAAGGCAGTGAGGAATGCTTAGCTGCGCAGATGAAAAAGCGAACAAGATTTACAAAAAAAAGGGGAAAAAATGCGAGAGGGTAAAAGGGATTTCAAGATGAGGTCAGTTAAAAATAATGCACAGAGAAAACCCAGTTCATTCATAAAGCATCGATTCACAGCAAATGTCATTCTGATGAGTACCAGCTCCACTGAGTCTGGTCTGCCGATGCAGATTTTTATTCTAACTGTTGAATGTAACAAATATTATCTATACGGGAAGAGATTACTGTCGACTCCATTCTAGCAGGAAAGGCGGAGAATCCAACAGAAAATGAGATTATACGATTTCCCCTATTTATGCATTTTCCCATACATCCCTACACTTTATCTGAACTCAAAACAAAGTGCAAAACAATGTGCTATACCCCCCCACCCCCCTCCCTTCGGTGTTTATATATTACATAAACAAACAGCAGGGATTTATTGCATTTATTGAACTTGGACTAGCTGATCACTGGCCAGAGCCAATAACTTCATTTTGATTTAATCAGATCAGAGCGGTAGACGATCTGAAGGAGTCCATCTGAAGTCCCTCTTTCAATCTAATTATGTGGCACAGTGACTGTGAGCCACTTCAAATCATTATCGGTCAAAAATAATGACGCAGGCAACGAAAGCCCTGCCAAGAATCTTCCACTTACAAAATAATGTAGGGCGTGGCTGTTGTGAGAAGGCAGAAGGTGTCCAGCATGGCGACAAAAAAAAAAAAAAAAGTCACTTCCGTTGAATAGAAGTTTGTGTAGGAAGCAACAAAGTGAGACAGAGTTGTTCTGTTATCTGGATAATCATTTGTTTGGAGAAGAAAAGGCCAGCATTGACAAAGTGCCAAGAGTGACCAGAATGTGTGGGGTGTGGATTCACGTGCACTGCTAAATATCTGTGCTGCGAAGGAAGAGTGAGATTCAGTCGACATTAAGAAGCACTTTTCTCAAAAACGACGTACTGTTTTCAACTCTCTTCTTCGGTGTAGTTCAGCTGCGTCTGAAAAAGATCCATCAATCCCAACACCGGCGACATCCTGTTTGTGCCACTGGCAGAATTTCTGGCTGCACAGTGCTTTTGTCTGGGCTTCGGTGAAATGAAATGTTTCCTTTCTTGCGTCTGCGCTGGAAACAATGAGACAATTGTGTCATCAACAAAGGATTAAAAACTAGAACAGAAACATCAATCCATTTTTTTTTTTTGTTTGTTTGGCTGCCAAGACGATCTGCTTGCAGCGCGATGCATCAGTGACAGTGTAATGTCCATTACCGTGACAGTTTAAACACACCGAGAAAGAATACTGCACGTCTGCGATGGCTCTCAATCTGCTAGCGAATTTCCCACAAGGTGATCTTGAGAACCAAAGGAGGAAATTAAAAAGATGACACAAGCGATGTCTCTGCATGGCGCTCTGGCATTATGTATTCAACATATGCACGCAGAGGTTTCTTTGTACACCTATATGCTCTCGCAGTCTTATAACAGTTGTCAGTCATGATGGCCCCATATTTCCCTGAAGCCTCCATATGAAACACGACTGGGTCACGAGGAGCCGTCAGGTGGGTGTGTGTGTACAGGTGCACGCCACAAATCTGAGCGTGCAGTTCAAGCTGGCGCATATTAAGATATTTGTCATGTATTGCATTGAGGCTGTGTTGCGCAGCATTACAATGCGGATGGGGACTTCCTTTGATGAATAATAGAACACATTTATAGAGCCTTCCAGGGAGCCTAGATACCTAGCAGGAAAAAAAAAAGAAAAAGAAAATCTGTTGAAGGAAATGTTTGAGAGCAAAGTTTCATGAATAATTGAAAAGTTGTGTTTTTTTTTTTTTTAATTTGCATAATCTCACCTTCTTGAAGGTCACATCTGCTGTTGTTATGTTTGTGGCCTTAAAAATGGGGGAATTGAATTATAGCTCATTGCTTGGCTCGGATCAGTCGCTGCACCGAGAGCAGCGACTGCCTCCCGTTTATCAAAGACGACACGTTCTAGTAAAACATAGACAAGATGTCAGCGGGTGTCAGCAAAACCCGGAGTAAATCTGCGCTTTAGAAAAAAAAAAAGAAGAAAAAAAACATTTTTAGTTACAGATGGGTGGAGTTGAAAACTGAAGTCCCAAAGATACAACAGGAACGTCGGAAACGTACAGGAATTTGAATGATTTATAACGCTTAGAGTCTTAAACTCTTGAACTCTGATGTCTGGCGTATGTTTGTAATCCGTTTTTGCCTTTGACAGGCCCAGCGCGGTCGGGCCAGGGTTCAACTGACGGAGTTGTGAGACGTTCATTTTCGCTCGCCCCCTTCAAGTCACACCGAGCCAAGCTGCTGTGAAAACCCTCCAGCTGACGAAGTACACGTCACGGCGTTTTTGTCATATGTGTGGTTCACAGCAGCATGGTGCATGGCAGAGACCAATGACTATTTTGAGTTCACAAGTTCGGAGGAGGAGGAAATAATGATCGATCAGCTGAAACATCTCATTTTATTTTTCGTATTATTAATAGCCAAAAAAACAAACGTTTGCCCACTGAATCGGACTAGAACCGACGCAGCGGGAGTTCAGTTTCGGTCCAACATGACGTACTTTCTCACAGCCCCGGAGAATTACTCTGTTTCTCTGCATTAAACAAACACACTCACAAAATTCTGACCAATCAGAATCAGAATTTTGCTATTCCCCTGCAGGACTTTTGATATTATTCATGAAGGAACACCAGGATTTCATGAGCTTTCAGATGTGATAATGAGACTTGCATGCTACTGGTTTACTGTAATAAAACACTCTTTTACTTTCTGGTGGCCTCCCTTGGTGGAGAGGAGTCTCTGCAAAAACTTTGCCATTTGAAGTCGTTAACATTTTGAGAAGTTAAATATGATGACACTATAAATTGCTTTAAACACATGATATGTACCTTTGTTTTTGTGAGTGAAATGTAAAACTTAAACTTGCAATAAACAGCAAAATTCTGGTTTCTTTTTCAAAAGTGAGCCACTTTCATATGGGGTCACAAATTAGATAATATCTGATGGTTGTCAAACTGTCATCTCACTTTCACATCATTACGTGCAACACTTAGAATTTTCCGTTACGGAAATCGGCCAGATCAAACTCTTGTGGCTGCTGGTCTGTCTATTAAAATAATAATAATGATGGTGTTTATAAATAAAAAAATTAACCCAAGCCAATGACGTTTAAATAATAAAGAACAGACAGGTCACATGTTCACTAGCTGCATTTCCTTTACAGATGTACACAACACTTCTTCAATATTCTGCTGGTGTTGAAAAGACACAATTTTGCAACTGCAGCGTTTCCATTAAATAAGAAGTGCAATTGGTTGTCAAAAGCAGAGGCATTTTAGAAACTGAAAAGGTTTCTAAAATGAGAAACAAAAATAAAATCCATATCAACAACTTCCCTCATTTTCTCCACACATTTCACTCTCTGCCTTGTGTGGACCAATACTATTTACTTCTTCATTCCGTATGCAAGAGGCAAATAGGAGGCAGGGCACAGTAAATATAACTTTGCCATTTTGGATCCTTATCAAAACAGGTAAAGATGGCCGAAAGCTTCTCTCCTAAAGAACCATAAAAAAATGATTATGGAAAAGAGAAAAACTTTTGATGATGACTCCAAAGAAAATGTTTATGGGCGAAAATTTGGAGTCTGACAGTGATTTCGAATAATAGGATGAGACAGAAGACCAGCTATTTCCAGAGCAAAGACGAGCCAAAGGAACAGCCTGTGAGCAAATTGTCTCCAGGACCAGAATAAGCCCAAGAGCAGTGAAGAAGAGAAAACATGCTGATGTAAAATATTTAAAAGGGTGAAAATGAACGGCTTCTTGCCTCGGAAATTGGCCGACCTGCCTGTGTCACAAGTATGCAAGCAGTGCCACCACAGCAGTCATTCAGTGCAGGACATCGTTATTTTAAAGCTTTTAAATCCTAGGTTCCATCCAGAAAATGATTCAAGATTTGCTCTTACTTAGAAGGATAGCAGGGCTTTGGACGGAGGAAGGAGATGGACAAGCAAAGCTCTGTTCCTGGTGGGACAGAGCTTTGTTCAGTCCCTGGTGGGTAGACTGAACAGTCTGTTCAGTAAGGCTGATGAATTGTCTGGAGCAGTGTCGGGCTGAGGACCTCTTGACCCACTAACAAACACTCAGGGACCACCTATCTTGAAAATGTCCCCATGTGAATGCAACATCTTAATACATACAAAGTGAAATTAAAATATTAGTCTCTTTGTGCCACCTCAACTGGGCAGGTTTCATAGCCTCATTAGCTAATATTTCATAACACAGAACACAATGCGGTTTTGGATCCTCCTCATAACCGATCCAAAAAAACCCCAAAACCCTCAATTCTATGTAGTCATTGTGGTATTTTCGTTTTTCCTTGGTTGTGAATTTTATGAACTCTTGTCGAGTTTGTGCAGCGATCGTTTTTGAGAATGTTGCTGAAGATAAACCGCAGTCGTCTTGGGACTCAACAGCGATGCTCGACAGGATGCCGCTTACATTCGCATCGAGTTGTTGCACTTTCACTTTTGTGTCAGATGTTTCTTCGGCTTTTCTGTAAGCGGTCCTGTCACTATTACTTTAAACAATCCTTTAGTATTTGTATGCTAACTGTGCGTGTCGCACTTTGAGTTTATCTCATGGCAAATAAACGGTTGTTCACATGCAGTGCCTTGCGGACCACTAGGGGGCGCCCGCGGACCACAGTTTGAGAAACGCTGGCCTAGAGTGACGGGAGTTTGTATGTCTTCATCTTTTGATGTCAGAACTCACTTTAATGGGCAAAATATGTTGAGGTGTGAACATATTTTTTCACATAGATCATTGCTAAAATGTGATTGATTTTGAAGAGATAATTAAAATTGGGTAGAAAGTAAGTTTCTTTTTAAAGGCTTTTTAGGCATTATTTGAAAGCTAAGGTAGGAAAGTAGATAAAGAGAGAGAGGAAAGACATGCTGCAAAGATCATCAGGCCGGGAATCAAACCTGCAACGGCCAGCTTATCCCCTGCTCTACCACAGCACCCCCGATTAGGAAGTTAGTTTGACTGAAGCATAAAAGGCAAATATGTACCATATTTGTTGCTTGTAACTAAGATGAAGTACATATTTTTAGTAGTTGAAGGAAAAGGTGTTTTGAACTGAAAAATCCCAAAATGCTTCATGTCCACCAGACTCACAAAAACTGGCTGAATAACAAATAAATGAACACAGCAGTTGCAGTGTGAATGTTGCCTTAGTGAAATGTTTTCCCAGGGTAAATGACAAACGGACTCGGCTTGCCGTTCCTGAGTGGAACATCAAATCCAGCTACCTTCTCCCACTGCTCTTTAGTCCAGTTCTGGTGGCCTCCACGTTGGAACACGAATTACCAGTCCTGACAATTCTCCTGAAACAGAAACTGTGTGTGCAACAAAATGTGTTGTATAGTGCTTTCTAATATATTTTTTAAAGGAACCAACAAGAGCCATGACTTTGAGCTACAGCAGCCCCTTTGACTCGAAATCACAAACTAGCCATTGTGGTTAAAAAGAATCAGTGAGTCATGCTTTCCCCTCCTGCACCTGCTTTAGTAGATACTGATGACTGCGAGCAGGCAAAATCCCAAAGGAGCTGCAGATATCCGATTGCTTTGACCAAGATGGTTCTTATGATCTACGGAATTACATTTACAATTTCTTTTTTTTGTGTGCAGCATTTTAAAAACAGAATGTACATTTTCTGCCAAATGCATCTTACCTAATGCTAGGTGCCATTTCACGGTGGTAAGCAATGCTTTTTACTGAGTCAGTCTCTGGTGGTATTATAACGGGTAATCGTGTGAAAAGTGATAATTTCTTCAAACTAGAGACGACTGTCTCTACTTCCTGTCATCAGAGTATAAAGTAATTATTCCCTGAGAAGATTGTTGAGTAGAATTGCAATTGGCATCGGCTTTCCGCAAATCTGATTTTCCCTTTCCACCAATCTTAAGAAAGCCCCGAATATCGGAAAGGCTCTTAAGGTAATCTTAAGAGATCTTCCTGCCGCGTGTGGTGTGCTCAGAGTGATCCGGTCCGCTCTGGAGGACGTCAGGAATGCTCTGATCTGAAATCACATTCCACAATCGTGGAATCCAATCAAAAAGCGAGGTGACAGAAAAATGGAGGGCAATCCAAAATACATAGAAGAC
The DNA here is from genome assembly GCF_003331165.1 of Xiphophorus hellerii. Taxonomy (NCBI): domain Eukaryota; kingdom Metazoa; phylum Chordata; class Actinopteri; order Cyprinodontiformes; family Poeciliidae; genus Xiphophorus; species Xiphophorus hellerii. The sequence goes on from NC_045682.1 coordinate 7,965,339, forward strand.
AAAACAACCGCTGTGGTGGACCACAAAGTCCAGTGGGTGTGTGCTTTTATGGTATTTTCTCTGTTTCTACATAGTTCATCGTCTATCATCACTCCTTCTTCCAAGTCGGCCATGTTTGTTTACTCTGAACTTACGTTTGGTCTCAAGAGGCTTTGAGAGATTTCCTGTCTGACATCTGAACGTTGGTGAGTGAAACTGGCTTGTGTGTGCGGTGTTACTCCTCCCGTCTGCCTCGACACTGTAAAACCAAACCTGTCAGACCGAAAAATTATTTTACCGTTATGTGTGTGTGCTCAAGTTTTAAAAAAAAAATAAAAAAAATCAAACCAACAGTTTTAAAATTTTGTCATGCGAACCACGCATTGAGTTGCTTTCAGTGGGTAAAAATGAGTTGAATAAGAAGAAAAATCCCTGCTTTCTGATTGGCAAAGATCTCCGTTTGGAATTTGACACTTTTCATGAGAGGTTTTGAGCGACGGGAAGGTATTGTCACAACAAAAAGGGAATTGCACAAAATTTTGATTTTGTTTATGTGCCAATTAGAAGAAACACTTGACTTCTGACATCTGAAGTACAAACTATAGACCACGTTGGTGTAATTAAGTGGTTTGTGGGAAGTCTTCCATCTTTATCTCCACAGCAATGTCACTGTGACGTCCGCCCCCTTTCCAACATTTCTCAAGATAGGTTAGAAAAGAGCGTACCCCTGCAGTGTCTGTCTGAGATGAGGAGAGAAATGGCCCCCGAGAAACTGCTTAGGAATGATTCAAACAACACAGCTCAGATTCAGATGTGCTGCCCCGTCTTTCAAAGTCCAAAAAAAACCAATACTAATGGGATCTGATGGCATCTCTAGGAAGCAGGCCCCATCTCTAAACTCAAAGGGCTCAAAGGATCAATTGTTAATCTCCCAGCACCAAACTCTGAAAATGCGTTCTTGTGCTTGTCTTTGTGTATCTGGAAAGGAACAGAATAGAAAAAATAAAATGTATAAAGCCTGTGCATTTGTCTCAAAACTGAAGATTGCACTAGTCAGTATAACTATTACAAATACTACAGTGGGCACGTTGCGCCGACGGCAGTTGTAATCCTGCTTTTTAAATAAAAACCCATCAAAGTGTCGAACGTTGTCTCAATCTGTGTCATGAGGACAAGAATGTTGAAATGCTGTACAGTCACACACAGAGGAGGACATCCACTGCACTCCTGATCACTGGTCAGTTCGTCCTGCTTCCATAGCTTCTCTCTCAGGTCAGCTGCTGTCAATTCAGCTCAACAGATCTTATCAGGCTGGTTTGGTAGCCATTTTGGCTGTTGGAGATGATGTATCCCCAAACCTTTTTTCGTACTCGATCATGAAATCCTCAGGAGAACATTGAGGCAGTGTGGTCGGGGCTCGTTCGTTGATCATCCTGAAAGATTCCCTGGGCTGGTATTACTCTGTCGTATTGGTTGTGCTCATACTACCTGAACTTTTTTCCATCTTGTCACAGACCTTAAGAAATATATTTTGGATTAGAGACAAAGCGCTAATTGTGAAGTGGGGGAAAAAAAAAAGGAATAATACATTGCTTTCAAATCTTTTCAAACCTGAAAGACATTACATTTCTTTTGTCCATCCTCTTCGCTGACACTAAGCTGTAAGTTTATCTGTGTGCAATTTGTTCTCAGTGTTTTCACAGCTGTTCTGTTTGCAACATGCTGCAGTAACAGACTCATTATGGCCTCACAGTTAAGTGCTGGCTATTTAATCTAATTTCCAGTGTCTATGGTTACATTTACGGCGCGTTTAAATATAAAGTTTCTGTCGATGGTGTAATTTTGAGACATTTCTTAACTGAAATAACAGAAGGTGAAGAAAATCAACGCCCCCCCCCCCCATTCTACATGTATAATTTTGCTCAAAAGGACTTTTAGCAGAGAATATTAGAGGTCATATTATGTATCATGTTTTTAAAATCCAAAGTCATTTAATACAGCTTCCATTGAAGGCAACATTGACTGCATTGTTTTACTGCTTTCACAGTAAAACATGCAGAGCTGGACTTTTTAAATAAATTTGCATAAATAGTTTATTTATGTTTTGTTTGTTTTTACCTTTATTGTTTTGTTTGGAAGACCACTGGGGTGTGATCAGGAGATGTTTTATATATATATATAAAAAAATCTAAATAAGTAGATAAATACTCTTTGAATAACTTTGTCAATATCATGAGACGACGAGAGCTAATGGCTTCCACAGTTTTATCTTGAAAAGTACAAAGCTGTGTTTTCACAACAGTGTTGTTGGAATTAAAATCGACAAAACCATGTATTAAATAAAACCCCATGCCTTTATTAAAAACTTTACCACCTGGAGATCTTTGTCTCGCAGAGGCGACTCTCCTGCTTGGGACTTTGGAGAATTCTCCCAATAACTATTCCAAACAATAAGAACAATTCGAACATGAAAATAAGAGTATTTCTTTCTTGTGCTTTTTTTCCCCTCTTTGATGACACTTGACTGTTGTCATTAAGTGGTAAGGTTGATCCCATCTGTACCATTTGTAGTCAGTTCCGTCAGCCCAGAGGCCAGAATGTGTGTGGAGTTTTTCACATCAGGCAGCAAAGCAGCTGTGGTGTTTACTAAGTGGTTCCAGAGTCAATACAAAGAAAAAGTCAAGATGAAGACGCACATCTCAAGTGAGCAGAATGGATGCATGTGTGAATTCTTCTGTGGGTTTCACTGCATTGTTTTCTCTGAATGCATGTAAGATAATTGTAAAAACATTTCCATTTCACACTGAAAATAAGACGAGTGAAAGGAGAGCCAGCGCTGGGGGAAAAAAAAAAAGAGGAAGTGAATAATGGAGTTATCAAGATTGTCTCTGCAGTATTTGTGTATTGTTATTCTCCGTTTCAACTCTTTACCCTGGCAGAGTGTTAGAAAGTTCAGCTTCAAACGCTCACCGTCAGAAATCCAATTGCAGCCGTTTTAGAACGAACCAGATTGATGACGCTGAGAAAATCCCTTCTGCACATTAAATAAAGCTAAAAACGCCACACATTCTCCTATGTTTACATTTTTTTTTAAAGTTATGCTGTCCACAATGTGTCATAAAAAGATATCTGGACACGATTTTTTGTTTCTTAGCGCATAGCTGCCCCTGGATTATTTATGTTAAAGCTCGTTATGATGCGTTACGTTTACATGTTAAGAGTCATGTCTCATGCCCAATATAAAATATTTGCACTCCGCTGTGACGCCAAGAGCTATTTATATAAAGAAAATTAAAACCAGCTCTCCCCCCTAAAGGACAAATTACCTCTTCTATCTGACTCACTCCTCGGCTCATACGCACGGCGTTATTATGCAGCGCCGCTGAATGGACTAATCCTTCATGTTAAAGGCTCATATTATTCCTTCACTGGCTGTTAAGTTAGTGTGACATTTATTCTGTGCATTAATCACTTGCATTTGATGATCCATTGTGTTTAACCTTGACTGCAAGACATAGAGAGGTAATTCCTGGGTGCAGCTTTTTTTTCACTTTTTCTAAGCGAGAGCTCTGTGCAGTGGATCGTTGTCGGTTCGTCCGGGATCCGCGAATGTGTCATTGCAGATTTATTTGCTCATGGACGATGGTGTCCAAATGTAACATCCTCAAAGATCCGCTGAATGTGCATTTAAAGTAGAATATGGAATAAATCTAATAACCCTGGAAAGATCACCAGTCCGTCACTTAATTGACAAACACCATGAGAAAAATAAGCTGCTCTAAAACCCAAGGCACGTCTTTAAACTGTCAGTGTCCTGGGAGAAGAGCATATATGATTTACCACTAGCCAAAAACTTGAGGTGATTTCCGGTGCCAATTTACCTACCAAGTGAAGCTAGATGTAACTAAACAGATTGAAATCTAACTGTCAATATAGGATTTTTCGTCAAATGAAATGAACTAATCGGAGTCTTCCTCTGAGACATTACTCACGGCACAAATCTCTTTCATTTAAAAACCATATAATCTCTTGAGATTCAAGGAACGAAAAAAATAAAAATAAAGGATGGATGTCATCTGTTACATGAACGTTAGAAGCTTCCTGATTGCTTTTTCTTTTCACCTTAAAAAAAAAAAAGACTCCCAGTACAAACACAGTTTGTGCAACATGGTTGGAATAATAAAGGCCTCTATTCCCCGTGAAACGCTGCTGTTAGGCTGACAAGAAATTCTGAGCTCAAGACACGTGTAAAAATGTAGCTGAAGAGAAGAGCGGAATCTGTTCAAGTTCCATTACAATAAATGCATTTATAATGGACCAGTGCACTTGTCCCCATTCCATAAATATTTAAACAGGCCCACTCAGGGTTCGAGGCCTACAAGATTTGGGTGACACACAAATACACACCCACACACACACACCCTCCCCCACGTACGCTCACTGGAAGTGTCATGTCTCACTAAGGCAATTATGGTTTGAGGAATTTCTCATGAGGCTTACCCCCACTACTCGACTAAGCAAATACCTTTATATCATCTGAAGAAAAAATATGAGCTGGAGTGGATGCTGATAAAATAAGGCCCAGGTGCACTGAAGCGCCAGGATGTAGTAAATCAGCCATAAAATTAATTTTTGGAAAGTGTACGCTTCAAGGCTACTTGTGTAAGAAATCTAGAACCTATTGTAGAGAGGAACTGTCATTTGCATCAGGGATATCTCCTGTGATTTATCGCCTGTGATCAGCTGGCTCAGTCACATTACGCAGGTCCCACAGAGAACGCGGACATGGACACCGGTCAGTCTGTTTGGATTTTAACTCATCACTTAAAACTTTTAAAGGTTTTTAAGCAGCCTAGAAAGGTGTAGGGTTTCCGTGACAAATTCAATAATTGTTCAATGTTTTCATGTTTCAACGTCTGCTGCTCCTTCACATGCTCACATAATTGATTGGTGTCTCGGTTGACGTCAGGCAACATCCAGAAGTTGGATTTGAACAAAACTGGAGATGCTAATCAGCTGCTTATATTTTCTGAAAACACTGCAGTGTTGCCATGGTTGCACATCCTAATAATTGTCTCTAAGTAAAAAAAAAAAAAGTAGGAGCAAAACATCCTTCCAGCTACACCGCATCCAAAAGCAGAGGGAGTAATTGCTCAACTCGCAACGCCTCAGACATAAACATCAAGTCTTCATGGTCTACTACTATAAAAATAAAATCAACATAGATGTATCAGAGGTACTCCAACTCTAACTGCCTTTGTGTTAAAATCCAGGAGCCTGATTACTGATTGTTTTGGGGAGTTCTCTTATGTACAACATTGCTTTGATTTATTTGAGTTTGCTGACATCATGTGCCACTTTTGCCCTCACTGTGCAAAGTAAAACTTGCATAGAGCAACAAAAAAGGATTTCATAAATATGTACTAAGTAAAATGTTTTATTATGAAAGCTAAAAAAAAAAAAAAAAAACAGAGCTAAGATTTATAGGTGGAGGGGGGATCAACCAGCAACGTGGCGATTGCGGGGAGAACTCCTACCACCATTGTCCAGTTCCAAAAAAAGAAAAAAAAATACAGTACTGTAGAAAAAGGTGAACCTTTTCTATTATCTGACCATGAAAACAGATAGGAAGCATGCTTCCTATCTTGTTAATTAGAAAAGTCTGCAGATTTTGCATAGCTACTTGCAGAATAAATTTCTTATTGCATCCATAATCAAAAGAGGAGAGCCACATGTGGCGAGTTGCACACCTCTTATATAACTCGTCCCGGATTAATGGGGAGCAGCAATTGCTTATCTTTGAGACTCCTAATGTAGTTGCTCCTTGGCATTGTTTTAACACACACCTGTATGGTCCAGATCAGGGGTCAAATAAGGTCAAGCAACGTCACGGAAGAGTTGAAAAGGCCACAAATTGCAAGTGACATTTTCATGCCTATTTTGGTTCAAAATAATTGAAAAAAACACGACGCAGCCCGGACTTTTGACATGTTTACCAAAACGCTGCTTTCATACAAGCAGCACCTGACTGTGACTTTTCAGTGCTTGGAGAATCTGAGCGTAATTTGCGCAGCATGGTACCCACGCAGCGAGGGGGCAGGTAATCGTCTCTGTGTAGCAACAGACATACATTACAGCAGCTGAAAGAGCGTCGGGGTGGAAATGGCTCCTGTTGCGGCGGGTTAAGATCCATCTATTGTACGATAAAACTAGTGATCCAAATCCAGGTAGTCTGGTTTAAACTCTCTGAAGAATGTCTGTTTAAGGTTTTACTCATCGTCTGCCGTTTTGTTACCATAAAGTTTCTCAAAGAGAGCAAATACAAATGGTGAGATCACATAGCTGAAGAGAAATAAATCGTGATTTGTACTTTAAGCTTCAGGAGCACATTACTTGATACTTTCCTTCTGACCTATTTTTTTTTTCTTTGTAAGAAAGACGTAGCTCTTTCTTGTACAATATTTTTGGTTCGAACAACTGACACACATTCCTATGTTTAATCTTTTACAATATATTATTTTTGTTATTAACATTGTTAATCTCATTTTATATATTCTCAGCTCTTTTCTTTTTTAACAGAAATATAACATCTTTAGTCATGTCTTTGTGTGATTCGTTCTGCTTTAATCGATCATCTACTGCAGTGGTTCCCAAAGATTTTCTGGGCCCCCCTATGGATTACAATAAACCCCCCCGCCCCTCAAAAAGAAGAAAAAAAGAATCAACTGGACACACATCGTTCAACCAGACATAAACCTATACACATATTTTGTTTTCAAACTCCACTGAAGTTTATTTCACACTTCAGGTTGCAACAAAACAAACTACAAACCTTCTTTACAGTGAAACACTTTTGTATAACTGTTTTTTAAAAATTTTTATTCATCCATACCGCTTCTCGCACCACCTCCTGCAATGGCAATGCGCCCCCCCTAGGGGGCGCGCCCCACACTTTGGGAACCACTGACCTACTGTAAGTTCTCAGCTAGCAACTCTGGAGTTCTAATTATCAAACAGTTCTCTTTTGGTATTTGATAATTAGAAATTTGTAAATATTGATAATCACTAATGTCCGTTTAATGTCCGTCTGGCTGGCAGAATTAAACTTAAAAACAAACAAAAAAAGAGCTCTGTGGCCCTCCCTTAGCTCAGAGGGCCACAGTTATAGAACTTCAGGATAATAGCTGTGGCCTTAAATATTATTTTATCAGTCAAATCAATTCAATTGTTATTTTAATAGGGCCATATTACATAGAGTTTTATGTAATGTGAAAAGAAATGCTTTCCCTCTGTAAGCTAACATTGATTTGGTACAATTCATACATTTAGATGCATCAACATTATCAGCAGAACAATTGTACAGTATTTTTTGTAAATAAAGTTTTTCAAAAAATATATTTTGTGATACATAAAACAGACATATAAGCAAATCTTAGCCGGATTTGCATTTGCTTCATATAAGATTGTCCCGGCACTGACAAGATTTCAGTTTTCCTGCACAACTGTCTTGATGTAGTTCCCCATATTTGCACCATCTTTTCTGTTCGTACTCATTCTGATTGCAGAATTTAATTAGCTATTTAAATATATTTTTTAATCCGCTATTTTGTACTTTCCTAAACAGTCTGTGGCAACAGACTGCTTGCTGAAAAACTCAAATTAGGGCGAGCGAGAAAAGAGATCATGCATTAAACTGAATAAATAAAACGAACTATAGCCTCATCTATTTCAGTTATCCCTGACTGTCACAACACCTGAATCTCACTTGGCTGGCTGAATGTTCCCTTTTCCTGGCTATTAAAGGTTCAATAGTAGAAGTTTTTCTTAAACTTCTACTAACAAGAAGTTTAAGAAAAACCTTTTGAAATTACAAGTCACCTGTCGGATAAAAGAGACAGAAATAATCGTGGAACTCCCTTCCTATGGATTTCTGACCAGACATGATCTCCAGAGATCTCCCACATCCAGACAACAGGATGTTGAAACTGTGACTGAGATGTTTATGTTGCTGACGCTCACACACGGTGGCAGTTGTTCAGGGTTTTTAGAAAGCCATCAAGTAGCTGCAGCCCAAGTTGAGAGTACTTGAATACATAATGGGACAGTCAGTTGCCAAAACACTTAGTCGTGCTCAATGCTGTCCTCAACCCACTGGGACAGTGGATGTACTCTACACACAAGCCTCAGTGCCACCTGGGCCTGCTGGGAACAAGACAGACACCACTCATCTGACTGAGACAACAATAACTTGACTGCACTGAATGACCTCCGCAGTGCAGTCAAGTTCTCCAGAGTCCTGCTAATGACCTGATTATTTCACTCAGGTGTGTTAAAGCCGAGACGCATCCAAAGATTGCAGCACACCTGCCGTCGAGGGCTGCAGTTGTCTTTCTACTATTCAAACAATGCAGTCAAGTTTAGTTTCTTCTTTGAATTTGGTGAAAATTGTTCTGCCTAAGGGAAATCAGCCGATTACATCGAATCTCTGACCTGCAGCATTCGCTCCTACTTGACGAACACGCAGAGACAGTGGGCAGCTAGTTTCATTTAGTTGTACCAGCTCTAACTACGCCGGGTAACTAATAATTGCTTTTGCAAAAATGAGGGAACTTATCAAGCCAGCCATAAGTCAGTCGATGAGGTACAGATGAGTATTTATTGATATTTAGAGTTTCAGCTGTTACCTAAAGGAAGTTGTTTACAAAGTGACAGTCTACAAACATGAAGTAATTACTTTGTGTCAATGTTCAATACAAGTATAATCTTGCAGCAGCAGGAGTATCTAAAATTATTCTAAGACGTCTGTCTTAGAATAACTCTTATTCTCAGACTATACTGCTGTATTGACAGGAATACAGCAGTATAGAAGTCGATGGGAAAGTGGTTCTATTAATCTTTCGTATTTTCTGCCAGCAGCACATTTGTAATCATTGTTTCAGTCAGATTTTAATGTGATTTTATTACGGTATTAGTAAAGGGTATATGGAAAGAATATGGAAACACGAAAGCTGGAGAAATCTGATGATTATTTTTTTGGAGTTCAGGCTGGCTGGGACAAGTCTCTTTAATCTTCTTAGACATTATGAAAAAAACCCAAAACGAGGGCAGTTGAAGTTTAAAACAGGAGGAAGAGAATATGAGGATCCCCCCTTGTGCAAGCTATAGACTTAGGTTCTGTTAAACTGAAGGGTAGGATGAGACAGGAAGTGGCTACACATGGTCCTTTTTTTCTCAAATGTACATTTTGTAATTCCACTAATTAATTTCATTAACACGTGTTGCCTCTAAATGCCCACATGTATGCTATTTTGAGGTTATTTCCAAGGAAATGCATCACAGTTAACTTCCAGCCAACTGACAAAGGCAGCATGTTCTGATAGACATGCTCTATCAGAACAGACTTCGCCTTGTTGAAATAATAATAATGTAACCAGGGTGTTTTTCTTAGCATGTGAATATGATGTCACTATCATAAAGCTGTGTCATCAGAGTCCAGAGGGGAGCCGGAGTCGTCCCGCCTGGCTCCACACGCCCTCAGCGTAACCACATGTACAAACAGCGGTGATCTCTGTTGACACAGAAACGACATTCGCTTTTAAACATGATCGCTCACCATCAGTCACAGCATCGCTCCAAAAGTCTCTGCTCTGTTGTGAACGGCAGCCTAAAAAACTGTATGGTTCCTGAACACACAGCACGTCTGCAGTACATGATGGCTGGTGTAAAACATCCAGTTGTGTCTGGACTCACACAGACGCAGTTGTAAAGTCGCATCTGTGACAACAGTCTGTTCTGGGAGAGTGAAGCCGTCCTGTACAGGCGCCCGCTGGCATGAAATATTGGCCCAGTTCTGGGCTCTGTGAGCCCAACATGTCATACTTGTGCAAACCCACACAGTAACCCCCGTCATCACTAACCCAATTCACATAGCCGCTTTTGGTGTGTATCAAATTATGTTTGACTTGTGGTGTTCTTCATGGACCATAAAATTCCATCAGTGATTGTGTTTTACGTAACACTGGATCCCCTAGTTATGAATAAGGTGAAATAAAACTGTTTAGAGGAGCTGTGGATTCCCCCCGGCAGCTCATATGTGATTATTGCATATGAACAAGTCAGTATGGTAATTATGGCACAGAAATACACATCAGACAGTTCTACTCTCAGCTTCAAATAAACAACATGTCGGCACCCAAAAATCTTAAGCCTGACAAATAGTCTAAAAACCAGCGGGGGTTTTCCACTGGCTGTGTCCATCTTCTCCCCTTCATTTGTCAGAGGATAGCGAGCCTGTTTAGATAGAAATGAACAATTCAGCTAAACTGTTCCTTTGCATTCATGCCAAGCCAGTTTTTTTTTATTGTAGTAGTTTTCCAAGCATCCTGAAAAGCCTTAAGGACTGTGACAATGACGATAGTCATGTCGTGATTATAATTTGAATGGCAAACCAAAGCATAGCTAGGAAATGAGAAAGTTAAAAGAAGCCATAAATCAAATGTCACTGAAGCAATTGCTCATCATTTTACTGAAGTCATTGTCAGGGCAACTATTGCTGATAAGATGCACAAGGTCGTGCGCAAAATTAGGACTGTGTGTCTTGTTTTCGGCAGCTCTTTCTTACGCCGCAGAAAAAGAAAAAAAAAAAGACAGCCATAGAGAATACTAAGAAAGGACATGAAGCTGCACAGAGACACAATGTGGGGGAAAAAGCAAGGTTGAAGACTTAGAATATGCTTCAAGTTTCTACCGCCAAATTACGTCATTTAGATTCATGGCACGCATAAAACCGATGATGTACATGGACTAACAGTGTCCCAGCAAACTTGGCGATTAAAATATCAATGTTATTCATGTCACCTTCAGGGTAGGTGCACACCAGTTTATGTGATGCCTAGTTCTAGTGCTTTTTAGTATCCGTTTTCGTGCGGCTTTTTATTGACTGTGTAGGCAACTGCTATCGATCGGCCTGGTGTTTGAAGATAAAGTTACCAGTTTGTTGGGAAGAACTGCACAACAAGCAGAGGAAAAGCAACGTTGGTATTCAGATAGTTTGGAATTTGACAAATTATTTTGGACTTTTTTGCAGTCGCCTGAAAAAATCAAAAAAAGATCCTTAAAATGACCAAAAAAAAAAGGAGGACATTGTTTACATTTTAATGACTCGCCTTGACTGACGGGATTCGCCTGTATCCCTTTAAAGCGACACGGAGAAATGAGAATTCCAGTTACGGGTTTATCTAGGATGCTGTCAGACAAATAAATGTATAACCTTCTGTGAAGCACTGGAGCATGCAGCCTTCTGCAGGATACAATAAAATGTTGCTAATGCAGCTGAGCTTGGAGAACTCGAGATGAATTTATTAAAACAGCTGTGTGCCACAGACTCATGATTCGGTTCCATCGAATCGTGACTCTGTGGCACACCTTTGGCCAATCAATGCCGAAGCAGAAAAAACACAACTAAATAAATTACCCACTCTTTAGGATAATGAAACATGATCTCAAAATGCCAAATGTTAATTGTTTGTTTTTCTCTTTGTGTTTTTTTTTCCAGGTAAGTGGAACACCCCCCCCCCCCCCAAAAAAAAAAAACAACAACTGCTGAAGCTGATTGAAAGTGGACTGCCTTCAGGTATCACATTCAGCCACTCACCAGACCCTGGGAACCACTCAGCTGTCACGCTAATAGAGTTCATTGCTTTGTGAAGTTGACATGTGGACTGAAAATCAGGTGGCTTGATGGAATAAAACCTGGCAACAACTTGACTGAAACAGTTCCATCTCACCAGCACACAAAGACGATCTGTTGCACAACAACATTGAAAACGGCTCAGGGATATTGCATACCTTAACTTAGCAGAAGCCGTATTGCTCCAGTCAGCTGACAAAGTGTGTTAAATCTCGTAAGTAATGGTATAAGAAAAGGACGTTTTGCAGGATTCGGGATTTGTTTTGGAGGATTTAGTGACGGTGACTCCACAGATAATATGATCACAATGTTAAAATGCTTGACTCTCGAAAGTAAAACGATGTTCAAGTTTTCTTCAAATATTTGTTACAACTCAGCATAGCTACAAAATTATTTGCTCTCGATATGTAATTCCTTTTTTCAGTTTTGGTGATTTAAGGGCTTTTATTTTGTTGACTACGCAGCGACAAAAGTAACGCGTCAAGTTCACATGTACGGTGGTCCAGCTCGCTGGCACACAGACGGTCTGTTGCACTGCAGTATGTTTTATTCTAAATATAACATTCATTCAGAATACTCTGAACAATTAGAACCCATTTCTGTAGGATTGGCTGTTGAGAATAAGGTCAAAATAAATAATCATAACCAATGTTTAGATAAGTATTTTTAGGCAGCGTGAGGTTATGATAGTTCTGATTCCAAAAGGACAAACATTCACAAACCTCAAGAGACTTCTGAATAAGTTGATGTTTTTGCTGTTGGAAAAGCTTTTCAAGGATTTTATAGTCTGCCGTACAGTCAATAAGTTATTCTGTAAAGTGTCTGTTTCTATTTGTAGTGTACATATCATAATGCATCCAGCACATTGTCTCCATGGTTTTTACTGCAAGCCATTTCAAAAGATCTGTTTACAAAGCAGACAAATCTACTACGAGCTGACACTCTGCAGCGTAAACCCACATTACACTGATACAGTCATGTTTTTACGAGTTTACATGATATTCCCCTTTAAAACCTGGTCTGTAAAGTTCAGAGTGCAGTATATGTGCCTCCCTAACCTGTTGTGGATGTTTAAAAGAGGCATGTCTCAGTTTGCTGAGACATGCTCATCTCACCACTTCAAACAAAACTTTACATCACTCATCCTGGTGGGTCTTGTTGAATAGAAGCAGACCCATGTTGTGATAGTCAAAGATCCCTGACAGACTAGAAAGAGTCCTCTACGAGAACCGGTTCTCTATTCCCATGATTCCCATCCCCTGGGCAGGACACCGACTCTTTTATGTTGGAATTGGGCACCACTGAGTCAAACCAGACTCTGAGTCTCAGGCTCTAAAGGTCTGATTCAGGCAGAGGATCATACCAATGTCCCCTCCTTTGTGAGTTTAGGACAAGCAAATGACATATATTTGAAAATGTTTCTCTGCACATCTGGACAGAACAGAATACAGCCACACTGAAGACTCTGTATTTATAGTACCACAAATCTTTTCTCTGCTTTCTGAAATTCTAAATCTGAAAATAAAAACTGCTGCATACTACTAACCATGGGAAATTTGACTATTTTATCACATACAGTACAGACCAAAAGTTTGGACACACCTTTTAATTCAATGAGTTTCCTTTATTTTCATGACTATTGACATTGTAGATTCACACTGAAGGCATCAAAACTATGAATAACACATGTGGAAATATGCACTAAACAAAAAAGTGTAAAACAACTGAAAATACCCCTTATATTCTAGTTTCTTCAAAGTAGCAACCTTTTGCTGTGATTACTGCTTTGCACACACTCTGCATTTTCTTGATGAGCTTCAAGAGGTAGTCACCTGAAATGGTTTTCACTTCATAGGTCAACCTGCCCTGTCAGGTTGATAAGTGGGATTTCTTGCCTTATAAATAGTCATGAAAATAAAGAAAACCCATTGAATTAGAAGGTGTGTCCAAACTTTTGGTTTGTATTGTATATATATGAGAATTATATTTTTTTCTTCCTTTTATTCCATTCTTTCCTCTGTTTGATCAGTCCGTACTGTTGTTGGCCCTTTCGTTTTCCCGGGGTTCCCTTGGTTCTGTCTCTGACCGCACAGTGTGGGCACTTTGTTTGATTCATATCAGCATCACAGTATAATGGACCCATAGGTCAGATGCCTCTTTTGCACAGCACATGCAATTCCTGTTCCATTGTTCTTGACACAGCGGTTAGTGGTCATATCAGCATATCTGGATTATGTCTAAAATAGCGTGCTACTGATTTAATATGGGTTTTAAAATGAGAAAATCAAAAGAAAAAAGGTTGCAAAAAAGGATAAAAGCACACAGTTTTGGTACTAAGAGAAAAGCTCTCTTTCTAACAGTACGCTTCAGTGGTAGTACCATTAAGCTAATGTGCAGGGTAATGCATTTGAAACAATTTATCAGCATAATGGGGAAAACTAATTGAGTGAATTCTTGTCCAATTGCCCAACTTCCTGATGATCCTGACCGTAAGCCAGTCAAACATATCTGAGTCACAAATTTACACCACCTGTAGTATGAGTATTTGAAAAGGGCGAATGGCCTTTGCCTGTGACAGATGCTCAGTCCCCCACATGCACTCAAACGTCTGTGACAGATAACATCTAACAGCAGAGCTAGGATGAAGAGAAACGACACCGAGAAGCATTCCCCGCCAGGATACTGCAGTCTGTGTCAATTCCAATGGACATTCAGAGTAGGGAGCAGCTCCATCTAAGTGGCAAACAAACAGATGAAACCTGCTGGGGGAAGAAAAATATTGGAATACTTTTGATCGACTCACTTCTTTGTTATGGATGTAAATGTAAAATGTGTTCTGTATCATCTCGGGGTTAGAATCGACATGCTAAAACATATTTCGGAATTGTCGATGTCGGACAACTAAAATCTCAGAGGTAACCTGAAAATGGGATAAACTGAGTATATTTGTGATATATATATATATATATATATATATATAAAATTTCATAGACCTTCCTTTATTTAATGGATTGCAGCACTTGCCATTGTCCACAGGTTACTTGTGTGTTGGTTTTCTGACATTTTCTCTGTTGTTCATTATTGTTAGTGAGGTCTCACGGTATAAAGTTGTTTGTCATTGTTATTGTTCATCCACGTTTAATGCCATTGATGTAAGTCTGTTTTGCATTAGAAAATCTTTTGTCAGTTCCTGCTTCTGCTCTACCTGCATTTTGGTCCCGCCAAACAAACATTGTACCTGTTTTTCTTGAATGAGCAAAAGCTTTAACAAGTAATTATAAATATAGAAAAAAATTAAACATCCTGCGCTCTTAACACTTTGCTTGCACGATGGAAATACAGTCTAGCAAATTAATGTCTCTCTTGAGATTTACAGTCAACTCATTTACTCAAATGAAATTACATAACGGATGATCGCTTGGTCCATTAGCTTTCTGTATTTAGTCTCTGTTCTTGTCGGTCTTGATACGCTCTACAACTGCAGTCATCTGAGTATTACTACAGGATACCGGACTCTGACTGATTTTGAACTTTTAAGCCTCTGCTGCTCTACTACTAGAGAATAACACACAAGGAGGGCGAGATTAAGGAAACAGCATATCTGGATTTTTACTTAGATCTTCCTCTCCTCCTTTCTTCTTTTCTACAGTGAGAGCATGTGTCTTGTGTGTCTTTGTGGCTACATACCTGGTGCATTGCATCAGTGGCAGCAGCCCAACTGAGTGCTGGATGATTTGCAGAAATGGGGACAATTTGCTGTAGCTTACGTACAGGAGGTGCTGCCTTCCCACTTCCCAACTCTTTAAATGTGGTAGGGGGCCTCGTGAAAATCGAGCTGCAGGCAAGACGGCTGTGTCGAAATAGTCTACAAATGAATGAAAGTAAAGGAAATGAGAAAAGTGGTGGTGGGGGGGGGGGGATGCACAAACGCGCAAATGTGTGAAGCTATTTGAAAAGATCATATCTGACACCAGTACTTAGCAAAAATGTTTTTTTCTAGATGCAGTAGGAATTTTCACAGTGAAAACTTGCCTATGTAGGTTTACCTTGTGGTACAAGTGAGCACACGGGTCCAGGCTAAATTCTTGATGTATGAGGTTGAAGAAGAGCCAGTGAGTTGAATTCATGAATTGCATTTATTAATACCAAAATGCAGCTGGTCAATTTCTCATGCTACCTTTAGGAGTTAACAGGACAAAATGGCAACAAGCAACACTTGGTAATTTCCTTTGATAGCCTCTGTCTAAGCTACGCCCTAAAGAGGACGTTCCCTAGTGTGTCTTCCTTTAGCTTTAGCTTTGCAACTTGCTAAAAGAGATAGAAGAAAGAAAAATACAGAATTATTTAATCTAAACAAACTCCAAAAAAAAGAAAAAAACACTAACAAAAAATGACTATAGGGTGGTGAGACAGTCCATTGCAAATCGTTTGTGCCCGTTCCCCCAAATTTCCTTGAAATTTCCATGTGGATACCAACAGGTTATTCTGTGTGCTGGAAAACCATCTATTCAAAGGCCAAAAATTGACTAAGGCCACCTATTTTTTTTTAACAAAATGTTAATTTGAAAGGGGAAAAAACTCGTCATGTTTTCAAAACTTCAGCATATGAACCAAACCACATCCAAAACGACTGTTTCTAATGTTTTTATTATTACTTATGCAGAAACCAACAACATTGTCTGTTCTTATTTAATCCTGTGTTTGAAAAAAATACGAAGGTGAACTAAATACTGCGCTGATGATGAAACAGTTGTTAATGTTTAAATACAGGCTTGTCCTTCATGCTTTTCAGTTAAGGCACCTTGTCACAAGCTGTGCCGTTCCTCCTCTCCACCGATGCATTAAGCTGGATATTAATCTAATATAATACATCTCTAGAGAAAAGTGTTTACTCGCTCACAGAGGCAAACTCAAGGTAAATGTGCCTTCATCTTTGCTCGGATGCACTTGAAAGAATAGGTGCAGCAGTTTTTGAATGTATATGCAAGAGAAAACACAAAGTGCCACAACGGGTTAGTGTGCTCCTTTAGAGTTTGCTGTGTTGTTTATTTTTGTTGTTTTGTTCAGTCCTCCAGCCAAGGCTGCAGACCATAGCAACAAATGACTACATTCTAGAAAGCAATTGGTTACACTAATGGATCAATTTAGCTCGGAGGAGAGTTGAAAAGTAAGCCGGGGCTGAGACAAGTTCGGTGCAAAAAGTGCTGACCGTTTTTGAGCTGATCACAGAAAAATGAAGAGAGGATGCTTTGTAACTCTGCAGGATAACTTTAAGCGACTCTTTATATGTAGCTACATTAAATATGTGTAGCTGGGTAGCATTCAATACTAAATATTCCATTCACCCTTTCAGCTTCCAAACCCTGAAGGGAGAATGTTGGTATTGGAAAAAGCATGTGATGGAATAAAAACTCTGCTTAAGGAATTACACTTCTTGCTTTGGCTTTTTAGTTTAAGTACAGTTGGTTCAATAACTATTTGGACAGTGACGGGGTTTTTTTTTCTAATTCTGTTTTTGTACAGAAAAATTCTGTACTTATTGTTGCTTCCAACAATAAGCTGGAACCGTCCCCGACTTGTTGCAGTTGTTGTTAAATTAAACAACACAAGTGCAGTTAAAGAGCAGACTTTCAGCTTTGATTCAGTAGGTTCAACAAAAAAAAAGATTGCAGAAAAGTGTGAGGAACAAAAGATTTTTATTATAATAACTTTCCTTCAGGGACTCAAAAGTAATTGAACAATTGATTCAAAGGCTATTTTATGGGCAAAAACAGAAAAAAAAAAAATCTTCCAAGGAATCACTGCAATGCAAGAAGAGGCTAAATCTACAATTTGATTCATCCGGACAAAATAAGAAAAGCAGCGGTGAACTCAGCGACATAAAAAAAGAGATTTAGACATCAATGGAAGGCAACAGTGGCAGATGATCACATATGCTGAGTAGTTTAAAGACTTTTCATTCATTTCTTTAATTAATACATGTGAGTATCCTCAAGTATTTATTTAAATTCTCTAGAGATTTTTTTTTGTTTCACCCAATTACTCTCTTCTGAGTCACAAAAGAAAAAAACAAATGTTTAAGTAGGAGGCGTGTAATTCTCATTCATCAGTATTTTTGTAGTACCGACACGCATACAACTTTTTCTGGCACACTGACATGAGGTCATATTTGTAGTAACTATGACATTGGTGCCTTTTCTTCTAATAGAAATATTAACAATACCAAAAAAGAATAGAAAAGCTAGACTGGACATTGATTAACAAAAGAAAAAAAAGTGAAGAGTTCTGGAAAAGCATTTTCTTGCCAAATGAACCTCAATCAGAATGACGGCGA
Source organism: Xiphophorus hellerii (assembly GCF_003331165.1). Taxonomy (NCBI): domain Eukaryota; kingdom Metazoa; phylum Chordata; class Actinopteri; order Cyprinodontiformes; family Poeciliidae; genus Xiphophorus; species Xiphophorus hellerii. The sequence goes on from NC_045682.1 coordinate 7,983,341, forward strand.
AGCTGGAAGTATGGCGAGCGGAACAGCTCCCGATTCAAAGCACGCTTTGGCCAGGCCAGTGGCAATGAAACTCTGGTGTTTACCCACGATGTGACACGGGACAGAAGCTGCCGAATTAATTCTGAAGTGTTTAGAGACTTTACCGTCGGCTTAAATCTAGCTAAATGCAGTGAAATTTATTGGGCAGCGTTTTCATAACACAGATGGGCAATAACCCAAAACCTGCAGGAAAAAGCGACTCAGGTGTTTATCAAAATTAAAAAAAGTGGCTATTCGGAGCCCATTGAGCATGCATTTTATTTGCTATGGACAGAAAGAGCCACAAACACAGCGACTGAAAGCTGCCTGGCAGAGTATTAAAAACAGAGGAAACCCAGCATCTGGTGACGTCCATGAGTTCAAGACCTCAATCTGTCTTTTCCAGCAACGGATTTTCAATCAAGTATTCAAAATGAACATTTTCTCTTCAGTCTTAATTGTCCAGCTATCTTTCAGCACCTTGAAATGAAGTTGTTGCGTTCGAAATGCTTTAGTTTGTCACATTTTTATGCAATCCTGTTGTTCAAACCATTGAGTCGAAGCTGAAAGTCTGCTCCATCACTGCCTCCGAGTCGTTTCATTTAGACTTCATTGTGGTAATTTTCAGAACAGAAATTCAAATAAAGCTTCTCTCTATCTATATTTTTATTAAACTAATTGTAAAATTGTCATGTCAGGGCACTTTACAAAAGAAAAAAAAAGGAAAGGTGAATTCAGTCCAGTCATACATACATTATAATTTAAACTAGTTATCAAACAGACTTTGCACATAAATCCATATTAAACACATTTCTATGATTTTCTCTTGTTTTTTGTCTCCTTTACAGGAGCAAAGATAAAAAATAAATAAATAAAATCCATGTATTTGCATGGACCAGACCGAACTAGTGAAATTCTTTACATTAGAGGCCAATTTAATGACATCCAGACTGACTGACTCAGAAGTTTTGTTTTTACAGATTCTAGCCTCCAAAACGACTTTCTTTTTCTTGTTACACAAGTGGATTTTCATGCTGTGGTTCAATTTGGATATATGCTTGGTAACTATGCAACCCAACAATTATTTCATAAGTTATTTGGTGTGTAAGGGAGAGTTGGCCATGGCTGGAGTGTCTGACAGAGAAACGGAACAGGGAACGACACCTGAGTAACATTATTTTCTAGCAAGAAATATTGAGGGTGATGGACTAAGAAATATTAAATGCATGAAATATATTGCTTATGGACTAATAACGCAATTAAAATTTGCACACATCTTTTTAAATTAAAGATAAAAATGCATGCAAATTATTTTATATGGTAAATTAAAATGTTTTGGTTTTATAAGTGTAGATGCATTACCGGCACTGCCCCCGTTTAATAACAGTATTTATAACTGTTACACTTAATGAAATGACCCAGACATCCAGACTCACAGTGGCTCTGACATCCGTATGCCTCACATCCCAGGAAATGGCAAGATTTAACAACCCCATAATTACAAATAATGTTCTAGACAGTGAGAACCATTGATAAATCTCCACTCATCCAATAACTTAAGCCTGATAAGATTTCTAATGATTAGGGCATGGTGTCTTGCACACACCACCTAGCTCCTGCTAATGAAAATTATTGGTCATATACATCAGCCCAGACTGATGCGCAGTGGAAAACACGTAAATCTAAGCAACTCCGCTCCACAGTTGGCGAGGTCGGCCCTAAATGGGAAAGTCGTTTGAGTGTGAATCTTGGCACTAACACTCATTCAAAATGGAAACATGGTCAAATTACAAAAGAGAAAGTACCAGATAAAGCTCAATGACTCACAAATCAGCGATGGCTCATTAAACGGGAAGGAGATGAACAGCTGGTAAGAGCACCTTTTATGGAAGGGTACACAGATTTCACCGTGCAGGCCGGTCACGTTAAATCCAGTTTCACAAACACTGAAGTAAAATCTGTCCTCCAAACAACGTCGCTGCGCTTTAGTCATCATCATGAATCCTACCTTATCTTTAGCCAAAGCTAAGGGGATTGTGACGAAAGACAATAAAGTTTATGGATTGAACTCGACTCCGAGTTTGTTTTAGCATGAGGAGTTTTTACTGCTTCGAGTAGCGCTGATCTGTGGCTCTGCACGGCACTGCAGTCACTAAGGGAAGACAAATCAGACTTGCTTTGAAAAGAAGCTCAATGAGAATTAGTCCCAGTTCCTTTGCTTCTCTAAATTATACATATTAACTGAAGCTAATGCCTGTTCCTCAAGAGTAATCCAAGGTTTCAGTGGCTCCAAAGTTTCTTTAAAACAAAAGTTACCGATTCAGAAGGATAAACAAAATAAAGGTCACTTGTGTTAAGAAAGCTAAGACTAGGGCTATAAATTGGATTTGCATTAAACTGACTTGAATTATGGAGCTATGTGTAATCTAATTCTGTATGAATTATATTCCAGTAAATGAACAGGCAATATGTCTTTTTTTCTAACAGGACAAATGCTGATCGGTGTCGTACTGCTTCATTTTTTTTTTTTTCTGCATTGAGATTTTGGAAGCAGGTCTATGTCAACAATCATGGCAAAAATGTATTTTTGTTTTTACCATATATGACATGCGGCAGAACTAACACATCCCTTCCACTGAGTCAGATGTGGATTCAAAACATTGTTTTATTCTGTAGTGATTAGATTTTGGGGCCTTTTTTCCCCCCAGTATTTTCCATGCAAACTGCAAGTCACAGCAGTTTGTTCTTATCTAGGCGACCAGAGTTCTAATAGATTTAGAGAACAATAACTGTACCTCTGTTTTAAAAACTAAATATTTGTACTTGGAGACTGTGGAAAGTCCTTGAAAAGGACAGAGAAGTTGGATTATTTCTGATTTTTATGTTATGCATCTATTGGTGTTTCTGTAGCATTAAAATAAATGTCTAATGTAGGGCTGTTGTAAACGAATATTTTAGTAATCGAGTAATCTATTGATTATTCTTATGATTAATCTGGTAAATACATTGATAAAATATCACCAGCATAACACCAGTGTTACTATTGGATATCAATATCAGTCCAACTTTTCATATTTGAGCATCTCTAAGTTACTTTTTTGTAGTTTAGAAAACTAACCTGTAACAATAATAGCTCACTTTCTAAGTTTACCTGAAGAAAATTTATACAAAAATCTGAAATTATATTCAATTTAATAATATAGAGGCAGTCTCACAAATACGTTTATAAAAAATGTCTATGCTCCAGCTTTTAGTTCATGTGTTCATCTGCAGTCAGTTTAATAGATGAACTCTCACCTTACCCCATACCTGTCAAGCTTTGGGTTTGAGAATATGGGAAATGTCGCCTGGAGGGGGCGGGGGGGCTTCGAGTAATGGGGGACAAACGAACATAAGTCCGGGCAGTAAAAAACTGCACGAACGAACGACCCAGGAGTGCAATACGGAATATTTACGGGAAAATGCTACTATGGAAGCAGAGCGGGAAACGGGGATGAAAAACGATAGTTTTTCTGGCAAAACGGGAGACTTGACAGGTATGCCTTGCTCAGCCATTTATAGCTTTTGTGTCCTTGTCAACAACAGGATTTGACACCTTTGTTCGTCACACTCAGAAACTCATCTACCAGCCATGTACCACCACGATGATTTCCGCCACCCGTTTGTTTAGACCGGGATGATATGAAATTTATTGTGCTGTTCGTCCGTAAAGCTACACTTAACACTATAAGCATCAGCTACTCAGCCGCCCGCCGTGTTCAGTCTATCCGTTTACCTGTATAAATAATCCCGCAGCCTCTTCCCGCCGTTCACTTTCAACCAGCAGCTCCCGGAGGAGAAAGGCTGCCGTACTTACTGGTTCCCAAAAATCAATGAAAACCCGGGCATTATAATCAATCAATAAAATCCCCGCAACCGAACTTGAAAATTGGACTTTATGCCACTAACACTTAGCTTTCGTCAACAACTCAGAGGCGGAAGTCGGAGCTCCGCGAAACGCAAGTAATGTCCCGCCCGGAACACGGTACGCTAAAGAACAAAACATAAATTAACGAAGCTTCGAGGCAGATAAATTTTCCTCGAGGAATTTTAATAATCGAGGTACTCGAATCATTCGAGGAATCGTTTCAGCCCTAATCTAATGCTGTGTTTAATACCAGTTATTATCTAGCACTATAGGCTTTAATGAATGTGCAAATTATGACCCTTTTTGCTCCAAAAACCTGAAACCTTTTCATACCAGTGAGTTAAAGGAGCAGGTAGGATTTTAAACTCCCCTGTTTGTCTTTACCAGCCCTTGTTGCATTGCTCTAAGGTGGAGAGTTGTGGATTGTTTCTTTGAAGGTTGTTGTTTTGTGGAATATTTTTGTCGTAGTTGTTCTGTGCGACAAATGCTGATGGAAAAAATGGTTCATGCCGTCACCAGAAGGGCTTTTAAGTGATTGATTTTGTCCTGTTTCCAGTTTCTACTGAGACTTGCAAGATGGTTGATGCCAAACAGTGCAGTAGGTGCCAGGATAACATGGCTGTGCTGCACTCTGCACTTTTTCTGAATACATTGGATATGGGGACACACACTGCCTTCCAGAAATATCCATAACATTTGATTTTATTTTTATTTTTTTACATAGACCTATTTATTTGAAAGATATTATTACATCTGTCTATCTGTCAGTATCAGAAGTTAAGTAGGAAGCAATTGCAAGAGCTGTCAGCCGTTTTAAATTTTTTTTTCTTCACAGTTTATTTTCTTTTTGCTCGTTGTGCTAATTAGCCACCAACAGATCACAGCGATTTGTTTATGAGGAAGATTGAATTTGCAGATGCTTGACTACAGATTCAACTCCCTGGCTGGAGCCCGCCCCCACAGCAGTGTTTCCCAATACAGCCAGGCAGGGGCTCGGCCTCGCCTGCACCGAACTCGGAGTCGTCCCTGTGTGGCGGAGAGAGAAACTCCGGATAAGATGACTTACTGCTGTCAACAGTACAATTAGAGCAAACCCTCCCAGGAAGCTTCCCTGATGAATCACTGGCAAAACTTTGATTAGATGTGCCGTGGCAGAGCTCATAATGAAATTCAGCGATATGCAATTACCACGTTTTGATGATGTGATATTATCATATTGTTTTACATGCAGCCTAGTTAATATTTCACGACACTTCGTAAAACCTTTGAACGGAGCGCTCGATGTAAAAAAAAAAAAGGTCGATAGAGTTGAAACAGACATGCCATTCAATAAATCTGAACACTAAGAGGAAAGACTGAAGACAAGCGTTGGTCAGAGCAACGGTTCAGGCTAAAGGCAGGCGACTTGTTGCTACTTAGATCAAGAGACTGAAATGTGTTTTTGTGTTTCCTGGTAATGCTTCAGTTGCGGGACGTGGGCTTGATATGAGAAGAAAAGCCACTCTGTGTCACATAAACAGTTGGGCCATAAGTGTTCCTCTACTTCTCCTGAAAGCTTGTAAAATGTAAAACAGCGAGGCAAAGACTGCGACTCTTCTAATTGCTCTTTCACTGGCGGAGATGGAGCGATTACCGATTGATGAAAGCCTTTTATAATCATGCTGAGAAACATTTATACTCTGACTTATGTCTTGCAAGCAAAGCCTTGAAACATCTAAGTTCAGTTCAGAGCACATTGCTTGTTTGCTTGTCACCCTATTACGGAGATGTTTTCTGTTTTTCCAAACGTGTCCGCAGATTCTTTTGTAAACGCAGGATAAAAACAACCTGTAATTAGACTAGAAAGATCTGCACCCTGTAGCTGCCTGGTAGTGTCGAAACAGCATCCGTGGAAGAAGTGGGACAGAATAGAACCCCAACACTGTCCAAATTTTTAACCGTGACCTGATGACCTCTTTAAGCTGCTGGGTGAAAGCAACTCAGCTGGTGTTATTTTGCTATGAAAGAAGTCAGGAGACCAAACTCTTTTGTTGTTTTGAAAACATAAGGTAAGGAAGAATGTTGTCGGTCAATCGGAAGCGTGGAAGCAGGCGTGGGTGAGACAGTGACGAGTGAAGTGTTGCATGAAGAAAATAAAAAGATTAAAAAAACTGAGGGATTCAGAGATTCCCTCAAAACTAAGAAATAATTTGCTGCCCTAGCTATCACACGGGTACGCGAGGGCACAGCACATCCCAGCCACACCCACTCAGTATCGGCAACAGAGAGCGGAAACGATAAACAAGCCAAAAAGCAGAGCTTAAGAGGGATAGGGTCATCACAATAAAAAATTTAATGATCCATCCACCCACATACTCACATGTATGGGTTATTTGAAGTGGCCAATTATCCTAACAATCATGTTCTGGGCTTTTGAGGGGGAAGCTGGAAGACCTACGGAGAACCCACTCATGCACAAGGAGATCGCCCAGATCCCCACACAGAAAAGGCCCCAGCTGGACAGCCTGCCCTGGGAGGAAACGACAGCGTTCTCGTTTGCTGCATCGACGGCTCAGTGAAAGATGGCAAAAATAATGAAAACGTCACGCGAAGCATGAGGTTAGAAACATCCCGCTCTGAGGGTGATTTCTGCAAAGGAGACAGGATGACGGCGCCGTATGGAGGGGAGGACGGATGGGGAAATGCATCACAAGATTGTGGACAGCAACCTTCTTTCCTCTGTAGGAGCATTGGAGATGGGTCACGACTGCGGCTTCCAGCATGACAATGAGCCCAAACACAGAGCCAGGGCAACTGAGGAGTGTCTCCGTAAGAGTTCATTTCAAGGCTCTTGAGTGGCCTAGCCAGTCTCCAGTCCTCAACCACACAGAAAATCTTTGGATGGAGCTGAAACTCTGTGTTGCCTAGCAACAGTCGTCAAAACGGAGAGACCTGTAGTGTATCTTTATGGAGGACTGACCAAAGTCAATCAATTCTAAACAAAGACTTTTGTACTAAATGTTAACTCTATTTAAAAAAAAAAGTCATACATTATAATTATTTGCATTATTTTTTGAGATTCCGCTTCTCACAGTAAAGGTGTACCTTGAGGAACCTGTGGTGTGCTTCTGCACAAGAACCAGGTACCCCGACTCCTCCGAGGCGTGTGTCGGCTCCCTTCTCTTTGTATGTAAATTACTGCGCCTAAGGGGGCTCATATGATCCAGGACAACGGCGAGTCTACAGACAGACAGGAAGATCCGCTGTTACGTCAAACTAGGACTCCTCCTTTGTAGGGTGAGGAAAAGGACAGCTAAAATCTCCGCAGACCCCAAACATCCTGGGCCGCTGTCTCAGAAGTGAGGGGACCAAATTTTTCGGATGTCTGTTGAAATCTATTTATCTATACTTCATGTCAGTCACGGCTCTCCTAAGTAGGTGAAAACATGATGACAGACTGAGCAGCTGTCGCGGCTGAAGAAAGTGTGAGGGACACGTTCCATGCGTAAACCTCTGTCCTTTACGCCCATGTGCTGGATGGAAACTGCCCAATCTTTCACCTTCAAGTTGGCTATGCAAAGTGCTATTTGTAAAAAAAAAAAAAAAAAAAGAAAACAACAGCTACCTCAAAGGCAGTTTCATCCCCCAGGCTGCCTCTCTAATGAACACTTGAGAGTCAGAGTGCCCAGATCTATCGATTTACACTTGCACTACTTCAGCCTTGTCTTCCTCTTTTGCACATTTTTATTTTTATTTCCCTTTTCATATGTTTATATCTAAAATGTCCTGATTAAGAGCAAAGTGGAACCAAAGTAAGATTTCTTGTTTATGTGCACAAACTTGGCGAATGAAGCTGACTCTTTCTTTTTTATTTTTCAATAAAATCTCTCACTGTAGGTGGTTGCCGCCCGAAAGCCTTACAAATTGCTCAGGGTTACAAGACATACTGATGGATATCTGTGATTTTCATTCTTATCGGTTTGTAAATTGCCTTAGGACAGAGCAATATGTGTTGTTTTTTTATTATTATTTTAGCCTGCTTCATATAGTCATACAATTTCTTTTTGAGCATTTTTTGTTTTTTTTATCATTCCACAAATCAGGCTGTTCTGAAATAACAAAGACTTAAAAAAAATCACCAAGGCCCGGGTGGGATTGGTTAGATTCTTTGCCCCAATAAAAGAAATAATTTCAAAGCTGCCGTTTATCTTTGGTTAACATTAAAATTTACTTGATGACCTCAAACACATCAAGGTGGCAAAAGACCTCAACTAAAGTTGAGAAATAAATTTAAGGGGTTAAATACTTTTTTCTCAGCACTGCATAAATACACTTTCTAACAAAAAGAACGAGTATGAGGGGAAAAAAATATATATATATTATTTCGAGGACTTCAAAACCAACAGTCCCCTCCTCTGTGATGCTTGAAGTATCTTCATCTTTTCTTTTCAACAAGTTTGGCCTCAACATGAACTGAATGGAAAGCCACTAATGGCAGCCTTAATTGTCTCCACATTTGTAGGTGAAGTGCTCCAGAGGACTAATGAAGCAGGCCTGATTGCTCCGCTCTGGACCACACTGGATGGGGGAAGAGGGGGAATTTAACTCCGAGCATAATAATCCATTCCTATTTTCCACAACTCCACAGCGAGGACAAACGACAGCAAGGGACGCGTAAATCCGAAATGAAATTCCTTTCACATTCAAACTGCTCTTTCAACAAAAGGCAGAGCTGCCACTGTGACTTCATCAGAGCAATTTATCGCCCAGCTTGTGCTGTATGACCCTTCTTTCTAATCATACATGAAAAGCAGGTACTCGTGGAAAATTACGCGAGGAGCAGGTTTCTTCTTTACCACGCAGCTTGACAACCTCGGTGTTAAAGGACGCTAATTTTCACCCAAGCACACTCCGGCTTATTGGTTTTTCATCAGCGAGTGGAAGATTTGTCAAGGTCGAAGCTGACAAGTGAGCAAGTGGGCGTCTCTCGTGGAAGCAGCAGGGACGCAGAGCAGATGACGAGGACTGTGTTCTGCATGTCATCAGCACTGTTACGGTTGTGTCCTGAGTACACTTCCTCCCAGGCTCTTGTGTGTGTGTGTGTGTGTGTGTGTGTGGGTGGGCATGCACTTGAGATAAGTGTTTGTAGTGTTTTTGTGCTTTCATGAAATTCAGCTAAACCACATTCCACTTTGTCTGGCATCGTCGTCAACGCAGAGTCACCATTAGCAGCAACTAGCGCTGCAGCTTTAAAGGACCTCGTTTAAATTTGGAGTGATTTCTACTCGGAATAGAAAATGCTACGACTCCAACAGCTTTGCTTTTATGTAATTATGTCCAAAGTGAATCGATAGAGAACACATAAGCCGAGGGATCGTTCTCTTTGTGGACCTCTGTTTTGGAGGCCAAGAGTGTTTTTTTTTCTTCGGGACAAAGTCTAGATATAAAGCCAATTTTATTTTATTAACTTACTAATAAAAAAAATATGGAGGCAATGTTTGACAATGCAAATAAGATACAATGAACTGATCCATGTTGTAATGTTTAGAACCTAAAAAAATGCTTTTTATTACAATTATATGGCTCACATAATCAAACTAACTGTTAAGTTAGACAATAAAAAGGAGAATAAAAAACGACTGAAATTATTTTATTTATTAGGGGCCAAAAACATACCTTTATGCCTATTTCTGAAAAATAATCACCCTTATTGGTTTTTCCACCCATGGCAGCACCAATTGCCATCAAGTCTTTTGACGTGTGTTTTACATCAATGTGGAGGAATTTTGGCCAACTCTACCTAGCAGAATTTCTTTAATCCATCCACACTAAAGGGTTTTAACCATTATTTATTCAATCTATTTTGAGCTACTGATTTGAAATTGCTGTTTTTTTGCTCTTACAGCTCCCAAATGCCTCTCAATTTATCGTCTCCAGCCCCATATGTTTGCATATCTAATATTGTTGAGTTTTTATCTTGACATGTAGTTGTTGGAAGTGCAAGAGAAGACAGCTTTCAGTCGGCGGAGCTAGCCGACTGAAAGCTGATCTAGCTTTTAGTAAAAACTGAATTCAGTGGAACTCAATTATCTCTGAAACAATAAGTAATATTTCTAAATACTTGTTATTAAAAATAAATTATTCTAAGTCATAAGTAAGACTTCACTACACTTTGCCACATTTTTTCAAGTTGTCAACTTTGCTTTACGGCTTTGTTCATGTAGTGAATATGCTCTTGTCTCCTGTACCTCATATAAGCATTTTGTCCAAAAAACTCTTTGTGGTGCAAAGACTGAGAAGCACTTTAAAATGTCAAGCTTGATTACTGTTTGGGTCATGCTTTAGAGCTTTGGTCAGTTACTCAGATGCAGACCTACTCCGAGGATGAGGGACAGAAAAAGATGAACAGGCAGGTGAGGTTTGACGGTTTTCTTATTTATGACAAAAAAGGAAGCTTTCTAGCACTTAAATAACTGATTGAAATTTTGTTCTTTGTACCTTTTTCTCTACATGATCTTAAACTGTCTGACGAAGAGACACAGTAACGTTGAGAGAAAGCCATTTTTTAGGCAGATGGCATTGATTGGTAGAATTGACTCTGAGATAACGGAGAGGGGAGACAAATTGAGCAATTCTTTCCAAATTAAAAAAAAGTGAGACGCGAATTAACAGTTTTTCCCTCAGACTGCAGAGAGTGAACAGATGGCTTTGGGTCAAGAAAAAAAGGAGGGCTGGGAGAAAGAAAAGTTGCTGTGTCGTTTAGGCTCTATTAAGTAGAAGGAGAAAAGACAAAAGACAGGAAAACACATGAAGCGACACGCAGTCTTATGAGAAATCTGCCCATATTTTATGTATCTGTTCCTCGCACTTATGTGAGACTATACAGTTATAGTCTAGTCAGAAGTGAAACAGAATTTAACAAACTGAAAAATAGACATAACAGGTACCGTAAAATATGTACTTGATCTGGGGGTTTGGGGCGGGGGGTTGTGTGTGGTGGCCAGTAAAGGTTTAAATACTATTTGAGTCAGCTAGGGCTGTTCCTTTGACAACACCTCTAGCTCTCTTCAGTGTACAAACATTAGTTGCCAGCAGCAAGCATTAGCTTAACATAGCTGTGCCGGGTAGACTTGTCTCTGGGCACTCCAACATCAGCGAACAGTCCAGAAAAGATACATTGAGGTTAATTGGCTTCTCTAAGCTGCCCTTAACTTTGACCTCCCTTTTTGTCCAGAGGTTTTTATTCAATTGAATTTAACGTCTAACCCAATTCTTTAGTTTGCCTGTGCCGGTAGGCCTTCTCAAACATAAAAAGTAAAAACCAGTTTTAAAGTTTCGTGTGTGGATAAAGAGAAGCAAAGAAGAAGGAGAAGGAGAAGAAATTCTTAAACCAAAAATCAATCAATGTTTTACCAGCCTGAGAGTGGGATTGATCGGTGGCGCAGTGCCGGGGCTGGTCTGCTGTCTTCAGACGGTGCAGACCAGAGCAGCTTTACTTTTGGAGGTGACTCAGTTCAGCCCAAGAGAGGACGACACAAATCTGTAGATATTTTCCTCTCACTGTTCAGTCATAATGTGTTCCCAAGGCTGTCTAGACAGGGTGATGCATTCTCAGCAGCGGCCTGACTGCTTTTCGCGGCTGAAACCAGCAGCCTGTCATCCTCACACAATTGGATTAGAGTAATAATACGTCTTTTTGCTTCTAGAAGGCTGCTGCAGCTTTCTGGTGGTTGGTTTATCACCTGTTTAGTTAATATTACTAAACCTGCCGCTTTTCTTTCTTTGCATAACATGATGTGTGATTGTTCTGTATGACTCCAGAGGACCCTGGTCTATTAGCCACATTTATGCAGGTTGCTATCGTCCAACAGCTCCAGCATAATTGCATATTGAGAACAATAACCCTTATTCTGCTTTAGCACAGTAAAAATCAAACACACAACAAAAATATGCCGTTCGTCACAAATGTCCAGGTTTGTTGTGACCTCATTTGTGATGCTGTTTGGCACAAAACATCTTCCTTCTTACTCTGACTAAACTAACATTATTCCGGTTTCTAAATCTTAGAATTATTGTTTTTATATTTACTTTGTTTTCAACAGTATTAAAATGAACTCATATGTTCATAAAACCGTTAGAAAAAAATGCGCGAGACATTAGAAGAAACATTTTTCTGGACCTTACGAAAAAGGAAGCGTCTCTGAAATCATATAATTAATGTGCTGCATGTATAATAGGTAAGGGAGTTTATTCATACGGCACCATTCATTTACATCACAGTGACATTTCTCAGACAATGTTCCAGCTGACAAGCGAGCAGCAACTGTGATGCAAGACAGGTTGGCTGACGAAGAATAGGCTCTACAGCTGGAAGGAACCCTGCAGATCTGAAGGAAATGATTACATTTTGTTGAGCCAAGAGACAGATTGCCTAAAGTGTCCGGAACGTGACGTTTAAGAGTCGGCAATCTGGACCTAATCTGTTGAGAGGAACGAGTTACTACAGCCTGGAAGATTGTTAGGTGAGAGAGATGAGACCTAGACACCAGAACCCGGTAGGATGTGCGGCATTGACTGAAGACTCCAGAAAGCACTCACATTGTGATCCACTGTCTGGAAGTTCTGTCGAAATTAATGGTTTCGATATCAGGATTATTTATAATGACTACTGACTGAATTTGGTACAACTATGCATGTGTTGTGTGCACCAGTGATTAAAAAAAGTCTCATGAGATCTTGTGTCATCATGAGATTATAATGAGATATTATTTTTTCATCAGAGTGGCAGAAACGGGCTTCCGTAGTTATGCTTAGAATTAGAATTAATTAGAATTAAAAACAATTTTTCTCATAACCCCCTTGTTGAATATTCTGTTACAATAACAGACTATATTTTTTTTCCCCCAAATATAAACTGTTGAATGAAGATAAACACACATAAAACAAGCAACAACCAACATCAGTCGATGAAGGTTATCAGGTATTTTGTTAGTGTCTTTAAATTTGCACTGGATACTTTTCGCTGGGTAACACACACCCGCTTCAGTGTTTGCTTATCGCTGGTCGTTTTGCCCCTCTGCCTCTTCATACAGTTCTGGACGACTCACGCCAGATTAACTTAAGAATGAAATAGTGATGTAGGATGTCGGATACAGTAGGAGTCTCAGTACAAGCCAGCCGTCAGTTCAAATAAACTATTGCCGTAGGCACATAAAGTTTGAGCATTCTTTTTTTTGATGCCGATTGAAAAACAACGGGAAAGAGAACATCAGAGGCAAGCAGTTCATTCTGAAACATTTACTGTTCTCAATGCTGTTTCACCTCAGGTGCTTTTATCAGTACAGTCATGCTAAGAGCTGTTCCTGATCTGACCGTTCATCCTGCAGAGTTTTTTAACTGATGACAAACTTATCGGCCAACGTGTTTTAGGATTCAAATCAAGTCAGGTGAACATTATAACCTCCAACGAGCAGCTTGTGTGGACAGCAGTGGCCACATGCAAAATAAGACATACAAAATGCTGACAATGAATCGGCCAGGATTGTAGCAGCTGGGATAAAAGATGTTTTCTGTCGGTTTTTTAGACATTTTGGATGGTGAAGGGTTAAAGAGCCAAATCTGTATTGTCTAAGACAGAGTCTGAAAAGTAAGAAACTTTATTTTCCCAGTCCTTCAAAAGTCTCCCAATGTCAACAACGACCATTTTAAAACTGCTGACATATTGTTTTTATTATTTTGGCCTGCGAGATGCAAAGTTAGCAGCAGGATAACGTTGGAAACCATCTTGAGAATCTGAAGTGCAACATTGTTAGATATTAAGCCGGCATTGCCTTTAAGAAGCTTTATTTTGATCCTCATTCTGTTTCCAACACATATAAGGCTCTGCTTAGCTCAGTTCCCTCACATACTTAAGATGCAGCCGTCCATACCTTCCAGCTCTCTTTGGGATGATAAAACACAGTCGTTCCACCACTGCACTCTAACAATCTCTCTGCATTAAACTTGATACAACCCACAAGCCTTAGGGGAGAAAATTGATCCTCTTGCAGACCTTCGTCCCATCTTTTCCTACTGTCTCAACAGATCGGCTATTTAAGACGTTCAATTTTGTTATCTTTTGGAGGAATAAATGTGTCTGAAAAAAAAAAAAAAATCTATACATGCGTAAATTATAATTTTCTATATTTTCTTTTCTATTTTTGTGGAATTTGTGGCACAAAATCATAACGAGCCAAAGCTGTTAACTGAAATCTGCAGTGAAAATTTGTGAGATCAATTATTTGTTGAGTGACTTCTCAATCATTCATGAGGAAATTAGGTCATTTAACAATTTTTTACAGGGGGAATAATTTTTTTGGTGATACCTAAGTCAAACACATTTTCATATCAAACTAAGATAATCTGAGAAAATACGAAACTCACTTTCCAAATGGTGAAAATGTAGTCACCGCCGCTGTTTAATTATTCATTAAACGATATAATCCATATTTTATGAAAGCTGAGTTCAGTTTTACTACCTAACAAGTAGAATCAGGAAATCGCCTTTAGATTCTGACGGGAAACATCTGAAAGGGCAACACATGGAGCTCCAACTTAAAGCAAAGCAAAAACAGTTAAACAGATTAAGTAGCATTTCTAGCCTGAATAGGAATGCATGCCATTTCCACTGCCATAAGTAAAAAAAAAAAGAAAACCGTGGACAAAAGAGAACCTTCTCAGGAGTAGCCAGCTGACCAAATTTACTCCCAAGTGCACAAGGTCGACTCATCCATGAGGTCGTGAAAGATCCAAGAACTTGTGAAGCAGTGTAGGTCTCTGCTGGCCCAGTCAGGGTCAGTGTTCATCGTCCACCACAGAGAGAGTCCCAAGGCCGTAACTGCAAATGATCAAAAATAAAGAATACAGCAGCTGCTTTGCTGCTTTAGGACAGAATGATCGCTGTACTTAATAGAGACATGAATTTCTGTTCCATAGCAGAAAATCCTTCAGGACAGTTTCTGCCCTCAAGTGCACTTTGGTTGTACAGCAGAACAATGATTTGAAGTACACCTGCAAATTCACATCGGAATGACTCATCAAAAAAAAAAAAAAAATTAAAAATATGGTTTTGGAACAGGCAGGTTGAGTTTGGTTCTGTGATATGAACTTAAACAGGCCTCGTGCTTTAAAAACATGCAATGACGCTGACATTTTTAAATGTGGGAATAAACGTGTTTATTCAGGCTATTTTTTGGATATTAACATTTGTTGATGATTTAAAACACTGAAATAAAAAAAATAGTGCTACAAATACATTGCCGTAGCAATACAGTGTAGATGATAAATGCGTAATGTTGGAACTGGAAAAGACACAAAGGTATAAGTGTACAACAAAGTCAGCCACATGTGGAATCAGGCTTGGCCGTACATGGAGCTTTTGAAGCTCTGCTGTCCTCTAGAGGAGAGCAGAGTACATCGCGAGCCACCAGCAGCGTCAGACCACATCACAGTGGACAGGAAACGACGATGTCTACTTTAATGTCTGCTCTTCTGTATCCAATCAATTTCGTGCAGTACTTTAGTTCTCTGTAGAATAAAGGCGCAGTCGGTGAAAGAACTGTTGCAGACGGCAGGGCCGTGCAGGGACCTTTGGAGGGGCATTTGGCTATTAAAAGATCAGAGCTGTATGTCTCAGCGATTTATGTTGGATGTTGTTGAAACTTAGAGAGGCTAAAGGGACAGTTATAATTTTTTAAAGATGTAGTTATCAGAAGTTCAGACCTGGAAAAAAGAAAGAGGCACTGCAAGGCGATGTTTATAAGGTTAACTTCTAATTTTGCTTAGCATTCTGTACAAGGCAGTTTTTAAAAAAAAAAAACACAAAACAATTAACCACTTTCAATGCTGAAAATCTGTCGGCATCATCTCATTTCATGGTTTATATTTTTATCCCAAAGGAGCGTCACACCAGCGTCTGTTAAAAATAGAAGCTCTGTAGTTCAGAGCTTCTTTATTTCTCTTTTTGCAAAATTGAAATATATTGTACGTGTTCACATTACATGTCAAATTCTCTGACACATCAGTGGAACAGAAGTTGGAGAATAAAACGACGTACAGCAGCTGACTCAAAGCTGTCGTAACTTAGCAACAGCCTGGGAAGTGGGATCAGAGATGAAAGGGTGGAAGAGGTAATTGGTGGAGAATGGGGGTGACTGGAGGTGGTGCAGTGGGTTAATGACCAGCGTGTTCAATCTTAAGCTCCCTTGTGTATCATCTTGTTAATGTCGATCTAGTTTGTCACAGTTTAATTGTCATTTGCTTATTGGACCTAAAGAGGAAAGATCTAGAGTCAGTTATTACAGCTAGACACCAGCGATCAGGTCTGAAATATGGGTGTGGTCAGAGCTAAGCCACATAAAGATAGTTACAAAGTCAACCTTCTGTCACCTGGAGAATGTTTCCAGGATTAAAGGACTAATGCCCCAGCAGGATCTTGAGAAATCCATGCATGTTGTTCTTGTTCTGACTGAAACCAGGAAGATTGAGCACAAAACCCCAGATCTAAAATCCTTACACTGGCTCCCTTCAGTTCAGAAAATAGACTTTAAAATAGTTCTTTTAGTTTATAAATCACTGAATGGCTTAGCACCGTTAAACATCTGCTGTTGTTGTACCAACCATCCAGAACCTCTCAGGTCCAAACGAGGAGGAGCAGCATTCAGCTTCTATTTATCTCAAATCTGGAACAAACTTCCAGAAAACTGCAAAAGAGCTGAAACACCGCACGGCTTGCTTTTGATGTGTACTGATGATTTTGACGATGGGTCTCGACAAAATGTAATGTCTCTCAATTGGTGACTGTATGTTGGTTTTATGACTTTTTATTTTAGTGTTTTTATGTCGTAAAGCACTTAAAACTGCCTCGTTACTGAGATGTGCTATACAAATGTAGTTTATTGATAGATTTACTGATGAACAGCGAATTAATAACAAAATATAATTTGAGTCTCTTCAAGCTTTTCTTCTCCAAAGAACAAAATATCAGCAAAGCACAAATTATTCTATAGATATAATTAACCAAATCTAGCCTGAGAAAACTTGAACAAACAGTTCTAATTTTATGATCTAATTTGTTAAAAAGAACTACGCTTCCATGCTGACTCTCATTGAGCACACAAAAACTTAATAAATAAAAACAAAAAGGCCTTTGAATTAATGATTGTACATTTCATTAAAATATTAAACAATCTCAAAGTGCATCAGTTTATGTCAGAAAAGGTTAAAAGAATTAAACAAAAAATCAAATTACATTCTTTCAGCACAAATGCGATAGAAGTAAAAAAAAAAGAAATAAAACATTAAAAACAAACAAAAAAAGTATTTTCATAATGAAGGCTTTTAATTCTGTTTTTAAAAGTTTCAAGTGTCTCTGAAGCCTGTAGGCCGTCAGGGAGGACGTTCAGCAAGTGTTCAGCTGTGGATTAATGTGTGATAATAAGTTAAATTGGCCTTTAAAGAACAGCTCTTGCTATTTTCTCCATGTGTATTTGTCTGGTTTTAAAATTTGTTTGATCGTCACATGTAAATCTGACAGAAAGGGGGGAAAACAGAAAATCTGTAAGGAGTAATAAAATACTTCTCTACAGTATTAAGTACCAGTCTTACAGTATGAAACATAGTCGATTGCAGAGGGAGGTTATGAGTTTTATCAATTTGTGAAAGTTGTTTTGTCTGTCATGGTTTTTCTTGGTAATAGACAAAAAAAAAAACCCCACCAATGTTGAAGTAGCTCTAAAACTTTAGAACTACTTCAACATTGGAGTCACAGCTTTTAGACTAACAGTTATGGCTGAACGGTGAGGGATTGCTCCACCACTGCACTGGTGTAATGGTCAGCAATATCTTAGTAAACTTGGTGTACTTTAATCGGGCATTGTTGACTCATGTGTCACTGAGTTCATCTTCTCATAAAAAGATTCATGTGATCCAAGACAAGTAGTGTTGTTGTCAAGACCACCTAACCCAAGACCGAGTCAAGACCAAGACCAGAGAGTATCGAGACCAAGTCAAGACCAAGACCAGAGAGTATCGAGACCAAGTCAAGACCAAGACCAGAGAGTATCGAGACCAAGTCAAGACCAAGACCAGAGAGTATCGAGACCAAGTCAAGACCAAGACCAGAGAGTATCGAGACCAAGTCAAGACCAAGACCAGAGAGTATCGAGACCAAGTCAAGACCAAGTCAAGACCAACATCAGAGAGTATAGAGACCAAGTCAAGACCAAGCCTGGTCTCGAGTACTACGACACTATGAGACAGAATAAAAAGGCTCTAGAAATTGATACATGCATTCTGGGCCCAAAATATAATGACTGACTACTTATTTAACACCACATTTCTATTAGACTGTGAGAGACGTTTGAACAAGATTTTTTGCACCTCACCTCAGAGGTCATAATACGTCATCCTCGCATACCTTCTCCCACAGGCTGTTTTACTTAATGATGGCTGTAGGTGGACATCTCTTGCACTGAGGAGAACCTAGAGTTTGAAAAACAATTTACTGCTAATTTGGTCCATTTTTCTCATCAAAGCATTGGGAATTGACTAGAAATGTTCTAAGTGTGTAATGACTCAATAACATCAGTCTGACCTTTAAGAAGAAATCATTTAGTTTTAGGGACTTTCTCTTGTTTCTGATTGTGACCCTCCCTTGAGGACAAGCCTTCAAGCCATCAGGTCGGCAACTGAAGGCTTGACACCATGTGGGTGTTTTCGTTATTTTGAAGTGAAGTATAAGACTATGCATATTAAAGTTTGTTTTTTTTAAAATGATGTGTTGTTGCAGTGTCAGTATTTCAACAGGTTGTTGAACAGATGACTGACGTGATGAGGTGTGATGAACTGAAATGAGGAATGGCAGAAAGTACATCTCCTGTAATTAGACCTTTAAATAAGTCTCAAGATTGGTTTGTGAAGTCTGAAGGGAATGGATCAGAAACTCATCCCAGGTCCCATTTAATCAACCAAATTTCAATACTTATTTTATTAACGTGATTTCTAAAGTAGTACACGTTATTTCAGTCAATTGCACTGAACCTCGCAGCATTCCCTCGACTCATTACAAACGGCCACTGAGCCGAAGCTAATCCTGGGGTTCTGTTGCTGATCTATATGGAGGGTAGCAGTGTGCCCTTTATGTCTTAGCTGTCCTACAAAGCTCCAAGATCTGAGGAAGATTAACTGAAAGGCAGTAAAACATAGTTGAGGTTGTGCAAGAGTTGTGCATAATCCAATTATAAAATATTGAAAAATCTGAAATCCTTTTCGGTGCTGTTCAAAGCTGTACGGAAAAAAAAAAAGAAGAGAACGCTCTTTAAGGTAGAAGCATTTTTGAAGCAGTTACTTTTTTTTTTCTTTCTCAAAACTAAAACTTCAAAAGAGTAAAAAGTAAATAAATAAAGTGTTATCATGTTAGTCCAAAACATAATCATTAAACCAGCAACACACCTTTTGAAAAAATAATAGAATATCCTTCTGTAAGTGGACAGCAAAACCAGAAAGCTGTTTTCTTTTTCATCTCTGAGCATCAAGCACAGCGGGTCGTCTGCGGTTTGAATTGAAATTGAACACCTGTCTAAGTTTCCATCTTTCACAGAGCCAATTATTATTGGTTGTTCTGTAGTTTTTGTTCAGAATTTGCTCTGAACAAAAACTTTGAGTTTGAGGCAGACAGTGTTTGTCAAAGGCAGATGAGAGTAAAAAAAATATGAGGCGCTTCACTGCTGGTCATATCTCCAGTACCTCCACAGTATAGGAAACGTTGGACTATGTTTGCGGACAGACTCATCACAGGTGGCTCAATTTACTCAATAAACATCACACTAGATTCCCATTCTGTCTTAAAAAGCACGTTTTTGTCTCTGAATTTCATTGTAATTCACACAATATCCGCGCTCTCTCTCTTTTTGTTTTCCCTGGTGGGTTCATTAAAGAACAAGGAAACAATGGGAGACCCAGCCTCATTTGTTTACACTGTTGCATCAGATAAAAGAGAATTCTTGCAGTTGGCTTAACAACCATAAACGCCAGGCTGCATTTGAAGGAAATGGCTTCCTGGATAGCACTCACTGGTGCACTATATCACTATGTTGACACTGCCTGATGAAACTGTCTAAAAGAGCAACATACATACCCTCAAATGGCCAAAGGCCTTGTTTGATAAACTGGAACAGAACTGAAAACAGATAGCGGAGAGCACAACTAGTTTTGCCAGAGGCATCATAGGATTGCTTTCTCTAAACCATTAGCATCACTTCTATCCACCGTGTTCAGTAGTGCGGCACAAGTATCCTGATCCATCCCAATGACTCCAAGCCATACGGAAGTGTGGGTTGAAGCCCTGTGGCTGGAATAAAGGGGATAAGGCAGGTTTTGCAGTGATTACCGTTTCTTTCCCGAGGTCAGTTCAAGATGGAGGTGACAAAAATGGTCAGTTTTTACGCAGTGTCAGAGCTTGGAGCTAAACAGAATCAAAATGTGACAATAACGTGACTCTTTTAAATAATTACATCAGGCCAAGCCAGGCGAGCTGCACCTGTGCAGTGCTATTCACACACCAGGCAAGTGTCATGGTTCCGGGTTGTGTTGGGTTTCTTCTGAGTTTGTATTTTGATCATTTACTTCAGTCCTCCTCTTGTATCTCATCTTTATCCTGTGATTTTATGTAGGTATATTCGGCATTTAAGCTTTCTAACCAAAAGCCATGAATAACAAGTTCCTGTTAGAAAACTGTATGCATTTACTTAACTGAAAGGTTTCCTATTTGCCCAGTTTGATGAGGTAATGACAAATATGTATAAAACTCTTCTACATGTGAGGACATAAAGAAGGGAAGGATGCTATAACATCTATGTCACATCAATTAAGTATTTTAAGCTGTTCATTAATTTTGAAGTGTCTTCACTATCGGAATTTCTTACCTGTATCTTAAATGTTCCTGTGAACATTTACATTTACAGTTTCAAGCATTTGGCATGTGGTGGGTAGGCGAATATGTATCAGTGTAGAGAACATGCTGCAGCCTGAGATTTCTCAGGAGGAAAAGCTAAAAAGACAAGGTTATTACAAATAGTTAATAATGAATATTTGATGTGGTAAACATAATCATAACCATATTCATATTAATACACTCGTGTTTTTCTCCATAGATAAACCAGATAAACGTGAAATTATTTTATTATAGCATGAAATATCAATACACATTTGTAATATAGATATTTTCTTCCCACAGTTTCTCTGAGTTTTGACCTAGTTGTTAAAATAAACTTTAGAGCTAAAAGTGGTAATGTCCAAGATGTTGGAAACTGTAATATTTACCTCAGTCATGCCAAGTGACTCTTCAAAGTCTTTGATTGTGAACATGATCCACTGCCTCCTCTGTGCCAACACATTTTGTCCAGAGGTAGCTGGTGCGATTCATTTGAGCAGGTTATCCTACCCAAGGGAAGGCCGGCTAGAAGCCTGGAAGGCCAAGGGACAAATCTGAGCAGGCCCCACCCCCCAGCACCTTCTCCCTATCCCACTGTAGTTGTCAGAACAAGTGAACTGGTTGAAAGCTAATTATTAGGAAAAATACGCAATTTCATTTCCTTGTAATGCATTGCATAAGAAAATGAATACATTGCAGTCAATCAACTTTTCAATCAGTTCTAAATTCAAAGGGAGAAAGTCTCCTTATTATCCTCTTCACGTCCACGTTGATGCTCCTAAAAGAGAAAACTGCTTCTATTATTATTATTTTATTTTTTAATTCTTTACATTTTTCAGTCTTCTACTGACTCAGAATAAAAAAATTCTAAATGTAATATTTTCCTCACACTCAAACGTGAGGCGTCCATGCATGGGTCTGTGTGCACCTGGCCTTTTAGACTTGGAGCGTTACATATTTTCCCACTAGATGGCAGAAGAGTTCTACTAGGTTGGAGAACCTGGAATCTGGGTTAAAGTCTCTCCCTGAAAAAATGGGATTTCTACCTCATTGGAATACAAAGATTGTCATTTGCACAGTGCCGTTTTTCGGGTGTCAAATAGGTTTTTGTGGCTGACGAAAACAGTGTCTTCCAATGGGGACTGTCTGACAGGATGTCCTGAAACTGCAGAAGCAAGCTAAAGAAAGAACATATTCTTTCCATGAATATATCCAAGAAAGCTCCCATATTTGAATGGTAGCATGTGCTTAATATGTTCCTTCCTGAATGGCAATGGGGGTTAATTATTTTTGAGCCAGTTTAAATATTAATTTCATTGTTTCACAAATAATACCGTTTTCTCACTCAATACTCCATGTTTTTCAATGAACAGTTTTGAAAATGACTTTTGTCCTTAAATGGTGGAACAATAAGTGACTCAGAAGGAAATATTGTGCTTGGTGGCCCGCACGTGTGCCTTTCTATTGGCATGGAAACAAACAGGCATGCCTAATAGAACGGCTCGAGCAAGCAGAAAATAAATTTCCTGCTCCATGCATACTAGCTCTCTCCAGTTTCATCCTTATTCATTTCAGTGCTGCTGCTGTCACTGATAGTAAGGAAGGCAAGGACTGTTCATATACAAAGCATTTCTCTTCTCGGAAGAATTGATTTAATGACAACGTCCTCTGCCCGCAATCGATGGGGCAGAGGGAAAAGTGCATTATGAAGGAAGGAAGAGTGATAATGAAAGATCACAAAGCTATTCCCATCACTCTAACTAGCACCATCAACACTGCACTCTGGTTTATTCCCAAAGTGCCCAGACCATTGGTGGAATTTCCTTCTGCAAGCCCCGTAAATTTTTCTCTTTTCATATTTAGTGATGTTTCATCAGGAGCTGAGCATGTGCTGTGGGATGCATCGTCATGCTGGTTCGTTCCCACGAATTCATACGGACAGGTCAAATTACTTTTCCCTCAGCTGGGTTTTATCAGGAATCATCCACACTTCTTCAGCCGCTTTTCTTGGCTCTTCTCAAACATAGAAACATGTACATCATAATTTTAGTCGTAGTCTTGCTTGTTACTCGCAGGAAGTTCAATATCACCAAAGTGTAAAGCATAATGTTAAGTTTTGCTTTACAGTTATGTATGAAGATGCAACCAAAGATCAATGCTTAACATTTGCAACAAAATGCTAAAGAAGGAGCCATATGAGATGGATGAGGTTTAACTAGGAAAGCAGAAGAAAATCCTACCTACCGTCAGTTTTTGTGAATCTTCTGAGTTTTTTTGATCAATAGGGGAGACGATGGATAGATATTTCTGTCTGTAGCTTGGAGCTCTTTTAAGCTGGTGGATTTAAGATGAGAATCAAAGTACTTACACATGTCTGCTGCTAAATGGTACAGCTCTTTCCTCTGCAACATAAATACTAATTGCAAAGTATGATCTGAACACAGAGTGCAGGTTTGCAAATAAGGCCATAGGAATACTGTAAAAAAACCCACCTAACTTTAAAGATTTTTGCTCAACACTTAGATGCATTTTCAGCAGTCTGTGTGTGAGCAGAAATATAGCATTTCAGCAGACAAACTTGTAGAAGTATCATAAAGTACATATATTTGATTCATTTTGGTTGGCTGGACGGCTCCCTGGTGAGGTGTTCCAGGGCTCTTCTCCTCAGGGGAAGACCCAGGACACCCAGGAGGGACCTGGGAACGCCTTGGGATTCCCCCAGAGAGAAGCTGGCACAAGTGGGTAGGGAGGGAGGAGTCTAGGTCTCTCTGCTTCGGATGCTGCCTCTGTGCCCTGATCCTGGGTCAAGAGGAAGTCAATAGATGGAGCTATTTTGGTTGGCTTTCTGGGAGTGTAGTTCAGCAAATACAGATTTATGTCGTTTCCTGCATGGCCCCTTCTTTGGGAAACTTTTCTTTCAGACATCGTTCTCTGGTCGTCTTCAGTCTCCATCTTGACCAGTAAATCAGTGAGTTCTGCTTTTCCTTCCATTTCCTAGTATTTCACCACAGCTTGATGAGGGAGCAGCTTGGTGGATGACAAGTGTTGTAAGAGTCTGGAGGAGTGGTCTGGTGGTCAGCTATAGTATTGGCAAGGTGATCAGCTAGAGGAGTGGCCTATTGGTCATCTGGAGATGTGTCAATATTGGCAGCTGGAGAAAGATGACCTGTGACCTGTGAGGGAGCAAAGTTGGATTCCACTGCACTGGAACCCAGTTTGTATAATCTTTTGTGTAGCTCCTGCTGGAGTTTTTGTTGTGGCAAGACCTGGTGCACCATATTGCCATGTTTTTTTTTTCCCTCTCACATTTATTTTCATCCAGGAATGACTTGCAGTGCTCACCATATTCTTTAGTGGGCCATAAACACTCCTGTCAAAGGGTTGGAGTTTGTGACTGCAACAAACTCCAATGTGAGCATCATATGTGAGCATTATAACGCCATTGCTCTACCAGAAGTCAATGACTGTAATTGACAACTGTGAACTGTGGTAATCCATGAGGAGAAGCATGGCTGACCTCGGTGTGGTTTTTAAACCACTTTAGAAAGATGACGAAATGCCTTTACAAAATCTGTGCCAGCTGAAATGCCAAACATTGTACAATGTTTACCACAGATTTGTTGGACATATCCTGTTTTTTTACCAACATTTCAGACTCTTAGATAAAATACTGAGAGGCACCCCTCAGTTAGTCTTTATATTTCAACATCTAGGAATGTTGAAAGTTGCATTTTCTTTTGACATAAAACCAAAACAATATTATGGTAATTATAACTGACCTAGAAATCTTATAACCAATAACTAGCTTAGATTACAGCTAACAGCTAAAACTATAAAACATGAATAGATTATATCCCCATTCACATACAGAATTCACAATTTATTAAATATTATGAGATTCTCAAACATTATTCAAATTATCCCTTCAACTCAGACTTCCGTTCATATAACTTTTCTCAAATAAAATGATCGTCCACAACAGTGGCTACATGTGTTGTCAAATATTGTCTAAAAAGCTGAGAGAAATTTACATTTTAGGAGTGGCAAATGTTTATAAAAAAGATTTAGGGAACAGTTCTATTTTATTTCAGCTACTTTTCCAATCTCATTCTAATCATTCTGGCAAAAAAAACAAAACAAAACAAAAAAACTAGAAAAAAAAATCAAGACTAGCTATGAGAAATTCGTTCTCCAGATGTAAAAGACATCAAGCAGAAAGCTAAAGTTTGATTTGTTCATCTACTTGTTTATGTTTCCCCCCCATCAGTGCAGCGGCTGTGGAAGGATTCCCAGAAATCATACTCTGAGATTCCAATTTTTTTCCCTATCTGAGAAGTAACAGGGAGATTTTCTCCCACATTACAGCTACAGTCCCAAGTAATGAGACGGCCAAGTCGGTTCCTCTCTCTTCTCGTTGAAAGTGAATGACTTTCAGGTAGCATGGAATAGTCCTTTAGACGAGGCTTCAGATTTTCCTCCCAGGCAACCTGTGATGATTTGACAGTTGATCCAACAGAAATGAGTTCCTGGTTAAGGGTCCAAACAACCCCTCTGATCCACACGACCACCAGTTTTTCAAATGTTTGCTGAACAAATCTAACAATGAGACCTAAAGCAACAAACTAGGCTTTCCGATGTATAATGCTGAGTGTTTGTCAGAATGCAGAAAATTGATCACCTGCCTGTGCCTCTGGGCCTAATAGGCCTCGTATATTGCTTTATTCTGCATAACGTAGCAACTCTGCAGTAGCGGTGCTATTTCACAGACCTGAGCAAGATTCCAAACTTTCCTCACATCCACTTGGCTTGCCTAATGTTGCTGCCGTGGCGGTGTTTTTCCTTCCCCCTAATTCCCAGATCGCCAAGGAGTCCAGGTGTTCATGCAGAGCAGCTTGCAAGGCAGCAAAGTGATATTCCGAGGCGTGATGACAGTCAGCTCACGCCGCAGTTCTGCAGCATTGTGCCCGCGCCGTTCCTGGGGGAAAGTCAGATCCTTGGGCCTGCGCAGCTGGCGCCGCCTCCTGCCAACAGCCGCGGCTCCCCATCACAGATGTTCACGCAGGCCTCTCAGCTTCTAGCTTTTTGTGTTGACCTCATTCATGGAGACAGGCAGCCACTGAGTGAAAGCGGGCCCTCGCAGCCATCTGTGAAAATGTTTAGGACATTTGCTGAGATCACTGATGCCCCGTTGAGAGTTAATTCAAATGGCTCAACCGGTGTTACCCATGGCAACTAGCAGGTGACCACAACGTTCCTCTAGTTATTATTATTATTTTTTTTTTTTTTGTTGAAACAAACAAACAAAAACAGTTGTTATCATCAACAGTTCATTATCACCATGAGTGTCATGACTTTGCATTTTTTTAATATAAATAAAGACACTTTATTGCAAAGTTGGCACTTTTAATGGACTTTCAAGGCAAGTTTTAGAGCAACTTTAGATTATAAATGTCATTATTTACCGAAGGACACTCATAGACATTCATAAAGACTCCTTCATATTCATGACAGATGTTATGTCATGTTTATGACAGTGTCATGTCAGTCTTATGCACATGCCGTCAAATAACGTGTTACAAAAATATCTTCTGTCCATATAGATATACTTACACAAGCACACACAGGTTACTCCCCAAAACTTGCATTTTAGATTCATTAGACACACTAAGGTTGCGTTCACACAGCAGGTCTTGACGCACAATTCAGATCTTTTTTTGCTGAAATGGCGTGGTACGCACCCAAAACCAGACATATGAGCACAACATGACATGTGAACAGCTTAAACCAATGTTGACCAATGGATCTCACAGTATTGTCACGAGATCATAGCAAGACAAAGGCAGCCAATAAAAAGGAACGTAGCTTTTGTGGAGCATCAACGGTCACATCCTTCGGCTAGACTGGCTGCTGCAGGAGAAAGGTCGGCTCCTGAGAAGCATCCACATGTGAGTAGGCACACGTCATTTTGAAGAATAACAGATTACACTGGTGACACGGGAACATCCCAGCCTCTTCTTTCCTAGAAGAGTGGCACTGTTAACCTACACCAGACAATTGCAACTTAGGGCTAGTTGAATGCGCGATCAACGAGCGTTCAGGGATTTAAAACCATCGAAAATGCCTGAACAATATCGGATCAAATGATTTGTTTTTACCTCTGTTCTCCATCCATTGTGCTGCAGCTCAATATGCTGTTATACAATCAGAATCCGTTTCTTCAGATCATCCTCCCTGACTTTGAAAGATGAAAGTGCAGCTGATATGATCAAATAATCAAATTTAGAGTAGTAATATGTATAACTCTCTCTGCTCTGTAACAGACCATTTGTTTACATACAACTTGAGAACACATGGACCTCTGAACGAAGCTCACCCAAAGCGTCATTACTTGAGGAATAAGTTGGGTGTGTACATGGATATTTATTAAAGGATATTGATTAAAATCTGAGTCATTCAGAATTTTTATGTCAGACAAAAATCTCAAAGTTGGAACTTTACATACCATAAAAACATCAACCAGAATGACTTAAAGGCCGTTTTCACGTCAGATTCAGACCTAAAGACCAACATCATCATTAAAGATTAATATCAAGTTCAAACACAGCATGTTTTTTTTTCCAGCAGCACCACAGTATTCCTTTAATATTGCCTCTTACAACACACTACATAAGTGTCTTAGATAATGTTTTGTTTTTATTCATATGCAAAGGTTAGATTACTTAACTTATATTTACAAGAGTCTTAACGTAAACAGCTGCTCTTTGCTTAAAACATAGAAGTAGAGAAACATATCTTTGCCCTCACTTTGCCCTAGCGAGGAGAGGAAAACAGCCCACCATCACCCTCAGTCTCACCAGCCTCATATGCTCAGAGTCAAACGGAGTAATTTTTTTTACAGAGATGGAGCAAAATGTCATCAGCACCGTGCGAGAGCCTTCACATCCTGTCACCTTCTCTCCCTTTCCCCTCCGTTTTAGTGATTCCCTTCATCAATTAAGGCTGCTCTCAAGATTGTCTTCAGCTATTTCATTACAGTCAATTAGCCTGGAAAGAGACAGCGTGAGACAGAGGAGAGCCTTTCAGGCAGCGAACAACGTGTGCGGCAGGGTCTGCATACCAAACAGTGACAGCGGCAGGCGGCCAGCCAAGCTGCTCTCAGACTGGCTGAGGGCATTCACCCCTCTGAAGACTAATAATGTTTCTAGGGTCCTCTGTGGAGACCAGTAAGATACACTCAGACCTTATGCCGAAGGCCTTAGCCAAATAGAATATTTTAATAATTTTACAAACTCTGTTTTAAGCTCAGTCTATAAACCAGTAGTGAGCTATTTAGTCCCACTGCATGCATTTACAAACGACTAAATGTGTTGCGCATGTGTGGATGTTACATGAAAATCATGCTGCTGAACCTGAACGACTGCAGGTTGACTTGACTTGATGCAACCTGCTGAGTTTCCTTAGACAGAAATTTTCTAAGCCACTTTGAATAATTAGACGAGCATGCTGCATTGTTTTAGAACTAGGATGAATTGAAGTGCATGTGTGATTGAACTGAAATGATTTTTTTTACAGGGCCTTGGGATGACATGTTATGTGTGCGCATTGGTTATAAATGCTTTTATGTTACCTTCATGTTTCAGAAAGTATGTTTCCTTTCCTCACATTTAGTCCAAGATAAAAGGTAGCTTTGGTTACACCAGCCTCTTTCTAATCTCGCTACATTCACAGCAGGACTAGACAGTGGCTTTAATAAGCAATTATTCCACTTCCACCCTTGATCAGTCTCCTGTATGTATTCATTCTGGAAAGTTGTCATCTACATTTTCCCAAATTGGCATTCAAAGCTCCATGAAAACCCACCTCAGTGCAAAACTGAGATTCCGCCTTCTGTATTTGATGCATTATGTTACAGAGACCTGGTTATGCTTCTTTATAAAAAGTTTATTGTTCATTCGACATATTTACCATGTTATAATTAGGGTTGCGATGAAAGGATTTAGCTGGTTCTGTTCCGTCTGTACACTCTGGATGGTCCAGTTTGTGGCTATTTAGCATATGGTTGTGAAACAGCTGGCCAGCTCTCCTGAAGCACAGCAGCTTATCACAACTCCTGGGAATCCAAACGGCTTCTTGGGGAGATCGCCATATGTCTGACTGTGCAGTTTACTAAGAATTGTTGTGTTTTTGTTTTTCCATCTCCATGATGTTGTTGATGCTCGTCCGTCGTTGTGCTTAAACAATCTGCTTTCTTCTTTGCTCTCCGAGGCTCACTTTGAAAATGTTCACTGGCTGGATTTGATTTGCGGTTGTCATGTTTACGGTTAGTTTTTTTTTTGTTAACAGAGAAGAAATTGATAACACCATCATGGACTGATATCAAGAATAGTTTTGCTAAGCAATAAAAGCTTTGTTACGATTTAAGGTTCAATTGTGGTTATTTTGTTCAGCTAACGTGTCATGTTGGGTTCCAGCTTCTTAACCCACATGCAGAACAGGACTCAGATAAATTAAGTTTATTTAAACAATATGAAAAGATTGGTTGAGTGGATCTGATCCTTGGGGCAGGCTCACGGAGTCGTCTTCACACTACAGAACAGCAAAGGGAGATGGTGAGGTTGTGGTTCGAGAGTAATTAGACTGATCTTACTTGACTTGATGATTATTTCCACCAAGAAGAGGGGAAACTGCGGGTTCGTGGTTTCGGTTCCTTTGTGGGTGTCTTTGAGGTGATCCAGGTTCCAGAGAGTGGGTTCGGATGAGTTTGTTCCAGGTGATGATGTGGAGGCTGCAGTGGAGGGCGGACAGGTAAGTTCAGGTGTGGAGGAAAACAGAGGAACGGTCCGCTGCCAGCTGGGAAATCCAGGAACGGTTTATGGTCAATCTGAAGAGGTGATGGTGAGATTCGGGCAACCAGTGGGTAACGATCCACGGCGTCATGAGGGAGAAAATCCATAGAGCCAGAACTAGGGCTTCACAGAGAATATTCCACAGCGTCACAAGGAAACACCTGAGAGAGAGCGCAAGGCAACAAGAGTTGATTACTAAGAGTAACTTCTCAGGGAAAACACAGAGCACTATCTCAGGGAGGCTCAGAGTACCATTACTGGCAAACACTCAGGCGTGGCGGTGCTGACAGTCTGCTCCTCTTAAGCTCCAGGATAATGGACCTTACCAAGCTCTGCCCACAACCGACCCACGTGACCGCAAGTCTCACAAGCAAAGCCTCGCGGCGTGTTGTTTCTATGTAAACATGACTGATTACTGCATCATTTCTACCGGATTTTCACAATATATCAGCTACTCGTTACTCGTGAGGAACTAACAAGTTCATGTCATCATTTGGGAGGTTACTGGTTTCTCAGTCACAAGCTGGTTGCAAACCTGAGGCCAGCAGGTGTCAGTCAGTTATGGTAGATCTGAAATTTGGTTTGATGACGTCAATATGAGAAGCTACAGACTGACAGGAGGAACCAAAGAGCTCTGTAAAGGTAAAGGCAAGTATTCTGAAGTTGGGATATAATTCATTTAATTTCACATAATTATCGCGGTAGAAGCCATTTGTTTGTTAAAATTTTATGAAATATATTTATTCTATTTGATGTTTGTTGTGAATGACATAAACTCACAAACGAACGAGGTAATTAGTCCAACGTTTAGAAACTACAGCGGCTGTAATGCGCCACAGCAAAGATAAACAAAGGTAAAATAACCCGAACAGGTGATCAACTCAAAACCACTCCTACCTTTTTACTCTCTCTCTCTCTTTGTAGTTTAAGCACACCTGTTACCGTGACAACCGCCTGCGCCCCGCAAGACGAGCAAAGATTACGTTAAAAACATAACATTCATAACAACGATATCAAGTTTCCAGACTTGATATTTATTTCTCTATTATTAGTCATTGCTTCCCTGAACTCAGCGATGGTTGATTGACCAGCTGTACTTGGTGCTAGAGAGGCTAACATGAGTAACAGTTTAGTCCAAAGCCTTTTCTGCTAAAATAAAATCTTTAGTGTATGTCAGATACAGACACATTGCATATTGATCTGTTTAGCTAACGTAAGACTGTGTAGCAGACAGGCTTCAAGGTGTAGAAGTTGTATCAGTGCTGCCATTATGCTGTACTTAGCTAACGGGAAGCTAAGTGTGTTTATGAGACGGCCACGCACGTGACCACGTAGAATGGGCATCAGCCAATGAAAAGCGGCCCCTGTGGTAAGGTCCATTGGATGATGAATCACAGGTGCTCTGGCAGAGTCAGTGGGCACGCCCCTCCAGGTGTGCAGCCTCTAACACCATCTGGTGGAGGAAGGATGAAATAGCAGGCTAACAGAGAAAGAACCCACAAAGACCAAAACCTGGTTCCCGACATGATGACAGAAAAGAACAGAACAGCAACAACTCTCTGCCATAAAGTTTACTCAAAATGAAGTTTCTGGCTTTTCTGCCTAAAGAGATGAGATTACTAAATAAACAGTGGCCAGCTGGGCATTTCATCTGCATGAAAACATTTTCTGAGCGGTTCTATTATCATGTCATATCATTGGAATCAATGATATGATTCTTTCTTAACCAAGATGTGACGACAGCACGAACAGTTCAAGAAGCAGTGTGGCCTCCGAGTCCAGAATATGTGAAGGAATGCCAGGCAGTTGTTGTACAGTGGAGCAATAGTTGCGGGGCTGATGTCGCATCCTCTCTCTTTGCTAACGTTGCGATTTGGTTTGGCTAAAAATAATTATCTGGCATGTTGAAAGCAAACCAGAGATGAGGAGAAAAGTGGAAACAAGAAAAAACAGCAACTCTACTGGGGGAAATTAAATCAAGCTGCTTGGCGTAAGATGTGCTAATTAACAGCCCGCATCGTGTTAAAGCATAATCCTATGGAAAATCTGTCCCAATTTTAATGGCCCATTTATAACGCAAACAAATCATAATTCTTTTAAATCCCAGAAGGACTCTGCTCGTCTTCTGTAAACATGCGTAGAGGTTTTATGTATTTATAGTAGATATTTGCTATAATATTGAAACAAAATCCAAAACATTTTAGCTTGCAGTAAATAGATGTTTACTATTTGTTAGGAAGCACAGGAAAAAAAACCTGAGATATTACTACAATGTATATTCATTTCCACAAGGTTTTGTTCATTTAAACCTTTAGAAGAAGCAGAAGTACAGACTTATTTCAGAATGATGCCATGTGTGGCTTAAGTTTCTTGTCCAATTCAAGCGAACTAGTTCACAATATAGAATCGATCTGTTTTTTTTCTACGTCTACTTAAAAAAAACAACAACATGGACGTCCACTAAAGAACTCCGGCCATATCCACGTCACTGTATGTGATGTTTGATTCCTGAGATGAGTCCCCACCTGGTGGGATGCACCGTCGTCAGATTAGAAGAGGCCTCAGAGAACAGCTTCAAGCATCTTTATGTCGCGTGTAACTGTTGATTCCTAGTGCTTTACTTCCCCTCGAACCTGAATAACTGTGAAATCAGAAAAAGGTACTCCCGCTCAGCCCTTTTCTTCTCAAGTAAATCAGAATTGAGCTAATCCTTCAGGGGCTTTCAGTTTGTCGGCGTTTGGCACCAAAAAGATTTGCATTTGAATAGCCAGGGGGAACTACATTTTTTGGGATGTGTAAAAAAAAACAATCCCCTCAAAATAAACATAATTTTTGCTCCTTAGGCGAAACCCCTTTTTGCCAAGAGGGGCATCATTTGGTCGTCTCCTGTGATATTCCTCCAAGACGGAGCATGCAGAGATAGACTCTTTGACCATTCCTCATTGCTCGTTAAGTCCTGGTTCATGCAGAGTTCCTGTTCATCTTCTACGTTTTCCTCTCTTCAGATCACCCCAAAGTTTTGCTTACAAAGGCTGGGAAACCTAGAGACGGCTCAACAGGTACAAACATCAACCACTAACTAATAAAATCGGTATTAATTCGACCAAATGTTTTGGATCATTATCCTGATGTATGACCCACTTATGACCAGTTTGACTGGTTGAGCTCACCAGATAAAAAGATTCAACATATTCATGATTTGTGCCAAGGTTCCTAAGGCCTTATGAGAAGTAACAGGTCCACAACATCACAGATCCTTTACAGTACTTAATAGTGTCAGTATTCAAAGTACACTTTCTTTCTTACTCGACACACCAGGAATGTTTGTTAAAAAGAGTTAAATTTTAGTCTCATTTAAACAAAACACTGGGCGACAATTACATTCTCAATTATGGTTATGTTTGTTCCAGTAGGACAGGAACGGCTTTTATTCTGGGATAGTTAGCAAACAAAAGCTCCCCATCTCAATGAGTCTAATGGTTTCTATGAACACTTAGTGACAACAAGATGTCAGTATTTGCTACAGAGAGCTTTTCTTGACCGTGAGGCCTTTGTGTCACATCATATTTAAATTACAGGATATAGCAGTGCTTCCCTTTAATTAATGTTAAAACAATTATGACATACCACCGTTTCTTTGGTGACTTCGTTACAAACAATAAATTCTTAACGTGATATTTTGTCACATTCTACACATTCAATGAAGTTGTGCAGCTTTGTAATTCTGACAAAAAGTAAACTAATAAGTTGACAAAATTTCACATATTCTTCATGTACTCAACCCACAAAGTGGGACAGAGAAATGAGAGAGAGAGAGAGAAAAAAATATTTATGACACGCAAAAGCAATTTAGTCAGTTTTCTTTGAAGCCTGTCGGTTTAAGACTTCTCCGCAGCAGGTTTTCTGCATTCCTTCTTTACCCCTCCACGTACAAAGGGGGCTGTCTGTGTGAGATTTTCATACAGCAAGAGATGTCGCAAGCTTTCAACCCACTGCCTCCCACCGCCGTCACTATCGCCACACAAGACATTCAGATTTCCTTTATGAATTCCTCCAGTGTTTCCTGTTTATGCAGAGACAGATTATGTATCATGTTTTTAATTGATCCCTTTGGGGTGGTCGCTCACAATGAGGGGAGACTCTGGTACGAACCTCAGTCCAGTGATTACCATGCAAACATTGCGTTTTAGATACCTAGCTTCAGGCTGCTGTAATTGGTTCTGCATAGACACAGACAGCGAAGAGACGCTGTGGCCGACTGCAGTTGGATCAGGGCGTTTTTGTGGTACTCTGTGTAATAGCACATGCACATCCTGTGGAATATTCTTTGTTCAGTCTTGGGAGTTCATTGAGATTTGTTACTCCTTCCTCTGTTGTTGGACTCCAGGATCGTGGTGCTGCAGCTGCACGGCAGCAAGAAGGTTCTGGGTTCAAATCCCAGCCTGGAGTCTTTCTGCGTAGAGTTTGCATGTTCTCCTGGTGCATGCGCTGCTTCCTCCCACCATCCAAAACAAGACTGTTCGGTTAATCTGGTTTTCTAAAACGCCTATAGGCGTGTGCGTGTGTGTGTGTGTGGTGTGATTTAAATATTTTCTTTAAGGCGGTTACTCCCACAAGTTACATTTTAAAAAGCTGGCCATTGGACTGTATAAAACTGAACGTTTATGGATTTGAAGGGAACACAGTTTGACTTAGAGCTGATTTTTAGGCAATAACATTGAGATTTCATGTCTGGTCCTTAACCTCACAGTCATGCCTTACATTTTTGGCAGTGATAAAAACGTGTTTAGTGATTTCTTCAGTTGGATTTTACAGTTCTGATCAAATATGCTGGAAAGCAATTCCTGCATTCCACACAATTTTAAGCTGTTTAATTGGCAAAAATGTCAGATTTATCCCAAGAATGAATAATAGCAGATTGCCCTTACTTATGTGTTGCAGAATATTAACTTGTAGGGGGAAAAAACTTGCTTGATGATGGCTGTTCTTGTGATGACAAATTGTCCTCTAATACCACATGTTCTGCATGTACGTAGCTAACATCCGGAGAGTTGGAACAGTTTTTCAGGTCCCACATTTCAGTGTCTGATGAACCTCTTCTTTATCGGTTTCTTCCTCTGACACCAACGTTCAGTCATGTTCCCGGACATTGCAACATCCTCACCAGGTTGTTTCTGTGTTGTCTGAGGAAGATAAACTCAAGGAATGTTCTGGTCTCATGGTTTTTTTTTATGGTGCTGTTTCTGGGTAGAAGTGTGGAAAAACACCTCCACCTATATATTGTATCAAAATGTATTGTATGATTCTATTAGCATGATAAAGGAGTCACGTCAGACTTTTCTGCCCATCTTTTCCTTTCCAAACAATTGATTTTCTGGATATTATAAACAATTCATCAGAGAAAAGGACATTGCACCAGTGTTCTGCTGTTTCACACTGTCCTTTGATATTGTTCTTGGACAGAAGCGTCTCTCTAGCCGCCCTTCTCGTCATGAGGCCATTGTCCAAATGTCTTCACCTCACCGTGTGCTCATACCAACCTAATCTCAATGCTGAGCAAACCCTGGCCTGGTGGATGTGCACTTCTAAAGAGAATACTTCAGTGGGACACGGTTCTGGAATGTGTTGGACTTACTTGGGCATTCCAGTGCCAACTAAAACATTTGCCTTGAAGGTTTTAATGACTCTGAAAGCAGTTCTCTCAGCTATAACAGTACAAGCAACTGTTCTGCTTATAATGACAGGAAGTAAATGTTGCTAACAACAACGCTTCTCTCAAGAAAATCTGCCTCTGTTTTTGAAGAACTCATTCAGAGGACAATGGCAATTAAGGAGGATGTATTTAAGTGTTACAAACTGCTTCACATTCAAGAAAATATATTAAAACAACATCATAAATGGAACAACGAGAAACATATTATGCATCTTCCAGGCACAAAGTGGTTATGAAAACGATGTATACATCAAATGTAACTTAAAGAAATGTTTACTTGGCAATTTGACACCTTGAGTAGGGACTTCAAGATGTCCCTACTCTTTCCAGCACTCTCTCTTCAGTATGTCATCACAACGTTTACAACTAGCGTTGGGCTGAGACCTAGTTTGTATGACCAGCTCAGCAAATGCACAGTTCCACCAGGTGTTTGCTAATTGCTGCTGGTGCTAGTCTGGAGGAGCTGGGTGGACAACAGCTCTAAGCAGGAGCTCTGGATAAACAGGCGGCTCTTTGTGGGAGCGAGTCCTCTGAATGGCTGTCATGGGGGATTCAAATATTTCTCAAACATGCATGAAGGAATCAAAGCAACCCTCCAGGTAAATTTCAGATGAGGGCATATCATGATACAAAGATAGGAAAAGTCTTTTTTTTTTTTAAGTAACCTGTCTAATCAACTGAAGCTTGTCGATTCCAGTCAGCAAAATATTCTAAAACTAATAAGACTTTTCACAACAAAAGCAGAAGGTTCAAAGTTGCAAAGCCGTACATTTGCGTAACTTAACTTCTTTATTTCCTTGCCATGACTGTAACACCTCCAACGCCACTCTGCTACAGAGGTCTGGTTTAAAGGATATCGCCGGAGAAAATGACTCACTTATTCCCATCCATATGTGACAGGTACTAAAGAGCTGCGAGTGTGAGGCGGCCTTTTTTTTTTGTCCTCTGTAACCTCACTGTTACTTCACTGCAGCCCTTTAAGGTTGCCTTATCCCTCTGGGGTATTACATGTCCTCATCCCCGTCTCTGGACACTTTGAGAGCTGAGATGATCCTCATTAAAGCGTGTGGACAGAGGGCATGTGTCTTTGCGGTTTTTCTTGTCCACACACTGAGAAACTCAATCTGACAAATCCTCTTATAAAGATACCGCTCTCCCTCCATCCAGTCCCAGCCTCTGTTCCCATTAAACGTTTCGGCCTGATTCGTCCTCTCCTGTATGCGCCCGCCGCCGATCAGAAGCAGGCGGCAGTGAAACTAGGACAGGCAAAGTGGATGGTTGTAATAAATGATGAATATCCTTGGCTGAACAATTTTTTTATTTTTTTATTTTTTCCCAGGGATTTGACAGATGAGGTATGGCGATCACCATCAATATAGTCTGTGGCATGAAGATGAAGGGTCAGGTTACCATCCCATCAACTACAATAATTGAACTGTCGAATAAACTGCATAGCCCTCTTCTGGTATCCCTCTACCTCTTTCATGAAATTTTCATCAGCCAAAGGCAGGGAGTTATTTCTTGTCTTCATTTACTCAGCCGACTGGAGTACTGTTGAGGACTCGGCTGACAGGAAAGCTGATTGGCAGACATGTTTTTATTAAATTGAAGCTGCGTTCTCCAAGAAGTGCAGTTCAGAAGAGAGCACGGTGTCTGACCTTTAAATGTGAGGCAACCACAACGTGCTTGATGTTGAAGTCCCGCCCTGCCTTTGCAGCCAACGTCTCACAGATCCCAGATCTGCTGTGCTGCGACATTAAGGAATGCACAGCAGGCAGCAGAGAGCCTTTAACAAACTGCCACTCAGGTGGATCCGTTTTTGGTTTTTGGACGGTGACGCAAAATGAACGCTGACCTCTACTGATACAGCAATAGTGTAGTAAAATTATAATATATTTTTTTCTCACTTTAAGGTGATTAAAGTGCAGTGATTAAAATACAAATGTTTCTCCTGTATTAAATTTTTTTTTTAAAAACCAAGAGAAAATCCGTAACACCAATCCTTTTTATTAATGACACAACATTGTTGACAAGAGTATTCAATAAAGTTTACAGTTAGAAACTCTTGAGAAAGAGTGAAGCGATCCTTTGAACCACACATTTTTGATAAACGGTTGTGTTTTACTGCTGCTTTTCTAAACCGGCTTGTGGTAATGTGTGTTTTTCAACTGTGTTTGGATTGAGATTGGTGTTTCATTTGGTTCAGAACGCCATGTAGAAGAACAGTGCCATGTTTCCACTGCATGAGAAGATTTCTATTGGAACAAGAAAATGTGCCCGTTCTGTTTTAGTTTGTTCTGTTCTATGGAAGACAGAGAAAACGGCACTAATGGGATACCATAAAAATTTTTCAATGTAAATCCAATATGTCTGCTTTCTTGATAGCAGATATAATCAGTGGAAAGGTACTGATGGGATGGTAAACTGTCTGGAGTCGTTTTGTTGTTGTCGTTTTAATTTTATTGCTACTTTAAGAATCAATACACTCTATTCAATTTTTCATAACTCTTTGCTAAAAGCAATTGTTCCATGTTTGCATAATGTGCTTTTAGGCCATTTGACCATGCTTTATTCTTCAGTTCACAATCTCCAATTTGGGACACATGGAAATAAATTGTTAACGTGAACAGAAGAAATGGACATTGTGGAAATGTTTATTTCTTGATGCACAAAGGGCAGATAACATCTGTCAGCTGCACAATACAATCTTTATAGAAACTGTTTTCACTTAGTTTTAGGTACTTGGATGTGAGTTTGTTTTGAATAATATCTGTGGTAACAAGGAACATTTTGAAGTTCACTTCTCGTTGCAGATTGTTCTGACAAATACACACACATTCTCAAATCATTTAAAAATCTCAGTTATTATTACTGCACTAGTATTTTTATGAAAATATGGTAAATGGATGTGGAGCTACTGAGATATTTAGTGGGGAAACTAGTTTGTCACTAATTTCAATGAAGTAATGACACAGATCTTAACGTGCTAAAAATTTTAAAGCAATTCATTGCACTTTTCTTCTTCACGCCACAAAAGTTCTGAGGGAGAAACCTATCAATGTGCCTATCAATAAAGCAATTAAAGTCTCAAATAGCATCTCGATGCTAAACATGTTGCAGCAGCGCAGATATTCCCAGTGCTAGTGTCAGCGTTAATGTTAGTCCACATTTCTAAAGAAGTTCCATGAAAAATCAGGGCTCAATGAAACACTGGAACGCTAAATGGGTACAAGAGCCGTGTGCATCAACCTGATGCTGGAAGAACCTGAACAACAGATTAAAAACAATAAATGTCTTTGTTGTTGCGCTCACACATCCGTTTATTCAATAATTTAGCAGCAAAACGGGTTTTTGAAACAGGATTATCTAGCATGTCAAACATCTCATGAAAGAGCTGGAATTTAAAGAAAGCAAGAACTATATGTTGAGAGAAGAGGACACAAAATAGACTGACATGACTGACAATGCGCAGGAATTAACCAGACCAGCAGACAACTGCAGCCATCACTTAAAAGAATAATCTTTATCAGACAACAAAATGCTTTTTCCAATATGAGCTACATTACGGCTGAACATGAATTAAATCAATTGTGAGGCTAATCAGGTCAAGAAAAGAGAAGCTTGCACAAAACCACAGGGCACTCTGATATGAAGTACTCTGGAAACTGTTGGTGGAGGAGATGGGGGCGGCTGATGCCTGCGGGCATCCGAGTAACAATGCCAGTCAGAACTGGAGCACAAATTACAACATCTCTGAATGATTTAAATTCATCCGTCGGGTTTGTTAAGTCTCCAATCTACTACAACCAGACTACAGTTATCCTGATTTTCTCCTAAATTAGGCAGTCACCATGTAGGCCTTCACTTTATGGACTTTAAGGTACTGAGATGAACGCTTTCTTGTCACAACCTTTTTTTTTTTGGATGGACGTTGAGGCAACATCCAATGTAACTTCATATTCCTTCTATGGTTTTGGACTTTTTCACTGGTCCTATATTCTGTTTTTTTCTTTTCTGTTCAGGTTTGAGAAATGTAAATACATACAGATGTGGTTGAAAAAGAAACATTTTTAAAATAATGATAAAATGCCCATTATCACACACACACGCACACACACACCCACACACACCCCCACACAAAAAAAAAACACACAAAAAACTTCCAAATTTACAACGGTAAAGTATTGTAAAATATTCAAAGTAACTTTGTTGAGTTACTGTTACTGCGCAGTGTTGATCTTAGTGTTTAAGTGCGCTCATGATTGTGTGCTAATAACAAAAACCACACATCGATTTTGCAATATGAAAGTGACACTAACCGCTATTAGCCTATGATTACAAAGTGCAGCCCAGGTTTTATTTCCCAAGCTGTAAAGAAACAGCTCAAAAAGAAGCAGAAGTGTGTGTGTGTGCGTGGGGGGGTTCTTGTGTGTGTGTGGTAGGAATTGTGAAAGGACAGAAAAACAATAATGTCGGTCACAGCAGCATATCCCTGGGGAAGTCAAGAGGGAGCAGCCATGGCTGCAGGTATTGCATTCACTGATACAGTTTATAATCTCTCGGAGTCCAAAACAAGGTGCTAGCTGGCTGGCTGGCGGTGTAGCCAAGGCTGATAGACTAATGGAATTCGAATGGCTGGCCTCATCTTGCTGTTATGATGGCTGGGTGACAGGCCCTGATGGATAGCTGGAGCTAAAGG
Organism: Xiphophorus hellerii; assembly: GCF_003331165.1. Lineage (NCBI taxonomy): Eukaryota > Metazoa > Chordata > Actinopteri > Cyprinodontiformes > Poeciliidae > Xiphophorus > Xiphophorus hellerii. The sequence continues at coordinate 8,023,472 of NC_045682.1, forward strand.
TTCGCCTGACAGTCAAGCGCGGTTGATGAATTGTGAGATGAGACAGACATACAAAAGCTGTGGGCAGCCTAGACTTAAAAAGATCCCCCGCTCCTCCTCCTCCCCCCCACCACCACCACCACCCCGCCGCCATTCTAGTCGGTCATCCAGCACGCTCTGGATGACGGCGGCAGCCGAAACATTTTCATCCGTCTTATACCAGGACCTCCTGCTGTGGCGCTGATGCCTTGGGCACAGTGACTCAGCACCCAAAGGAGAGAATTGGTGAAAATTAGAAATGCTTTTTGTGCTGACTTTTTCTTGGCATTGTCGTGTCATTAAAGCTAAGTGTAGGATTATTGAAGCCTGGCAAGCGTTACAGTTACAGCGGTCTCATTGAAACACACTTTCTGTTTGGTGGATAGCGAGTCTTTTCGAGTGAAACTGCGAGTCATCGATGTGAATGACAGGTCAAGTTCAAAGTCTTTTATGATGCCACCGAGTCGATGTCAAAAGTCATTCAATTTGTGACTCTAGCCTGACTTGATTCCTCACCACTGGTTTATAAATTCCTCATTGTCAGTATTTAAGGTGGGTTTAAGGTAGTACTGTTCTGTTTGAGAGGACATGACTCGAAATAGTTTTAAAATGTGTTTGAAAATAGTCACCTTTAAGAACCAGGGAAAGGCAAATTTTGATTTATGTGTGTTTTCTAATTTAAAATATTGTAGGTTTTCTGGCACTAAAATATGATGATCTATCCACCGTAAAAATGTAATACTAATAGTATGAAAAACAACCTATAGATAAAAACATAAACAGAAAAAAACAACAGAAAATCTAGATAATCAAAATGAGCTTACAAAATAAAACTACTTGATGTTTTGAAAAATTGATTTTGAAAAAAATGTTAGTTAGCAAATCTATGAAACATTGGACTGACTTCTTTCAGAATAACTCATTACCCAAACAAGAGAAAGAATGCGTTCATTTAATAATTGACCTCGGGATTGCAGAATGAATGAGAAAGTGCATAAATAAATCATGCTGTCAGAATGTTAGTTTTAAAATATATATTTGATCTGTACCTTTGTAAAAAAATAAAAAAATAAAGTCCTTCCTATGCCTGCTCATTTCACCAGCATTACTCGCAGTGACGGGGCTCTGTTGTTCCTCTGGGCCTGAGCTGCAGTATTTTGTCTATCCTTGCTCTTTTAAGAGGCGGCGAAGAAGAGCAATGTTGTCTCATCTTCAGCTTTGGCACACATGCTTTTCCTCTAATCCTTCAGGCACTCAATTTGCAGGCGGTGAAGTGTGAAGCTCTGTAATGATGGGTTATTGACCCATTCACTGTTTGGCAACATGTGTAGAGGTAAAGCCGATGGACGGTTCCTGTTGTTCCTTGTGATATTCTGAAGCTGCTAATCTGCTGCTAAGGGTAATGTAGATGAAATGGATCATTTGATTTTCTAATAACGAGAACACAAAAAAAAAAACTAATAATGTTTTGTTGGTTAAGGCCGGCCAATCGAAACCGGTGGTTCAAATTCAACAGACAAATATGGCAAGAGAGGTCTGAATGGAGATGTTGGCTCGATGAACTTAAAAGGGGTCCGTGTTGTGTATGAAATTTGAATGACACAAAAAACAAAGAGGTGAAGCTGAAGACATTTCATAGTGAAAAAAATTTAAATATTGTACAACAGGGATGTCAAAAGTGGAGCCCTGGGGCCATTTGCGGCCCTCGGAGTGATTTTGTGCCCAGGGAACCGTTGACGATACATATTTAAAAAAATATGCTGTTGTGAGAACTTTAAAAAAAGATCAGAATCATATTAAAAATGCAAAACATAAGGTGCTACACAGTCTTTACCGTTCATTGACCATGTTTTATTGGTTTTAATTTAATTTGATATTAAATAGCAAGGCAAACATTCAGTGACTGTCAGTAAAAAGCACACTTGGAAATACAAAAGCAATACACCTTATACTCTTACTGATGCTGAAATAAATATATATATATATATATAAACAGCACATTGTATGCTGCTTCTTTTCCTTTATGTTTCAGCACCAACATGATTTATGGAGCTGTAGAAGTCAGACTACTTTGCTTGTTTCATGAAAACATATAAATGAGCTTAATAAGACATTTGAATGGTCTAAAAAAGTAGTAATAGGCACTTTGCGCCGCTTAATGGTTGCCATGGGAAAGTAAAGGATTTCTCAAACATGCATGAAAGAATCATGCATGTTCTGTCATACTCTCCAGGTATGTTTTTGATAAAAGAATAACATCGTGACATGAGGTGAAGCTCATAAAAGTCGATTTTACATAATACCACCCCCTTAAGATAATCTTAAGAGATATTCATGTGGAAGAGCGATCCAGTCCACGCTCAAGGACGTTGGGACCAACCCAATCTAAAATTGGGGATATTTACCATGTTGGATTGTTGGATTACCATGTTGGATTGCAGTGTGTGGGCGTGGTGTGTGTGTGTGTTCCCAGTTGGCAAACAAGAACATAGCCTGTTGAATGTGACTTGCAGCCAGTCAGGAAGCAAAGTGACGGAAACACAAAGAAAATCTAAAACACCGAAGATAAAAAAAAAAAAACTGCCACAACAGAAAGTCCGGTGGAAATCTGAGATCTCTTTTCCTATCGTTTTTCTCTCTGTTAATCCTCTGTGATCCTCAAACTATTGCCATTGCTTCTTCCCAGTCGGCCATGTTTGTTTGTTCTGAACTCACGTTTGACCTCAAGAAGTTTTGCACGATTTCCCATCTGACATCTGAATGCTGGTGAGTGAAATCAGTTGGTTTGTGGTGTGTGTGGGTGTGTGGGGGGGTGTGCGTGTGTGTGTGTGTTTCTCCTGCCATGTGGCTCAACGCCACACACTGTAGAACCAAATCTGTTATAACTACAATTTATTATTATCATGTGTGTGAAAATCAGTTACAGCACAACTTCTATCGCAGCCTTGTCACCTCCATGCAAACTGCTTCATTTACCTGCACGTTGCTGATCCTCGTGTCCATTAGGTTGAAGTCGAATTAGACTATTTCTTCTGGAACTTTAACTTAGTGTTGTATTATTTTTTTTGCATTGTCCTAAAGGAACTATTGCCAGATTATTCAGATATATCAAGTGTGAGGACAAAGGTCACTTTTATTTAGAGAAGAAAGTGCATTTGCAAAAACTGGTTTTTTTGGATGGTCTTAGAAATACAACTTTAAGGGAAGAGTTTTTTCTACTTCTTTTTAATGTAATTCATTTCATTACTTACTCCGTTGCATCTAAAAGACTTGGAGCATACATAAATCAAATTAAACAATTTACCCCTGTATTGAAGCTTGCAAAAGTTTTTTTGTTTTTTTTTTAGCAAAAAAAGAAAAACAAACACGCATAAAAAATGATTTACATCAGATTACGTTTCTCTGTTTTCCTTTTATTCAATCATCTGTCTTCTGCAGCTCCCTCCCTCTGCTCTGCCTCTCCTGGGGCGCCTCTGGTTATCTCTCCTGACACGAGGAAGGGAAACCTCGGGGTAATGCTTGACAGGGAGTCCTCTCTATGATTCCCTGCAGCTTTTTCAATTCTCTTGTTGTCGCTGCAGCAAACTGGAAGGGACTCATAAAAGAACCCTGTCATGTCATTGTCGCAGACACAGTGGGAAACCGAGATGGCCGCGACCAGCGCTGCTGCTGCTGCTGCTGCTGCTGCTGCTGCTGCTGCTGCTTTGTGTCTCCGTATATTCTGGTGTGAGTAAACAGAAAATGCACTCTGACGTTAAGCAAACCAGCTTCAAATTTCTCACAGGTGCTTTTTATTATATCCTCTCTGATATTACGCTGAAATAGTATGTATTTTTAAATTCAAATCTATCACTGTTAAGACATGAATTCATTCTCATTAATGATAATGGTTTTTTTTTTTATTGTAATCCCATATACGTTGGGACAGTCTGAGCTGCTCTGTATCACCTAGATAGAGCCGCTAGCAGAGTTCTAGCTGCTGTCCAGCACTGTGCTCTGTTTTCTTTACCAAAAAGGACGCTCCCAGACCGGCACATCTTTAGCTTTCCGTGTCTGATTTCTGTCCTCTGAATCCCCAGCTGGTTGCGGCAGATGACCAGTTATATTGAGCTCGGTATCTCTTTGTTCCACTGTCACCACATGCTCGCTTCGGAGGAGGGAACTGTTTTCAGTTGCTGAGGAGTCAGAAACCGAAAACAATCTGTTGCGTTTTCTGAAAGAGAATTTTCTTTTTTCATTTTTTTTTTTTTACAAATTTCAGGTGTAAGGTCAACGGACAGCAGAGTTGCACTGTGCTATAATTAATGCAGAGAGAAAATAGTACTGACGAAAGGTGGTCAGAGATGGTAAAGAACTGGGAGCAACTTTTAGAGTTTAGCCTATAAGCCTGCAGTCTGAGAACAAAATTCTCTGTAGGGAACAAAAAATGTTCCTTAAAACAAGATAGTTTGGTCACTGAAAAAATACCTAGAGCTTCTCTATGAGAGAGTAACTATACACTGGAAGTCATGAGGCGCCAGTTAATTAGAGCTAAAACACAATCACAAACAGAGTTTAGGATGACGTCTCATCTGGGTGGAACAAGCGCAGCCATGTTGCAGCAAAAAAGTTGCTGGGTTTCTGCAGTAGTTTCCATGCTTTCTCCCAGTCAACAGACAAATGTACCACAATGTGTCACATTTCAAAGGCAACATTTTCTTTGATATCAAAATGCACATTTATTGAACGACAGTCTATTGAGGACTGGTTTATTCAGAAGTGGCTGTGTTCTTTGCAGACTCGGGGAGTTTGTAATTACCAGATGGGCAACGTAATGAGGAGCTGTTGTGTAAATGTTGAGCAAAAGGCATTACGCCTTGGGCTTTTTCTTTCATCTAACAGAATGGTTGCAAAGTGAAAGAAACTACACTCTCGTTTCGGGTTATTTGGAGGTGATTTAGTAAAATACACAACCTCTGCAGGGCATTCTGTTCTCCTGCAACCCCAAAATAACTGGGATTCAGAAACCTGTGACATCATTCGACGTACATTTGGAAATATGCTTTTTTTTAAAAAAAATAAATCATATATAGCAGTTTGATCCAACATCATTTTTGGGACTGAGCCACGCAGTTTTGGGGAAAACCGATCCCTCGGATTTCTTGTAGACAAATTTCATACTCTTTGTTTTTCTGTCTTTGTGTCGCAAATTTGCAGCAAACTGCCAAAATGCTTTTGATAGCAGATTTTTGAAAAGGTTTTTAATTTGGAGCTGAGATATAACACAAAATCTATTATTTCAATATTCCTAAAAAAAAAAGTAGGTGATTATTGCTTTTCTTAGTTTTTGTTGCTGTTGCTGTAGTTGTACGGCAACAATTTCTTGAAAAAATGCTGAAAAGAAATTCTCTCTCATCTTATTCCCCCTTGTCTATTATATAATGCAAACCAAAAAGCGATGCACTGTAATAATGAATTACTTATCTGAAGAAATGAGTGGCAACATTTTTATTTGTTCCAATAGAGATTTTCCAACCGAGCCCTCGGCTTCTCATAAAACAACTCGAACTCAGATTTGTAATTCATCATTCTGTCACTCCATTTTTAATTCTGAGGATGAGTAATGGTGCTCAGGTGATTCCTGTATGGCTCAGCATTCAGTTAAAGCAGCATCAGTTCCTGATGAGTTTCTGATGTACACAGAGTTCTCCATCTGTCTCTCGCTCTGCACCTCGAAGAGGAAATTCTGCCTTTGTCACTATGCCTCTGAAGGTCTACTAATGATCATGTACAGGTGGTGGAACTGGTCTATGTAAGTAGGCTTCTCCTCACCTGCTGTATAGTTGACCATGGAAAACCCTAATTTGTATTACACAACAGCAGGAAAGCCTCCTCAAGGACGGGACATCGAATTCGGTTGGTTTCCATTGCAGGACTCGGTTGGTTGGGATGTGTCAGGAGACAAATGGGGCCCCTGGCCCTCGTGATCCATCAGCCAAACAAGTGCTGCATGCTCAACTACTCTCTTAAATCCCCGTTCCGCTCTAATTTCCAGGAGTGCAAAAATAATTTCATTTTTATTATTGCGTGACATGAAGTGAAAGGGCAACACTGTAGAACAGCGCAAGAAAAAAACCCCAACAAAACACTCCAATGTAAGAATAAACGAGGACTGGAAGAGGGTTTAAAAATGATTCGAGATGTTTTGTTGTGAACCGACTGGCTCAATGAGGAGCCTGGATCAGTTCAGGAATGATCTGCAAGGCAATGAAAAACACCTGGAGGGCGTCAGATGCCACCTTGAACTGACTTAGTTTCGTATTGATCGGAGAGAGTTTGCCCATGATCCCACCCGTTTAATTGAGCGCCGGCGTAACCTGTGCTGCTGTAGATGCAGGAGTCCAGCAGGAGACGGGCAGAAATAAAGCAAAGAAAACAACAGTCCAAGGTCGTGGGGGGGGGAAAATAAAAATCAGCATGCAGCACTAGGAAAATGTTTAAAAAAAAAGATGTAGAGGTCCTTTTTACTCCACGAGTCTGTGAGGTGTTAAAGGTGGCAGATGTAATGCGTGTTGCGTTGCTGAGCCTCGGCAGGCGAAGCTGCGTTCCAGTTGGCCATGTGTGTTTATTTCAAATCTCAAAATAAAAAGGTGGATAACTGACATCCACAGCACTTCCTGTGAGATAATGTAGTTCACTTTATTTACAGTATTTCCTTGTGAATATAATTTGCAGGCAGAAGATGAAAGAGACAAGCTGAAGATTGCCTACAGCTAAATTTTGATTTTTTTTTTTCAGTGAGCAACAAGCAGACTGAGTGGAGGCAACTTGGTGGCAGACTAAACTTGCTTGGTGTGTTCTCTTTCTGTTTCACGCCCATGTATTTGTTACGGAAAAGGGGTTTCTCTCTTCTGTTTGCTCGCCCCTCTTGTCGTCTCATCTCTGATGCGAAGGGGGCACGGCTGGCAGCACAGAAATGTTCAAAGTACAAATCTTTATTTGCTGCGTGAGAATGCAGCCGGCAGTTTCACTCTATGTTGCAGTGAAGCAGAAGAAAGCGATGCTGTAGCTGTGCTCCTGACATGTGGATGAAAGATATCTCAAGGACCGCAACGCTGCGGTCCAGTTTGGTTTCATGTATAAATATTAAGAGTAACTATCGTTATGTAAGTGTGCAGATTTTGAGTTTCAGTAACATTTGTTTCAGCTGCCTGAATAGATCACAGTTTAGTCAGTGTTTTAAAGTGCAACTGTGATCAGAGGTTAGTGTGTGAAAGCAGATAAAGCTGAGAGAGAGGGGAGAAGAGCGCTGTTTGTGCGGACGGTGTTGGAGGGAAGCTGAACAGATTGTATGTGAAAGGAAGCAGACACTTTGCATGCAAACACTACAAAAGGTTTCAAACTGAAAATGCTGGCTTTTGATATTTGGCATTTTATTTCCTGCACGTTTCCTGGCATGACCAAAACCAACGCGCCAACCTTACCGCGTCGGTATCGATCCGATACTCACCTCGCTATCGACATGTGGATCGATAAGCCAAACCCTTACGGAGTTTCGAGTTTTGTTGCCGAGACATGCAGGCGAGTGTCGCTGTGCAGTTTTTAAAATACGGGGCGATTCACTCAAAGTGTTGAATTTAAAATAGCAATATTTTAACTATGAAACTTCTGCGCCCTCATAACCTTTTAAAACATCACTGAGCTGCTTCCAAATGGCATATCAAATCCCAGTGAGTTATTAACAGTAGTTAATCTTTGCACCGTTATTATCAGGCTTTCCAGCGGCTTTAATTATGAGGAACAGTTTTGGTGAATAATACGACCACCCATGAATAGGCCTCATTTGGCAGCTAAATCTGCCCATGTAGTACATTTAGTGAGCTGGAATTGATACAGCAAAAGGCAGTCAGTCTATACATCAGTCAGATTTGAAAAGATTAACTGAGGGGACGATATTAAATATGCGGCACAGTTTAATACGTTCTGGTATGCCGAATAGAGTTTTTTTTATGTTAGATATCAGATAACGTCGTTTCACAAATTACACGAGACTTTTTCACAGCAGCAAAATGGCCTGTTCCTTTTTAGGTTCTGAAGTATCTACCTCTATTAGTACAGAATGAAGGTTTTCACATATCTCTGGGTGTCAGCAGACTCGCCGGCGAGGACCTGACATCCCTACTCATCCTATCTGCAGGTCAGCTGAACCACAGCTTTCTACCCAGAGATAATACATTTTTCAGCAGAAACCCCAGGGGGTGATAACGCACCGGCTCATCAACTGTCTAAACTGTCAAAGTTTTTTTTTGTTTCAGTCCCTGTTTTCTTTGAGGGGAAAATAGCAAGTAGATAACCCCACACCGCATTTATATATATATATAAAAAAAGATAAACATAACTATATTTGTAAATCCAAGCAATACTCTGTAATTTCTTCACTTGTTATGTTTGTGGTTGAAGTGTAACGAACTAGATGTTTGTTTCTTTCTTCACGTGACTTGACATCAAAACAACATTACATTTTGTTGAAATAACGTCAGTAAGATGCTGGGCTTGAATCCTAGGGTTAGGGCTACTCTAACCCTAACCTAATGATTTAGAGCAAACTATCGTGAACAAAAGCATCCTCTTCCACAAAAAAAAAAAAGGTTTTAACAAGCATCCTCTAAAAGCATTTCAAACTACTTTTTAAGTTTGCCTTTTTTTTTTTTAACAATCTTTCAGTTGGACAAGACGAAACACGCCGGCCTAAATTACAAATCGATCTCCGAGCGTTACTTGGCACAGAGAAGAGAAGATGGATAGATGTGTTCTCAGATATGAAATGTGCCGCCGGAGTGTGGCAGAACACAGACCTCCGATAAGTACTCTTCTTGACAATAAGACTATGGGACTTTTTCTTCTCCCCCCGCCCCCTTTCCATAACATTATCAATAAAAGCAAACTGAAAAACTAGGATGAACAGCAGAAGCTTTATATAAATGTTTGACAGTGGCAGTTAGCTGTGACGCATAAAGTAGCAGTGAAGGATCTGTAGGGAGCGGGTGGGGAATCTGACGGAGAAATCATTGAAATTAATCTTTTAGTTGACAGAAGCATTCTGTCACCCTTCACATACTCAGTTATTATCTGCAGATTGGAGCAATTTTCCACCAAGAAGTGCCTCCTTTTGGCACAGAGCTTGAAGAAGTAAAGGGTCATTAGTCTTCGAAATAAGGCCAGGCTAATGAGGGCCAGTCAAATATCACCGCGGTCCCCTATAAAGGACGTTGGTTTGAAAGCCTGAAGGTGCTACGTTCCCTTGAGATGTTTCTGTCAAATATATATGCAGATATAGAAACTGAGGTGTCCATCATTAGGCTGAATTAGGCTCCTCATTTGAACTCAGTTTACTTATTCAGGGATAATTGTCCACTAGGCGCGTGTGGGGACCGATCCAAACTAGCGAACTGCTCGAGTTGACGTCAAATTAGGTGAAAATCGCTTCAAAAAAAAAAAATATTAAGCTCAGTCTAATTCCATATCCAGTCCAATATACCTCGAGCCAAAAGTGCAAGGTTAATATTCAAATTCAGGCACATGAAATACAAATCGTTATTACATGGACGTTTAGTAAATTGTAAAATGCCAAAAGCAAAAACAAACAAAGGTAAAGTAAAATGTACAGTCATACTTCAGAAAATTGAGAAATCATGAGAGAAAATGTCCCTGAAAAAAAAAAAGAAAGAAAAAGTTCAACATATTGTCTTTTTTCCCCCTGAAGAGTCTACATCATTTTTCCAGTTGTTTATTTAGACTCATCCTCCAATAATCCCATCATCTCTCTTCATTCTCCCCGAACTACTTCCGAGTAATTACCTGTGCCAACAAAACTTTACTAAGCACACAGTGAAGCATCTCTGATGAATCACCTGCAAACAATTCATCAAATGGAGAGAGGCAGAGAGCCGACTAGACATGACAGAAACAACAAACTATCTTCAACAAACGAGTCGTTTTAGGATTTGGAAGAAAAAGAGAGCGAGAGAAAAGGAGAGCGAGAGCGAAAGTCCCCGGGGGCCGTCCCCCGCCGCACATTAATGCATAGCTCTTTTAAAAATTTCAAACAAGGCCTTTCTCCTGACCTCCTATTGGACTCCATTGTGCTCTGATAAATGACAAAGCATCCCAATGGGGAGCTAACCTTGGTTTAGAAGACCAGAAAGGTACATGCTGAGCTGTGCTAGCGCTCAGGGCTAGGCCTTTTTAATGAACAAGAGAATAGCTCGGAGTTAAAGGAAATGAGCGAGTTCAAGGCTCACTGAGAGGGCAAGTGCACACACACATCAGCTTCTTCTATTAGAAAAGTACGACCTATAACAATCCTTAATGCTTACATGGCGAACACCTTTTTGGGAAGCAGAAAAAGCTCATCTGCTCTAATTTCACTTCCGTGATGGTAAAGAAGAGGATAATATGAATCTGCTGCCGATTCGGTATGAAAGCCTTCCACAGCCATCACTAACAAGCTCACATTTTCACCCAGAATCGGGTCAGAAGTGCCTGCTGGCTTTTATTGCCAGTTGTTGATAAGTCCTTTAAATATCTCCAGCAGTGAGAAAATGTTACCATCATTTTTTTTTTACTTTCTGCTCAAATTGATCAGGCAGCACATGTTGGCAGGATGATCAAGTGGCTCGTTAGGCAGAGGAGGAATTAGGACTGAGTGTGTCAGATAAGAGAAAGTCGTGGCTCCCCACAGGCGTCTGTGTGGTTTCCCATCGCATGACACCTGTGCTCCCCGAAGGAGCTTTTGGTGCTGCATTTTATCAGCCCGGGCGCTTTTACCCCTCCAAAGCAACCCATATGCGGGGCAGGCGTGCTGCATCTGTGTGTGGGAGAGATAGTTCAGCTCAATATTTGGTAAACACAACATGACTTGGAACATTCTCATTCTGTTAAAATGAGAAAATGTGCAAATGCGTCGCAGTTTGTGCGTGCTGCGTATGTACGGGGACCACTTCAAAAGAAATGAAAATATCGTTATATTTGAAACAAATCATGTAAACTGTTAAACTGATATTTTTACCGTCGTGATTTTCCGCTTCCGGTTAATGAAAACATGGCATAGATTTGAATATTATGTCACAGCAATAATTTCTCTTTTACCGCGGCGGGGACCTAATGAAGTATGTATAATCCCTGCATAAAGGTTGTTATTTTAAATGTACTTTAATCTCACAATCGACCTTCCTGGGAACACATATTTCATCATCTTTTATCTATAAATATCACACAATCTCTCTCAACAGACGGACAGGTAGATATGTGTATTTTATCTCTAAACTCTATTATGTTTAATCAAATGTGTTGCTTGTGAACACAAAGCTGGCCAATAATCTCATTCTAATTGATTCAAAAATGGTTCTGAGACACTCAGACAGTGCTGCTGTATTCTGTATTGATTGATTTTTTTCCCCACCAATCAAAGTCGCATAGACAGCACTAAGGAGTTGCATAAAAAAAAGGATACATATTGAAGGAGGAGAGGAGATAAACACACTGCAGGTCAGAGGTCACCTGCATCCCTGGTCAGTCTCACTAAGCTCAATTAAAAGCAGCAAAATAATGTTTGAAACTCGCTTTCAGCAAAGCAGAATTCATTATCTCTCCGCCTGCCGTTAGTGGTAACAGTAACTGTGTGGGCAATATTGGCTCCTACTGCGTGGCTTAACTACAGAGCCCTCTAGGGGATGTGGGAGGTTTCATTTTCTTTTGCGTTACCCTACCCTGACCCCAAACCTAAGGAGAATTGTCATTCAGTCATGTTTTTGGACTGTGGGAGGAAGCCGGAGTACCCAGAGAGAACCCGCTCATGGACAGGGAGGACGTGCAAACTCCACGCAGAAAGAATCCAGGCAAGGACTTTTGCCTCAAGGCAACAGCGCTGCCAGCTGTGCCACTGTGCGGCCTCTAGAAACGACACGTTCATGAATAATGATGAAAACAAAAAATGGCATCAGAGCACCAGAAAATGCAGTCCCTTCAAAAACAATCATAAATAAATCAGGACACCCTACAAATGCCGGAGTGTTTTCCTAACCTATTTGTACACACTGATGTTTAAAATGTATTTTTTTTTTACCATACAAAGAACTTCAATGTAAATAGCAAAACCTAAATTGTTTTGTAAAATGTCACAAAAAAAATTTGATGTCTAGTAAGGAAATAATTAGTATAACCCAATATTGTTATTAAAAATAGTTAAAAAAATAAAATAAAATAAACAACACAGAACTGCATCACATCATGTGCACATAATTAAAACATGAAGGCTTGCCTCGTTAATCCCCAGAAGTGTAGGTTGTTGTGCTGCTGACCTTTGCAGGAGGAGTGAACATTTTGGGAAGACCAACAGAAAAGTTTGAGGCCTTCAAAACAAAGACAGCTATTTCTCTGGTTCGAAAGTTAAAGAGGCCCCAAAAGAATTTGCAACTATCCTTTCTGCCCTATGAAAATGAGAGTCAGGCGCTAAATTATTTATAACCCTGGCTGTTGTAGATTTAAAATGATTTTTGCTCAACCAAAAAGTGTGTCTTTGACAGAAAATGAGGCAGGCTTATGTGAAAAACAATTGCCATTTCAGCCTGTCAAAACCTGTCTGATTTGTTGACCGTCTTTTTGCACGTTCCCTTCAGACGTCAAATTCAAATCGAAGGTCTTTCATGGTCTCCCTCAGTCAGAGGAAACATGATGGTAAAATCAAAATATTAGTTCAAATCTAAAATCTACTATGAGATAAGAAATGTGGGGCTAAACCGTAGCCGACCAGTCGGACACTGACAACTGCTTTCCACGTGCCTGCGTCTCTTCAAGCAAGCTGGTGTTTATATCCAGCAAATATTGAGTGAGAGGTGGGATTTATCCTGGACAGGTCACCATTACATTACAGAGCCACATAGAGACAAATCCCAGCCACTCAAATACTCACTCCTAAGGCCTAAAAAAGGTTATTTTTAAATTCTCAAGCATATGATCAATCACTGATTAATTCGCTTGAGTTTATTTCCAGCTAAAATCAAACCATTTTACCTATTACTTTTGTTCTATATTAAAATATTACAGCGAAAACCTTTAAGTTTACAGCTTTCTTAAGAATGGCTCTAAATCTGATTTTTGTAGAATAACAACTGACTTGAAACAAAAAAGATTTTTTTGGGATTTGAATATCAGTGTTGCGAGAGAAAGCAATAGGTTAAAATATAATTACACGTGAACTGTATCTATGTAACATTAAGTGGGTTAGATCAATTTTTATGATTTACTATGAGTCTGTACTTTCTTGACCGTGACTTAATTTATGTTTCTGCATAATTACTGAGAGCATGTGCAGGGAAATGACACTTTCTGTGAGTTGCAATACGTGTGCACAGAACATAGACTGCGCTCAGGATCGAAACACTCTGTAATTTCATGCAAGATTGCTCCATTTCAAAACAAATGTTCAAGTCCGCAAAATAGTTTTTTTTAAATGAATCAGTCTCTTGAAAATTAACAAAAAACCTCAAGAGATGGACATTTGTAACATAATGGAGTTCCATGTAGATTGACTGAATTTGTCTGTCTGATTGGATTGATTTGATTGAATCTCTTGCACTCTCCTTGGGAAGCAGACCTATGTGGCTGTAGAGGATGTGTATGAGTCTGGTCCAGGTATGAGACTTAAACGAGGTTTATAACAAGGTTTACTCTTTGATAGTAAAATGTAATCACCGTTTATGCGCAGTGGCTCTAAAAAGGTTCAAACTCCTTGTAAAAATATCAAACTTCTGTGAAGCAAAAAATAAGACTTAATCGATCTTGTTAAAAGTGCATTATTTACAGTTCTATAATAATAACCTTTACCTAACCGGATACGAACCTCATTGAGATACACAATCTCTTTTTCAAGAGGGACCTGGAACGATAGCAGCACCGTTGGCTCTCCGTATTTCAAATCAAATACACTTTTAATAGACGGCAATTTACCAAAAAGCTCCAATAATCTGGTAGCACAAACCCTTGAAACGTTACTTTGTTGAAGAAGCTGTCGGTTCAAAATTTAGTGTTTTTGGTTTCAATCCTGGCACTATTTATAGTGAGACTGAGCTAACTTGAAGTCAAGTTCAGCTGCAGAATGTTCGTCTGCATCCTTCAGTTAAATCCATACTGTACACATACGTTACCACGGATCAAAATGACCTTATGGTAGAAAGACATTGGTCAGTCAAAGACCTAAAGATGCCACAACATTCTACAGTGCATACTCCATCGCACAGGAAAGGTATAGACATTACTGGATATTTGTTTAAAGAGGTCCAGGAGTCTGCCAAGAGGTCGACAGCAACACTGAAGGAGCTGCAGGAATTCCCAATACATCTAAAAGATGGACAATATATATCTATACACATGTTATCTTTGTTTATCTTGCGATGTATTATGGGTTTGGCTCCTGTAATGTTCATCGAGATGAACAGGACATTAGATTGTCCAGCACTGGACACTGTGAGACGTAAGAAGAAACGTCGACCAAGACGCAGAGAATACAAAGACTTTGGTGTCTGCGTACAGCTGTGCTTCGGTGCCGTGAGCAGAGCCCGGACTTTTGTCCTCAGCTTCTTACAATAAACCATTGTAGCGTGCTGACAATGGGAAGACCAGGTCAAAGGCTCATGGATCTGGTAAATTCACGTACACAACTTCATACGGTATTACTGCCGCTGATTAACCCAAACTTTCCGACTTTTCTTTGGTGAAATACACACAATATTTATGATCAAACGTGTCTATCGGGTCTGAGACTTTGTTGGTCGTGTGAGAGCTTGGAATCAATAGAATCACAGTGAATATTGCAAACTCTGGCGCCGTATCTCACATATAGTTATTAATAAGAGGTTTAACACAATCAAAAGTTGAAATACTTTTAAACCATCTTTTAGTGGAAGAGGATGCTTTTCATTTGCTAGTGTGTTAAGCATTATATACTTTGCCTGTATGACTCGCCACAGAATTCCCACAGTCTAGTGGAGTAACTTGTAAAGTGGAACCGAGTGCAGCCGTGTTTGACCTTCACTTGTTATTGCTCAGGGACCAGGGGATGCCAGCAGTCTTAGCTGCTCATATTCAGATTGAATCTATCGGGCCGAAAGAAAAAAACTGATGCTCTTGCAAGTCTTGTGATGTACAGTTATTGTTGCTGTGAGATTAGTCTATTGTAAGCATCCAACAGATCAAAGGCCAAGGACAGCACCACGGAGCAGTTTAGCAAACTGATGAAAAGATGAGCTTCTGCGAGTCTCGGCGTAGCAAAAAGAAATGTGACCTGGCTCTTTCCACGTGACGCCGGAGGAGTTATTGAAGCGCGGATGGATAGGTGAGGGGAGGGAGGGGCGGATGGCGGCTAAATCAACGCCGACTGTTTTGTGTGGCGTTTCGAACCAAAACAAGTTGTTCCAAGCTGTGTGTAATTCACCCCACAGATGATGGGTTTTACAGCCTCTGCGCGCGTATTCTGTCCGCAGAAGATCTGTAAATCTGTCAAGGAATGAGTCGCTTCCATTTCCCTCGGTGTAATCTCATTTGCCTCCGGTGCCAATGGAGCATCAAATGTCGGCGCCGGCTCCTGGTGGTTGGATGCCGCGACTGTCTGTTTGCCTGAGTTTAGCCTGGGAGTAAATCCCACCTGTCCCACATGAGGTGCTCCATCAACCACAAAAATCCATTATCCCCAGAATGTTTTAGAGGGGTAATGGAATCCTTATCTTTATTTTGCACTAGGAGAATTTAATTACATGCTGTAATAAAAAGCTCTCCTAGTCTATCAGTGTATGAATATCTGCTCTCTTTTTTTTTTTATGGGGCTCATATTGTTGTGTGACAGTGTTCCTTGGGCTGACGTCTATATTTTCCGGTACGGACTGCCAATCACTGGCTGCAGTCCTGATTCCGCTCCATCGTTTGTGACTCTATTACATCTCATTCCACAGATAAGATGAGATGAAGCCTCATTTCATACAGCATATGCTTAGCAAACATTACTTGGCATTTGCCTGCAAACCTGTTGTGAGCTATTAAGATGAAAACGAGCCGGATCTGAGCGTCGCAAAAGAGAGGAAAGTAAATATTTAATCACACTGAAGCTTTGTTTTTTTTTTTTGTTTTTTACATCCTTACAGGATTGCACTTTTCTCCCCGAGCTCCGGCTGTTGTTCGCGTGTTATGCAACTGTTGCATTCTTTACGCATTTTACTGAGGCGCTGCAACGTTTTGTACCACGAACTGTTGTAGCTGATGCTTCCTTAAAATGATATAATCTCACAGTGACTGCTGTCTCCGCGGTGAGCTGAGTTGAAGGTGAAATAAGATTCTATAAAAATAAGATTCTAAAAAATAAAAGAACCTTTGGGATGAAAATATAATCATGTTAGTCCATGTTTGGGAATATCAGTGTATCTGTTAAAGGTTCTATAAATTACAGGGACTTGAATAATTATTTATTATCATGGAAAAAAACAATCTACTTTTGTAAGGCTCTTTATTGGATGAGCTGTAAGGGATTTATCAGTTTAACTTTGTTTGTTAATTATTCTTCAATTCTATTAGTAGAGTCATCTTCAATCGATTAAAATATACATCCTGATCGTTTGACAGATTAAAAGTACCTTTTCATTAAGCCCACATTTCTGTTTTTAATGAGTTTTTTTTTAATGACCTGATGTAATATTCTATTTTTAAATGTCATGTTCTCATTAGCTGTAAGTGGAAAATCATCATAATTACCAGACGTAAAGGCGTTCAAACATGCATCTGTGTGTAATTAATCTACATAATGTGTTTCAACGAGTGATGAAATAAACAGGCTTTCCAATAACATTCAAATTTATTGAATGCGGCATTTATTCCCCAAATGGAGAGGAAATGCTGTATTCTCACTTCTGGTGGCAAAAGTCAGTCCAACCTGTCATGTCTTTGCCAGGTTATTGCATGATTTAAATCTAACCTCAGTGAAAATTTTACAGTAGACGTCCAGCCATTGTATTTGTTTTATTGTAACCAGGTGAAAAAATGGGTGCATGTCAGAAATGTGTTTTGTAAACCCTGTTTCGCTTTGTTTCGCCAACTGATTCCAATTCTTGTTTTTGCCAGCATGTGGTGCTGCTTTACAGAGAGGTCAAAAGATTTCAGGAAGTAGAAAAAAAAACCTCTTGTGTATGTACCGTGGCACTCTTAGAAAAACGGAAGAGAAGGACATTTTTGTGTGCCGAGACCTGGTGAAAAGGATGACTACATGGAGAATCCAAGTGTTCGAAGTGCCACTGCCGTTTAATACACCCTTTGTAAGAGTTCAGTTTTTTATGTGAAGCTACGTTGCTACATGTGAGCCCGCCATTTTCACCGAAGCTGAGGCTTTATATTGATAGAATACGGGTCATTCTTACATTTGTTTCTTTGCAACTCAGAGAGAGAGAAAAGTGTTCTCTTTCATCTAAAAAATAAAATAAAGGACCCATTTTATTTGAAGCTCCGTGTGCTGCATTACTCCCGACTTCATTATTAAAGATGAATTCAATTCAAAGTGGGATCATGCACCCCAGAAAGCCTCGATACAAATGAAACAAAGAGAACCAAGATTTTACAGGGGATGTACGTTTGTTTAGTTGTTACAGTACAAAAGGAGGATCCAGCGAAAACATTTGCAGTTGGCTTTTTACCATTATACGGTAACATTTAAACTTGTGTATTGTATCGACACAGCTATGCTAAACTATTGACAATGGAATGCGTTTGGTTTAAGTGTTCAGGAATCGTGGTGTTTGTTTACTGTTGCGAATACTGTAACTCACCGCGGAGCAAGAACCGCTGGAGTCAGAATCCTCCGTGGGAACGATGCCGGCCTGTGTCAAGCCAAAGCATCATGGTGTGTTGGGTGTGTTGCAGCACAGGACTGAAGTGTCACTGCAGGTTTTCACATTTTAAACAGAGTCCTCCCGATGCTTTCTTCTCCATGCTGTCTGTGAGAACTCGGGAGCTGCTTTCTTTATCCACTCAGGCATCATTTACAGCAAAACCAACAAACAAAAAACAGCTGTGCATATAGTTACAGTACATATTTGCTTGAGGCGGGGTCCTGCTGAGAGGCTATGAGCCGTTGGTAACTTACCTGCGACTGTGAGATGTTCTAGCCTTAACATATGTCACATCCTTGATTTAAGAGCTGCTTTACAAACCATCATGTTTGCGTTGAGAGGTTGTTTTGCATCCCAGCAGGTCATCATCTGTTTCCACTGACCTACTAAGTGAAACAAATACTGCAAACCCACATATGCTAACTACATTCAGCCAGTGTCTGTAATGCTCTAAAATGACTTTTTAAAAGAAGAAAAAGCCAGAAATATTTCAGTCGTTAATGTCAGTATGTTCTATTTCTATATGCCACTTTCCTACTTTTCCATCAGGTATTTATTCCGTTCACAGGATGTAAACAAGGTCTGTTTTTCAGAGTGTATTTCAAATTAGATGTCAGGTGTAACCAACAACAACCTGTCATGTTGACAGCCGGTGACCCAAATGTGAAAACTATTGGGAACAAAAGGTACGATTAAGAGAAAGTTATGTTTTTGTTGTCAGCCACAAATATTTATTAGTTTAACTTCATCAAGTTGCAACAGTGTCATTGTTTATAACAATTCTGATTGCCAAGAAGTTACACTGAATAATCTCTGGGGGTCCACAATAGTATATATTTTGTTAATTTTAAGGGGTCATTTATATTCACGATGTTTTTAGAAAAGTAAGAAGCCATTACAATAAATGACAGTAATTGGTTAAGCTTTCTGCTGACGTTTCTTTTCTAACACGTTGAACAAACGTTGCTGCTTCACACAGACACAAACTACGATCTCTAAGTGACCCAGATAAAATTAGAGCCAGTTCAAGATGATTAAAGACCACAAATTGAAAGCATTAGGATAGATTTCACAACCAACCAGTCACACACATCATCAGAAGTATTTTTTTCTTTCTTTCTTTTTCTTTTTTTTTTGTTCTCTGCTTGAGTCTGTTTTATGCCTTCCTTTGTGGCAGCATAAGAAAAATCAGGATGGCTGTGTGGGTGCTGTGACTCTCATGCTTGACATTTTCATCAGTTGACTTTTATGAAACATAGTTTTGTTTTGTTTTTTTCTTGAGCATTATGCTGTCTTCAATTAATCCTTACATTCCTTTTGTCAGGAAAGAGCGTCTGCTGCTTGATCGTTATGATGGCGTCACATTACGGAGGGCTCTTACTGCAGAGCTACACAAGCAGATTGATGTCAGTAATGACGAAAACATCTTGTTTTGTGTCAGTTAATTAGGTTTTATAGTTATTAGCATCGCTGTCAGCAGAGCTGACCTTTGATCTTTGAATGAAAATATGACCTACCCATCTGGAGCCCTTCAGGCCCTTAGATAGGATCTTGTGCCAATGAAACAGGGCTTTGAGCCTAATAATCTAAAGGTCAAGGAAGCCAGGAGTCATTCAATATCATTTGCAAATAATAATACAATCTTTAATGGTAAGGACACCGTTTTGAACACAAATATTTCCAAGTCATAAAACTCTTAGTCGGGTTTGGCGTAAATATTCAGATTTATGACCTGAAACAAAGGAGAGGTGATGAACAAATACGACTTGTGAAGGTCAGAGGTGACAAAGTTCAGTAACTTTAACTTTTCCTTCAGCATCAGTTTGTAATCAGACTTAGACGCTTATTCACATTTATTCTTAATGTTTTCAACTTTTACATTTTTCTACTCAGAGCTTCTTAAATGGACTAGTAGCTTTCAAGTCTTAATGGTTGTCACCAGGGCAACCGTAATGTCTCACTGGGCTGTCAGAGAGATGTCCAGGTGTCCAGCCCTGCTTTACTGGGAAAGAGGATTACTTTACTGGGAGTTTGGTGGACAGCGGCTGGGGGCTTACTGGGAGAGCTTGCTGACTTGTGCATAAAGTGAGGGTGGAGTGACAGATCTTCAGTATTGTAAGGAAAGCATCGATCTGTAACAGACACACTAAATGACATGCAAATGACCTCATGTCATTCTTTTGCAGTTGCAGAAAAAAATATAGACAATGCCAGCAGAATAGGACACAACAGCAGACAACTTTTGACGATCGCAAATGAGGATTACTGTACTAAAGGAGGCACAAGTTTAATAAAACAATCAAACCTTTAAGTAAAAAAGGTCATTTCTAATTTTCTGTGTTGAGATGTTTTTAGATTTATACTGGCCACAACAGTAACCCCATTTTTTCTTTTCTTTTCATTTTTTTAAAGCAAATATGAAATTGGCCTTTATGTTTCCAATGTTTGCTTTTGCTTTGAAACGCTGCTGTTGGTGCCATTTTTGACCCGTTCCTTTCTTAGTCATGATGAACTCTGACATGACCTTTTTTCTCATCCTGGAATAATTTTGGTAGACAACTCCTAGGAAGGTTCACCGCCACTCCAGGTTTCCTCTATTAGGGAGCAATATATCTCTCTGTGGTTTGCTGAAGACCCAAAGTGCTAGAAATGTCTCACCAGTCTGATAGATGCCACTGGCTTTGTTTGTCATTTGTTTTTTTGAATTTATTTAGATTGATTCAAAAAAAAAAAAAAACAAAAGCAAATACTATTTCACTTCTTGCTCACAGGTGTGAAAGCTCCCTGGATGCACCTGCAGCTGCAAACAATCCATCCCATCATCCAAGGGGTAAACATCGGCAGGGAAAGGAAGTTTTTGTGTTCTGCTGTTCTTTTCTTTGAACACCGTGCGGCTTTCATCATCCCATTGTCAGCTCAGTCAGCTGGCTTCTTCCCAGCAGCTTCTTCTCCAAACCAGCCTGTGTGTGTAATCTGTCATACATCACTGAGGGTTGTTGTGGTCGTCATCAAAACCAGAAAAAAAACCCTGCGCTTCTGTGAGCAGAGCCACAAAATAAATGTCCTCATACTGGAGCGAGAGAAGCCAACCGCAAACCTGTTTATCACCATTTTTATACTTGAATGTTTTCCCAAATAACATGCATATGTATAGTTAATGACAACATGCTGCCCAGCTCTAACAAAGTCTCACTCTGGAATAGCATGGCATCGACTGCTTTCTTGTCTGAGAGCAAAGTAAGCCACTTAAGTGCACTTACCTTCCCTCGTAGTCAGACAGCCATTGCTCAAGGGTGAGGAAGACAATTTCACCAGCATCAATCTCTTTATTAGAAAGTAATGGTCACTTACATTTCGGATTTCTAACCTCAAAGGGCTTTTAGTATTGATTGTTCAAGCCCACAGTAATAAAGATCTTGGCAAATACTCCTTGTGAGGCTTAAAGATGAGCGAGAGCCTGAAGGACCTGCCGTCCCTTCTGTGGGAGCAAGTGAGAGGGCTGGACACCAACCAGTTGCCATGACAGCCACTTAAAACAGAGCGTGCCCTACATGTCACTGCTGCTGTTTGTTTCCCAGTAATTATTCATTTTGTACGTGAGCCAAAACACAAGTCAAGGACTTTCCGTGGCCACGTTTGTGAATGTTTGAGTAATTACTTTAAATCTCGCTTGTATGATGTGAAGGAATCTAGAAACGTGGATTCAAAAAGACATAGAGAGAAATGTGGCATATGGCCCAGATCATGAAGCAATAAGCGATAATTCATCTATAGACAAGTAGTAGCTGAATGTGCCCAGCTGGCTGATTTGCTGAAACATTTACACTGATGTGCTTCCTGGAGTCAGCGAGGTAATCATTCACAAACATCCTGTTACCTAATCTACCCTTGTGGTCAAAGAGAGTCCTAAAGATGGAAGGTGGCCATCTGGAAGCGAACAGGCCGTTGTTTAGATTGGCATTAGCTTTTTCACCGGAGACAAGAAAACGTCTTGGAAAAATGCCACAAGACTTGAACTTGAGGCCAGTCTTGATTGCAGCTTCTGCCACTCTTTATGTTGATGTATTTCATACCATGTGATTTGTTGCTGCAGCAGAATCGTGTCAGAAAGATCAGGGGGAAAAAAAAGACATGTCCATCAGATATTTTACAGTTAAACTCTGGGAACAAACAGAAAAGACAGTGGAAAAACTTGCTAAAATAGAAAAGCAAAAAGCATCTGTCATGCCAGTTGTGACAGATGCATCACCATCCTCAGACATGTCTGACACGGTTTGGTATTTCTTATGAATGATTTCCTCTTTGGTCATGAGAGAGCTAAATCACTTTGCTGTCTGTTTGTCACACTGAACAACCACAGATCATCAACAGAAGCTCACAACCGCATTTTTTTTTTTTTTTAGAAGTCTTTCCTAACAAGATATGTCGTCTTTGAAGTCCAGGCTTAGGCCACTCTGTCATAGTGCAGAAGGCAGCTGAGCAGAACTTTATATCAACGGTTCCAGATTCATGGATTAAAGGTTGTCTTCTTTTTATTTGCCAGTCAAATGGAAAGTCAGTATTACACGTGCACCAACTATGAACTAGATTTATTTGATCTTTTTATTTTCTTTCTATTCTGTTTGTTGCGTTTAGCAGTGGGGGTAATAGCAATTTTGAATGGAGTCAGTTTTAGACCCGATTTCTTTCATCGAAAAGAGAAGAAAGTGAGTCGGAACATCTCAGGCACACATCACTTTACCCATCCATAAACCATCACCATGTTTGCTTCAGACGTGTCTCCTGCTTCTCTTTTTCTCTCATTTGTGAATGAGACCCTGAGATACTTAAACTCCTCTAATCATAGAAACGCTTATCCCAAAGCAGAATGTAAGAGGATTGGATCAAAAAGCTCCTCTGTGTCTGTAACAAAAGTAATTTGAATTGAAAAATTAAGTACATGTACGTAATCTGGTGCTAATGTATCGAAAAATGTGGTCAGATTTAACAACAACAAAAAAATGCAATTAGTTGCACTGGTTCATTAGTTAGACACATTTTTGCTAATTTTAACTTTCTGTACATTCTGTCTGTAGTGAGTAGATTAGCGTGTATTCAGCTCCCTTTTTATATGAACTGAACCTGTTTGCCTTTTCCAGAATTAACAAATGCATAAATAAACTAAGCTAAATTGAAGTGAACATGACTGTACTATTAAGGATTCATGTCAAGGGCAATTGGCAGCTACGTGGTCAATAACAGTGAGGAAATGGATGAGGATAACAAGAATAGCAAGAATCCATTATCTCTGACTTTGTTTATTTGTGTATATATATATATAATTTTTTAAATTTTAGTTTTCTTTTTAATCAAATGGCCTTATTCTCCACTAATGCGGTACACTGCTGGAAGAAAGCGAAACCTAAAATGATACATCCAGGCCAACAACTTGACAGGGTCTGTGTGACGAGTCTAAGTGCTGTAGTTCTCTTCCCTCCTCTCGCTCATATGCTTGCCTCTTGAAGAGACTCGGCGGGGGCCTGTCATCTCTGCTGATGCTTATTGTTGGTCTGGCATATAGCAGCACTTAAAAGCATGAGGCCCTCACATTTCAGAGGAAAGCACTTTTATTTGTTCCAGTGTGTGATCATTGCAATCATGTGCACCTAAATGGGCTGAACCCAACCTGCCCCGCACAAATCCCCCGAACCGGTAAAAGTCGTCTCTGGGAACAAAGCAGTCGGGTTGACATGGACCCTTGCATAGCTTTGTACAGATAATCAGCATGTTATATTTCTGGTCTTAGGCAGACCATTATGTATTTAATTTTGCAAGATTTCTTTTGTTTGTTTTTTAAATGAACTTGTTGCCCAAAATGAGTTGAGAACTAGTTCCAAGCAATTGAGTTGTTCCTGGAAATAAAAAATGTTTCAGTTCTGATTTTTTTTTTTTATTTAAAAAAAGTAAATGAAAGGTAGATAGAACCTTTCATTCAACACTTTGAAATTTATCAAGACAACCATGTGAATAAAATAAGGCTATTTGGCAATCGCGCTTTCAGAAGAGCACACACTTGTTAAAAGGTCAGATTTTCCCATTGTGAAATAATGAGACTAAAACATTTCAAATCTTTTCCAGTTATCATGTGACATTATATGTCCTTAATTTAATCTTCAGCTTTCTACCAGCCCCCGATCAAAAATTTAATCCACCTAATAGACGTGTCCATTAGACCTAATAAATTCTCACAAAACAGAACACCACAGTTACTGCAGCAATTGATTTTTAAAGCTTGTCCACTAGAATACATAGGAATTAGAGGCCTACTTATTTATTTATTTATTTTACCAATATTTATGAAAGAGAGTGATTGCAAAACAAGATATTTATCACCCTTATTAAAATGAACACGTTTTCAGAAACAATTGAGATTTAGATCAGGATGCCAGAGAGAAATTGCCAATTGTTCTCTCACTGAAGATATCAAAAGCTCATTAGACAAAGGACATCATGAACCATGTGAGCAGTGTTTCTAGACTTGAAAGGGGCCTTTGACAACCACGGCATCCTCCTGGACAAACTGTAAGCAATTAATCAGCTGGTTTGCTCCTTACCTCAGAGGTAGAGAACAAAATGTTTAGATGTACGGTAAGCAGTAAACACCCAAAAAACCTGCAGCGTCGTCGCACAAGGTCCCATCTTGTACGAGCTGCTGTTTAACGTTTGCATATGATGTTCGAACCAGCTGTAAAATGCTGATGCTGATGACGCAATCATATATCGGTTGAAACTGCTGCAGCAGCGAGATTAACAAATGACATAAAATACATATCAGGATGTCCTTAAAAGCAGATGTTACATACTCGATGAGAGACCTAAAGTGTCCAGGCATGAAATTGCATTTTAACATTTGTCTTACTGCGTAACTGGATGGAACCAGGATTCATTGTATCAAAATTGTTCATATAAACGGTTACGAAAACCAATGAAAAGACATGTTTCAGTTCAGTTTCTTTTCCTCAAAAGGAAAAAAAAAAAAAGCCTTGAAAAGCATATTTTCTCAATCTTGATATTTTTTTTTTATCATTTGCTACTTTTTAAATGTGTGAAAAAAAATTTTTTTTGGCTAGAATTTTCCTGCATGTCACAAAGACGAACGCAAAAAGAAATATACCAGGAGGATCAGCACATGGCCGCTGAAGAGTGCACTCACTTCCAAGCACCCTTCATCTGGTCGCCTTTAGCAGTAGAAGTGACACACAGTTCCAATTCACCTCTAGCAGAAATAATGATAAAAACACTGAGTCATTTGAAATTTATTTAATGATGGGATGAAAAGGTGAGTACGACAAAACCATCATAAGAATCACCAAAGAAGCAATTATATATTAACAATTCATTTTTGACTTCATGAGAAGGTGCAATTCTATGATAGATTTTAGATGATTTCCTCAGATATTTAAAGATCTGACAGGCATTTTTCAAGATAGTTTTGTTTTGTAGCTGTACCAAATATAAGACGAATTATACAAACTTATTCATGTCACTACTATAAACCCGCTGTAACGTGCAGCATGTTGTTGTTGACGACACTACAGTATCGTCACACGCACTGACTGGTAGACAAATAACCTTCACACTGAACATGACTCACTGGCTTAAAATAGGCAGCTCACCTGCACAACTGTGCATGGTACAAAGCAATTGCTTCCTGTTCTCGTGTCCTGAGTCTCCGGCACAATTTCCAGCAACAGCCATGACAACCATTGACCCCGTTTCCCTTTTCCTGGGTATTGCCTTTATGGACATGCATGTTTTGTTAAGTTACTCTTCTTCTTTTGTTTGAAGTCATTTTCATCTCGAACATTAAAGAAAAGGTTTTTTAATTTTGTGAGGAGATATTAACTAATCGTTTGTGCCAGTTCAACTCACATCGTTTATGAGATATTTCCACAGACTCATTATTTTATAAAAATAAATAACTGGAGAATTTTGACTCTCTCTTCTTTACTTCCTGTCCTCAGTTTGTTCATTTCTGTGCAGATTTGTTTTATTGCAACACAGACGAATTTCAGTTCCTCTGTGTTCCACCGTTCTTTAAGCTTGGTGCGAGCTGTTAGCACAAATACGATGTGGACAAGTACTTTGCAATGCTTGCAGTTGTTTCAGGTGAAATCTAAGCCATGCACGTTCTGTGGACAATGTCTTCATAAAATTTATAAGGTTCTGCTTTTTGTGATAACCGTTTTATTAGTTTTCGGATTTAATATCCTGATTAGTCCCTTATAATCTGGAGGGGGTTTTTTTGTTGCTTATCTCCACTCCTTAGAAGAGTGACAACTGTCTTTAGTGTTTTCTGCTTCAAAGCAATCTCTCTTAATAAAGAGCGATGGACTCTTATGTGTTTTGTAATTGCCTGATAATCATTTCCAGATTGACTGAAATTAAAAATAGCTTCATAGAGATCACTTTGAGTGTTGCTCCTCCTCGTTCCACACTGATGTGAAATCTCATCAGGAGTGGCAAACTGCCTCACACTTTTATTTTTTACAGACACACAGAGGACAATTGAATCAATACGCTTGATTAGAACCATCTGACTTCCTACAAACCCACGTAGTCCAGTGGCGCATAGGTGGAGATTTCCCACACTGCATCTGAGGTTTCCAGAAGTCTTTTTTTTTTAAATACGACTCATGTGCTTGTGTCCTTATGTTGATTGACTGATAAAATAATTATGACCCAATTTGCAGAGGAAAATCTTTGAGGTGGCCGTCATGTTGTACAGGTGCAGAGTGACGAAAGGTTCAATCATAGAGAGATGATACAGTCAGATGTGTGTCTGAGACTGAATAAAGATCACCAGAGAGATAAGGGACGCCTTGCAGACACATGGAGAAACACCAATGGACTTTCAGCTGGGGGTCAGGTGTTAGATCTGCGTGAGGCTGGGCGGCTGTTTCGTGAACCTTACTTGGGTGTAAACATCATTCAGCCGCTGTGAAACTCTGCCGGGTGCTGGCAGCGCTGTCCGCTGAGTCCCCAAGGCTTCCTCTGCATTCGTTAACTCTGTGTTGGGACTGACTGTCAGGAGTTCCGGTACCTGTCTGGAAGACGGCTCTGCGGGTCTGAGGCCTAAACATGTTCCTCATGGAGGGGAGTGGGAAACCTTTGTCAAAGGAATTCTTGCACACCAGTGGACCGAAGTACACTAAAGTACAATAATAATAATAATAATAATAATAATAATAATAATAATAATAATAATAATATCTGTAAACAAAACAAAAATGTAGAAATAGGTATAGTTCTCCCTTTAAAATGAACTATTTCCTTTGAACAAACCTGTCATTATGATTTGATTCGATTCTTATTTATTTGCGCCTTTCTTCGTGTATTGTCTCAAATTTTTTAGCGAAAGTTAGTGAATGCGCCTAAAATACTTGACGCACACGAATAGTGCGAAATTACACATTATATGCATTATTGATTTGTGCATGTAATTGTTTGTTACATAATACTTTCCCCTTTGACTCTGTGTTTGGCGCAAGCAGAAACAGAAAGCGCTGCTGCTGAGAGCCAACAAAAGAAACAGAAGATTTGTTGGAGACGAAGAGAATCGGGAACTTGGCATCTCTCTCTCCTTTAACACCCCTGAGCCCCCCTCCCATCCCCCCACTCTCCCGCACCCCCTCCTCGCATTCAGTGCTAGATTAACCGCCTGTGTGATCCACGATCCTCATAGACGCACTGAAGGGATTTGCGCTTATTGTTTGGAATTTCTTTTAATAAAAAATGAAAGAGAGAGAGAGAGCGAGCGAGAGAAACAACTGGAGAGAAAAGCGCGCTTTGCTTTCGAATGACAGCAAACAGTAAGAGTGTATGTTCCCAGACAGACAGACAGACAGGCTCGGCGCGTGTGTTCGTGTGGGGGTGTGTGTGTGTGTGTGTGTGGTGTGCGCACCGCGACTACCTGCACACAGATTTGGATTAGGACTAATGAACTGGGGTTGAATTATCTCCTCTGGGCTGTTGACCAGACGCCTCGTTGTCTCGCTGTGGGAGTTCTTTTTTTTTTTTTTTTTTTTTTTTTTTCTTTTCTTCCTTTTCGGATTTTACGTCCGGATTTTGACGATGCCCGTCCGGACATCTTCTGTCGCTTTTCCCAAATGCTCACTTCTGGTGTCGCTGAGGATTTTGCTTCTTGTGCTTCACGCAGGGTCTCCGGTCCACAGCCAGGGGGATTCTCAGTCCGACAACAAAGTGATGGACAACATCACTGTCCGACAAGGAGAGACGGTCTTCCTCAGGTAAGCGCAGATGAAGTGATCTAGCAACGCGGACCTGCACTGTGCCGTGTGTGTTTTTGCTGCTGGCTCTCGTTCTGTAGTTGTGTGTGTGTGTGTTGAAGTTGCGCGCTGCCTGCGGGCTTCACCCGAAGGGATCGACGTGAAGAGAAGCGCAACTTAACAGGTTGCCTCTTTTTTTTTTTAATTTTTTTTTTTTTTTTATCATGAAGCAACCTCGGTTTTAAAAGGGGGACCGGGATTCCGCGGGATTAGTGCCAGAAAGAACATTGAACGCAGAACTAATAGCCTGCTTCTAATCTCTGACAGCTGTCAGCCACACTCTTGGCTGCTTTTGCAACTAATGCAGAATTTAGTGAGGTGGGGGATGATTGTTTTCTGTGAAGACGCTGTTTGGTCAGTGAGCAATACTGACCAGAGCTGACCTTTCCCCTTCCCTGCTCGCTGAGGAAGGTTTACTGCACTCACACGGATTTAGGTTGTGCCCAAGTGCCGCTGGGCTTTGGTGAGCAATGATCACAAGTGTCTCACTTTAACAGTAGATGTTAATGTTTATTTACCTAAGTCTCTCGAAGCAACACAACGAAGTGGTGCCAAGTTAGTACAAATAAATACACCACGAATGTCACAAAAATCGACATTGGTTAACAAGTTCAAATCGTTGCCATCACTATTAAAAATGTGTGGAAAAAAAAGTCATGAAAGAAGTTTATTCATTTCATCGTCGGTGAGAAAGATTTTGGCCGTCAGGATTTTTTTTTTTTTTTGCTCCTCAACGCTTACTTGCAAAAGCGAATATTCCAGTGATGTGAATAGTTGTGTAGCTACTCGGTTTGCAGAATCAATTTAATACACAAATTGGAAACTTTGTTACATACCTCTTCAGGACACTGCTGTTCAGAAAACAAGCTGCCCAGTGTTACCTTTATTCCTGTTATTTAACAGGAAATTGGTTTCACTTTGAACAATATATTTTCTCAAACAAAATAAACTCTTTGAACTACACAGTTTGAAAGGGCTAATAAAAGTCATTATTTTTCTTTTACCCCTTCTTTCCTGCTCTTATTACACTTTTGACTTGTGCACGCCTACACACACACGCAAGCGCACCCCCACGCACGCACACACACACCCCCACACACACACGCCTACACCCCCCCACACACACACACGCCCCCCCTACATATATATTCTTGGTGGAGTCAGTCCGCCTGTACTTCCCCTTACTCTGTGAGCTGCTCTGCTATTTGTGAAAAGCTCAGACTGTAGTTGCTTTACTTCTGCATTGAAAGGAGCCAGTTTCTGGCAAGAAGTCGGTCTGGACGTCTCCCAGTGGGAGCGGGCCTCAGGGCAGACCCACTAGATTAAATCACACTTCTGCTTTGGGAACGAGTCTCACCACCACATGAGCAGAAGGATGAAGTTGAGGGCAAAAAAAACAGAAAAAAGTTTCTGAACATCTGGGTTGGTAACCTGCAACCTGCTCTCAGATGGGCAGATTGGTATTTGCTGTCGAGGTCAGATTTAAATACTGTGGTAATATCTCAGTTATTAGTTAAGACTGTATTGGTGATTAGAACTGTTAGATTTAATGGCTAGAGTACAGATAATTACTGCAAATGGCGGCCCTTAAAGTGAAAAGGCAAATAACCCTTCTATTTGTTTGAGTGTTTGAAGGACAAGCTAAAACAGACTACAATAAGTATTACATATTTGCTTTGTTTACAAATGTGTGAACTTAATGGCAAAGTTGCAGATACTTTTACAAATAAATTATGCCGTGAGCATTTTCTGAATTATTGACTGGTTTGCATGAAAGGCTTGTTTTCTTTTTTTTAAAATTATTGTCATAATGTCTATCTGACACGTACTGCAGTCAATTTGTAAGTACAACTCTCATTGTGATCAAGCTGCCCTTTTAGTTTTTCAGCTTTAACCAAAGTTTCTGCAGAATCTCTTTTTACTACTTAACCGACATGGAGATTCAGCCGGCTTCCTGCATCAGACCCAAAACAACTGTGTTAGAAAATGACTTAATCTTCAGAGTTCATTCAGAGTGTGATGCATCTGAAAAAAATAAAATAAAACTAGCAATATTTTTTGCCAGCTGGAGAAAGGGAGACCTCGTGTGTTATCAGCAGAAGAAGTGAGTTATGTTTATTTCAACTGAGGTATATTTAAATGGCACATTTAAATTTTGCATCACAATCAAGTAACTACACTATATTACATTCAGATGATATGAACATTTTGTAAAATAACTTAAAAAGAAGCGTGACTTTGCGTTACAGTCCTGTCTGACACCTTGAAATGGGTCTCTGTGTCTGTAGAGCAGGCTCTGGCTCCTCTACAGATTTAAGGATTTAAAAAAAAAAATCATAAGCAAATCAAAGCAACACAATATTGTACAAACTAAAAAAAAAAAATGCTGAGTTTGCATAATGCAACCTGCCCCCTCTAGAGGATTTTATTGACCATGAAGTTCTGAGGAATTTTTACTCGCAATTTGGTTCTTAGGCAACAAACAAAGTCCGGCTCTGTTGGGAGCCGCCAGCCTCCAATGCTCGATGTCACTGTGAAAACTAAGTGTATTACGTTTAAAGTCCCATTTTTCTTTCCTTATTATTTGACCTGATTTTAACAAACAGCTGATGAACCGTTTATCTCAGTGGGAGCTCAGCTGTGAGCGCTCACCTAGCCGACCCACTAGAACCGTAGCTGGAGTGCACACTAGCACACATGGTGCTCTGAATCACATAACAACGCCGCCAGCCAATGTTCAACACCGCTTTATTGAATTTTCACAATGAAGATAAGGATCTATTCATGAAGGCAGAATAAGAAATTGCTAAAACAATACGGCAGGGCAGAGACTCAGTGGCACCTAATCTGCATACAGGGCCAGAAGCGCTGCCAGTGAGTGCAGAGTGAAACACACACACTGGGGACTGGCGCATCGGAATCACCAATGCCTTTGCATTCAGAATGGTGACTGATATGCTAAATGAAGGCGCAGGAGTGAGATCTGCTGTTTTATTCTGGTTGGCATGTTGAACAACCCGCTGTGTCGCCCCTCTGCTGACTGCTGCTCTTCCATAAGTTTATGGAAAAGCAGCAGAATTTATTTTAAATTCTCTAAAATATTGGAGAATTTAATATTTTATTCAGTTCTACGTTTGAAATTAAACAAGGTAGTTAGTATTGTGAAAATAACCCCACTTTTCTATTAACCAGAAAATTACGCAAATTGAAGTTACAAAAATAAATTCACTCAATGGGAACTCCCAATTTAGAAAACGCATTTCTCGATAAAAAAGCTGCTGAGCTAAGACCAGGTGGTTTTTCAGCTGTATTGAAAGAGATGTGTTTCACGAAACCGCAATCAGAACAGCAACATGGGCGACAACAGGAACTAGGAGGAGGATGACGGTTTGTTTGTCTTTCACCGACAATGGATCTACCAAAGCTCTCAGGTTCATAAAAAGTTACCTGTTACTCGAAATTGGTGAATCCGTAGCTCTTCTGTAAAATTGCCAATTGCAATTTTCCCCTATGCTGTACATGTAGGCGCTCTTCCTACTGCATACCAGCTTGGCACTCCTATCTCTGAATAAGACCCTAACATCAACTGGGATGGCTGACAGTTGATGATAATTATAGGAATATATCGCAGTTGTTTACATTCGTCACTGCCATCATTTGGAATCGCTTATTCGTGTGTGATTGAAATTTTTGTCTTATTTAATGGAAACACCGCAATTGTGAAATTTTGTGGGGGGTTTTGTACGTTAGGTAGAGACAAAGCTTTGCGTTATGCACAATTTGTAACAGAAACACAGCTTGAGTCACACATGTGCTCTGGAACTGTAGTTAGATCTAATATATTAGAATATTACTATTACCAGATCAAACACAGTATTTAAATGAATTAAACAGACTGACATTTTCAACTCTTTATTTCTGTTTACTGTGATGATTTTCCAGTTATAGCTAATAAAAACACAACTTTGAAGGTTGAAAGATTAAATTAGACCAATTCAGAGAAGCATTTTAAATGGTTTACTATGTTTAATACTTGCACAAAGTGGTGGTGTTATGTACTTTTCAAGCACGTTGTGCCATTTTACAGCGCAATCCAGAAACTATGTTACGATCAGGTTTTATAAAAATGCTGCATATATCAAACGTAATTAAAAAAGGTATTTGACGTCACAATTTGAAGTTGGCTTTTGCATATTTAAGAAGCTGCTTCCCTTTCCGTCATTCTGTCTTCAGCGTGTCGTCACAACATTGCTCCTTCATCATGCCGTTTACAACCGTTCTTAGGAGCGTTGGGCTGAGAAATAGTTTGCATCATAAGCTCTGCCGATGTGCAGCGCCACCAGGTGTTAGCTAAGTGCTGCTGCTGCTAGTCTGGAGGACCTTTGCGGGGAAGCCATGGGGAGGGCGGAGCTCTGTGAGGCGGAAGCTCGGTCGGAGACTGCAGGAGCTTAGCGGAAATAGGCGGAGCTTCGTGGAAGCAAGCGGCTACACACCCCGACTGGTTGCCCTGGCAGATGATGATAATTATATAGATTCAAGGATTCTTCAAACATGCATGGGAGAATCAAAGCAACACTGACGTCACAACGTGATGTAAACCTAAAAAAGAAGTTGCTTCTAGTAAAACCCCCCAGTTAGAGGTTGTTATTTCATCTGGTGAACAAACCTCATCAGAAAGTAGATTCTAATTTATTGAACATGACTGTAGATTTTATTTTTGTTCACACTCAGCAGTGAACATTCAAACTATGTGCTCAGGGGACTGGCTGACTACCAGCAGTAGAAAATTTACAGCAAAATCAGAATCAAGTGTAATTGGCTTAATTATAGGCAGAATGTGAACCTGACTTTGCCAGAGGTGTAAGATTAAAATAGGAAATGTGTGTTTTTACTATAAATGTATGACCACAGGGTAGTTTGGGTGTCTGACTGGAATTTATCCCAGATGGCTTAGTCAAAGACTAATGGCTGCAGTATTGGAGATGCCTCTTCTACCACTAAGGCACACACCACTCCATAAAGAAACTATAATGTTACTTTTCGATTCTTACTCTGGTCTTAGACATATTTTCGATCTATCTGCATGAAAAGGGCTGACAGTAAAACACAGAAATTAATATTTGACAGTGAAAGATGAGGCGAGCCAGTAATGCCTTTTGGACAGTATCCTTTTTGTCTCATCCCAGTCTTACAGACGGCAAGCTAGAAGATGAAATTCCTCAGTAGTTCATATATACTGTGAACCGCATGCCGCACTATTGTCAAAACATAGGATGTACAAGACCAAAAATCACAGCAGGGGAGCGATCAGAAATCAGAATCGGCTTTCTGAGAACACATGTGAGATAATATTACCAGACAGCGGAAGAGTCCGACTGACTGAATGTTTACCTGATACTTGATGCTCGCTGGAGAGGTTTCAATGTCAAGACTTCACCCAACCGGCTTACTTAGAGACGTTTTAGCAGAACAGTTCTATTCAAGTTACTTTGATTGTACTTTAATGTAATTTAATCTGAACGTGACAAGACGAATGGATTTAATTTGAATTAGCTTCTATTTGATTTGGACCAAGATGACCAGCTGGTAACAGTTGTTCTAATATGCACACTGTTAGACCTTTTATTGTAATTTTACAGTAACTTACTGGCAACACTGTTGCCAGCAAGTTACTGTAATTACCATTCTACAGTACCCTTACTGGCAACAGTGTTGCCAGTAAGTTACTGTAATTACCATTCTACAGTACTCTTACTGGCAACACTGTTGCCAGTAAGTTACTGTAATTACCATTCTACAGTATTCTTACTGGCAACACTGTTGCCAGTAAGTTACTGTAATTACCATTCTACAGTATTCTTACTGGCAACACTGTTGCCAGTAAGTTACTGTAATTACCATTCTACAGTACTCTTACTGGCAACACTGTTGCCAGTAAGGCAACAGTACCCTTACTGGCAACAGTGTTGCCAGTAAGTTACTGTAATTACCATTCTACAGTACCTTTACTGTTATGATATTTCACAGTTAATTTTTACTGTGAGTGTGCTTTACAGTTATAACTGCATTACTGTAAATGTAGTTTATAGTATAATACAGTAATTGTATTTTATAGTAAAGCTGGTCTACTGTAAACTTGTTTCACAACATAATGTCAGAGTTTTACTGTAAATTAAAGTTCACATTTCTTTAAGATAAGAATATTTTACCATAAACCGAAAAATTTCATAAAAGAAATTTTAGTCCAAGTACTGTGAATAACAGGTATTTATTTTCAGCAGATTTGTAGAAATAAAATCCATTTACATATTCGCAATGTCATAAAAAACAATGTCACAATACAATATAATGTGCTGTAAAACAACAAAACCATAGAACACATTTCCTACATCAGAAGAACTTTTATTCCATTCGTCAAACAAAATCAGTGGGATCCATCTTGTGGAAGCTGAACTGTAAAGAATAAGACAGACAATGTGGGAGGTCATGAGATGGTCAGGAAGTTATCTACATTTTCAAATCGACAGGAAGTTGACAAATTAAGCTGAAGTGACAATGTTCACATGCATAAAATCTTTGTCATAAAGCAGCATTAAGTTGATAATTTGTTTTAAAAAAAAATCAATTGGACTGAAGTGATAATAGAAGCTGCATAAAGAATGAGCAGGACTGGCTTCACTTCAGGTTTTTGGATTGTTTATGGCAAAAGCAGTCAGTCAGTCAGTCTTCAGTAATTCAAAAGATTACGTACTACAAATGTCCCCAAGGGGACGATGAAGTACAACAATCTTTTTAGTCATTTTGTTGGTGCTGACGGATTACTGCAAAGGTGTGCCTAATAAACCGAAAACTGCATAGTATAAAAATACACCACACTTAAATGACTACACACTTATACATTTCTGTGATTTATTAAGAGATGCAGCGACATCCACTTTTTACCACGGACACAGAAAAGATGCAGGCTACTCTAAAGGGCTATTGTGTAGGAATCACATGGCATTTATAAATAATCATTAAAATCAGATTAAAAAGGCTAAAGTAAAGTCAGAGCATGCAAGATAGGAGGAAAAGACAACAAAATAATAAACATTTACATTTGGTAAAATACTTACCTAGTTGGAAGTCCTCCATTCAAATTCAGCAAGTTGTTGGAAGAAGGTGGTGATCTGGGAGTTGACACTGACTACTTTCCTCTTGACAAGACTTCCCGTCTTGCGGCTTGTACCGACTTTGGCTGTGCATTTGGTACCAACATCTGGATTGATCCTCACAAAGAATCTTTTAACAGAAATAAAATATATTAATTGTATTTTTTAATGAAGACGTACAATACAGCAATCAGCTATGGTTCTTCATCATCAGTCAAACTGTCATTAAATTTAATTCATAAATGGCTTGGTGTAGAGTACTTACCGTTGTATCATCTCCAGCGTGGTGGATGCTGACTCCTGATACTCCAGATTGAAGACAGAATATGACCCAAAAAAGACAGCAAGGACGCTGGCAAAGTCATGTAGTTGCTCAGGCTGGAAAAATACCTTCTCCTCCATACTGACCATCCACCGGGTTGCAGACATCAAGCTATTTCCTAAAATAGACAAACCCTTGTCAGGCTAACGCTAGTGAGTAAAAGTACAGACTACCATAACAATTACATACATTGCTACGAAAAAATTATAGTGATAGAAAATATTCCTCTTACCAAGCATGATTACCCTTGGTGTAGTGGGTAAGGTCATTTCCATTTCAACAGACATCTTGGTGGAAGATACCTTTAAAACATAAAAGGAAAACTCTCTTAAATATGAATTACTGGTAGTAATTTATATTTAAAGGGCCAGTTCACCCAGATTACAACAGGTTTTTGAGAACCTCACCCCGGAGACTAGACTAGATTTTACCCCTACATCCTGCTACCACTCTGAAACAGCGGATGTGAATGACAGTTTGTGGGGCTAAATGCATTTTTTAAAGCATTACATTCCACAAGTGTTCAGTCTGACTTCTGCAATGGCGGTGACTCCTGTGCATGTGGGACCTGAATGCAGAAAATGTTCTGAAGGAAGCAGGACATTGCTCTATTCCACATGCAAACTGATAATTAGCTGTGTGTTGATGTTTCTTCACATGACTACAAAATTCTGTAAATTCTGAAGTACAAATGCTGCAGAATTTACACCTGTACATAGTTGCACCTGTTAGTACTGACTTAACTTTAAATTTGCAGGAGCATGGTTTAAACATGTGAACAGTCCTTATGTGTAACCAGGGTTGGAAATTAACTTTTTTGTCCACCTGCCACTGTGGCTGAATCAACTCAAAAGATAACAGAAACTACTTTAATGTTTTTCACCTTTGTCCTCATTTACAGACTCTTATACACTATGTTGGAGATGTAATGGTACTTTAGCAGGCTAACCAGCTGTAGCAAGCTCAAAGTTATAGATTAGGTTAGCTGCTCCTCTACATTTCCAGACTATTTTGTGGCTTCAAATATGTTTGAAGAGCTTTTTACCTGTTGTCTTGTCTTTTGAAGAGATCAAGCTATGTTAGCACTCAGCAGGACAGAACTGCACAGCCACTTGGAGGGAAAAAGCTTGGGAGTTAAAAAAAAGGTCATCTGAAGAAAAGGAAAAAAAAGAACAAAGTTAGAAATTCATCCTTGCTGACCTACGTAGCTAATCTGCACTTTTAACATTTGCAAGATCATGGTTTAAACAAATGAACAGTCATTAGATGTATATAAAAAAAGAGAAGGGGGGGGATCAATTATCAGTTAAGGTTATATTGTTCGACAAAGGATGTAGCAACAATGCTAACAGACACTCAGCACTGAGCTCATCTCAACCCAAAGCCGCCCGAGGAAGATTAAGCGGCAAAAGTCAAGCTAAAACCTTCAACGGTAAAATTAGCACCTTTGCTAACGTTAACTCCGAACCAGCTCAAAAAATAACACCATCATATTTTCCTTTCACCTCATTTACAGACATGTAACTTATAAGGTTGCAATATGCCAGTTATATAAAACACCAGAGTTAGTAAAGGTAACGTTATTTTACCAGGCTAACCAGCACAAACCAGCTCATGTTACAATTCTAAGTTATAGCATTATAGCATGATGCTATAAGTTACGTTAACTCCATCTAAAATGTACATTTCCAGACTAGGCTTTGGCTTCAAACAGTTTTCTAAGAAGTGTTTTTTTTTACCTGTCTTGAAGAGCTGAAGCAGTGTGAGCCCACAGCACGGAGACAGAGCTGCACTTTCACTTGGAGAGAAAAAGCTTCGGAGTTTAAAACAAACGTCATCAGAAAACAGTTGGAAGCGAAGCCACGCTTGATGACGTAGCTAGATAAACTGCATGTTAATGTTAGCTAGGATGTGAAAAAAACAAAAGTACATGCTCTCTTTCTGCCTTAAAAATATGTTAACCACTAAAGGAGTAAAAATACAGAAACAGGGAACCACGATGAAGCAGCTATGATGACCGTTGGAAATCAAATATAATTCTTACTGTATATTATAAGTACAGAACCACTACTGTAATGTGTAAACAGTAAATTACTGCAAATTCAAAACATACAGTAAGTTACTGTAATACTATGTACTATACCCATAATGCAATGCAAACTACAGTAACTACTTGTAAAGATGTCTTATGGTAGGGTGACCAAACGTCCGTATTTCCCGGGACATGTCCGTATTTCACGTCCTGTCCCGGGCGTCCCGGGGTTTTTTTTAGAAAGTGAGGAAATGTCCTGTTTTTTAAATTACCTTCATTGGACCATTATATTTACAGGCACTAGGGCACTGCGCACGGCCCTGCGTGTGACGTAATCCCTGAGCCGCGTCAGTGCGGGCAGCCCTGTTCTTAATCAGAAGATAGATAGCGTGGCTGTCAGTACAACATACGAAAGCGCAAATGTATGTTTACCTACTATTTACAAAAGAGTTTCCCCGCTTTCAGACCCCCCCCCCCCCTCGCTACAACGTGTCCTGGTTTTCCCAACTGAAAATATGGTCACCCTATTTATGGTAGTTTTACTGGGCATTTTGTGGTATTTAACTGTAATAAATACAGCAAAGGCTAACAGTGTATGATGACCGTTGGGAATCAAATATAATTCTTACTGTATATTATAAGTACAGTACCACTACTGTAATGTGTAAACAGTAAATTACTGCAAATTCAAAACATACAGTAAGTTACTGTAATACTATGTACTATACCCATAATGCAATGCAAATTACAGTAACTACTTGTAAAGATGTCTTATGGTAGTTTTACTGGGCATTTTGTGGTATTTAACTGTAGAAAATACAGCAAAGGATAACAGTGCATGAAAGAAGTGAATGAACTATATTTTAAAAGCAATTTTCACATTTTCCACATTGTGCCTACTGCCACGTGACTGAAGCAGAAAAAAGCTTTCTGTAAAGAGCACAAAAGACAGAATCAAAAGTACTATGTGAGTGATGAAGTACATACTCATTTCACTTAAAATGAGTACACAGACAATGCAATTTGGACTTGTTTGTTTAATCAAACACACATAATTGTATCTTGAGGGGTTCATGAGAAAATGGTGAAGAGAGGTGGTGTCTCCATGGTGATCTGGTTTGGATTCTTGCCTCACAGCTTGGAGGTTCTCAGCTCCAGCTTGGGTGGTGCTTTGTGGATTTCCTATGAATGCATAAGTCATAAAATGTAAACTGTCTATTAGTGTAAAACATTAGAAAAATTTATTCAACTGCTGGGAAATGTTATGTCACTCAGGACTGTATAAAAAACTTCTAACCTTTTTCTAGCTATCTGAAGGTCTGTTTCAGGTCTGTTTGAATTACTGCAATAATTTCCATTTGCTAAACATCAGAGCAATAAATCAGACAATGTATTCATTTTAGAAAATATTTCCTTACCCTCTCAATTTCACAATTTCTATTTTTCTTTCACATTTTTATATATCATATGATTGGTGTTACCGTACACAACTTTGGACAACGCAAATGCTTTTATGACTTTTTAGTCTCTTGAGTTAAATGGATGCACTCTCGGATGTATGTTAAGGCAATACTGTCATCAGGAGAATGTCAAAACAAATCAGAGAAGATATGAGGAAGAAAATGGTGGATCTTGTTCTGTTTTTTCCATGGGTACAAATTTCAAAAGTCTAAAGGTGCCTCGTTCATCTGTTCAAATATTTGTATGACATTTTAAATGGCATGTACATTTTTACCCATCATTCCGTGTGTCCCCGGAGAGGAACATGTGTTGATATGAAGTGTGTATGTCAGCCACAGAACAAAAACAAAAAATCTTGCGAGGTCATTATTCACAGCGAAAGGAGCCCTGTTCCAGTTTGGGCTGAAAGGCCAGTAGGACGGGGAAAAAACATTATTGCAAAAACGTGACACATATTCAGAATGCAGGTTACAGATTACCTTATTTTTTACTGACATTTCCTGTGTCAGTAAATGTCAGATGAAACTAAAATTCTGTTGTTTGGCCACAACCAGCCATTACCTAAACTAGCTTATTCAAGGAGGTTTTTGGCTGGTGTGGATCTCCAGAGGTCTCTTCTAAAAAGATATAGGTTTTTATGTCTGGGATGGACTTGCAACCTGTCCAGGGTGTACCCCACCTCTTACCCGTTGACCACTGGAGATAGGCACCAGCCGCCCTCGGGACCCTTCAAGGATAAGCTTGTTGGATAATGTATGGACAGACAGGTATAGTCTTCAAAACATGCGTCTAGTCTGCCAAAGTGATTGAAATGTATTAGGAATTATTGATTTATTTATCTGAATATCATCAGCATACCCGTGGAAGTTTACTCCATGTGGTCTAAGTTTATGAACTTGAAGCATGTAGTAAAGAGAATAGACCCGATCACTAAACCCTGTGGTACTCCACAAATAATTCTGGAGCACAAAATAAATTTATCATTACCTTGATAAAACTGGAATCAAGTATCAGGTAATCCCTACGTGTTCAAGTCTTTCTCAGACAATGCTGAGATGAATGTACCAAAAGGAGCCCTGGGATTTAACAGGACAAATACAGACACGTGAGAGAAGGATGCCCTAAAGTATTTGAATCAGAATCACACAGTTTACAGGTAATTCTTCCAAAATAAAAGCAATGGATGTAAGACCCAGAATATTTCTAAATCTCTAAAAATTCTGTCTCTCATTATTCTCATATTTAGCAAGTAGAAATGATTTTGCCTACTCTGATTCCAAATACTGGAGATATTTAGTCTAATTCAATGAGAATCATTTGGTTGCGTTCTTTTTAATAGTGTAGGGACATATGTAGTTTCAGCTGTAGCTCTTTTGTAGCTTTCCTGAAACTTTTGGGGCCTGATCTTCTAAAGGATTTTTGCATTTAGAAAACATAAAATTATGTCCTGCCTTCACAAATAAGCAAGACATGCAGCATGCTGATCATCAGATAGCGAGGATATTCCTCCCGCAATAAAATTGACTACACCCGAGTTTAATACAGATGTTTAGAGTCTTTTTTAGATCGACTTTTAAATGTTTTCACTACTGTGCTGTACCGCGTTGTATTCTTATTCAGATTAAATGCATAATTATTATTATTTTTATCAATTATAATACCGCCAATACCATGGCTTTCAACATCAACCTTCTTTTATAGCCACTCTGCTCTCCAGTGCCTTTCATGATGACACAGAAAATCTTTAGTAAACGAGGAAGGTCTGCAGAACCTATGTATCCCACTGCAAACCAAATCTTTGCGGATCCAACACAACCCTCCAACCCTCTGCAATTTGTCTTTGCTCAAGCAATGTAGCGCTCCTTATTTGGAATCTTTGTAGATCAGGCCCCCTAGTGTCCTTTCATGTTTGCCACATAAAAGGACAATAACTTGAATAAATCAGAGGTATGTTTAATTTTTGAAGGCACACCATACTCCGGTAGACGAAGGAAAAGACAAAACGCCTCCCGAGGCTGCATGTAATGAATGTCGCCACCCCGGCCAAAGTTGGCTGACAGCCTCATGAGACACTTATCAGCCTGCGCAGACCATGTCGGTCCGAAAAGCCACAACATGTTAACAATGACCCAGTCTGCCTGATCATCCATCTGTTATTCAGGTTTTATGCTTCATGTCAAAGCTTTTGTTCCCATGAGCAACATGCTTTCATTTGCCCTGATATTTCTTTTCTTTGTTCGTTACATTAATGAATTTGTGTTCTTTACATCAGCACGCAGTCAGTCGGTCAGTCAGTCAGAACTTCCTTGCCTGCTGTTTTCCAACCCTTTCTTACAGCTGAAGCATTTGTCTTTCAAAGAGGACATGCATTTTATTCCTAAAACGTCATGAGCCAAGATCGGAAAGCAGTCATTTGTGTTGAGGATGGCAACAATTTTCTCGATAATTCCCTTTTTTTCCCCCCACCTCTCCGTATCGCCTGGCTGCCATCCACTCCCACCTATTGTCTTTTCAACTGAAAGGTGTCAGTGAAGTTTTCAGCATCAAAACATGAAGATTCCAGTTAGCTACTGTACAGTTTTACCAACCGACTTCAGTGCTGTTCATTCCAATAGAGTCCTTGCAAAATAAATGTCTAGCTTAGTTTAAAAAAATAATGTCTGGATTCTCATTGTTCCAGTTCCGTGTTCAGTGGACGTAATGATGACCGTCCACCGTGTTTCCATCATGCTCTAGCAGACCTATAGGAACTGTACTGATTATCTACAACATGAAACAGAAGCCTGATATCGCTTTGGCATTCTTCATGCATCTATAGCTGTAGAGGGCACAGACAGCTGACCTCCAATGATGGGGTGTAATATCTGTTGTTAGCAGATAATCTTGTTGCTCCCTTGGGAACTAAATGAATCAGCTCATCCCACACCGATCATATCACATTTGCTTCTGATTAATCTGGAAAACAGATCAACACCATGGTCGTTGTGCTTCTGAGCAGATTTTTTCGGTCTACAGGGAACATTGTCTTGTTTGGCATGGCCATTGAACGACTCTCTCAATAATTTATTTGTCTCAAGACAAAGCTGATCAAAAGGAACAAGATATTTTCAATTAAAATTTTTATTTAAACTTGTAAAACAAACAATGCAGTTTGAAAAAGGGAATTCAAAACCTTCGGTCTCATAACAGGATAAAACATTTTGAAGTTTGTGCACTAAAACACAACAGTTTGAAAGAACTTTCTTTCCAATTAGCCTTGGTTCTTGATATTTTATTTAGTTCCTTCGTTGATATTAGTGCAGTGGTTTGAGTCCAGTAGTCATTGTCAGATCACTGTGATAAGTTAAGTCTGAAATGTGGGGTTTGACAGTCCTTGCCCTCTAGATGGACAGTCTTGCAATGCCTCATTGGGGACAAAACTGGTTGGTTCTGGGTTGGCTTGCCATCTCCCCCATCAGGGAGAATTTCAGGTTCCAATGGGTTTTCTTTTGTTTTAGCTTTTATGCACCTCAAGTTGAATTGAATTCAATTTAGTTTATATATACAGCGCCAATTCACAACCAGAGTTTGTGAGTCAAGAACCCAAACTTTGGATTGTCTTATTGGTCATAAGAAGCTACCGTCTTGAGTTGTTGTTTTGTTTTATGTTTTTTTTAGATTTTCCTTTTCTCAAAGGGTTACCACTTTAGTTTATTTATGTGGTTCTCAAATAAATAAACAAAACCAAAAGTAGCAGACCATATCAAACC
The DNA here is from genome assembly GCF_003331165.1 of Xiphophorus hellerii. NCBI lineage: Eukaryota > Metazoa > Chordata > Actinopteri > Cyprinodontiformes > Poeciliidae > Xiphophorus > Xiphophorus hellerii. The sequence goes on from NC_045682.1 coordinate 8,066,436, forward strand.
ACTACATAACAAAAGAGATCGCTGAAGACGAGCTTCACTCTGAATTCTAAAACAGGAACAAGGAATCATCCTGCATTCTTGTTCTACATCTCTGGTAGTAAGAAATATTACTTAAAGTGTGAGCATGTGTTAATGCATGTTGAGAAATGTACAGTCGATAAATTTGTGTGTCTGCATTTTTTCATCTATTAGAAGTATCATTAGAGACAACTGACTCTGGTACCTTATGTGGAACATTTTTGATCAAATGTTAAAAGCTTCACGGTTTTATAAAAAACCATTCAAATGATGGTTTCTGAGATCATTTTACTCTTTCCAAGTACGCTGGACTAATTATGTTTCTGTTGAAGATTTTTTTTGCTAATGAACCTTTCAGATTTGAGTATCATATTAGACCATCTGTCAAGAAATATGAAAGAGACACTATAGGACATTTTCAATAAAAAAACAAAACAAAATGTGCACATTCATGATGAAGTTATGAACCGGACTCTATAACCTCAGACAACCCCATGGATAAAGTGTGTTCAGTATTGTCAAAATTATCAATATCTGCAGTAATGTCACTATGTTAAAATAAAAAATCAGATGTTGATACCATAAACAATATTTACCTCCAGCACTAAACATTTAGAATTATACAAACTTGTCAAAATTTGAACCAAGTTAGTAGCCACTGTGCCATCCCACCAATCCTCGTCTCCACACCACCATGCTCCCCTGAACATACATTACACCCCAGACAACAGCTCTCAGATAAATCATCATGTCCATAATGCTAGAGTAGATGGTTGAGAATTATTAATTCTCCCTGCAGAAGATATCCAAGAATGACCGAAACCAATGTATGGTAGATACTGTATGTCATGAGGTGTTTTTCCGTTGCTGATCTATTATCTTCCTAACTGCTTGTGGGCCTGCAAGTCAAACTTTACAGTACTTTTCAGTAAGGAAAAGAGAAGAATAATTATGTACAAGATGTGTTGCTGGGTCCATTGGAAATTGTACTCCGGTTAAGACTGTAATTTTTCCAGTAGCCTTTTCCCATAGATTAATTACCTCTGGACAATCCCACATCATGTGCATAAAAGAGCCAATGGTTCCTTGGGGGGCAAAACGAGCAATATGGATCAGAGACTAATCCCATTTGATGTCTTATTCTCTGCATTATACATGTTCTATGAAAGAATTTCAGATGTATAAATCTCTGACTGGGGTTCTTGGAAACATTTACAATGCCATCCCAAACTCCTTCCCTGAACTTGTCACATCTCTGCCCAATCATTCCTGATGTAGGAGTGCATTTCTCATTATTTTGACTAATTTGTTAGGAGACATTTGTATCCATCTTAAAAGTGGTCAGACCCCCAAGAAGCCCCGTAGGGTTCACAGGCAGATCTTATTCTAATATAAAATAAACGGGAATGTTGTGCTATGACACTAATTCTTGAAAACTCAAAATGCCATCTGCTGTGTTAACACCATTCAAGGTGTTTTTACCTGTCTTGCTAATTTTTGTGACCAAATGTCATCCTCGTAGTTAAGATATTACTGTTATTGCACAACTAGGATTTATGCCATACATTTTTATACTTCATACACTGCCCATTATTATTTTAAAGAAATATGTTTTTAATAAAAAGACACAGAAAATTGCAGTGTGATGAGTAGTAGCCTAAGTATTTAAAAGAAATAAGAAGTCATTCAGCCATTTGGCATTCTAAAAATAATTTCGGTATCACGTTGATCAGGTAAAAATTGTTACAGGCGTTAATATTCCTTGATAAAATCATGTATTGATGCAGTGGAAGAACTAATTGGAAAACAGGTAGACAAGGTCCAAGAAAACCTATTCAGCAGCAGCTCCTCTCAGGTTCTGGTCAGTCAACGTTCTACATTTCTTGGTTGTATCCTAGAGTCAGCTAGGATGGTTGCCATGGTTTCTGATCATTTCTGCTTGACTTTTGTCAGCTTCTGTTTGGATTTCTAAGCACACATAAAGTAGTTTTAAAGCAAAAAAAGAAAATCTGAAGTTCTCAAATATAGAACATTTGTTAGGACTGAAATGTGTAGGGTTTATTGTATTGTAGCTTCTAATCGTTTTACTGTTAAGCAGCTGAGCAACGAGGGGGATGCTGTTCAATTTGCCTCTTTGCCATTCCATACTGTAGCAGTTTTGGACATTTCTTGCTTTATTTAGTCTGCTGCCTCAGGACAAGTTGCACCCACCATGCGTCACTTCATCTCTGAGAGCTACAGGCTGATAATGGAGTTCTCAGCATGTTACTAATATTTAACTGATGTCTTTTGCTTTTGCTGACCAACATGTTTAATATGTTGCTGTCGTAAATAAGGAAGATTTACCGACCTATACTTAAAATGAGAAATAAACATCAGCGTCAACTTTTAAGACGCTTCACCAGGGTCGTGGCGTTACAGTGTACTCCCTGCTCTGTTGCTCAGGTTGTTAAGGCCTTGCCAACATTGTTCGACTTCACCAGTTTTCTCCAGACAGCCTCCTTGATTTGGCCATTCAATTAAAAACTGGACATTCTTACAGCAGATTTAAGCTGTCAGCACTAATTTATTGTTTCATTCTCAGGCATGATTGTTCAAGTTGTGCTAAGGGAGCTGAGCATTTTTGTTTGTATTTGCTGCTGTTACACATTGTATATCAGTCTGGGAAGATTTTAAACAATTTAATTGAAATGAGCAAAAAAAAAAAAAAAATTTTTTTTCCCTGTTTTTGGTACTGATTATACCAACATATTAGATATTTTATCAATCCTGCTCCATCTGCTAAAAGTACATTGTTAGGAGACGTAATTGTAACATAAAACTTATATGTTGGTTTCATTTAGCAGCAGATGGAGTGGAAATGTACTGTGGACCCTCTGTGTTTGTGGGAGTTAAGGAACAAGTATTTCAGCTCTCCAAGCTGCATTTTCTTTTGAATATTTTAGAAGTTTACGGTTAATTCTTGTAGGCTTTGATGTAACCCACAGCTGTAAAAGGCAATCTGTTTAAATATTTTATTGTCCTATTTCACACCAGGCCACTTCAGGGTTTGCACTGGAAGTCGAAGTAAACAGAAATCATGAGATATGGGCGCAGAAATTTTGTATAGATTAAGCAAAAGTTGACAGGAAAGACTGTTGGTATAAAGTGTTAGAAAAGGATTTGCTAACTGTTGCATTTAGCATTTCTCATTTAGTCGTATCCTAGACAAGCTTCACCTCACCATGTATAAAAGAGCTGCTTCTGTTGCTCATAAAATGGATAAGATTGGGAGCTTAGAACAGATTGCTTCCGTCTTTTAGAAGCAAATTGGGAAATTAAGAAGTATTGGACTCTGAGAGCTAATAACGCCTGCAATGTGTGTACAGCGTTTGATGTTTTATTGATCAGCAATTGTAAATCCATGATCGACTGACTTTGAAATCAAAGATCTCATCAAATCATGCCGCTGGGAAGGGTTTCTCAAAGATTATACCTTCTGCCTCAGTAGCAGAACTAACCAGACCCATTTGTGGTTTACAGTAGTGTCAGTGATATTAACTGACTATTGTAATACTGCAGGATTTTTCATTCTTCTTCCTTTTTCATTGTCTCTGGTCCACTAGTTTTAATCCATCCGTTTTGTTTGGTTATAAACTTATACAGAGTCAGAGAACTTGGGTTGGCTGAGCAAGTTGATACCCATCATCAAAGTATCATTGAACATGACAAAAGAAACCCTGAGTGTATGGAGCTGGCTTTGTAGTTCAGGCCTCTGGCAGAGAGAAGCAGAAGAAAAAAAATCAGAAAAAGGAAAACTTCCCCACAACCTAATATGGAGCATAACAAGAAATCAAACCAAACAATTCAACTGAAAAAAACCCCAAAACAAAAACAAATCATTCAGGTAAATCTAAACAAATACTTCTCAAAAAAGAACATATTAAAACATACACTGAACCAAATCACAAACATATTAATACTCATAATTAAAATATCTGGTTCATTATTAACAAATGTTACGAACATTTTTGTCTACTCTAACTTTTTTAATCTGTAAAAAAAAAGGAAGTGGTTGATTTACTAATTTAAGCAAATACCTCAGGAAAAACTAGCATTTTTCTTGAAAAAAAGTTAGAAGCCCCTACCCTCTAACGACCAGCCTTCCTGCTCTTGCTGTAATCCTTTGCTGTAGGAATTTACATCTCTGTCTACAACAGCCATCTTAGACATTAGTCTGAAGCCAAGCCCTCAGTTTGGCTTCTTGCCTGTTTCCAGTCACCTTTCAAAATCTGCATTAGATTCAATTTAGACTTTGACTCTGCACCCAAATGTCCATTTTCTAATTCACACTTGTGATGGATTTATTGGTTTGTTTTGGCTCAGTGGGGCTTTCAGCTTATGAGGGGCTTTCAGCTGGTAAAGGCTGAAATGACGTTCTTTCCACTTCTTGATAATGGCTCCAATGTTGCTCACTGGAAAATTCAGAAGTTTAAAATGCAGCAAAAACCGTGGCCAATAGTGGGTTTTTTTATTTTCTTTTACTAGTCATGATACCCTGATCAGTACTTTGCTCATGAGATTGCTTTTCATAGTTATTTAGCGCTTTATTTATAGCTATTTATTTCAGAAATACAGACAGACGTCAGCCGGGCTCTTAATCTCCATCTTTACTTTTTCATTCTATACATTGAATACATTCCAAATTTTTTTTATCCATATCCTAATTGATGGACTAACTTGTTTTGTTTTTCTTTTTCATATGTGGAATTCCTTTGATTGTTGTCGACATATGGTGTCAATTTCACGTCGGCGGCCCCATTAGAAATACGTAAACTAACCAAACCGTTGAGACGCCCGGTATTTATTTTACCAACCTGTTGTATACTCAGGGCTCTGGAGGCATTTAGTGGCCCATTTTGTTACTCTATCATGTTTCCATAAAACTGTTGAAAAGTGGAAAATGATGAGATGTCAGCTAATGCTGTGTGTCTGCTGGCTGGCGGTCCCCCCGCCCGCCCAGTTAAGTGCTTGCGTGGCAAACCGAGGGTAATGGAATTATTTGTCAGCATGCGCCGAGCAGCATATGCCTACGAAAGATTATACTAAGAGGAGCCCCAATTGTCCTGTTCGGCTCTCACAACATTATCAATAACAATCCAATTCTTTCGGAGACTGACGACGAAGGTCTTATATATCCGCATGTCATTGAGAAACCGAAAGCTATCTTGTCTAATAAAGTATGATAGTTGACGACCAGACACACGGCGGAGATCCAGGTCACTTTAGCAACTTTTCTCGTTCGCACTCTGTGGGTAAAACATCTGTTCACCTGAAAAGCAGGCTGAGTTTGGCATGGACTTTTCTAATTAGCTTCTGAGGGTCAGAAACATCTCTCACTTCAGCAAGCACTTTCTGTTGCACATTAAACGTTACAGTCTGAAGACTTTGTTATATTCTGGTCACAATATTAAACACAAACTTTAATGTTTCGCCATGAATGAAAGGTTAAATGAGACCCGATCAATAGAAAACTTGCATCCAAAAGATCCAAACTGTTGTTCAGTGTTTTTCTCTCTTTCAAATCTCAGCTTTCTACACTTTTTGAGCTTTTCTGGCATTCATACATTTTTTTGACAAATATTTTCTGTCTTACAGATTTCTGATTGACATATGCACGTGGTCAGATGAATCGGTCTGAGAATTTACAAACCGATTAAGGGAATTAACTTTTTAAAAAATCTCTGATTATCTCAGTGGTTATTGCAGATTCGGGACATTGTACAATTCCTTCCACAGTCATTTATCGAGGCGAATTACATGCAGGAGACAACTTAAAGTTTAAGGTGTTCCCGCAAAGTATTTGACACAGTTCTGTAAAGGTGTTCAATATTTATTTCCTGCTTCATTCCAACTTTTGACCAACGACGTCATGTTTGAACTAATTTGCTTTCATTTCTTAGTATTATTTGCGTTGCTGTTGTCATCTCGTTGGAATTTTATTCAAAATAAAACATAAAAAAAATCAAATCAAGTATAAAATTATGCTTCAATAAAATACAAGAGTTTTTTTCTTCCTCATTAAAACTTAAATCAAGTAGTTGAAGGCGGGCAGGAACTCCTGGGCTGCTGCCTAGGCCCATTCTCAGGAAGACAAGATTTATCTTTTTTTTACCGTGTCTTCATTGCAGATAAGGAGCAGAGTTTGAAGATAAAAAAAACAACAAAAAAAAAACGTGCATATATCATATTAATTATGTTTTTAATAAAGTACAAAAACCATAACCAGGCGATTGTTTTCACCCTGGATGGGGATGCCTCGTCTTTCAGGTCTAACAGGATAACAAGAGTCTGGCGTCGAAAAGCGATGGAGCTGTAACTAGGAGTAACGATATTGTGAAATGAACATTTCGAGCAGGGAATGCTGGGAACAGCATCTCGTTAACCTCAAGTTCATTCTTCATACCTTCTGCTTTGATATAGCGGTTGCTTGATGTAACCCCCCTGACTCATTTTTCTTCACAATGTCGGGTCTTATCATTTCTTTTGTAAAATAGGCCAGCATGTGCTGCTGTTTTAATTTCAAGCTTATTAAAAAAAGGAGGATGAAATTGAGGGAGAGTATTAAAGGGTAGAATTAGCATGTAGAGACAATCCTCTGTGAAATTACTTCAGCAAAGGGCAGCTGGTGTTACCTTTAAATCTGCACTGTGTCTTCCAGTTCCACTATTTACCTGTTTCCCTTCAGCATTAATTAACCCGCCGCTCACTTCTCATCTCGTCTCCAATCGCTGCGAAATCAGACCAGCCGTTCGAATCGTTTGGCGTTCCAGATTTTATCTTACTGTCTCAGATTCCCTATGGCAAAATCCGCTAAACCTGACATGTAATATTGGTACATAAGGCAAGATATTTGAGGGACATTGATTTCTCTTTCAAGCTTCGATCCAGAAAGTGCTGTGTTTGCTAATGTTCAAACAGGAAGTGATGTGCGTTGTATACATTCACATTCCTGATCTGTTGACAGCTTTTCTGCTTGGTTTCTGCCCAAATTCAAGTAATTCTTGTCATTTTAGACTTTAGGAACTTTGTGAGTCATAACAGCTGGTTTTGTGCATGATAAAAAGTGGAAGGCTTATTTTTTTTTGTTTTTATTTGATTTTTTATTGATTGTGAAAAGTGTCTGAGGATCTATGCTAACCTAACTGTTAGGTTAAGTTTATATTTTACTAATTAGTATTAACAGGCATAAGCAACTTTTCTCTGAGGTTAAAGTTGGTGTCTAATTCATACTGTTTACTCAACGATGCTTGTTCCACTGCCTGAACGTACGAGATGGTTCTCTGAATCATTAATTATGTCACTTCATTTGTGCTTTTCCACCTAAAAAGCTCAGTTTGTTTAACAGTTTAAAAGCTGAATGGAAATTCGACAGAATTTTCTCTGCCACAAAAGCCGCAGAAAACACCTGGCAGCCTGAGGTGAGATGAAATTATTTTCAGAAAGCTCAGATAGTAATAAACCGTTTTGTGGCATCAATAGGCAATCGAATATTACAATGTAGGGAGCTACTAATTTCTTTTGACTTTGTAAAGCGTGAATATAATCTACTTTTTGGTTAGCTTGCTAATTTTAGTCTCCGTCATCTGCTCCTTTTATAAAAGTCATTAAGAACCCCGCCTGTCAAAGCTGAAAGGAAACCTTTTTAAATTACTGGATAGTTATTGAGCTTTTCACCACTGGTGTTGCACCACGAAGTGAATATATTTGCAGATATATAAAAATAATCTCTCCAGAGTGTTCCAAGTGCAGACTGTACTCTGCCATGAGTTGGCCCCCTCCTCTTGATTCTTTGTGTGGTACTCATGGATAGGATCTTAAGGCACAAAGCAGCTCAAATGAGCTTCCTCCGTAGAGAGGCCGGACTCAGCCTTAGAGATAAGGTAGAAAGACCTCAGTTATCCTCCACTGCATCGTCAAAGTCACTTGAGGTGGCTTTACGCATCTGATCAAGATGCATGATGGGTGAATCCCCTGTGGAGGTTTCTGGATTCATCGCACTGCAGCGGGACCCTTGGGCAGACCCAGAACTTGCTGGAAGGACTCTGTATCCCTTTTGGCCTGGAAAACACCCTCAGATCCTGACCTGAGAGCAAGTCAGGATCTGAGGACCAGAGTGACTGGACATGCCAGGGAGGGAGGGAGGGAGGGAGGGAGGGATGGATGGATGGATGGATAGATAGATTTTAAATGTAGTACATTTAGGGTTTTTTTTCTGGGGAGAAAAAATGTGCTGTTTGGTGTTGCTGTTTCAGCTTCTATTTTTATTTATTTGCTTATTATTTTCTTTCACGGAGTCTTTGTATTTTTAAAGCTGGTGTTTCTGGAGTTAGAGCTCTAACATGCAGCACAGCAGCAGCTCGGAGTGGTCTACCTTATCTCACCCTGTTGGTTTAAAGACAGAAAACTGCTTTCTACATACATATAGGAGCAGAAACGGCTGGAAGGCACTAAAGGGCAGGGTGCAGGTAAACAGTTTCAGCTTACTGCCTCTTTTTGAAGACAGATTTGAAAAAATATATTTATTAGTAGGATGAAAAGGCACCACTGTAGAGTTCAGAGGTGATCACGGAAGCCTTTAATGCCTCTGCGCTGTTTATCAGGGTGAGACTGTTAAAGGAAAAGCTACAGATGGTGAATTAAGAATCAATGTTTGTGGGACAATTGTGGCTCATCATACAAGAGAGTTTTGACTGAAGAGGAAAAAAAATGCCTTTAATGTTAAATAAGCTAAAGGCGAACAGGCTTCAGTTAGGCATGAAAGCCTGTTCATGCCTAACTTCAAACAATGGAATATCAGTGGAGAACAGCTCCTTGATCTACACCACAAACAGAAGCTGTATGTTTTCATGGTCGTAGTTTTTGGTCAGAAAGATTTGATCGTTTTGCATCAGCTCGTGTTGGTTCTGACTGCATTTTTTTGTCTCTCTAATGTAAATAAGAGCATGTTCTGTGGCGTTAATCACTGGAGATGCTATGGGTTTGCTGACACTGATTCAGAGACAGACGTCTCTTTCAGTCAGACCGTCAACTTCCAAAGCCACGCTAAAAGCTTGTAAAAGCACACACGGTGTCCCGCCGGAGAAACGCACAGAGTGAAAAACCTGTGGAGTCTAAGTGACTCATAAGACTGCAGGACGGTTGAAGGGGTTTTATGTAAAAATTGCTTTTTTTGAAGTTCGTATGTTATAATACTATTCCCTCATTAAAAACATTCCTGGAGTGTTGCTTCGATTCCTTCATGGACGTTTGAGGAATCCTTTGATCTTCCCCGGCAACCATTTTGGGGTTGCCTAAACGCTTGCTCCAACGAAGCTCTGACTATTTCTACGCAGCTCCTCCTTGGAGCTGAACTTCTTCCTCACAGAGAAAGAGCACTTTTAATTCTGATCTGGATGTAGTGGGAAACTAATTTGAAATATGAACTTTTTAATTTCACGACTTGTGACAGGATATTTCAAATTTTGGCAATATTTGGGAGGTGGACGAAGGAAATTCTGAAAACCTGTAACATTTGTCAATGACATATTGTGGTCTAAGATGACTCAAGGGCCCTTTAAATTATCACAAAAAAACCAATGAGTATTTCAGAAGTTCTGGTCAAAAGACCAGTATTCTGCTTAACTTGTTTAAATTAGTACAGTTCATGAATAAACATAGCCGAGTATCATTGGCATAGCAGTGGACGTCTCTGATCATTTTACTAAGTGAAAGCATTTATTTATCAAGGATTTTGGAAAAAAATAAAAACTGAAAAGAAAGTGGCACGTCAAAACTTATTTGTATCTTTTTCGATAATCAATAGAAAAATCTTTTTCTTCATCATGCCTTGGTCAAACTTGAGAGTTCAGTGTAGTTTGATTGTGTCTTTAATCGAGTCTCATAATAATGAGACTCTGTGGTGTTTCCCACCAAGAGAAAATTAATAAATGGATGAACTGTGCCAGAAATACTATACACATGACAACTTATTATCACAAGAATTTACTTTATTACAAGAATCCTTTTGAGCCACAGTTTCTAAATTTTAAGCGTGCAGTGCACTCTTCAGCTCATCAGTGTGCCCTTATCTGGGTCTGGCAGTGAGTTCTGGGTCGGCCCTGGGGCCTCTGCTGGAGGGCCTGCTGTAAGCTCCTGAAAAGTCTGTTTTTCAGGGCTTAAACATCGAGTGTTTTAGGTTTCATGCATTCATGTTCAAGGATTTAGTGAGGACTATTTCCCTGCAGAATATTATAACTGTTACATGCTAAGTTATGGGAGAAACTAGTGTGTGTAGCACACACTGAACAGTGGGATTGAATTCATTATATATATTAGATCTTTATAGTGTGCAGAAAGTTTAGATTTAATCACACACTTTCAAATTTTTTCCCACACCAAATCAAAATGTTTTGAAAAGTCTGATTTAACATACGCAACAGCAAATAATATATATATTTTTATATATATATCCTGGAACAGCTTTTGGCATAGCAGAAAGTATTATGAACATATTGGACATATAAATTAATCTCACCACTGTTGTGGGGATGAGAGTATAATAAATCACGTCGTCTGATTTGCCCTCCATCTAGACGTCCACCCACTGAAAGTCGACTATAAAGTGTAGTCAAGCAATACTTCTGTAGTTGCACTGGAAGTACATTTTGAGGGCTTTCAGACTTGGACACCCTCTGTGGACTCAGGAAGTTTGTTGCCCTCCAGGGCTTTAAGTAAGCCTTCACAGAGTTCAGTGGTTCGACTCAAACATGTGCGAATGCTGAGCTGTCAGCGATGTTCTGATGCTCCGTGATAAAAAAAAAAAATTAAGTCTGCGGATAGGTAATGATCTTTTGTCCGAGGAGAAGATTACAGAGAAAAAAATAAAAGTCAGAAAGTTCAACTTAGATGTCTTAACCTCAATTAAATTTAATCTGTATCTTATTGCTATAAATGCATAGAAATAGTAAAGTATGTGGTTGCACAGGTAGCATCTGCTGTGGTATTGCATAGGGAAATAAGTCTAGCCAATAATAACTGACAGTCCACAAAAATACATCCTATAATTCTAAAAAGAAAATAGAGAGTCCACTATCTAAGAAGGCAAGATGAACTGTTTCTTTATGGGACTTAATTCTCTGCAGTCCAATTTAACCTACTTGACTGACTTGATACAGTCAATTTGATCCAGTTCAGTTTAATTCAAGTCATTTCATCTGAGTTCAGTTCATTGGTAGTCTAAGCAAACCTAGGAAAAATGATATTTTTATGTTTGTGAAATGTTCAAATTGAACAAAAAAAAGTGTTTTTGATATTTTTATGAAAATGTGATGCAACAATATGAATCTAGGAGCTGATTTTTGAATCTTATTGACCACTTATAGTGCTTTATGCTAGAGTCCCGTTTAGCCAATCACACAGATGAGTGGACAACTTGGAGTTAAGTGGGTTGCACCTCAACATGTGACCTTACTTTGTGCTTGAATTGCAAGGCAAGTACTCAAAATAACTTAAACAAAATTATTGTCTCTTTTGGACATTCCCCAAATACAAGCTTCAAGTTCCAAGTTAAGCCATCATGCTATGAAAAGATTTGAAAAGAATCTATCTTATGAAAAAAAAAGTATTTCACTGATAAAGTTGATACATCTTCAATAGCAATCACAAAATAAAACACTGATCCAGCCACGTGTAAGAAACAATGGTTTACCTTCACAAAGTCAAAAACCGAAAGAGATTTTTTGGGAAATCAAAGGACTAATTATCATAATAATTTACAAAAAGGAACAAAAAAAAATTCCTAGCATTCTCATTTTCAGATTGAAAACGTTTTTTTGTTTGTTTTTTATTCTCCTTCCACCAAAACCTAATTATGTGGAACAATTAAATAACTGACTCACAATATGCAAGTGACATGTTTGGTTATTCCTACAGTTCGTCAACTGCATTTCCGCCAAATGTTTTGCAACTGAGAAAACAGAAACAGAACAAGATTTTGCGTCACTGTTTCAGGGACAAACATGAATAGAATAAACGAGGAGAATTCATTTTCTTTCGCGATACAAATGTAATTGTAGATTGGGATATTTGAGTATGTCATGTAGCGCCTAATCCTGACCCTAGAAATAAGATAGTTAGAGTGGTGTTTTTAGACAAAATGATGTGCAGTGTAGAATACATTCCAAACCTTATAGATTGATTCATTACCATGCTGACAGTTTTCCTCTTTTTCTTTTTCCTTTCCTCTTTTTCTCATTTTTTACTCCAGTGCACATTATCAGCTCTTTGCAGACTCTGGCCTTCTTAACTAATTCCCACTGCCAATTATTACAGGCCAGACAACAGCTTGTTCTTCATCCAATGACCCTGAGGCGCCGAGTGTAACTGGCCACTGTATCAGAATCAATCTTTCAAGGTGATAGCAGAATCCTTTGGCAGGAGGGAGGGAAAGAAAAAAAAAACAGTAGGATAACAAATTGGTCAAACCTGGAAAGCCAATGCCTTGGCCTGTTGAAAACAGGCTGGAAATCAGTCATGATTAAGCTGTTGTTCGGTGGTCAGACGTCCCAGGAAAAAGTAGAAACTTTTGCTAGAAAATGACAGTTTGCTAAGAATTTATGAATACATTTAATACAGGAAATGCTTTTGCTTTATGAACATGCAAACTTCAATTTTATTTTTTCAGAAAGCACTGTGTACATTTGGAGTAGCACAAAGGTTTTATATATATATCTTTAATGGGGAAACTGCCCGTGGAGCGTTTGGCCAATTAAAAAAATACCCACCTACGTACGGTCAGAGGGCAGCAACATTTCTAAGGTTTTTAAAAAAAAAAAAAAAATCTAATTTGTACTCCTGACAATACACAACACATATTGGCATCAATAAAGTCTATTATAATCTATCAGGACTAAATAATAAGAGGCTGGGGGGGGGGGGGGGGGCAAAGTGACTGCAAACAACCTGACACTGGACTGCCAGAGAAAAAGTTGGAATACTCAGAAACATACAGTGGAGAAATAGGCAGAGTCTATGCAGACAGACCGAGGATCAGGATTAAACCCTGGACATCCTTGCTGCAAGGATTTGGTTTGGGTGATTAAACTATGTCTAATAAAGTAAAATGATACAGGGCGTAAGTATTATGTTCACTGAAACTGGTTCTGTTCTTCATTAAAAAGGGCTTTCTTGTTTTTTGCAATTACAGCCTATTTATCTTACACGGAGAAACCATTCACTTTTTTTGCTTTGGGGTGATTTTGATTGACTCTTACACATGAACTCTTTCTAGCTCTTACAAGTTTCTGGAGGCCCACGTCTATGGACTCTGATGTTCTGTTAGATTTTCCTTAACTGCGTGCTTGGAATCATTGTCTAGGTGAAAAATCCGCCCTCACTTTTCTTAACCTGATGATTATCAGAGACCAGTTATGATTACGATACCAGTTTGAACCCAGCTGGTTCTGATTTCTTCACTTTGTGGCAAAGGTGGAAGCAGAGAGTGGAGCTGAAGGACCAGATAAACGAACCATGAGGAAATACAGCAAAGCTGAAGACTTGACGCGATAAGCCCTCCACTGTCACTACAAGCTTGTTTAGGAGGCATAATAACGCAAAGTTAATGACTCAGTGCTGCTTTAGATAGATAACACTTTACCATTTGGTATTATACACTTAATTGGAAAGCATTGTATTAGAACTCGGGAATGGTTGAAGTGGAATTTGCATCATTTGAAGTTGTGCAGATTGAATTTTTAGGTTTTCTCACGTTAAAATATGCTGAAATATGCCCTTTAGCTGCTGGAAGGTTGCTCTCTCTTTTCCCCTTTTTCTTTTCTGTGTCTGCAGAGACTGGTAAAGCTGAAACATGGCTGTTGTTGTCTGGTTTCCTTTTAAATCTCTGTCTAACCGAACACGCTGGTATTGGACAGATAAATACATAGACTGCTCCATGTTTACTCTCTGGGAGTTATTTTACCCACGCTAGATACCATGGCTCTTCTCCCGTCACTTTTAGGTCCACTTAACTCCGAATCAATGCTCATCAGCAGAGGCCAGGGGTGACTGTAAACGCCCGACAACGGTGCACTATCGATCAGCATCCACCCAGAATAATTTAAATTGCATACGTCATTATTGATATGGCCAGTACTGACCCAGATTCAGTGTTACCGCTCACAGAGCTCGTCAGGGCAGCTGATAGGCGGAACAGTGTGTGAGAGTCCACTGAATGCCGGATAATTACAACAGAGAGTTGTTGATTCCCTGACCATACACTTTGCCAGCAGTCTCTTTGTTTTCTTGTTTGTTTGAAATCTTTCCCCGTAATACAGCAGTGGGTAATGAGGTCGTGATGGAAAACAAACCAGCAGCATTTCACGCTTTTTCAAGCCATCAAGTCCGGTCGAAGTCCTAACTGCCAGCAGTCCTAACTGCTGGCAGTTAGGACTTCCAGGTATTCGACCGGACTTGATCCTAAAATAATCCTAAAATATCAAAGGATTAGCTGCTATATTACTTCATTGGGCAAGTACCAAAAAATGCTGACAACTGGATTAAAGGTCAAATAAATCTGTATAACGACCAAAGTGGGTGAAAGCTCCTCTGAACATCAGCCTCAAGCATTACCAGGGTTTTCGACCTCCCCCCTGAAGTCCCGAAAGAGGGTCAAAAGACCTGAATATACTGAATAGAACTAACTAGACAGTTAGTTGGGAGTTAAGCTTTCCCCCTTCCTTTGGTGCGCCAGTAATGGCCTTATTACAGAACAAAAGCTCCTGTTCACACCTGCTTATAGGATGCTAGCTAAAATCTTTCAGGTCAGTCGACCCGTCTCTGGGCTCCAAAGGTAGAAATGTTAAATGACCCTCCTCTGGTAATGCTAGTGTCAACTCTGACCAGCTTCTTTGTCCTTTTTTTTTACAACTTTCTATATATATATTTTTGGAAAGTATAGAATTTGCTTATAAACATTGTCGGTATACCTTAATAGTCTTAGCTGCTGTAGGAAATTATTTTAGTCAGATTTATGACATTAATCCACACATCTCTTCACAATCGTTTCCTGGACCCGTCTGTTGTGTGATGCTGTTTCTTCACTGATGCGCTTTAAGACTTCACAAAAAAAAGCTGCATTTAAACTAATTTGGTCAGTGCAGTTAGCTGACCCGTATGATTATCTAAAGGTTTCAAGGTCAAGTGCATTGGATGCATGTGCAAGCTAGATTTTTTTTTGGCTTTAACAATTTTTTAAATAATTTTTTTTACAATTCACTATTATGTACGGAACTGTGACCATGTGTCAAAAATAAATTATGAAAGCAGTGAAAAATGAAAATAAATATTTTGTAAGGTACCCTGGATATTTCCACTGAAGACTTCAACTGGTCTTGTCAGTCCATACTAGTGATGTATAATAACAGATACAGCTAAATGTAACATGTTAAAAATATTCTGACACAGAGACAGAGTAATGAAGTCAGTGTTCTGTAAAAAAAGACAGATATTATAGGGCGAAATCTCCTCTGGAAATCACAACACGTCACACTCTTTCCTCTGTATCTGATAGCTTTTTATGGAGTTAAAAGATAACAATTTAGTTTGTGATTGCTGATTTACTAGATGTTCTGTGGCCTATAAGAAACCATTTCTACAATATGTCCCAGAATTTGTATTAATATCTGTGGAACTGTGGAAGCGTCTACAGCCTTGTTCAGGCTCAGCTCAGTCTAACAAAGCACACACACACAGTCATGATTATCGTCAGAGGGGTTGCTGCCTTTGTCTCACTAGCTTGTATGTTTTCCATATTTTTACCTTTGTGAAAACAAAGTGTAAGGGAGTGGGTGGAGGGTGAATTTCTGTCTGCTAACTGGCCAATGTTTATGTGTCATCATAAGAACTTGCATTAAACCCTGGCTACCTGTGTGTGAGTACATCTTGGCCTGGCCTGTTGCACTGAATCCAAAGCATTTCCATCGGGACAAATTATATCCTCTCCAAGAAATGTTTCCTCCTCTCGTTTAAGGGCCTCCCCAGAGAGGGGAAGAGGCCAAATCGAACTCAGCTACATCACCCGTGAGCGACCTCCCTGAGCTAGTGGGTGATAAACTAGAGCAGCATTGTGTCCGTGGAGCTGTTTGTGGAACAATGGACTACTGTGCATGAATAAAATCTAAAATACAGTCCCATAATTCTTAACTTCTTTACATTTTTCTTGCACGTTTCTTTGCGAATTGTATAAGCCTTTTTTTTTTGCAGTTTTGGGGGATTTTATTCCTTCACAATTACAATACGTTACTTATTATACATTAAATTTAATATTTTACTATATTATTATTTTAAAGTCAAAGGAAGATTCATGGCTGCCTGGGGAGTTCCTGTGGTTAGAGCTATTGTCTCTAATCATAAATGCCCTGGGCCCGAATCCTAAACATACAAGGTCTCTGTGTGGGTGTTTTGCTGCTGGATGCTCTTCTGCTCCTTATAAAACAAGCAACAGCAAAAGTAAAGAACGTTGTGTGGAAAATAGTGAAGCAAGATGTAAATAAATCATGCAGACCCTTAAAGTTTAAACACAAACTGGTGTTACATACGGACAATGAGTCGAAGCAAGTCTGGCTAAAAAGTGGCTTGTGGTCAACAAGTTCAGTGTCTCGGAGTAGGCATCACAAAGACAGTGGTTGCTCAGTTAAACCATTCCTGTCCAGAGGAATGGACAAAAGAAATCCTGCAAGTGTTTGTGAGAAGCTTGCAAACGGAAACACAAAACAGTTGACCCGAGTCAGTTCAGGTTTACGCTGTAAATGAATCTATAAGTTGATTAATTATCACACATTTGGCCTGATAAGACAGCTTCTCCTTATTGTAAGCAAAATGTAAAACTGCAGTAATGTAGTGACAAGATCTGCATGCCTGACTAAGAAACGCATAAGCTGAAATATGAATGAGTCAGCAATATTTGTCTTTCAGCTGATCTTAGTTGTAGAAATGCACAAGTTTGCATTTCTACAATTTTGTGCAACTCTGGTTGCCAGGATCTGACACCACTGGGCTTCATGACAAGTGTTCATTTAAGGGGCTGGAAAAAGTCAGGGTCAGTTTCAGCAATCTTTTTAATATACATCACAGTGGCTGACCTTCTCACAATAACAATACAATTCACCTTAGCGAAGCTGTTTTATTCCTGTATTGTTGCTGTTCAACACTAGTGGTAAGAAACTATTGACTTTAAATATAGAATGCCTTACGATTAATAGAATGAGAGCTTAATGGGGAGCAAAAGCAACAACCCAATGTCATTATTTTATATTAAATGATATTGTATTTTTATGCAGTGTTATATAATATGTGAGTCATATACTGCACAAATCAGAATGTTTGTGTTGTCTACTAAATGAGACCGGTATGTTGGCCTAATGGAAAGCAAAATGATCCTTAACCTGACGCAAAAGGTTTGTTTTGACTGAAGACTTAACAATAATGCCCATGGATTTCCAATCTGTCAAATAAACAATTAAAAAGCACGTGAAACGGAATAAAGAAACAATACAAGTGGCAAATAATACATAAAAAGCAAAACAACAAATTTAAAGTCCTCAATTCTGTAAAAGTTGTACATTTTAGGCTGGAAGAAACGCCGTTCTGCACGAATCAACCCTGTGATCCGATGAACAGCTCTCGTGAACGGATCATTCACGAGAGACTCAATTCACTCAAAGCGTCACTATAAGATGCTGTGACATTTGATAACTTGTGGCTGACATAATGTGCGCTTTAGATAAAAGAGGTTCTTGTTTAGAAGTTGGATTCCTTCATACATATTTTTGTAGAAGGGCTACCAACACTACTTCAGTCAAGCTAGATGCACCGGCCTCAGCCTCGTCACATGTTGTGGCACGGTCACCTCTTACACTGTTGTGTTGTTCATCACTGGCAGAGCACCTGTCAGCATTTCTGGACTTTTCTACTTAACAGGAAGCCTTGCCCTCTTAGACATTTGCTTCCTCCTGCGATTTAAAGTTGAACACATTTGTGGTCTATCACTGTTATAGTAGAAATTCCTGAAACGCAAGGCAAGCTGAGTTCAGATACCACCTTTGGAGACGTCTTGCAGGCACAGAAAGTGCAAGAGAGAACAGACCACAGGAAGACATAGTGGGTTGGGGGGGCAGCAACATGAGGCGCTTGCTGACAACACAATGCCAGTAAGGTTTGTCTAAAAAATTCAGACTCGGAGGAAGCGATCTTTATGTAAGTCTGACTGAGACCCTTCCTGGCCGTGCTGCATCAAATAAATTGTGACTTGAAAGGAGTGAATATTTAAGCAATCGATTTTTCATGTTAAATATTTTTTTGCAAAATAGCTACATTTTATTGATTATTATTGACTTGTAAAAGCAACAAAAAGTGTAAAAAATAAAAATAAAAAATCCAAGAGGGGTTGCCAAATTCTTCCTAGTCACTTTTTTGACTAGGAGAGGTTATAAGGGGGGGGGGGAATATTTTTTGTCATGGTCTGTTCATGTCATTGTGGCCATAAAATTAAACCATGTTGGAACGGAAATGATCAAAGTAGGAGTAGAAAGGAGGTCAAACTGGAACGTCCAGTGATCCCAACTGCTTTGATGATCAGTGGAATATCATTGATAGCCTGGGTCCAGAACCAACTCAAGACTGCTATGGGAACTGACAGAGATCATGATAGCATCAGAATTTAGGCATGAGTGCGTTTTGTCTGGCCAGCTTCTTTCTGCAGCACGCACAAATTAGAAACTGGAAATTATCCTTAGGAGTTGGACCCAGTGTGAGGTTTTCTGTCTTGCGTATCTTTGCATTAGCCCTGGAACAGACTGGCTCTAGTTCAGGTTGCACTCTGCTATCTGATTGTTTACCTGCTATGATAGGCTTCAAATGGGAACAGATATAACTCTGAGGTGAAACTGCATGCCTGCTAAAATGTTCTTAAGCAATACATTAAAAATACAGGTTTGAAAAATTCACCTTTGTGTGGGTGTTTGACAGGAACATGTTCTGAATGCATCGAACCCATTTTACGACCGTGTAAGGTTAGCAACAGCACAGTCCACCCACTTAATATCGATTAAGTTCCCGTGTTGCAACTGTAAAGTTTTAACCCATTCAGAGTTGAGCTACTTGCTTAAACAAAATAATTTATGAGGTGGGATCTTCTGGTCAAACACTTCCAGAGATCTTCCACCATGTCAAGATGTTCAAGTGGTTCTTGTTCTTCACCAGCTAACTGCGTGATTCACCAGCAGTTACTGAAACAATTAAGAAATTGTATTTTTTTTCTGTACTTTATCCATACTAATGGTAGAATGCAAACTTCCCTCCTAAATCTTCTCTTAAGCGGTGATCGCAAACCGCAGTTCTCGAGGGCCAAAGTCCTGTAATTTTTAGATGTGTCCTACATGCTTGACTGAAATGGCGACTGAAAAGAGCTTGATTGCTCTACGGAGCTCTGCTAATGAGCTAATCTTGAACCCGGGTGTGCAGAAGCACACATTTGAAAGTTGCAGGATACTGGTCCTTGAGGACTGGAGTTGGAGACCACTGTCTTAAAGCATAAAAAATTTTCTGCTCTCTTGCTTCTTTCACATTCTCTCTCCTGATGTCTTCCAATAATTAGCAAAAACAGAAGCTAAACCTTCTGCTTGGTAAAATAAAAACATGTTAATCATAGCAGGCCAGTTTTGTTCAGTGAGCGCAAGAGATTGTAGGCAGTCTGAACTTGCCTGTCTTGCTGTGACACATATTCTCTCACTAAGGGTGTGAAACAAACTAGATACTTTTTTCACCTTTGTGTGAAAGAAATCACACACTCACCCACACCTCTATTAGATCCAACATGCCACTACCAGGTTGAACCCCGTTGTGCTTTAAGAACTGTCTTAATTCTTCATGGCTTGGATTCAACAATTCAAACTTTACTGCAAGATTTTGGGTTATATTGACATTACAGCGCAATTACAATTGACAGAAATTTGTTGTTTGCATTTCTGTGATTCACCATGTCACAAGGGTGCTCTCTTAGATCTGGTGACTGTGAAGGCAAATGGAGTAAAGTTCACTCATGGTTTTTAAGCCACTTTTAGATCATTTGATCTTTGTGACGTGGTGCACTGTCCTGCTGAAAGCAGCCGTCAGATGGTCGGCATATTGTGGTCATAAAGAGACAGATGGTCAGCAGCAGTACTCTGTGGTCTGTGGTATGTAAAACATGCAGATTCTCAGCTAGTACCAAGGAACCACAAAATAGGACGAGAAAACTTTCCAAAATTATAACATCGCCACCTCCACCCTGATTCTATTTGAATTGTGTTGTAGTTTCCTGTTATCGTCTGAGTGGCATTGTCTTACTGTAGTCCATCGAAATGTTTGATAAGCTACAATAGGAATCCAGTCTTGACTACGAATTAGGGCAATTATTCATAGACCCAATAATTTAGATTAAAATGACCAAGTCTTGATTATCAAAAAAATTATAGCCAAATAATCCAGTCTCAGTTATTGTTTCTAAACACCTCCGTGGTAAGGCGTAAGGTGTAAAATAACAGGTGAAGGCCCAACTCCATCACTGAACAGCAAGATGCTACACATGGTTATGGACTAAATACAGACGGCTTCTCTCCAGCAAACACACTTTTATTACGCAAAAGGGTTGTGAGAACTAATGAAAGAATGCTAAAAGTAAAAATAATAGAAATCCTAAAATAGATGAAAAAAGAACCAATAAATAATAATAATACAATAATATTGTATATACAGTACATAATATTATAATATAATAATAATCTGTATTAATGATAGGTGTTTGGATATTTTCATTTAAGTTGCTGTTACGCCTTTATAACATTTGATGCATGCTAACACTATTGTTTTGTATGGATCGGGTTGGAGAACTGGAGCACATGCTATGTGCTAATGCTAATATCTCCCGATTGACAGATTAAATAAACGGAGACCACCTCCAAACCCAGACTTGTGGTTTGTCCGTTCACCACTTAACACACACAACGCAGAAGCCCACCGGTCAAACTTGTTTAGTTTTATAGTTTCTTTCTTGTAAAGAAACTATAAAATGTGTGGCTCTGAATCAAGCTCATCAGTACGAATTGTGAATATGGAGAAAACGGGTTTAATTCATGAGGAATTTAGATTGTCAATTAGTTTGAGTTTATTAAGACTAAGAGGCAAATTAGCTCTAAATTCAGGCTAGTATAGACTGATTGACAAGCTTGATATTGATTCCAAATACCATTTTACTAAAGACAAAACTTTCATTTGAGACTGTAATTCTGTATTATTCTTGACCAATAAAGTGTTACTTTATAAGTAAAATAAAGCAATGGTTTATTTGGAGAATTTTGAAATTCTCCAAATAATTGATCTTTAATCTATTCATCAATTACCGCAGTCATTGATAATTTAGTCATTTGGAAATGCCAGTATGGCGGCTTAAATGAGCAGAAAGAAACTAATATTATGCTGTTTGAACAATCTTTTTTTTTAGCTCAAAGCACCGTAAAATTTGATATTATATATTTATGAGTGTCATCTGTTGCCTATGTTTCGGGAATGCTGGAGTCCTGACTTACATTTAGCTGATGTTAGCTTCACTGAAAAGCCACAGCAAGGGGTTGTTTGAGCTGCTGTCGTCATCTCAAACTGGTTAGCCCATTCTACTTATCTCTGACATCATGAGGCCTTTTTGTTACTAGATGTTTTCTCTTTTTTCATACCATTTTGTGTAAAGTGCCAGTAGATTAGCGTTCTCTAAAACACTTGCACTGGGCTGTCTAGCGTCTGGCACCAACAGGCATCCCACATTTACAGTCAGAGAAATCCCCCTTGTTCGTCACGGAGACGGCAAGTTTAAATTTCAGTGAGTCATCTTTACCCGTGTGTAAATATCTAAGTGGATTCAAGCAATTAAACACCTAATAAAGACCGAATAAGTATGTAATAAAGGCTTACATTTCTTGATGGGTAATGTTTGTTGTCCAAGACTTCTTGTAGTCAGACAGGAAAAAGAACTAAAAGTTCATCTGATCCGCTTCAATATTCAATCGAGCATTTCCAAAAATTATGCTTGCATTTCTTGGGATCCAATCAGCAACACTCTGGGAGCCATGATGACTGTTTGCCACCCAAGAGAGCAAGCTGAAAGACACAGAAAATTAAAATAAACGCATGACCTTTATATCTCTTATAACAAAGGGTAATCAGGCAATGTTTTAATTTAAAGGCGGTTCACCCCTCTGACCTAACAAAGAATATGTTTGTTTCAAAGGTTCGCTGGAAATTGTATTTCCTGACATTTAAAAGCCCGGTCACTAACAGCAGGATGGATTTTATGCAAAAGTGGACATTCAAGTTGTAAGCAGACAATTTCATAAAACCAGTTAATGCCGTCATTTTGTGCAATTCTCGTTTTGTAGAAATTATATTTTACTCTGAAGTGCATGACCTTTACTCTGCTTGAGGAAGGGTCATGGAAATGGTTTTGTGTGGAGAAATAACTTTCAAACGCAATTTGTACAAGCTAAGTTACTGTTCTGTTTTTACCACAGAACATAATAAATATTAACTTTATTATTTAGTGCATGAGACAGCAACTGACCTGTCAATATAGCATTAGAATTTAGGCATGAGTGCGTTTCGTCTGGCCAGCTTCTCTCTGCCGAGCACACAAATTAGAAACTGTAAATTCTTCAAATGGGAACAGGTGTAACTCTGATGTAAAGCTGTATACCTGCAAAAATCACTTGGAAAAGAGATGGGGGGAAAAAAAACATCAAGTGAAATCAACAGGAAAGAGTTATGGATTTTGAGCACACGTGATGTCACAGCTACACATAACCTGATCTGGCAAAGATAATTTAAGCACTTTATTTTTCTGTTAGACTCTAGAAAATACAAAGCCAATGGCAGTATGAAGGCTGATTGTGTAGCTCATGGGATTCAGAAGTAAAGTGCAGGAAAGAAAGAGATCAAAACAAGATGCTTTTAAGAACCAGAAGAGAGTAGGGACTGAACATTAAACTCCAGGGATCAGGGCGCGACCCAAACAGGTCACAGGTCATGGAGCATCTCTTTGTCTTCAGAGCAGCAAAGTTCCATAGCGGAGACCAGTGCAACTTTTCAATAAGCTACTGGAAGGTGTGCACTTAGCAACAGATGGCTTTGATGGTAAAGTGGTCAATGCACCAAGAAGAATGCATTAATGTTTCAGTGAAAACTGCTGGAGACACTTCTGAGAATATTAAGCTGAATAAAAAAAACAAACTTGAAGAAGCTTTTTACGTTGAAAAAAAAAGCAGCCAAAAATCCTTATAGCTGAATACAGTAAACTTACAAAGTTTACACAAGAAATACACGAGGAGACTGTTAGCTTTAACATCTAAAAGTTAAAGCTCCAACTTTAACTTTTGGAAATTAAAGTTGGAGTTTTTATACACCATCTGCAAGAAGTTATACACCATATTGATACTGGGGACCTAAACTCCAGTTTTATAGCTTTTTTTAATTCAAGAAAATATATATTTTCTCTTCTGTTATGTTTTGTTACTTTGTTATTGTTATTTCATCCTCAGCATGATCTCTCTGGTGCGCCAGGAACCTTCGATTCATTTTGGCGATTTACAGCCGACTACGAGGCAGCCGGGCTGAAAATGAGCACCCAGAGTCTAAAACCTCAGGCCAGAACAGCGTTAACCCCGAATTGGTTTATAACTTTATAAATTAAACAGCAGCTAAAAAAAATATCCATTTATATATCTTTCTGCCTGTCTGCCTAATGCACCAACACACTTCTCCTTCATTAAGATTTGAAGCACATTGAACCTGAATTCTATTCAGGTTCAATGTGAATAAATGTGAGAAAATGATACCTTATGGTGCTCTTCATGAATTTAGAATAAAATTGAGCGAGAGGCTGACAGGCAAGTAGAATGGCAATCAGTTTTATTTTTTAGAAGAAATTAGCTCAGTTGTCAGTAAAGCAGATTTACATTTCTGTATATCTAGTGATTCTGCAAACTTTAAAAAATGAGTTAATATGCACACATAATTGCTGGTATACATATTTTATCTACAGATTATGTGAAACATGTTTCCATTGTTGTGCAGGTTTTCTTGTATATACCTAATTTTGCACCTTATTATTATATCATATAATTCCAAATGTCACCATTCCAAATTTCCATCAAGCATCTCATGTTTGATGGCTGAAGTGTTTTTTTTTAAGTGATTCTACATTTTCCTGCTCTGTTGTTGTCAGTTTTGGTTGTGATTGTGATACCAGTACGTCTAATGTTGTAGATGGCGATGTTTACATTTATCAGTTAAATTCTTACACAAGCGTAGATTTTTTTTGAAAATGGGTCATCTTAAAATGCTCATAAGTGTATCTAACCTTTGCGATTTGTACAGTTTTATAGACTTACACTAGATCCATGGGTACATCAAGATATGGGACTTTTTGTAAATGATGCCTTGCTTTCTGTACATCTCTTCCTATGGTACATGCAGTTTGGTACTTAGACCATAAATCTGTACAAAGGCTGTAGCAATGAAATGATTCTCCTGAATTGGATTTTTCACAAAGTGTGGCTCATTTCGTCACATCTACTTGAAAAGCTTTTTATACTTCTGCAAATGGGGGGGACAAAAGTAGTGTTTTATGTAACAGTTTAAAAAGAGAGTTTCTGAATAAATAGCGCAGGAAACTTAGCTTGTATAGTATGTAGCACTCAACAAAAGATCCATTAGAGACTTCCTGCTATTACCTCCCCGTATGTGCAGTCTTGTATACCTCTTCCATACTCTCATTCCCTTCTAAGCAGCAGCTTTATGACCCTACCGTTTCTCATCTCAGTGATACTGAAAGGTGATGCCAGGAAGCTGTTCATGTTACTGACCCTTTCTTATTAAATAGAAAGCTTGACACAGAAAAATTGCTCAGTTCCTCTAAATTTATTTAAGTTTTTAAAAAAAAAAAATTAATCATTTTGGAAGGTCTTTCCCTCAACTGCAGGCAATAGCAAAAGTTTTGCAGGGTTAGAAATTACAATGTTATGACCATTATTGAACGTCTGCTTGTTTGTTAAAGGGTAACATTTCACGTAAAGGAAGACAAATTAAATACTGTCTAGATACCTATTATTAGCTGATGCCCCACTTTGTGTTTTAAAACACTTTTGATATTTTTGAATATTTCAAATGAACTCACTTTGCAAATAATGATCTAAGAATTTAAAATCCTTACAGATTTCTTTTCTATTCAGTGAGGAGTGTAAAAAGGTAGCACATGCAACAACAACAAAAAAAAAACATCAAAGAGGTAATGAAAAAATTATGACTTAAAAATTCTGAAAAGAAATGAGAAAAAGTTATGGGACCACAGCAAAAAAAGGTTAAGTGTAAATGTTTGGTGGTCACTATTTGAAACCAATCTAGACTTTAGAGATGGACAATGCATCTCTTGGACTTTAAAAATGAAGTCATTTAATTGCTCAATGTAAACACAGTAAAATTGAAACATTATACTGAGAGTATAAGTGAAAGAGGTGCTATGTAGAGATAGAAAGGCACAGAGAAACGTAGTGTATGTAGCCATGGCAGGACCTCAGAAGAGCAGAACAAAAGAAAGAGTGAAACGGTGATATGAGCTTTGAGCTTAGTGCCGGACCGGTTTGTGTTTATGCTGCCGGGAATTCTGACACAAACTCTGGCATGGATGCTGGCTCTCGTGAGCCCGTTGGTTCGTAGAGGGACTGTCATCTCGAATGTAAGCCGTGTGTTTTGGGCCTAAAAGCATGTGGCTCTGCTGGAGCACTTTCTGCAAACCAGAACATTTTAATTGAAGCCTGTAGGACCTGAGTGGGGGGGGGAGGGCAGAAGCCGAAATCTGACAAGATTGGTTGTTTGTAGAAAAAAAACCAAAAAATGAACTAAAGTGAACGAATGGAG
Source organism: Xiphophorus hellerii (assembly GCF_003331165.1). Classification (NCBI taxonomy): domain Eukaryota; kingdom Metazoa; phylum Chordata; class Actinopteri; order Cyprinodontiformes; family Poeciliidae; genus Xiphophorus; species Xiphophorus hellerii. The sequence continues at coordinate 8,092,467 of NC_045682.1, forward strand.
AGCACAACTGTTCACTACTTTTTTGCTTCCAAGGCTGGACAGCACACCTGGTTGTTTGTGCAGAGAACCCTGCTGTTGATAGACAGACCATGCGACATGCTGACATTTTTTATAAATTAGAATTGACGAGCACACCTGAATCAGTTGACGGCTCGTTAGCAGGCTTCTGCAGAACATTGACATGTTGCGGAGGTATTTACCACCGGGGCGTTGAACCAGGGACAGAACTGAAACACGCAGGACACTGTCCCTTCAGGACTTTGGACGCCCCTGCACTAATACTAAAAATTCCTCTTCCCTGATCTAAATTTTAATAAAACAGATGTAGATAAAACACATATGCTTCTTGACCGGAGAATGAGGTTCATGTACAAATAAGCAAAATCAGCTGTATGCATACTTTTAATTACTTGATAATTATTATTTAACTTTTGACCTGATTATACACAGTAGATTGGGTGATTGTTCTGAGACTGACATGTAGATACAAGAATTTCCACCTGCCTTTTAATCTTTATATTATTTGCTTGTTCTTTTTCACAGGTGTGAACAGGGAGATGTTGTGACACACACAGCATGGCTGAACCGCTCCAGTATTCTTTATGCCGGAGAAGACAAATGGTCAGTTGATCCCAGAGTGAGTCTGGTGACCCTTAACCAGGAGGAGTTTACCATTAAGATTGAAAATGTGGACATGACGGATGAAGGACAGTATGTGTGCGCAGTCCAGACAAGCAGTCGGCCGAGAACAACCTCAGTACATGTTCTTGTCCAAGGTAAATGAACATCTAAGAGCAATCTGGCTACTGTTGTGTGTGTGAATGAGCGAGAAGGTAGTAGACAAATACCATAAAATATTTAGTGCTAAGAAGGCTCCAATACCTTGTGGTTTTTTAATTGTGTTTGTTGTGGTTTATCTCTGAATTTGAAAGAAAACTGGAGCAGTTTCACTTGATTTACGTGTTTTCTAATGTGTAGGAAAGAATTAGGATTTATTCCGAAATATGCTTTAGCTGTGTTTTTGTCCTCATGATACTGGCGCATATCTGCCTTTCATTTATTAAGCCGTGAAAGGCACAAACTCTTCAGAAAATAATGCTCCCACCTCACATTCCTGGACCCATTAAGAACGTTGCCAAGGATTTTTTTTAACATCCCAAAAATGTCATCAAAGGTGCGAAGTGCTGTGGAGAGCAATACCTTCAAAGATTTTTTTTTTTTTTTTAAACAATGAATAAAGTCAAATAAATAATAGTAATAATATGCGGCCCAGGCTGGCACAATTTCCTTGTGCTCTGTGTTGAAAAAACAGCAAGAAAAATGAATTCAGAAAAAAACAAACATCAATTATGTGTCCTTTCTTTGTTTTTCATCAGTTGGTAGACCTTGCCCTAAATCTATTCTACAGTGTTCACTGTGAAATTACAGGGAGAGGGATTTTAACACCCAATATTGTCAACTTGGAACCAGAGAAAAACATAAAACTAAGAGATCAAGAGGAATTAAAAATACTTTTTTTTTATTACCAGTCATTTCTATGCACACTGTTAGCCACCAAGTACTAATAGATGCACAAATCATAAATATACTGTACATATTGAAGTGGATCTGACAAACCCGAACCATTAACTGATGTATTTATCTTGTGCTTAATCCCCTCCTAATTTGTAAAAATACTCCACCTTCAGTCCCAGGCAGGTATATTTTGTTCAAATATAGACAAAGAAGACAGATGGAAACTGATTTCTCAACAGCAATACTTGCCTCCCTTTTAACAAACCACGTTTTCCATGTTTATTCAGTACCTTTTATATATGTGTAGCTATAGAAACGATGAACTGGAAACAACCTGCTGATCTTCTGCATTTCTTTTCACGTCTTTGGGTAATTTGCGTTAGGTCAGCATGCATCGCAACACTCAGTTGGAAGTTGACAGGAAGAACTCGTATAAATTACTGTCTCCTCTCAAGCCCCCAGTTGGTTGTGGCAAATGGGCGCTTGTACTAATCCAGATTCTGCTGGAGGTCTCTTCCTGTTTAGGGGGAGTTTTTCCTCTCTGCATGCTCGGCGTGAGGGATTGCTGTCCAAGTCAACGACAAAGCAAAGTACATGCTCATCTAGGAGGAGTTAACACCGCAAGTCAATGACTCGAAGCAATTTGCAGGGTTTCCTCGAATGGAAACCTTTCAAAAACGTTTTTGAATAATTAATTAAGCAAACTTCAATGTTTCATAACTAAGATCAATTGGAATGTATGTGTGATTGATTTGAAATCATTTTTTTGTAAAGCGCCTCGAGACGTTTGTTGTGAATTGCCGTTCTATAAATAAACTGAAGTGAACTGAGTATAGGTTTCTGTCACTCAGTGGGCTTTTACCTGTGACAGCATCTTAGGTGAAGCTTCCCCTCCTGTCTCTCCCTCATTATGATCAGGCTAAGGCTCATCAGGCTCTTCAGGCATCAGGAAAGCACAGCAGTCAAAAGCCTCTGAGCAATTTTTAATTTTTAACCATTTATGTTTTGGATTTTCTTTTCTGTTTTACTTTTGCTTCACTTTCCACCTTATTCTACTGCTATAAGTGAGTTACTCTTCTTTGACAGTTGTTTTTTTAAAAAAAAACAACATACATAGAAGTTAGTGGAAGCAGGAATGCTTAATTTGCTGATCACAGCTGCTACTTTCTTTAAGTCGGACTGACATAACTCGTGTGTCCAGCAGAAGGAAATAAGACACAGTTATTAGCTCAATGCTTACAAAGTCATGGCACTTAAACATGATAACTCTGACTTTTGCAGTCAAAAGTCGTGACTCTGTGCCAGGGGCGCATTTGTTTGCTCCACTTCATCAAGCTTCTTGCTGATGGACCTAGTGTTTGTGAGGAGTAGGACGGGGAGCGGCGGCTTATGAGGCTGTTTGCTCAGCCTGCCTTGTGGACTCCCCCGGCTGCCGTCTGTCTGCTCTGTCCACGACGCCGCGGCTTCCTGTCTGAGCCCGACCGACCGTGATCCACGCTCCTGATAACTGCTCTGGATGGAATGAGACCGATGGAAGTCACTCGCTGTGTCAGTGTGACGTTGTTGTCCTGTTTTCAACAAAACCGCCTGACATGTATGTGTTAATTGTCTGGTTGAAAAGCTGAAAGCTGGTGTCGCCATGGAAATAGTTATTGGTTAGTTAAATAAAGAAATTGATTCAATAGTTAAATAATTAATTAAACATAATTTAAGCCGTCAAATTTGCTACTCAGGTCCCCCCGCCCTTACTAATGGCGTTGTTGCAAGTGGGTGGCTTGACTGCTCTGTAAATGATGCTGCAATCTGGAAAAAAAAATGTGTCAATTATTGCAAGAGCGCAATTTATTTTTTAAATTTTCACATTGCTCCTAAGAACTTTTCATTGGTGTATGATAAATTGCATTTTTGTCTTTTCTCGCACGAGCTTTCAACTTCGACTTGACATCATAGTTGGAGTTCAGTCCTCGCTCATTGTTGCTTTGGAAACGGCGAAAAGCAAGACAAAGGCAAGCCCACCCTGCAGCTAAGAAAGTCTGTGAAGAGCAGCCATGATAAAAGATGTAGGGTCACTGTGTGTGTTCTTGCAGGTGGTACTGCTTTCTGCTGGAGCAACAATAGATTTGCCCATTTCTTTGACTATTTCATCCCCTGGGAGCCATTTATCTGCTCCAATTGTGCAGAAGGTTTTATAAAACAAGAAAGTTGTATTTTTAGTAGATGGCGTCAGAATTAGCTTTTCAAATAGTTTTTCCCTCATGACATGACCAAAGGTCTAATGTTAAATGTCAAATTTAAAACTTAGAGGTCCTAATTATAGGGGATAGCAGTACATTCTTGGAATTTGTCTACTGTTTCCAGCTTGTTATACAAAATGAATGTAGGAAAGTCATAAAAATGCATAACTGTGCTGCATTATTTAAGAAATAGGAAGCAACAGTTCGCTGTCATATAGTTGTATCCCTTACCTTTACACACTACGCATTTTTGCTACATAAATCTTTACAGAATATAGGCATATTAGGAAAATTTGCGGATATTTTTGATACAAAAGAAAAGAAATATCTAAACATTTACACTAAGCTAGGGTACGATCAGGAATATTAAATAATGCGCCCTAACTCTACGCCTGTGTGTTCAAGATTCTTGTTATCTTGAACAATACACACTTGGTGTTTCTTTTGTTTTGTCTGGAAACCTTGAAGACTATGTTGAGATTTAGTTTTTATGTTTGATGGTTCGGCAGCAATGTCCCAAAACAAAGATCTTTTTTAACAAAAGCTGGTCTGCTGCAGATTATTGTTTTTGTTTAATTTTTTTTATAAAGTTGTCTCAATGTGGCTAAACTCTCATTAAATATTTACAGGTATCCACATTTTATCTTCCATAAAGCAAAAACAATTGTAACATTTTCTATAAAAAAGCCCCATCAGACAGTACTTATTTAAATTGTAGCCATCCCTAAAGCATGTCATGCTCGGCGTTTTTTACGTTGATCGTCATGATTCATAATGCTGTGTAAAACGGTCAGTGGACAAAATCTAATTTAAATACATTAATTTGCCGCCTCCTTTCTCTGCCTTCCTCTGCTGCATCTGCAGGCTCTTACTTCCATGAGATGAGACTTCTATGCTCTAACAGCAGCTGAGATGGGCAAGATAAAAACCTTTGTTGATATTGTTACATTTAAAATAAAGAAAAACTGCATGTTGTATGCTGTTTTTTGGAATTCTAATTAGTACACTGAACTTAGCTTCTGCCCTGATATTCCTTTTTAAATGTTGCTATATGCTAATATTCTTGTAATCCTGCTTCCAGTTTCTGTTGAGATTAAACACTGAATCAACAATATGCTCCAGGTGCTCCATTCCTGGCGTCTGTCTCGAGTTAATGTCGAATCATCAATCAATCAAATATTTTTTTTTATGGCACATTACATCATGAAAACACAAAAATACAAAGCTATAGAACACACAACCAACAGCTGGAACATTACATGTTGAGCGCCATTGTTTCATATCAGATTGTTGATTAATGCTTCATTAATTATGTTTCAAAAGCAACTCTAATCAGGTGGGCTTTTAGTCTAGATTTAAAGGAAGTCAGTGTTTCAGCTGTTTTGCAGTTTTCTGGAAGTTTGTTCCAGATTTGAGGTAAATAGAAGCTGAATGCTGCTTCTCCATGTTTGGTTCTGGTTTTGGGGATGCAGAGCAGAACCAGAACCAGAAGACCTGTGAGGTCTGGAAGGTTGATACAACACCAGCAGATCTTTAATGTATTGTGGTGCTAAGCCGTTCAGTGATTTATAAACTAACAACAGTATTTTAAAGTTTTTGCTCTGAGCTACAGGGAGCCAGTGTAGAGACTTTAAAACTTGTGTGATGTGCTCTATCTTCCTGGTTTTAGTGAGAACCCAATCAGCAGCATTCTGGATCAACTGCAGCTGGAGGATTGATTTTGTTAGGCAGACCTATAAAGACCCTATTGCTATAATAAACGCGGCTAAAGATAAACGCATGGATGAGTTTCTCTAGATCTCGCTGAGACATAAGTCCTCTAATCCTGGAAATGTTCTTCAGGTGGTAGAAGGCCGACTTTTTAACTGTTCTCATGTGCCTCTGCAGGTTCAGGTCAGAGTCCATCTGACTCTATTCCCAGATTTCAGGCCTGATCACTAGGTTTTAGTTGTAATAATTGAAGCTGTGTGCTGACTAGATCATTCCTCTTTAGGTCTAAAAATAATAACTTCAGTTTTGTTTCAACAATTATTTGTTGGCAACAAATTCAACTTAGTAGTGTTGGTGGTAGGAAGTACCAGTTATTAATATGGTGTTGTCTAAAAACCCTTCTTTTATTTCATGCACTCAACGTGAAGTGAGGCTTCATTCAACAAAATCTCCTTCACACAGAGCAAATGATCAGATTTCACAGAGATGCACTTATGGTGTGAAGCTGTTCATAGGTAATGAGCACAAATACGGATGATGGTTCAACAGCAGATATTCTTGGTAAACCTACATTATACCAAGGCCATTCACTTTCAACAAACTGCTGAGTTCAGCATGAGTTTAACTTTCATCTCAAACTGGCTGTAATTTAATGAATTTGATAACCCTCATAAAAATACACATTTGCACTGCTGTTCAGTTCGGTCCAGGTTTTCTGTACTCGCCTACAAAACTAGGAAATGGTCCAAATTGGATAAAAATTGGAACAGTGATGTGCATACATGGTGGCGGGTGCAGTGACTGTGATTGAACATTGTCGGATGTCAGAACAACCGACAATGAAAATCATGTGCTAATGTTATATAAGACACCGAAGGCACTTTGTCAACACAGTGGACATTAATCACAGTTGACTCCGTTTGACACAGATAAGTGTGTAGCTAAGGCCAAGTTGCTGTATTATGCAATTACCTAGCAGATGGAGTGTGTAGATGTCACTGTGGTCCAATGCCGGCACCAGTGGGTACTAACACAGTCTCTTTCCACACTGTGTAGACCTCACATGCTGACTGTAGTTCTTACATCACCTTTATTTACAATCTCACTCCCAGAAAAACCCATTTGGCACAACTAAATGTGTGTGTTCTCTTTCATCCACTAAACCAGACTCGGAGTTTATCTGTTAAGACGTCTCTCTCTCCTTGATAAAGCCGCTAAAGGAACTACTGCTGCCATTAATGCCTTAATTCTCTGAAACCTAGAAAGCACTCCTGGATCTGTTTCTTTTTCATGTGTGTGTTCTGTGTTCTCAAATTCTTAGTCGGTAACAGCAGATTACCGTTGACTCTAAGCCTGGTTCTGCTGGAAGTTTCCTTTCCGCTGTCACTACATGCATGCTCAGGGTGAGGGATGGCAGTAAAGTCAACGGCAATCTGCTGTGTTTCCTTATATGGAAAACGTTCTTTAACCAATTTGAATAATAACGCGACTGCATTTTTGGATAACTAAGATCCAAAGTGGAACACATGTTTTTATCCTCCAGCAAGAATGAATAAAGATAAACAGAACGTGCAATTCAAAAGCATTCAAGCTCATTAGCTCACATTTTCCTCTGGCTACCTATCAGCATCTAAATACTGAAAAATACTGTAAAATGTAAAGAATACACAGTTCAACTACAAATTAATGGAAGAACTTAGCATCTTTTGCTCCTGATTAGACCCTCAAACTCTGCAGATAAGTCAGACAACAAAAGGCTATAAGGACAATCGAACATTTTCTTGGGAGTGTTTCTAAATCAAATGAGATATTTTTTTCTTCCAAATGACATAAAAAAAAAACATTGTCATGAATTTTTGAGCAGAGGTCAAGAGAAACCTCAAGAGCTGAGTTTGCAAACTAAACAATAAAGACGATTAGTTTCAATGACCAAATGTCTTGTTGTTATGGACACATTTTTTTAAGTAACCATGAATTAACGCTTTGCTGCAAAGAAAAAATTGAGGATTTACTTCCATAGTTTGATGTTTAAGTATATTAGTTACTAAATATTTTATTTGACTCTTTTATTTGATTCTACTGCAATTCCTGAAGGAGTTAATTCATCCCAGGTTTTCTTGCTATTTGACAAATAAGCATCTAAGATTTGCATGAGGAGTAGAAATAACTAGGAAGAGGTGGAGCTGGTTGTAAATTGCTGGTTTTATTTTAAATTGTTGTTATTTCATGTGGCAGTGTAATTGAACTGCTACCACACACCTGTAAAGTGTTGCTTGACGTTTTAAGTTTTCACAAAAAAAACCCCCAAATCATTCAACGGATGCTATATAAAATTTAATTCTTTGCAAAAATCTGAGAACAGATTAAAACTCATACAGTACAAAAGCAGATCAGTCTAAAATGTCAATCACTGATGACATGTTATCAGTGATGTGATCAATAATGAGGGTATTTGCTAAACACATTTTCCTTTATTTTGTCTTATTTGCAGTATAGATTTCAGATGGCAATCATCTATCAACAAAAAAATCCCAAACAAGTAAAAGGTGAAAGTTCACCTGAAAATAGGTGAACTTTAGAGCTCAGAAGTAAACTGGTCCGTTCCAGGGAATGTGTTTAACAGAACTGGTTCTGATTTGAAATTTCAACAAGCGCTTTTTATTACAGAAAGCAAATTGAATCTGAGGAACTCATTAGTTACTGGTTGTTTTGGACTTTCAGCCTCATCCAGGAATCAGATCTGGACCTTTGAATATACAGTTTAAGAACACATGCTTCGTAGGTTAAAAAAATATATATATATATATATATCTGATTTTCTCAAGTTCATGGCAGTGGTAGCCCTGTTAGCCATCCTGTCATGAAGAAAAACTTTGTTTAACATAGAATGGGAAAAGAGAGAGTACACATGAATGATTGCAGCAGTAGCTCCTTCAGTGTCTATGTCCAGAAATGAGACGTCAAAGACACAATTATTCTAACAATAATATAAAAATGTGTGTACAAAAAAATTGGTTATTGGATATTCTATATATTTAACCAAAGTTAAATAACACTTCAACCAACAGAAATGCTAAACTGTTTTTTTTCTCCTGCAAGCTGATAAGTTATTATAAAGTGATTCATTAATTTAGCTTTTCACAGAAGACTCTCTACACCTTTAAGAGACTTTTCATTTGTAAACAAATCCAGATTTATAAAAAAAAAACTAGTGTTATTTTTAGATACATGAAACCATTTACTAATAGATGCAACCTCTTTCTCTCTTTTTGTCTTAGTGCCTCCAAAAATCATCAACCTTTCAAGGGATATTGTGGTAAATGAGGGATCTAATGTTACCCTGATGTGTCAAGCCGGCGGTAAACCAGAGCCGTCCATCAGCTGGAAATTTATCTCCAATTCAGGTAAGCCGTTGGCCTGCTAAAGGAATGACATTACAGAGGAGCTGTTCAGCCTGCTTCATGTATTAGTGCTTTATGTTGCTCCTGTCTCTCACTCTCCCCCTCATCCCAGGTGTTTTCACATCTATCAGTGACTTTGTCTCACCCCCGGTGGATTTTGCGCTTCGCTAACTTCCCATCATTACCTGTTCCAGATCATCATTATGCTGCAATCATTTACTGGGAAATAAATTGGCCCTGTTGTAATTGGACTAATGAATTAGTATAACTAAATGGACGTAAATATTTTATGAGCAGTTTGACTGATGGAACAAAGGAAGGAGGATTAAAACGGGACGTTGCTTTTAGTAGCGCACCGTGGCCAAATCTTTTTCTGTCTCATTTTCATTCCACCTTCTATGTTTTTAGTGTGTTTGCTTCTCTATTACTTTAGGAAGATTGGATTAAACTGAGACTTGGTTGCCAGTTCTGTAAGCTTGTGTAGCCTTGCGTGGCCTAATTAGGAAAAACACATGCATTTATGTGCTTTTAGAAAACCCAAACTCTGTGGTGTCATTTGTGCTGCTCTTTATTTAAGCCACAGTTTGTGTGTCGAGATTCTAACATGGTGTAAATGTGACTAACCTGCCTGGGAGGAGATAAGCAGCGAGAGGAGACGGTAATTGTTTCTTTGGAGAATCAGAAACAGTGTGCCAGCTGTTTCCCCTGGAAATCAGAGCCAATTGTTTTCACACATAGATTTGGGTGTAATATAACGGTTGAGTGGATTGCTTTGCGAGACTTATTTTATTATTTCTCTCTTTCCAAAACTGACTAAAGCGCTACATTTATAAACCTAATGAACTGGGCGACCGTTGTTGTGTACGGTGGGCAGACGAGGCACTTTACTTTCGTAGCAGAGACCAACAATTCTCATATAGATTCCTATTTTGTGTCTGTCTTTATGTAACAAATACAAGTTGAAAGAGTACAGAACAACAAAGAAATCAGTAGCGCAGCAATAGACGAACGCTTAGTTTCTGTTTTGTCTTCAAACTGAACTGGTCGGCGTGTCGAAAAGCTCATGATTTCTCTTTTTCCCTCGTGATTTTCCTGCCAGCACTCTTGAGCTCGTAATTCCCAAACGCTGCCATATTTCGAAGGAAACCTCAGACTTATAGACTGATGTTTACAGGCTTTAATAGGCAATTTGCATTTAAAACCGCTGCACAGATTGTTATAGCCTAAAGGCCTGAATATACCGCCGTGCATCTATGAGTGCCGCCGAGTAGGAAAGCACAGAGCATTCGTCTCTGTCTGTATTGTACAGTCACCTCTACAGTACCGGTACGGGGGATAAAATTTATGTCACGCAGGCTTTGCAGTTGAGTGGACAAGAGAGTGGAATGAGAGGTGTGAATTAGGTTAAAGTGGAAAGAAAGAGGACTCCGATGCAGGACAAGGAAAACTGCATTATTGCTTTTTATAGTAGAACCGCATCAATAATTTATTGATGATTGGGATAGCTTGCTCCATTTTTTTTTTTTTTTCTGCAATTACATACAATGACTTTAATTTGGTGGACTCATGATATTCTTTACGCGAGTTGAATCTGATTCTTTCATTTCAATAACTTGTTTTATTGACAAACTGTGTCTGCCGAGCTACCTTTGCCTTAATTATGCTGTAATTAAATTCATATCCTGTTTTCAAAGAAGAGTACATAAGATGATTTTAGAAACTCTGTATATGTAGTAGCCCTATGAGGTTATTGATTAAGAAGCAAGAGATACACATAAGAATGCCTCTTTCATTATATTTACCCAGAGAATTAATATTAACCCTTTCATGCATGAATTATGATCCTTTGTGTCAGAATTTTTTTTCCATTTTTAAAAAAAAATTTCTTAAGGCATAAAAAAAGCTAGGAAAATTTTTTTGTAAAAATAATTTATTTATTTATTTATTTTTTTATGTGATCAATTGTAATTTTGTCCAAATACAAAGTTGTTATTTGAAAAATACATCAGTAGTATTGTTCCTTAGGGGTTATCTGATGTCACAATATTTTTTTTACTAGCAAGAGTCGTCTACAGTAGAAGGAGGGACCGGGTCGGTTCTCATGCTTTTTTGTCTGTCAGCCATATTGTATTTAACAAAAATAATTTCTTGCATTTGCAGCTGATGGCCAGTAGTTGATGGTATATTTTATGATGCATTAGTGTCCACTTCAGTGGTCTGTGTGCATTTATAACATAAAAATCCACAGGAAGCACAAGAAAATGGCTTTTAGACAGCTGTCCACTGTAGTGACCACTATGCATGAAAGGGTTAAGTGGCTGCACTAATGCTGAAACAAGCTGAAACTTTCATTAATTAATTCAGCTACTATTACGGGTGGGTAATATGGATTTAAAGTTTTATCGCAACGTTTTGCAGTACTTTAATGACAATGATAAACGTGACAGTTAGGACTATGAATTGCTTCTTTTCACATAAAGAAACATAATTTGTATCACTAGACTGAATACAGTCACTCTATTTAATCATATGTTCAAATTTATTGACATGTACTGAATGATACTCTGAACAGTGAAGAAAATACTAAAACTGACAATCCCAAGAATATGGTCAGTTTACATTTTATTTGAAACATTATTAATTGGAATTATTTTGATAACAATAAATCAAAATTCCTATCATGATAAGAAACGTATCACGATAAATGATACAATAAATGCCCACCCTTGGTTCCTATTAACTGAACACTTATGGGTACTAATAGAGCTTTGAAATTTTGTTCCTAAATTTTCTTAAACTAAATAGTCGGATGGTCAGATTTAGTTCAGATGGTTATGACGAAGAAAAGTAATGTACCTGGCCATGATGCAGCAGAACAGTGTGAATTCCACTGCATTAAGCCCATTATGCAAAAAATGTTCAGAACAGGAATGCATTAAGAGCATCAAACATGCTTCAAAAACACGACTGGTTGTGATGTTGAACAAAACGTTTTTTATTTCCACATGTTTAGATCAACAAGTGTTTGTTTTTTTTTGTCAATTACTATTTTGATGTTCATTGTGTTTTTGCAAGACTCCAACCTGGCTCCAGGATTCTGACCACTATACATTCTTTGTCACCATTTTTTGTTTACAAAAAGTTTTCATTTTTTTATTCTCTTACGCAGCAGATTCTTGCCCTTGGAATTACATGCCTGCATTGTGTGTGACGTTTATTTCTGTTTTTTGCTCAACTATTGCCTATCACATCAGCTCCTTTGTCAGCAGTCACACTGGGGGATTGACAGAGAAATGTAATAAGAAAATAAGAAGAATAGAGAATAGCATAGCAGCATGTTCTAATTCTTGGAGGAGCCCAAATCTTTGTTTCAGTATCTAGCAACTTCTGTGTAACACGTCCAGCCCAGGGCCAGTCAGTGTGGACCTACTCAGTGTGAGCACTCCTGTGTGTTTTAAGAGTGAATTAAAAAATAATGAGACACGGTGTGTGTGTGGGTGTGTTTGCGTGTGTGTTTGGGTGTGTGTGCTCCAATATCCAAAGGATTTCAGACGAGCAATGGGGCACTCAGAGGACTGAGACAGCTGGTCTTCACATTTGATATATAGTTGGCTTTAAGGCCCTGTGATGGATCAGAAGGGATTCCTGTTTTCCCTGCAGAGCACACAACCTGCATAGTTTTCAGCGGAGGTGGTCAGCTATCACGGGCTGCAACAGGGCAGCCAGAACAAACCTGCAGAGACTAGACACTCAGAGAGCTTAATTTAAAAAGGTGGACTGTGGAGGAATCCATACGTGGGTTGTGCTTTTAATCTGCACCATCACACCACTCACACTTCTTAAAGTTTACTCAAACTCTGAATTTTTTTATGCATTCTATAATAATTGGTAAATTTGTGTTTTAACACTGTGTGGTTTTCTGAAATGTTGGCCCATTTGTCCTGACAATACTGTTGAATCAAGTTTGCCTTGCTCACATCCACACACACCTTTCCAGCTGTGCACAGATTTTTTCCCTATGGAGCTGAGATTTTTGATTTGTGATGGCCACTCTGAAGTATTGCCAAGCCAGATTGTTACCAGTGGGGTTATGCTTGGGGTTTTTTTTGTTCATTTGGGAGACCTATTTATGTCAGAATAGTAACTTTCTGTTGAAAACTTGTTCAACAGTCCAGTCTGTTTTCTGCTCAGCCCAGAAAAGACACCTGACATTGTCTCTGGTTCAGAAGTGGCTTGATGCAGAGAATGTGACATTTGTGTTGTCTGGGTTGAACTTCACTTGACTGTCCTCAAGGCTGTGGTTCTCTCTGTTGCTAGTGCATCTGTTTCTTACGAACTTCTTCCTTATACTCAAATTTCTGTTAATATGCTTGGATACAGAACCAGCTGGTTCAGCAGTGACCTTTTCTGTCTTCCTCTCCTTGTGAAGGCTGTCCATGATTGTCTTCTGGACATCTGTCCAATCAGCAGTCTTCCCCACGATGGCGTCCTCTACCGACCCACAGTGAGAGACGGTTTAAGGGCTCAGAAACCTTTGTGGGTGTTTTCTGTTAGTTTGCTGATACGGTGTGATACCATGAGTTTCGAGTTTTGACTCTTTGCCACATGTTCTAATTTTCTGAAACACTGAATGTTGGGTTTTCATTATCTGTAACACAAAATCTTCAAAATTACAAGAAACAAGACTTAGAATATTTCTCTCTATACGTGATGATTCTATAATATATGTGAGTTTCATCATTTTTAGATGACTAGCAAGAAATATTGCGCAAATATGCCCTATTCTGCATTTTTGAGACGTACTATTAGTGTTTGCAAAGTAGATGGCGATATGAAAAGCAAAATGCACACGTCTCCATTTTCCTTGAAACCAGGTATTTGACCAACACAGGCCGGCTTCAATACTATCCCCAAAATAGCTCGCAGTGAGCGATGCTCTGCAATTATGAGTGAGTCAAATGTTGATCAGTTGAAATAGGGAATTGATCTGCCGAGAGAATAGCCTCATCAAGTTTTATGTCATTTTAAGGATGATCGCTTTGTTCCAGAACGATTTCGCCATAGGAAATATGAATTGTGTAACAGCTCAACTGCTTGCCTGTAGAGAAGCAATTAGACTTAATACGGGCCATCTCAATAGGACATCACAATGTCTATTTAGTTGACAACTGTCTTTTAAAACATTATTAAATGCACAAAGGGAGTCTCAGAAGTACGTAGATCTACATTACCACCAGGGGTTTTTATAAAAGACTGGTTTCTCTCAGGCTTAAGTTAACAAAAATAATGACAGTACATTTACTGTAAAAAAAAAAAACAGAAAGAAAAAAAATAGTCACTGAAAAATAACATGTCCCTTCAGCTGGTCTGTTCAAGCATAGCTTATGTAACAGAAATCTGATCCAAATGCCTTTAGTTTTGATTCTCTAAGCATTATAAATAAAACGTTTAAACATGGAGAGTCATATAGAGAAATATTTTCGTCTAGTATTGGTAAAATGGCTGCAGGAGAATAATGAACATAAACCACGTTACAAATGGCACATTTGTTTCCCTAATACATTTCTCTTTGGATTAGCTGCTACAAAAACATATCACCAAACAATAAGAGCTGTAATCATTTCTTCGTCTGTCTTTACATGAGAAAGAATTTTGGACTTCCATCCTGAAAGCAGCAAGAGACGCTCTGACTAACAGAGCTGAAATCAATGGATGCTCTTATTTACACAGCGTTAGCAGCAGTAGATGATAAAATGGAATTTATTGACATTCTCCTGGAGGCTTTTGAGAAACTCTAATACTGCTTTAATCTTCTTATGGACTTCTGAGAATATGTGCCTGCTTCTTCTTCTTCTTCTGAGGGACAGTGAAATACCATCAGGGTATAAACTACGGTTTAGATTCAAAATTGTCAGGCTGCCTTTCCCCATTTTGAGAAAAAGAAACCTCCGCGGGTGTTGTTGATTCATGCCAGTCGGATGTGATAACTATGGAGGCTCTGAAGGGCAAGACATTTTCTAGCAATGACACAAAAAAACTATAATTAAACTGACCTTATAACTTATTGGAAGATTTCGAAATAGTTCTCTTTTTAACCGAGAAAAAAGTTAAACTTTTATTCATAAAAGTTAAACTTTTTTTTTTTTGGTGGCCCTGAAAATGAAGTGGAAAAAAAAATTGTTTTGATTAATTAACTCTGATCAATTTTACCTTCTGTTTGTTTTTCTAAAATGCTTTTTTAAAATAAATGTTCAGCCCTGAAAAGCAATTAAGAAATGAAACAAATAAAAGGTTCATTTTTGTGTGTTATTTCGAGGGCATCGCATGAAGTGAAACACTTCACAGACATCAGAAATGGGATCAATTAAAAGTATTAAAAGTAAATAACAGAATGAAACACTTGGTAGGTAAAGTATAATAAAATAAATATTACACGTGCCAGAAAGATCTGGTGACTAGAAATCTGAGATTAAGGTTAACGAATCTTACAGATTATCCATGTGTTACTTGGCCGCTATGCTTAGTGCTGTGATAGTATTCCTTGTACTTCTAAACAAACAGTTTAGTCAACTTTATATAAAGTATGAAGGAGAGTGTAGAATAGAAATGTTCAGTTAGCATCTCTTGTTTCGAAGCGTTGAACAAATAAAAACTACTTCTATCACAAATAACAGAATACTGTGAAGAATGCCATATTGTGGACGGAGGTGAAGGGAGTCTTCATGTTGTCAGCGCAATAATGAAAACTGGAACATTTACTAAGAAATTTAAACGGGTCCTGCCAAAGTGTGCCTGTCGGCTGGAACCCAGCGTTCTGATGCTAAAAATTAGCATCAATGCTAAAGTAAGCTACAATGTACTCAACAGCATGTGGAGATTCTCAAGCAGGTTGAGTAACATGGACTTCATTCAGTACGTAGAAGCTAAAATTAGCCAAAATGCTAATGTTAGCCTAAATGCAATGTTAGCATGCAGGTTAGCAGGCTAGCATATTGTCTTACATTGACTTCCTCCATTCAGTGTGCTAAACATGGCTAATAAATAAACAAAATAGCTAAAATGCTTATTTTAGGGAAAAGGCTACTGCTAATGTGGACATTAGCTACTGTGGGGGGCTCAAACATTAGCACTGCTAATGTTTGAGCTAATGTTAATGCAGTGTCTTTATACTTCGTGGCAAGACAAAAAAAAGCTCTTTTCTTAACACCAAATTAATTATTGTTTATAAAACATAAGTCCTTTTGAAATACTGCGTATCTGCGTGGACACAAGAAATTTACAGTTGGTAAAATTTACTTCGTGGCACTTGGTTACCAGAAAACACGCGCATCTCTTAGCAACAGATTAACAACAAATATTGTTGTTGTTCAAAAAACATAAGATTTATTCTGCTCTTTTCAAATACTACTTACCTTATACTACTTGCTATATAACAAGATTTGTGCATTTGGTGAATTTTTCAGAAAATTGAAAATGTCAAAGGAAGCGGCAGTTATTTTGAGGTGTAGAGTAAGAGATGCCTTCCATGCATTGCATAGATAAATAAATAAAAAAAACTGGTCCAAGGCTAGTTATTTTCAACCCCAAGCCAGTTGTCTGATAACCTCTGGTCCCAAAGCACCTCTGGTCGCCTCCCTTTCCCAGAGGGAGAAATCACAGAAAATTATTAATTATTTACAAGAATTACATCACATTTATAGTGGTGAAAATTTGACCTAGTATACATTAACTCAGGCTAGCGACGTCAAACAAGAAAATTGTAAGATGTTAAACTCTTGTTACTGTTGTCACTAACCCGTCCTGTATTGGGTTCACCCTAAGTGATGGAAATTTTGGACTTTTGCTCTTGTTCGTTGCTTCCGTGTTTTGTGTACTGTTTTCTAGATGAAATGAAAGCTAAAAGTAAAAAAAAAACACATGCTAAAATCACAGCACCACCTAGTGTCCTGGCCTTATAACTACAGGAGAGTCAACATGTCTTGGTGGTCTTCTGTTTACATGGAACTTTTCCCTAATCAACATTGAAAATAGCATCAGTTTCCAGACTGCGTTCTCCTGCAAACGTAGCCTGAGCTTCCTTAGCCAGATGCGTGGCTTTCAGGCTCCAATAAACATCCAATATTAATAATTTAGACTTCCCAAACGATTCTGCTCTAAGCCTATCTCTACAAATGTTGTATCTTTTTGTTTCACAACACTTCTTACAATATACTACAAAACAGTGTGAAAGCTATTGACAAGCCAAATCTATATTTCCAACAGATACTCTGTGCTAGCAACCGTTTCAGAAGACATTAAGCTGCCTTGTTTCATGGTAACACAGACTCAGAGCTACAGTATTAGCAAGATTCTATTTTTTCCTCTCTCAGTCTTTTTATGTTTGGTTTCTTCAAAGGAAAGAAAAAATACATCAAAAGGGCCCTGGCAAATTAGGAAATTCCATATGCTGACGGCTGATATTCAGCAGAAGCACATGTACTGTATACTCGCATCTCACACAGGCATAATTTAAGAGTTAAACTCATTCGATGGGTGGCTTATTTGTGTTTTCTCTTTTCTTGTGCTCTATTTCAATAATGTAGACTTTCTTTCTGATTCCCAGTCAAAACAGTCTTAGTGTGGTGCCGTCGCCACCTCTTCTCTTAAAGCTCTTCACTCAGTGACCTTTCGCTCACGAGCAAGCCGGTTACAGCTTTTTGATTCCCAGTTTGTCGTGGCTTACGCTTGCTACCATCTAAGCAAATCCTATCTGCTATTCTACTTCAATTTCCTCTTCCCTGCCTGCTTCAGTTCATCAATTTGAATCTACCCTCTTTGTGTCTCCACACTCTTTCCTGAAATGCGTGCATCCCTCAAGCATCTGCTCTTACTGTCCTCCCCTCCTCTCCCGACTAAGTTGCTCACCTTGCCCTGCGCCCAAATGTCTTTGTCGCTTTCCATTTTCTACCCCATTTTCTTCTTTGCCCTTGAGTTTGAACATAGCATTTCAGGGACACAGAGAGGGTACATTATCTTCTGCCCAGCCTCTCCTGAGACATCCCTTCTCTCTCTGCTTTCTTCTTCTGGAAACCTTCTTCTGTGTGGTCTCCCTGATGACCTGCCCTGTCACTTTGATGGCAGTGTAGGACAAAGTACTCTCCTGCTAATGAATAGGCCACAAAGCCAGAAGTCCTATTTAACAAAGGCTAAGCCACTGAAGGTCAAGGGTAGCTTTGCATCGCTGCTGATATTGCAAGTAGAATCCATGTTGTTTTTGTCTATATGGGAAAATGTATTTTTTTGTGTGTATTATTCTGAATGTTGGATGGTGCTGCAGGCATTCAGAGTGAGTGGGTGAGAGGCGTTCACTTTCTATATTCTGAGACAATTTAAAGTGGTCAGAAACCAACAATCAGTTAAAGTGCAATTACTTAAAATTTGTATGATTTTTTTTTTTTTTTACTTATTTGATAAAACTTCACAAAATATTGCAAAGTCATTCTAACCAGCTTAGGCTTTATATCAAATAAACTGGTGTTCAGGTGTGTGTAGATATGAAACTCAAGGTTGAAGAAAATGTATTGAAAGGTAATTAAAAGCAAACTGCAGGAGAAATGAACATGAATATTATGGACTGCTTTATACTGGACTAGGTTTCTAATTTTGCTTGGCTGGCATTGCACCAAGAAATTTACTGCAACACTTTTGGTTCTGTGGCTTCGATGTGAAAACACCATAATGTAGCTCGTCTGCCGCTGCAAGGATCTTAACAGGCATCTGAAACAAACAGAAATTTGAATTCTCCAAGCAAAGCCAGAAAAAATGCACTGTACCTGGAGTCGCTGCGCAGAGGTCAGTGTCGGCTACACACTCAACCATGAGACGGCTGGGGAGACCTTTCCAACGTGTGCACACACAGATGAGCCCAACGGTATCACACTCCTGGCAGATCTAAGTTAACTAAGAGCGAGAGGAAGTTTAAGCTCTTCAGGCAACATTTTAAATACAAACTGTGTTTGTCATGATGTCTGTGAGTCCCGTGAGGGGGAAGGGATGAAAAAAGTGTGAGCAGCAGCTTTTAGGATAGTCGCAGTGAGACTGACAAAGACGTTCAGGCTTCGGTGTGATCACCTCGGTTAGCGTTGAAAACACAAGTTTTGGATTTTGGTGTGGATAATTTTTTGGGGGCTGCGCAAAATTAAAATGTAAACATCAAAAGGCAGAGAGTGGTGTGAAACGCTGTTTACAGAAAGCGCTTCATCTGCCTCTTTTCCTCTAGAGGAAGGTAGAGAAAGAGACTGAGGAAAAAATACAGATTTAATGACATCAGAGTCGATACATTCTGTTTTTTTCTGTTACTTTAAGGTTCAATATATGCATAAACTATTTTCAACTCTTTATGTTGTTCTATTTTCATTATATTGGTGAAATCTTTTAATTGTTGGCCTTTTCAAATCTTTTGTTTTACTTACAGGCGGTTGGGTAAGGTTTAGTTTTTTACCAGGATGGCAAATTTCTGTGCCTCGGTTTTCATGAAGGTTATATTTACTTTAAATGTATTTACAAAATCAAACAACAACAAAAACACAGATATTTTGGGTGTGTTTTTGTTTTATAGAACCACACTATAATTCTCAAACCGGTGGGCCAAGTGAGCTGTGATTTATGTGTACTCTTAACATGTTAGACATATGCTTTGGCTGCAGGACCTGGCAGGAATTCAGCTCCTCAGCCTTATCAAGATTAGCTGTCCGCTGAGGTTTTACTGTGTCTTTAACAGACATTATGGTCTCTGCTGGTGACTTAATAATACTATAAATCCCAAGTGAGGAAAAGCGTAGCTGAAATCTGCACACTTTTAAAGCATCGGCCCTCCTGATACTTCTCATCAGGTGACGAGTGTCACAGAGACTTTCCTTTCTCTTAACAGCCTTCCCAGGTGCAATTCAGTAATGTACTCAAACCCAGTCGAGTGAGTCTGTGAGCATTTTATTAGTCACTTTTAACGTCTTTGGAGGGAACGTCGTGTCAATTCTGGCTTTTTGTTTTCTGCACTGAATGCTGTATTAAGTCTCTCTGTCAAGCACGTCCTACTGATGAAAGTAAAAGAACCAGATCTGGTATTTCATCCCGTTCACTTTCTCATACATCTTTACAGCAGACTTTAGGTGCTTGCAGGCATAAGAGACAGAGTAAAAAGGAGGATGATATGGACGTTTTGGCAGACAAGAAATGATGAGTGGGGGGCTGAACAAAGCACTAATCACGAGTCCTACTCTGAAAATGTCAGTGTGCTCAAGAAACCTCTTTGCAAGTGTCGAAAGAGAATACACGTGTATGAAAGGCAGACAGAAGTGGGCATATGTCACGATATTTACCAGTTTGAGCTTCAACATGCGCAGAATGTGTCTGGTCATGTCAGACCAAATTGCTGTTGTTCAATCGTGGGAGAATCCTCAACACAACCACTGTTACTCGGTTTAAATCCCGGTGTTTTGATAGTGGGAGGCTCCCTGCAATTTACAAAGCATCAGAATGACTACTGTTGTCGCGCAAAAGCAACAAGGAAGAAATGATGAATCACATAGTTTTACAAACTATCCATTAGCCTCTGTAATCAACATCTTCCTCCTTCTATCGTCTGACAATATGAGATGCCACACAGCGACACTAACACCAAATGAGGCCACAGATGTTGACTCATCATATTAACTGTTAATGACCCTCTCCACTCTGTGTGTGATCTTTCACAGGGGACCTGGCTTCAGATGATGAGCTGCTGGAAATCTCCTCCATCTCCAGACAGAAGGCAGGGGTTTACGAATGCACGGCTGTCAATGATATCGACACGGACGTTCAGACTGTAGACATCACTGTCAACTGTGAGTCCATCTGCTGCAAGTGTTTGCTCGCTCATTTCAATTAGTCATCATGGATGCATTATTGGGTTATTTAGGTATTAGATGATGCATTAAAATTCTGTATTTAGGGGTATTGGTGATGAGGATAGTGTAGCTATATTAGATGAATACTTACTAATTATTTGACTTTTGCCACATAATCTTTAATGTGGCAAAATTATGGCTAAATCTGGGGTCACACTCAGAGGTCAAAGACGTCAGTGCATAGAAGCACAGGTTGAAGCTCGAATGCTGGTGACGTTATTGTTTGTTCACATTACTATGCACTCTTATATCAATCTTATTTATGCGATACAGAAATAATTACTTTTTATGGTCCAAGTTATTGGCGTCAATAAATAGAGTTTAGATCAGGCCTAAAAAAAATCCAACCTGGCCCGAGTCCGATCCGACTTGTTGACTTTAGTCGTAGGGATGAGTCCGAAGTGCACCCGACATATGATTTTAATTATGATTTTACTGCTTTTGTTTTCAGACCACCATTTAAGTAAGCAGCGTAAGAAAGAAGGAATGAAAGAAAAAAAAGGAAAGAAGTTAATTCAAACAAATTAAAGTTTTGATTATTTCTACCAGTATAAATTGTATAGCATTCGATTAAAAAATAGAATGCCATACAATGATAGAATAGAGTAATACTAAGAAAACCCAGTAAGCCTGTCATTTAAGAATTACTCAAAGAAAGAAAAAAGAAAAGAGTGCAGACGAGAAAAGAGAAAGGCCGTTGAGCTTGGTAAAGCCTGACCAGAATGAGGTCAGTGATCAATACCAACACGATGAAGGAATCCTTGACAAGACACTGGAGAAATACTCCTGCGGAGCAGAAGATGGCCTGTCACCGTCGTCAGTGTGGCAGCACTGAAGATACGGGTCCTCAACGAAGGCTTGATGTCTACACAGAATGCATAATTCATGATTTCATATTGGACCTCCCAAAATAGTTTCATTGGAAATATGAGCTGTTCGATAAATGCAAAACGAACAAATGGTCACAAAATGCTCAACGTGACGAGCAACAGAACTGGAGAACCTTGAATACTAAGAAAGTAGCAGCAGCTTGATACGCCGGCCCACCTTCAACTGTTTGCTTGACATTTTAATACAACAATTTTATAGTGGTCCTTTAATATTAATATAATATGTGTGAAAATGAAAGTATTCATTCGGCTTTAAATCACTTTCTTTTAACTCTGTTACTTTTTTATTGTGCAATAAACACACAGGTTTCTGTATTTTTTGAATATCATCTGTGCTGCAGTTTGAACATAATTTCCTCCACTGTTTTAGCTGTCCCTTTATGGCATTCATCTCCAGCTTCTTACTAAAGTAAGCAGCTCCAGTCCACCTCTACTGTCCACCAAACAGATCCAAAGTATCGACATTAGTAGCTGCCCTTTCTTTGAGGGCGTTCTTTTTTTTATCACTCAACTTTTCAGCGCCACCTTTTGGTTTGTAGTTTGCTTTTGCTGCTTCATCTTATCTGAAGATGTGGATTTATTTAATGTTACTTGTAGCTTGATTGTTGTTCCCATAGCTACAATCTGATGCTATGAGTTTAATCTTAATGTTTGAGCATGTTTCTTTCACCAAATGCATGTCAGCAATTATGCTTTAAAGCTTGGGCAATTAATCTTGTCCCCACTCCTCTGGTTGTGAAGTTTTTAACAGGAAGAGGGGCCCCAAAACCATATTCTGCTTAAGGCCCCAGACAACCTTGGGCTGGCCTTGCATCCGGCACTGGAGTGCTGGATGTGAGACACAAACAAACACATGATTTATGTGGCTCTAGCAGAGACGAGGCTTTTCTGTTTTGTCACTGTTGAGTTTTTAATAAGCGTCACAAAGACTATTCGTTTCTTAGGCTGGGCTTTATGGGACGAGTTTTTCTGTTCTCCGCCTTCATGGTGAACCGCCTGGCCCTGTAGCACTCGTTCATGTGTTTGCAGGTCTACTCGCGCTGAGATCTGCCTGATTGGAGCAAAGGGAGAGGTAGAGGAGGCGTATGATACGTGGCATAGTTTGAGGGATTGTTTCCGCTGCGAAACAACGGCGTGCTGCTTGACTCCAGAGTCAGCGTCACAGCTCCTCTACGGGAAAAAGCACCAGCCCATCAGGGAAATCTCCAGTCATATGACAGTCCACCCCTGGGTAGCAGGCTTCATGTGGACAAGATTCCTACAAAGAATGTCAGTTGCCAAAGCATCAACTCAGATGACAATAACAAAATGAGCACGATTAAAACAGTTGTCTTATTTCTACTGGTTATGAACAGGCTAGCGGTAGCGCTGAATTAGAGTTAGCTACAACATGAAGGTGAAAAATAACTCAAGCTAGCTTTAGCACAACAGCACAGTTTGCTGTTGTGCTAAAGTTTTATCAGTCAACAAAAATGTTGACTGGTATAAAGTGCTGAAATAACACATTGCTAAAATACCATCTTTATTTGCTACCTAATGCACAAAGATAGGGTTAGCACTGTGTTACTATTTGCTACTATAGGAAGCTTGAATTAGCAGGCTAAGACACTCTTTCCATTGTTGATATTCTAACAAAAATGTTGACAGAAGGACAATTTACAACATAGAAACTTAAGATTTAATTCTTTTAAATGTTTAAATGCACCACTTAGCGTTAGCACAGCAACAAAATAGCTGAAAAATTAAAACTTCTTAAATAAATGGAGGCAAAAATATGTCTGTACTAAACATTCTGACAAATGTGCTGATAGATGCAGAACCAAGATAAAACTAAACAGTTAAAACTGAAGCTTTGTTTTCTTTTTTTCTTTTTTTTAACAAGCAGCCTCATGAGTGCTTTACAGACATGTTTGCATCAACATTTATTTAAAAAAGATGCTGCACATCCTTTATGTAAAATTATGGACATGTCTGAACATCCTCTTCATAAGACTGCTTTGCAACCAAAGAGTCTTCAGTCAGAGGCTTTGTCAGACTTGCTGCAATACAGACTTCTGCATGAGAACCTTGGATATTATGTGTCTAAGCAACATTTAATATTCCTTTTAGATTCATAAAGTAATTGAATTTCAAATAAACCATACACCCAGGCCACATGTGCAAAGAGATATATCTATATCCAGTGTTGTGTGCTTTGAATTTTTATCAACTTTCTTGACAATGAAGTGTGAAAATAATTAAACATCCTCTAAAGACATAAATAATATTTGAAGATTCACTTTTCTATTGTTGAAATGCGTCATGTACAAAACCAAAAAAGGTTTCAAACATTTCATATTTGTACAGGAGACTCAAAACTGTTCACCTAAATATAATTCATACAATCTGTTAATTCCCCCAAAGATATGACATGAGTTCTCTTTGCTTTGAAGATAATTTTTAACTTTGTGTCCCATTAAACTCTGGTGGCACTGCTACATTTTTGATCCCAACTGTACTGACATTTAAAACCTTTTCCTGCAGAAGACTGATTTATTATCTGGTTAATTTTGTGTTATTTTCAACTCAGAGCCTTTTGTTTCATGTTCCACAGTCCAGGTGCAGTCCTGCTTAGTACAGCTGAGACAGACAAGCTTAGACTTCGGTCTTTTCTACCTGCTGCAGATTTAGAAAAAGGTCACTCGTGTGTTACTTCGTCTAGACTTGATTATTGCGGCACTTCGTTCTGGGATAAGTAGGTGAAATATCCAGACTGTGGCTCGTACAAATTGCCACTGTTGAGCTTTTAAAATAGACGCAAAAACATTCCATATTTGTCCAATTCATCCTGTTCTTCAAAGTCTGCCTTAAAACTCACTTTATAGATCTATTTATTCTCTTTATAGATCTATTTATTCTCTTTATAGATCTATTTAAGTAGGTGCCTCTTGGAGAGGCACCTGTTTAAATATTCAGTCTTTTCAACCTTTTACGAGACTTAGTGAATCTTGGCATCTTGTGAAGATTTATTTCTGTGGTCAGATGAGTTTACAGGCATTTTGAAGGTTCTGAGATTATTTCAAGGAAATGTTCTGTCCCCTTATTTTCTTTCTAAATTAAATGTACTTGAACTAAAGGTTGAAATGTTCTAAAATGCGATATTCGCGTACTGCAATAAACAGTTCATCTGAAACGTTTTGGAACCTTTTTCCAGAGGTACCACTAAACCTAACGATGTAAATAAGTGTTATCCAGATTACACTTATGCTTAAAGCCCAGGCAGAGATTGGAAAACGACTACTTCTGTGTCCCGATAAGCTGAACTTTGTGCTGCCCTGCACTTGCTGAAACGGCTCTTCTATCTTCTGCCGTCTCCTTGTAGATCCTCCGAGCGTGTCAGAGGGCAGAGATGCTGGAGTGACTCTGGGTCAGAGAGGAGTGCTGGAGTGTGAGGCCGACGCAGTGCCAGAGGCAGACTTCGAGTGGTATAAAGAGAACAGAAGGTAACCACATTGGGACTTGCATTTTTTCCAATCAGGACATGGAAGTATGAAGAGAAGAATTATTTTTATAATAGAATTATTTTTGTTAGCCAGTTTTAATCAGTTATCTTGATTAGAAATCCACTGCCACGCTTACAAATGATAGAATTTGGATTCCAAGTTCAATAACAAACTTTTTTTTTTTTTTTTTAATAGAGTGTTTATCTGCTGACATTCTTTCTCTTTCCAGGATCTTTAATGGCTTTGATGGCATGGAGATCATCAACACAGGATCCCTGTCAAAGCTGACCTTTCATAACGTGTCTGATGGTGATTACGGGAACTACACATGTGTTGCCATCAACAAACTAGGCAGTTCAAACACAAACTTCCTTTTGTATGGTAAGTATTTGTAGAAATAGTCGCACTTAATTGTGTTAAAAAACTGGTTCAGGCTCCTATTTGATACGGTTGAACTGTTTTCAGCAGTCATCTTAGGCAACCGAGCCTGGTTTAGTGGTCAGTGACGTACATTATTACAATGTTCTTGAACTGTGCTGTAATTTAGTTAGATTTTTTTGGCATTGACAGTCTTAATGAACATTCTTAGAAAGAACAGTTGGAGTCCATCTGTCTACTAAGATGGTTCATCAGTTTTGAGAGGGGAGAACTAAAAAGTAGAGCTGGAAGATGCTGCAGAGTTGCTGAATCTGTTCTTTAAAGGAGTCGGCCCCAGGCTCCCTGCTGGGCCATCCCACACTCTACCAGCCTCAGCACCTCCTCGCAATATTTTGTTCTTCAAATTTAAGATACTTTTAAAGATACTATGAGGATCTTTGGCTGATTACAATGCCCTAAAAATATAACTTGATTTTTTTCTTTCTTACATTTTGTGAAAAGTCTTAATATGAGGTTTTGTCTTGCAAATATCATAATGGAAATGTGAATATATCACATATATCAAATGTGAAAATATAAATTTTATTTTCACCATAAGAGAGAAAATATGATTTAATGTTTCTTTACGAACAGAAACGTTTTGTTTTGTCTTTCTAGAACTATTCTACTAATTTACTTAAGCACCAAAGCAGTAGTTAGGGTAGTGCTTGTTATTTACAATGGAAGTTATTTAAATTAATCAAAGTAACACACAATATGTGTTAGTAACCATCACTTCCAGTGCCTTTCAAAAGTTTTCATAGCCTTTTAACGTTTTAACAAACGTCAGTGTATTTTATGTGCTTGTCTGCCATGTTTGGCATTAAGAGACTAAAAGTTGGATAATTATATGCAAAAAAAGGTTAATTTTAGTCTGATTTGAAGGTGAGTGTTTTTTGAGATACATTTTTAAGACCTATCACAACTCAAGAACAATGGCTCGAGTTTCTGAAATTCCTGCTAACACTTAGTATTTTAAGGGATCCACAATTAGTTGTAACAATAGACTTTATTTGAGAAATATTTATTTTACATGAAAATACTGTAGGCTGTTTGGTTTTTATAAATGAAAATAAATATTGTCCGGTAACACTTGTTTAAGGTCTTGTCTTCGGTCCGGTGTCGGGTCTGTAATTTCACATTCAGTATCGGTGGCAGTGGCAATAGCTGTTATAATTTAAAAGCGCTGCCAGCATTGCCTCTCTCTCCCAGTGTCTGTTGCCTGCTAGCTGCAGTGTTTAGGTGCTTTGCGGCTAAAATCGATCAACACGACATGTGGTTTAGAAGGGTAACAACCACCTGTTAGATCCTTCATTAGTTTAGCTCATGCAAATGACTCGGCCTTCTGGAGAGAAATGTTGTGCTTCCAACATTTCATTTACAGCCAACAGTGACACAGTGTGACATTGTCTAAATTTACAACAGTCAAACGCAATATGATTAAAAACAACTCGGGTAAATTTAACATTCCTGCGTTTACTCTATAGATTCCAGTACAGAATGGACCCAAACTGCCTCATGAACCCAGCATGGTAAAAAAAAAAAAAGGTGATTTCCACAGGCAAAAAATATAATGAAAGATATAACATTTTTGAAGCAATTATGAGTTGCTTGTTTAGTTAAACAGCACTTGTTTAGTTAATAGACAACTTACAACATATTTAGTCCAACTTGTTCAACTAATTGTGGATCCCTTTAAGGTGAACAAAATACCAAGGAGAATCAATATATTGATATGTTCCCATTGGTAAGTCGGCCTTCTAGCACTGGCAGTTTTGTAGCTTGAACCCCTGAGGATAGAACGGTGCAGGCAGAATGTAAAAAAGAAAACTCTCACAGGCCTACTTCTCAGGCCTTTTTCAAGTATTCTCAATGATGTGTTGCTGTTCTGTTTCCAACTTGTGTCTCTGTTGCACTTGTTTCCCTGATGTAGTGGTAATTGAACCCACTAGCTCAACACTACTGCAAGGTTAGTATTCCACACCAGCGTGTATTTCAGCAATGTTCAGAAAGCATTAACTGCATGCCGGTAACCCCTTCAATACTGTCATTTTCACAGTTGTACTCGGTTCCCTTTCCGTTTTCGTATTTGACGAGCGGAAAGAAATAATCTCCTGGCTCTTTCGGTCCTTCTTCATTCCTGCCTTTTTCATTAAACGAGATAGATGTTTTAATGATCGTGGGACGGGTTTAAATCACGATGAGGATAAATGTCAAAGCAAACTGCCGTCAGTGTATAATGTGACTGATTGTGAAAATGGCAAATGCAAACTCCATTTCTTAATCATCTTTCATCTCTCTCCTTTTCACACCTAACTGGCCCTGTGTGACATTGGCTTCATTTTGATTTTTGCATGCTGCCATTGTAAGTATTCATCATCTTTTACCATTTATAATGTCCTTGACTGAACCTGTATGCCTGTACGGCCAACTGTGCGCAGCATTTTGCAAAGATAAACAGATTTGGAGACATTGATACTGTTTATTTAATCTGAACGGCGATCTTCTATGCACCTCGGGTATAAAAATCTACAAATTGTCCTAGAAGTGATTACCATGTGCTGCTGAAACATAGATAAACGCCTCACTTACTACATGCAATGACTGCTAGTTGAAGAGTCTCGTAAGCAAAGCCACTTCATTAAGACAGCAGAAGTGTATTAATGGCCTTTCTTTTAAATACAAGTGAATGTAATTATTCTAATAAGCCATATGCAGGATTAGAGATAATCCGCTGTAGCAGAGCAACTGGAAAGAGACCCCAAAGGATCCTGTGGAATAGTGAAAATTCCGGGGAAATGATTAGTCGCTACATCAAAAGCTTCAAAGTACAAAGTTAAAATTTGGCCTCAATCGAAATACATTGTTTGTTTGGCTTTTTTTTTTGTTGTTGTTGTTATTTTTTTTTTAGACTGACCTAATTTATCAAAAGAAAAAAAAATGGATGAAAAAAAGGTTTCGCTAATTGCAAAGTAACAGTCGCGTCATAATAAGTACGTAACCTTGATTTTGAGGTCTAAATTGCTTTGCAAAAATACTAATGAACACATAAAAATTATACAATTTGCTTAACTTTAATCTAAAAATAGTACCCAGTGTTATACAAACAAACAGTCAGCTCTGGCTTGGCAGATTATCTATGCTTGCTGTATGTGCAGAGAAAAAGAAAAACAAGTCCAAAATGAGACACAAAATATACCTACCAGTATTTATTTTGCTTTGAAGGTATTGCAAAGTAAAATAAAATAAAAATGATAAAAATAGATGAAGTTCATTTTGAATTCAAAATACTTTATTAATCCCAGACAGAAATTCAACTTTGTAACTCGTGCAGTTTTCTTCAAAAATTGCTTTTGATGCTGATGGTTGTGATGTAGCAAGTAAATAATAAGAAATTCTGTGATGTTGAGGCCTTCAGAGCTTCTGTTGTGTATCACCATTGCAATCAGTGATTGCATTGTTTTGGTGTGGAGTGCTCAGATAGTTGCTTTATCAACAGATTTTATGGCATGGCACTTCACTTTCAACAACAGAGTGGTGATGAAGTATCTTGCATTTGCTGTCCGATTGAAAGAGTTGTTGCATTTATAGTGTGATTATACATTTGGACCTGTGCTCAACAACATATTTCTTATTTATGAATGTAAAAAATGACAGAAATTTGAATTTTGTTCTAACATTGTTTGTGCTAATATTTTGTACACGTTGTGTTTCTTAAAACCATCTTCTGCATCTTAAACCAGAACCATGTTAAATTTACTACTATGGAGAATACACTGATGTAGTTAACAGCAACAACAAAATGTCCAAGGACCCCATGAGAGGTTCTAATTCAGTATACAACATAAATGTGCACATTCTCCTTTAAACAAAACAAAACATGTATTTCTCTGCTCTGCTTTCCTTGCAAGCTTTTCCTCATTTTAGCAAGAAAAAAAGCAATAATTGGATCTTGCACAAAATACTATATTTCCCATTACATGTTTGTTGCACAACTATCAGCTGCAACTTTCATTTAATATGATTTCATAAAAAATTCTTTGAAAGTGGATGTAAATGTAGTTAATATGCTGCATTCCATTTGCCTTCGAAGATACAAGTCATTTTGTTGTAATGAAATAATGTGAATTTATCCTCTGTAAGTCTGGGGAGTGTTGATATTAACAATGTTTTAACAAGTTTTGGTATAAATGGTCTCTATATTCCAGATTAGGGATCGCTTTAACACAGATCGGGGTATATTGCATCATCTGTAGGGCGGTCAGGGGTAATAGGCAAACTGGTACAGATACGGTGATGCATAGAGGTTGGCTGTGATCTGTGGTTTAACAAGCTGCTCAAACATTTAGTTGTTCAGAGGAGACATATTTTTTCCTCTTGGTTTCAGTAGAAGCTTTGAAGCATCTGGATGGAGGCTTGACTGAGAGAGACATTAATGTTGTCAGTTAGAAGACCTTCCAGTTCGGCGCAAGCTTTCAAGACCAACTCTGGGATGTTGTGAGGACCGGCTGCTTCCTGGGGATCCTGCTTGAAGCCCTCCGAGCGTCAGCTGTGCTGATGATGAAAGTCGACACATCATGTGGTGGGGGAGGTGCCAGGTTACTCTCTAGCAGTTAAATGCGCACAAGCTTGCCGAAAAGTCGGTGACCCTGCCTCCAAGAGGGAAATTGCTGCCCTCAGGAACGGGGAAGGGGTTTATAACTTGTTAGTGTTTGGATTCCCTGTCACCTTGGTTTGACGTCCCCTTTGCCGCAGATGTGCCCCTGCATCTTGATCTCCTTTGAAAGTGCAGAGTTGTTGAGCAGAGAGCCGTCATGTCCCCTGTCCACCCCGCTGCCTGCAAATGTGGCTCCTTCACTCGCATTTTTTATCATGTAAAAATTACTAGATTTTAAACTGCAAGCAGTTTGTTCTTGCATGTATCAGTACTTTTATGCATGATGGTCTTCAGAAATGTTCAACTTTCTAAATACGAATTAGTGGAAGTTGTCATTTTCAAGTTGGAACTTGACTGGACTGCTGAATATAAG
This sequence comes from Xiphophorus hellerii, assembly GCF_003331165.1. Taxonomy (NCBI): domain Eukaryota; kingdom Metazoa; phylum Chordata; class Actinopteri; order Cyprinodontiformes; family Poeciliidae; genus Xiphophorus; species Xiphophorus hellerii. The sequence continues at coordinate 8,123,070 of NC_045682.1, forward strand.
TGGAGTCCAACATTATGACAGAGGTTCGACAGAAAAGATAGGAAAACAATTTCCATCTCACCTGAGTTTACACTTAATCTAAATACCATAATGTATTATATCTAATCACTTTCTGTTTAATGCATATTGTTACAACGCCACACAGTTCGCTTCATTCCCTGATAATGTTCAGATTTGTTATCAGCAGACAGAAGCTTCATCTAAGAATTCACCCACCAGTAGTTTTAGCACTGTGGAAAAAGCAATGACTGTCTGTGAAACTTACTCTAACATTTTATTTTCCCGTTTCCTTCCTTCCTGTCAGGACCGAGAGCAGTTCAGGACGGCAGTGGCGGTGTGAAGACAGCGCACTTTCACACCTGTCTCCTCTTCATAGCATTTTTGCCCTTCCTGCTACGCTTTTGAAGAGAATTGGATTTGAAAACAATTGGTTTGTTTGCAAGCGTGCAGGTGTGTGTGAGCGCGCGTGGGGGTGTGTGTGTGTGTGTGTGCGCATTTTTTTCTCCCACAGAAACATAAACTGATGCACAATGAAGTATCTTGTAAAGCACTGATTTTGACCTTCTTAATAAGTTTTGGTTGTCTTTCTTTCCTCTTTCAACTGAAGATTTTCAATATTTTTGTCTAAATTATATATATATAAAAAATGTGTTACTTTCTTTGGCATTTAAAAAAGTAACCTGTTATTTAAATGTCTTTATCTTATTGCAGTGGTTCTTTTATTTTTAATCACATTGAATATTAATCTCAGCTGCAGCAAAATGCAAATTTTCAGCTAGTATGAGAGGTGAATGATAAATACCTCAAAGTCAAAGTGAGAGAGTGGAGCAGGAGCAATGGAGGTTACATGAAGACATTATCATTTTGTAATGTATATTATTATCATTCAGTCTGCTTTGGAAGCAGAACTGTTTTTGACTTAAATTTTTTTTTTCTTCTCAGCGTTGTAATATTATTATAATATATTGGAGTTGTGTAATGCTAACTTTATTTTAATTTTCCAAGTATATTTAGTCCTGAATATGTTGAACATGAGAACAGAAGAGATAAAAATTGTAATTATTTACAAATATATCAGATTATCTGTCTTTGTTGTCTATTCTTTTTTTTCTTTTCCAATATAGCCTGTACACAAAAGTGTTAAGTATATTCATAATAGTATTAAGTATTTAGAAATGGTGAAAGAGTTTTATTTCATTTTTGTAATGCCAATTTATGAATGCTTCTTGTTTTACCTCATGCCATTTATACATAACATAATTATTTGGAAAAATAAATAAATAAAGTGGACCTGCTCACGTTCATAAAAAAAAAAAAAAAGATTTACTGGATCGTTCATAATCTGTTAACAGAAAGTACCATGTTGTAGTTTTTATATAGATAAAAAAGAAAAGAAACACAAAATATGCTGGTTCCCCTAAATGACGTCCTGTGGCCGGATACAGAGCCCTGTGGAATTCCTTGATTGACATCATGCTTGGTGAAATTCAAATAGTCCAACTATTTAAAACAATTTATGTCTTATTTTTTTACTTTCTCAAAAAAACAAAAAAAAAGATTCTCATATAGGAAGCAGAGAATTTCCCAAGTCGAATTCTGTCAATCACAACAAGAAGTGGTTTGTGCACGGTGCCACGATGTTGTCCTTGATTCTCTGGGCCCAAAGGAGTGACACGAAGGTTTTAACAACATCTCGTGCATAGAAAGTTTTTGATATTAAGATTAAGATTATATGTCTCAAAAAAGTCAAGTCTGTCTCATGAATATTGGCTTGATAATGAGGCCCCGGGGTGAGTCCATGATGCTTGTCTGTATTTGAAAGTCTTATTTGGAAGGTAGAACAGAAGCAGTTCTGGAGAAATTATAATGCAAATTATTTGTAAGCACTGTGATAAAACTGCAACAGGCTGCAGTTAAAGATGCTAAGATCGACATCTGCCCTGTAGGCAGGGGAAAAGTTATGACAATTCTAAGGGCCCTTGACCACAGCGGGGCCCCCACAAAAAAAGATAATTTTTTTTTTTATAGAAATAGAAAAACAATCGGTCAATTACTGTTATTGTGTATTTTTAAAAAATTGTTTTTAGCAGTAAAAATTAAATGTTCCCCCTCCCAGACCAAAAAGCACACATCCATATTTGCACTGAACTCCCCCCCATCTGCGTTAAATGGTTCGTTCCTGCTTAGTGCTTGACGGTGACGTTTCAGCAGCAGTCAGTAGAAGACAAGAACGACTGTGGCAAAAAAATAAATAAATAAATTTAAAAAAAGAAAAAAAAGAATGACTGTGGCTGTTACTATGCTGCCTAAAAAAATAATAAAGTCAAGTTTTCAAAAAATAGAGATTTAAGAGAGAGAAAAAGACAAGAGTGTCTATTTATAACAGATTTTCTCCTCCAAGAGAGGTGAGTAGACCGTGTGAGATTATCAACCATTTAGCATAGTTAGCTTAGCTACAGACTACTGTTTGCCTCCATAGCATTAAATGAATTAAGGAAAAATAAATACCAAGATATTCATAATTTTAACTTGTCCCTGTACCTTGTAACTTGACAACAGGTGAGTCAGTCAGCAGCAGCTCTAATCCCTGATACCAACATAAACCCCTTACCCTGTCCCAGTGAAAAAGGTGAGCAACACTGTATCCAATGACAACCTACTTAGCATCATTCCAGGAAATATATAGGTATTTCTCTGTGTCTTTGCTCTTTTTACAATTACACAACAAAAACAATATATTTGTTGCTGACAGAAATTCAAACCATCCTTATGAAATGATTTTAAAAAAAAATCAGTCTCCTGTCTGGACTGCAGCCAGTCCAGTTTTACTTTAGCTTGCATTTAAATTACAGCTATATATTCCCAAGTCCCTCCTGACCCGTCCTCTCCTACGTGAAATTAAAGCTGCAGGATGTAACTTTTATAAAAAATATATTTTTTTATATATATTTGTTTGAACTGTCATTGTGTTGTGACAGTATGGCATGAGAGATAATTTGTGAATAAATTATTCCCTCTGCCTTCTCCCAGTGCTATCTAGAAACAACTAATCAGAGAGATTTCACCTGTATCTTTTATGCAAATGAGCTTCTGCTGGCCAAGCGTTATTATGACCAACTTAGAATTAGAAAAAAACACCAATATCTGGAGTAGAAAAAGATGGACTGAAGGACTGAGATATTTGTTAAAATATTGTGTATTACGAAAACAAACAAAGGTCATTTTTAATTTATCAAAAATATTATCCTCATTTTGCTCTCATGAATCTAATATTACATGTGAAGGAAGTGAAATTCATTTCTGCTTATTTTTTATAGCAATTATTCACAGAAATGATTTCTCAGGATAATTTATAGTCAAGTCAGATGACCAAGCTAATCCAGCTCCATTTGTCTGCCTAGCTAATCACTTTCAATAAAGATCATTTTCACCGTCCTTACTGATTTCTCATGCAGCTCATCAAAAAGCCTTTTCTTTTGCTCGTGTTGCAAAAGAAAAGGCTTTTTTTTTTCTTTTGCGGTTCTCTTTGCCTAATGTCTAGGCTCAGTAGTTCTGTCTACTTCCTTTATTCCACTTTTTCTTTGCCATCTTCTTCCTCTGAATGCTTTCTGCTTTTCCCCTCCGGTCTGAAGTCACTTCACACATCACTACAGGTTCTCCAACCATATTATCGTCCTCACAACAGTTCTTTAGTGATTCTGTACCCAGAATAATAACAGCAATTCATTTTTCAGGCACTCCGTCGATCTTCTGGCAGTGGTGAATTTGAAAAGATCACATTAGGGAATCAATTGGTCAATTCCCTAATTTCTTCTGTTCTGTAGGAAAATTGAAAGTGTGTCTTCAAAAACAAGTCAATGGGATTCTTAATGCATAATTCTCTTTGTAAACAGCCAATAGACCACGAGGTTGACGCAGAATATTCAGGAAAGGCTGAAAGATTTCAGTTCAAGCCTTACCTCAAGAAGTTGTGAAGAAAACGCACCAGCCAGCCCCCCGGTGTGTCAAAATCCATTTCCGCATGATCAGTTAGAAAGGGTAGCCCCCCAAAATGGGGAGAACTTTCAGCTTTTTCTTCAGGGAATTCTGCTTTTTCTTTTCTTCCTCGTGACTTGTCTCCTCTCTCAAGGTCCTCGTCCATCATCTCCCTTTTGAGCTCGGCCCCCTTTGTGGCTTTGATATTGAGATTTGTACACCTTGATCTGGAAAAAAGAGCCAATATCCAAATCAAAGAGGCATGAAACAGATAGAGCCATTATTGAAACTGATTGTGGTAATCATCGACTGAATCTGACAGACTAATCATGGTTTGTTTCCACACGAGAGGAGGAGAGACAGAAAGACTGCAGATGATTATTCATCCCTCAGTGATGTTTGGAAATGACATGGTAATTATTCTATCCTAGCTTGAGGGATGGCGCTACTGATCTCCCGTCTATCCTGGACAGTCATTTTGCCACACAATTAACCGCATTTAGAATGAACTGAAGTTTGGTCACCTCTCAGGGAGCTCTGCACTTCATCAAGATGGCGGCTGCCAGTGTGCACAAAACTGTCACTGCCTAACTGCTCAGATTATTTGTGAAGCAAGCTGGGCAACAGCTACAGAAAGAAAAAATATCAGTAAAAGGAAACATGCGTCATTTCTTTCTTTCTTACTAAAGCTTTTACATAAGTATCATGGCTTACAGTTTATTGTGTTGTGCTCCTGTCAAGATTTGTAAAAGATTTGGTGAGTTTTTCTAAACAGCGCCTCGTGTGTTTTATCATTGCTACGTCTGGCAGTTGGTGTGTTTATGTAAAGCCATATATATTGTCTCAGTGATCTTAAAAGCTCCTTGGTCCCCAGGTTTAGCTTTCAGCTTTAACCATAACTAATTATATGTCAGGTTTTAATGGCCGTTACTACTGATAACAATTTTTAATGTCATATTAACTTCAACATTGTGAATGTTTGGCCTGCATTGGGATAGCAGGTCCAAACACAGGGCCTCGCAAAAGCTTAAAGTAGGATCAGGTTTTAAAACACTACCTCATAGAACAATGTTCAGTCCGTCATCTGAAAAACAAGAGTATGGCACAACTGCAAACATTAAGAGACTTAAACAAACAGGCCTTGCAAGTAGGGCATTATTTAGAGGAGGAACAATCCAGAAGCCCATAGTAACTGGCTAACAAGTAGAGATTCATAGCCTAAGAGGGAAAATCTTACAAGAAATAGCCATGCAAACTCTACCTGGTCTTTTTTGACAAGGAGAAGCCATAGTTAAAAGAAAGGTACAAAAAGTTCCAGTTAAAGTCTGCCACAAGTCCTGTTTGTCGATAACAAACAATTGCAGGGTCTCCAAACTCAAGATTCGCAAAACCGGTGGGAAGATGCACCGAAAGATCTGCAGCTATAATCGGAATGAAACATGGTTCAGAGAAGTATGATGTACAAAAACACACCACACTTTTGAGGGTTTTTTTCATTACAACTTGCCCTAAACTTGACCTAGCTTAGGTCAAGTCGGTTAATTGTCCTGCTTATTGGATGCAGATCCAGCAACATGTAAAACTGAGACGATCTACGATAAGGAAGCCTTAGGCAGCAAACAGTTTGGTCTCAGTCGAGATCGACGCTGACGGCACTTGGCCCCTCAAAGGTCCGCAGCTTTTCAGTCTTCATTCAACCATGTAGGATATTAGAAAGAAAAGCATCAGTATTATTTCTTTGTTCTAAAGACTTCTTTACCCACAAGAGTTCAAAGAAAAGATGATTGAATACTTTTTGTTTTATAATGTGAAAACAAATGTTATGGTTATCACTTGTGTCCTCATTGCTTCATAGGAAATATCCTATATGGGCTGCAAAACGAGGCTGAAAATATCTGCAACTGTCATATGCAATAAGTGCGACATCGTTATTTGTGCAACCATATAGAGTTTGCAATGTTCTGCCTCGGTTACTTGAGGAAAATATTAGAGGTTTCCAGCTGGTCTGTATATTGCCTTGGTAATTGGACACATCCTCCACTTTAAAATTGGATGTTAGACTCATCAAGTGAGATAATTGCAGCCCCTCGCTAAATACACACAGTACATTATTGTGCTTATGAAACAATTGACTTTGGGCGTTTAAAGGGAGATGTGGAAGAAAGCACAGAGAGAAGTGATTCATCATGACCAGGTAACCGTATTAGTTACACCGCCTCTGTCTGGAAGAACGGGCCAGCGTTCAAGCAAGCTAATGTGAAAAACGTTTGGAACTTCAAACAGTTGAAGAAAGAAAGAAAAAAATGTCTTTCTCAGCTCAGTTTGACAATAAGAACAGATGTTTTGGGTTTTTATAAGCAGCGGGGATAAAGATGTGATTTCAACTGAAACACTTACCAAGTGAAGAATGGCAGTCCCCTAACACGCAATACATCATCAAGCATCACCTGATTTCAAAGGACAAAAGTGGAAATAAATTATAAAATAATATCTGAAGTAAATAATTCAACACGGTCGGATAAATACGATAAAAACAGAAGTGGGCACAGGTAATTTCATAAAGCTGACTTTGGATTGAAAATCATTCAGCTTCTCTTGGATTGAAGTAGAATATTGTGTAATTTCCTTTTGTCTGCATGGCATTTAAAAGTTTAAAAGTCGGGCTTTTCACAGACTTGTCAGAGCAAATGCAAATTCTTCCAGCTGCTACCAAGCATGACTTTTAAAAGGAGCATGTTTGACGTACCACTGAAGCCAAACCTACTTTTATATTCTCTTGCACAAGGTGCAGAGGATCTCAGAATTACACTAATAAAAATGTTCTGATCCTCCACCAAAGTTTATCTGTCATACAGGAATGTAAAGGTCCAGATCCAGATAGTCGTCCAACTCTGGTTCTCAGCCCTTTGCTGGCTCATTTTGTTTGCTCTGTATTGTTTGCTTGTGCGCTGCACAGGGATTGTGGAGCTCACCCTCCCACCCAATAAAAGCAAACATGCTTTCACACTGAGCCGAATGACAAAAGAAAAGGCCATTACTGGGTTTAATGTATTGATATTCTTTAATAAAATGTTACATATAGCTTAACATAACACAATTTATATTAAAGTTATAAAGTTGGAAGATTTTCGTGTCAGATGGAAAGTGAAAGGAGCTACAAGGGGATTAGCTTAGAGGAGGCTTGTCATGCAGAATACCCACAATCAGTTGAGATTTATTTTGAAAAATTCATATGGCATAAATTTAGTCTTTTACATAACAAGTCTATAAATTAGGCTTGTGTGCCACCAGCATGGTAGGGAGCACAGTGGTCGTTCAGTAAGTGTAGAGAGGAGCTAGTTAATATATTTTTGGACCAAGATCGAGCTCATGTTTAAGTTATGTATTGTAAAACTGTGTGTTTTCATTCTGCTTTGGAGCTTTTTCTTCAGAGAAACAATGACATAGAACATAACATATTCTTCTATATACTGTACTGCCATCACAGTTTTACACAGAAAGAAGCTGCATAGTACCTTTCGATGCAATCTGTCCAGGATTTTATAGATTCTTCTATCCTGACCTCAAACTAAGCTGTTTGTCTGCTCCAGTACTAACAACCCCAAACTCCACTTCCCTAAATGACACCACTGTCACTGAGGCATGAGCGCACTGTCTTTTAGGGATTCTGGCAAGATCATTACATTTTGACTCAAGCAGATCTGCCTCAACATGAGCCAAAAGCTGTTTCACATAGTTCATCAATGCTGATTGTACGTACTTATGTTACATGATAAACAACATTTAGGCAAAACAAGGATCTGTCAAGACAGAGACAGGCGTAGAGGCAATATGATTTAATGATCAGGAAATGTTGCTACTCATGAAACGCCTGTAAAATGCACAATGGACATAATTCTTTTAGGTTTCATAGCGTTTTATAAGCAGTGCCCGTACTCATTAAAAAGACCAAATGCAGAGATTCTGCTGAAAGGCAAGAGTTCAATTAAATCCAAATTCTAAGATTACAGTCAGTGACATCAGAATTAAGACATGGTCACATGATGGCTTTTGATAGATTTATTAAGAAATCTAAATTGTTTTGCCGTAATTTCTTGTTGGAAAAGAAAATTTCCACTTAGAGTTACTTTTTAATCATCAGTGAGTTGAAAACAAAGCATATCCAACCATGAAACACTCATACCCACTGTTTTGTCTATTCGAAATGAAGTAAAATACCATGAACAGTAAATGTAATGTAGTAATAGAATAATACTACAAATGAACCCCAAGACGATAAGAACAAAAACCACGAGTTGTTCATATGAAAAGGCCTGTCTGCCTGAATTACATTCAATTAACTCATCCTGTTAACTTCACATTCATTTCCAAGAGTTTGTTCATCTGTTTAAAATAGAATTCTACATCAAAAAGGCTTTTTACAATAAGAATACTAAATTTTTTTAAAAGTTCTGTTGGAACATTTTGCAACTTGTGGATGGCAGAGGTCTAAAGATTAGAACCAAAAATTGTCCGGAAAACCAGTAGGTCTTTCATTTTATTTAGACAACATCCTGAAAAGGCCTGAGGTGAGAGTTAAGACTAAAAACTCTCTCACAAAAGGAATAGATTTAAAACTGAGCCAGGCTCTGGATGAGTGCCTATTTGCCTGAGTGTCCAGCTATGAGTCAGGCTGTTCTGTGACATTGTGTGAAACTATCAACACCCATTTATATACAGTATATAGATTTATTTATTTATTTATTTTTTGTTACATTTTTTTTCTTTTCTTACACCAAAATCACCACCAGCTTCAATATGTACAACATGGAAAGCCCTTTTTAATCAATGCTAAACAATTTGGTCTGGCTTTCATCTGCATAAATACAAACAAATTTTGGTTGCGCTTTTCCCAAGCAATTGCATAAAAAGTAGTTTAAATGTGGGTAAGCTGCCGATTAAAGCCAGCTTTAAGTGGCATGTGTCATGTTTCACAATTTAAAGTAGTGATGTCCCGATATCGATATCAGTTCTGGTATCGGTGCCAGACCTGATATCAGTGTCATATACTCATTAAAAGCAAGACGATATTCCAAATCAATGCCAGTTTTCTGCTGGATTTTCCTCCTGTGCTGCGCTGCAGTGCAACTCATAGACTAAACCACACTTCATAACAGATGGTGGTGGTAGTATACATTGTGTATTAGCACCAGTGTGTATACACCAATGTATTATTCATTAATTTATTTTATTAACAGAGATCATCGATATATTATCTGCTGATCCCTGGAGCAGAGGTCGTGCTTGACTTTTTCGTTGTCCGTCATTTTGACCAACACTGTCAAAAAAAAATCAACTGAATTGATCAGAATTTGGCGAGACTCTCTGAACATCACCTGGTCCCACAAACACTCCCCTCAGAGGGAGAGTAATCCTGCAGCAGTGGTTCAGCTGCGCTAGACGCGCTCCAAAGCCTATAGGCCACAAATCCTCAACGTGCCACCGTCGGCCCTCAGATAGATCAGATCAGAGATGTTACTGTGACGTAAATTGTTCTTATATTGATTGATTTAGAGTGTTCTCGGTGCGTAAAGTTGAAACTGTCACATGCCACATTTTTCTGTCACCATTTAAAAAAAAAAAACCCCGTCAAAGACGGAAAATATTTGGCAACTCTTGGCTAACCCACAAAGGATATTATCTATTAATAAAATAAATTAATGAATAATGCAGAGGAAGTCAATAAATCCAATTAAGTGACGTGGATGAGTACAATACAATGTAGTCACCCGAAATGGTCTGCTGTTTAGCTCCAATTCTTTGAATTCCTCATGTTAAGCTACTTGACGCTACATGAAGTTTCCTCATGAAGTTGATCCTGCTAGCGATTGTTCTTTGCTGCACAGGATACAACAATACTGGAGCATCTTATCAGTTGTTGGCACACCGTTTGTCCTCTTTACCTCTTGATATGGACAAGGATCCGGACTATGTTTATCTCCTACATAGAGGATTTGTTTCTGTTCATTCATTTAGGGCCACGTTTCTTTAGTGTATATTCTCTCGGGAATATACACTTCCCAGGTGTATATTCCCTTCCCGAGGGAGCAAAAAGCAAACAACAAAAAACAAAGAAAAAACTAAAACAGAAAAAGGATATAAAAAAGTGATGCAAAATAGCATCAAAGTGTCTTGGTTATTTTTGGTAATTTTTTTTTATGGAATACGTTTTTTATACACTTCAACCTTCAGATCGGAGAGACATCCTGTGGTCACGCAGGACTCTGGTAAACTGCCTGCTGTGATGTGCTCAGGCGGGGCATTGCAGAGGTTATTGCTTTTGCCACAAACAGGAAAACAAGGTATTTAACAGGCTAACTTTGCATCCGTCTCTGTCTCCTTCCTGTTCTTTTCACCCCTCGCCTGCAGTGAGTGGCCCCATTAGACCTCCGTCATCAATTCGCATTTCTAGTCTGCGGTTCACACTCCATTCATTCTTTCTTTCTACTGTAATATTCAGCCCCAGCTCGTTCCAATGTTTTCATCCGATTGTTATGTTTTTCCATTGGAGGTAAAGGCATTACAATCACAGGCATACAAGAGTGTTCATGTGGATTGTTGCTGGTCATCTAGCTACTTCATATAAAATCCTATTTACTCTTTTTGTTCTCTGCCATCGGTGACAGTACATACCCAACACAGTTGCAGTTAAAAATATTTTCCAAGATGTTCATACAGTAAGCCATACAGATAGGATGCGTGAAATTGCCATCTTCTAAACTGTAATTTAAAAATAAAAAAGAAGAAAAACATCAAAGCGGCAGAGCGACTCATTTTCTCAATCTAAAGGAACAAACATGAAAACAATATCAAAATCAGTTTACAAAAAAAGGATTTCAACATTTACGTGTTGAGAGTGTTTGGCTTGTGGAGAGACATGCCTGAGCAGCGAGGCATCCACCAGGCAGACCTCCCCCCGAAAACATGATTAATGAGATGACAGCCATCAACCTTCACAGTCTACAGTGCTTTCATCCGAGGCCAAGAAATGGGTTTCTGCAAAAAAAAAAGAAAAACAAAGCCTGAGAAATGGTTACACCTCCTGGTGTGAACCAGAAAAGGACATTCAAATGGCTCCCTTTGTGTGCACATGTATTTTTATAATCCCAAATAGAAGCACCCTCTGGGTTAAACATGCTGTAGTCACACAATTACAAAGCTCAAGCATATAGGTATAAACAGATGCAAATGAAGCTGTCAGAGAGGGTTAATTGCTAAAGGTTGAGATTTCTGTAGATAAGCGTGAGCCACGTCTGTGACGTGTGCCATGATGATCTGTGAAGTATTTAAAAGCTTCCGCAGTGCCCACGCTTGGATGCGGCGTTCTCACATTTATCTAGTTTTGCCTTTACTGCGCCACATGTTTGGATTTTATATCGGTGGGTTGCCGGTCCGAGCCCCCGCCGGCCCTTCCTGTCGGTGTTTGTCAGAAGGGCCGATGGTGCAATATGGCTGCCTCGCTTCTGTCTGACTGCCCCAGAGCAGCTGTGACTACTATCCAGTAGCTCACCATGAATGCGTGTGTGAATACGGGTGACATATTTTATGGTAAAGCGTCTTTGAGGGTCATGAGAAGAAGTCTGATGTCATTTCATATCATAAGAAGACAGTATTGTTTGCCGCATTTCACAAGAGGAACAACTGGTTTCTTGACAGATGGTACATCAGCGTGTACCTTATGCTATTATTGTTATATCATTCTTTCATAATGAGATAATGCTTACATAAAAGGTGAGCTTATTCACAGGAAAACATCATTGCTCTTCCTTTCAAAGACATATCAGTCAAACGTGTTTTGCAGCAGGTACATCAGCGGTGTCATATTGAGCCCTCAACATTATTTTGTCTGCCCCCCAACATTACCTGAACATTGGTAAGGTTTTATAAATTTGCAGAAGCAAAGGGACATATTTAAAATAAAAAAATATAAACAACATTTTAGCAACATTTTAACTGAATTAATTTTTTTTCTAAATGAACAATGTGAGCTATATGATGGGTCAGCATGAAGTTGCCAGAAGTTAAATGATCTTATATGTGAATACAGAGAGTACTTTTATTCTAATGTAGAATAAATTGTGTTAATGTCCAGCAGGTGCAAACAGAAAATGCCTCGTTACCTCAAGAACGATATCCAAGATAAGGACAACAAAAAAAAAGAATGATGTTACAGCAGCAGCGTTACTAAGGGACAATATATAAAGTTAAGAGTTATTTGCACAAAAGTCTATGAAAAGTGACAATAATAAAAAATAGCTGTTCATACTTTTACTGCTTCCGAAAGAATAAAGATAAGATCTCCAATGAATCTCTAAATTTATTGTGATGAATTGAGGAACTTGTTGACATTAAAAACACCTTTTTGTTCCTATTTTCAAGTTTTAAAATAATAAAAAAGAAATAAAATTTTTGTACAAAAAAAAAATAAAAAAACCAAACCAAAACAAAAACTTTAAGTTTAATTCTGGAACTGTGGAAATGTAAGACAATTATCCCATGAAAAGACAAAAAAAAAATCTCCATTTGTATTTATATAATTATATTTAAAAACATTAGTTACTTCTTTGTCATTTTTGGACACTGGGACTTAAAAAAACATCATTTTGTCTTGTGAGACGACTAGTTTTCCAGCCTACAGTTAGAGTGATATTGCTAACAGCATAAACATATGGTAGCTTTTCTAGGAATTTCTTTAGAATGATGTAATATTGTGTATTGAAAATAAACCATATGGAAACAATAGCAAGATATTCCATTTGGACATACCTAACGTACTCTAAGGTATCTGTTGAAGAGGCATCATTAGGCTGCATTAAAAATGCAAGCAATTTGCTGTGAACAGAAGCATAAAAGAAGGAAGTTCCTACAATTTGGTAAGTCACGTTTGCAGCTTACATGTAAGAATTATTTCGATTAATTAAATACCAGAGTTAAAAGTTAGGGCCTTCATTTCTTACCCTGAGTTCATGATTGAATATGATGTGGATCTGTTCTTTCATCTTGGGATGAAGTCAACAGTGAATTGAACAGAGTTTACTAATACCGGGGGATTTCACTTTGGCATAAAGTAAAAGATAAAAGGACCTGTGTGTACATGTCTGTGTGTGCAAAAAAAAAATTTTATATGAAGAAAAGAAAAAAAAGAAATAAGCAGGTTGTGGTAGAACAAATATGCCTGTTTTGTTTTCATAGCAGCAGATGTCTAGTCTTGCTGTAAGATGTTCACTGTTTTCATCAGAGAGAGTGAAGAAAATGTCTCTTTAGTGGCTGGTTTTTCCAAACAGTTGTGTCCAGGATGTGTGGGGGCTGCAGAGATGCAAGCTGCATTTTTTTTCCTGACCCTTAGACCTGTGCAAGTCCTGATTGAAGGAAAAGTCAGTTTTTTGTTTTTGTTGCAGTCTGGATCTGTCCTGTTATGTGGATGAGTCAAACCACACAGTGCTCAGAATAATGCAGGTGCATTAGATGATCAGCAGGTCCTGTCACACAACGTAATGGACATGCAAAATTCTGTGTCCCAGAAAATGTTAATATAAAAAAATAAATAATTTTAAAACATAAATGTCAGGCCTCTGAAAAGAATGTCCATTTCCTGACAGTCAATGCTTGGTTGAGGTTTATTTTGCATGAATTACTGCATTGTTGCAACATGTCATGTGGTTCTGATTTTAAATCAATGAAGTAATAGTTCACTTTTTTTATCAATAAATGTGTAAATAATGAGTTTTACTTGACAAAAAAATATTGAATGTTTTTGCAATGCTTGATTTTTTTTGAGCTGAAATTGTGCAATCAATTTTTCAAAATTAGTTGGGTGGGAAAAAAAAATCAAGTGTTCTGAAAAAAATGTTGAAAGTTTGCTTAGAAAATAATTGCTGTCAAAACCTGTTATTGTTTGTCTGGTAAAATCTACAAATAACTCATAAAGTTGGATTTTTATCTTTGTAACATTTTTCTCCAGCCGCCTCCACTCCTCACCTCAGAGGAAAAAAAAATAAATAAATAAAACTAAACACAAAAAAGCTTAATACAAAAACTGGAAGACAAAAATGTCTATTTGTCCTGTCGTTCGTTCTCTATCGTCTTCTTTTTTTTTTGATTTTTCTTTTTGCTTTCTAAAAGCTCTTATTTAGACCCACGGCAGGACGACGTCGATGCCCTTGACCTTGGCTATGGCTGTGGAGCAGCATCACATTTCCCAGCAACACTAAGTCTTCCGGGATTTGAGCGGACTTTCAGACCACAACGAGACGGCTTCTTCCCAAACGGCTGTTAGTGGACGGTTTGTATCCTGCAGCCAGACAAAAGGGAAAACATGCAACAAAGAACTTAAGCAGCTTAAGCGTAAACAGTTGAGCTACCGTATGCGTTTCCAATAATCACAGAACAAAAAGCGGAACATTCTGGACATGGAATCAGTGGTAAAATGTTAAGAAACCCCGTTTTTAAACGCTGCGTTTTGTTCCAGCAGCAGCATTTGTAAAGCTACTCCAAGACGAACATGTTGAGTCACAATTATTGTATTTAAGTTGAATCTGTTGCATCATTTTATCCATTTAATTGATCAGTTTTATAATTAAGTTGATACTTTTTTTCTTTTTCTACTTTGTATTGCCCATTAGTGCCGTGTTACCGCAGCAGCCATTGCGTCTGAAATCCACTGCAGTGTGAGGAGCGCTCCTGTGTGTGTTATCCTGTTCAGTGTTGTGGGGTCACCAGCCTATCCTCGACCCTCCATTCTCACACACTCAAACACACAATTTAGAAGTAATGAAAAAGGAACTCATGTCCTCCTGTTAAATTGTCGAATGAGAAATAACTGCCTCATCATCCTCTGAAAACACTAAGTGGGTTTCATCTCTCACATTACGGCTCACTTTTTTTTTTTTTTTTTTTTTTTTTTCCCAGATGTTTTCGATAATGCACGGTATTCATCACCAGTAAATAGTTCGACACTGCAGAATGAATATGGAAGGAAATTGTTGCACACACTCCACCTTATATGTCAATAACTCTGACTCCTGAATTGACACGGCTTGATTTTCTCTGCTGCACCTCATTTCCTCTCTGGTGTGGACCTATCTACTCAGGTAAGAGCTGGGCTTCGAGGAGATCCCGTCCCATCACCCAAATGGATATATTCTCCCTGGGATATTTTGTTCTTTCTTTTTTAACTCTTCTCTTCATGACTCATTTCCTGAGAGTCTCTTTCATTTTGTCCACTCGTTAAATAAGTTCCTTTTTGATGCTGCTGCCAGCAATTGATCAACAGCATCTATTTTACACAAACTAAATCACACTTGGTTAAGAATGTAACAATTGATAGACATCTATTTAATTATTATTATTTGGAGAATTTTTCTCTGAATGACATTTTTTTTAAAAATTGAAAACATGATAAATGAAAACCGTTAAAGACGAAGCAGGGGATGAAGGATTCTTTCTTGATTATTACAAGAGAAGATCAAACCAAATGAAAAAAAAAAGAGAAAAAGAAAAGGTTGTGATTAGATCTGTGCAGTTTGGACATTTTACTTTTCATCGTACAATGAGAGCACCGGGCCATGAATGACCTCAAAACCACGATGTCTGTAAGGAAAAAGAAACAAAAAAAAAATGCGCTTAACTTTATTTTGATTGAATAACGTCTCGATGACGACTCCAGCCACAAGCGCTACTTAACGCTTCCAAAGACAGAAAATAATCTTTTGTCTTTGGATCTTCAGATAATCCGTCTCATCTGCAGACCCCCGGGGGGAACCATGGTCGGTGTTGTTTATAACCTTGCAGGCGCGACCATCACCAGCCATTAAGGACGTCTGGGAGAGACGCGTTTCAGAACGAAGAGAAAACGGTGGGCAGAGCAGACAGGGGGTGGCTATGGCAACCAGATAGCATGAACACTTGTAATAGAGCCATTAGCTGTATTATATTGACATATGCTTAAACACCGGCATATGCTTCCCTTACTCAATTTGCTTGTTTTGCAACATGATAATGTGACAGCTGGCATCTGGACACGTGGTAAAAAGTCAAGCTCAGTGTGTGAAAATGGCAGAAAATCTCAAAGGTCAAAGTGACATGTCAAAGCTTCTGGCTTGCGGATGTTGAAAGGGACGGACGGAGGAAGAAGGGAAAGAAGAAAAGAGAGGAAGGACCAAAGTTTCCATTTAACATGTTTTACAAAGTAATGTTTGAGACTTTTGAGAGTTTTAAAATCATTTTTGAGCCTGAAGAAAACAGCCATTGTCATTGTAAATTTGCTATTTTCTTCTAATTATTAAAATTACAAAAGTAGAAAAAATAAATGCAGCCATATATTTATATATATGGCTGCGGTATGTATATCTCCCATATACATACTGTGTATGCCACACCTTTGGAAAAACACAACTTAAATTCTAGAGTGGGTTTGTTTTTTTCTTTTTTTAATCGGGATTTAAAATAAAGTGATTCAAGATTATTGACATCAATATTTGTCATGTTGCTCTATCTGGAATGGAAAGTATGACACAGACCCTTTAACCTTTGTTTGCAGAGGTCATAGCTGAAAATGAAAACAACAACAACAAAAAAAAAACAAACAAAAAAAAAAAACAGCTAAAGATAGATATCACATCCTGTGAAATACACTGACTGGCCAAAAAAAAAAAAAAGGTGTCCTTTTGGAGGAGAAGTGCAGGGATTAATGTTTCAGCTGGCAGCAAGTTAAACTACTTGTGTGATGCAGCAAGTAGAAACAGTCAAAGACCGGGACCAACTGGACTGGATCTGAGCGTAAAGAGTGGTTCAGGTACATTTACAAACAGATTGAATATAATAATGTGCTTTACAGACGTTGGTCTATCTTACTGTCTCATCGATCTCGGTTACATAAAAAAAATGATAACAATCTGGAAAAAGAAATTAAACCTTATTTTTTCTTCACGTTTTTTTTTTTTTTGGCCAGACACTGTAGTCCGTAACTGACTGGTTCACGATCATCTTCACAAGCACATAGGTGAGTAAAGTACAAAAACACTCCCATATACATCAGTCTCATCCAGGTTCCTTTGTCTTTAACACGATTCTTACTCATAGGTTTGCACGAGTGGCGTGAACGACAGGCGGGACGTCACGTTGGCAACCGCTTGTACTTCTCAGTCAGTGGGGAAGTTAGTCAAATGGTTGACTGAAAATTGTCCCCTGAACGTCAGTCCGCCGGCCTCCGGTCCAGGAAAAACAGCTTCCACTGTAGATGTCGGGCACATCGGGTTAAAAGTACACATTCACAAAAACATGAATGTCGCTTCATAGCAGCTACAGGGAACATTCATACGTGTTGACATTAGTGAGATGTTTTGCTCTATTATCGTTTTAAAGACTAAAATCAAAGAAATTATTTAGCAAGCTTGGCAAAGAAATACTCACTGGGTGACTGGACAGACATTTCAAGTCTTCTTTTTTTTTCTCTCTCTCTCACAGTTTTACATGACTGCAGCATGACAGCAGACATGTAACGTAGAATAAACAATAAATACAGGAAAAGATGGAAGTTTGATGCGGATAGAAAGACGAGACAATAAGAAGCCGGGATGTCCCGATGCTACGCAGGTGTCCCAATCATAGTCCTGAATAATGACTCCGGAGATCCGGATGAAAGTCTGATGAAGCTTCTATGCCAGAACCTGATGCAGTGGCATGATTTACAGCCACTTTTGGAAAAACAGAGAAAAAGATTTTTCTCCTCTTACAATGTTTTCAATCTTTGTATTTTTGTCATCGTTAAATGTTTGGGCTTTGCTCTACCCAGGACAGTCCATAATTTAGTTATTAGCCACTCCATCTCTTTAGTCGTTGTCATCTTGTTGGGTTCACTTCTGCTTTTGCTTGAAGTCTTTCAGATGGTCTCATATTTCTCAAGCAGCCCCCTCCTCGACCCCCTCCGAAATTTATGGCGAGACAATTTGCTTCAAATTGCTTAATGTCAAACGTGTCCACCGTTGTGGTAGACCAAAATTTAAAACCATGAATGTACTGAAGCATAGTAATGCAACTCGGCCTCACCGGAATCCTGATCAGAAACATCCCAGATTTTCAGTAATACTGATATGAATTGAGAGAAATGATTGCTTTAAGTGTGAACATTGCACATTTAAGTTTTACTTCCATTTCCCAGCAACAATAAATAAAATGTCAAAAAATAAACTATAAAAATAAATAGAATAAAGATTTAGTACAATTAATCTGTCACGCGTTTTCCCTTAAACGTCAAAAAAGATGGATGTAAAATCTAAAGGTGAAGTCTGGTTTGCATAGAGGTCTAATGCTCAAAACAGAAGCACGAGGACCACTGTGGCAGTCTAAGAAGATATGGATTAAATAACCTCGGCTTGTTTAAAAATGGTTTGGGAACAACAGGTACAAATAACTGAAACGCTTATTAAGAACGCAAAAAGTAAGAAGTCGTTAATTAAACCTGACACAGTTCACAACGCTGTCAGACAGGCGTCGGCTCTGAGCCGACAGCGCGCAGACCGAACCGCCGTCCCTCCTGACGCTTTTGTTTTGAAGTAAAAATCACACCAGTGAGTCGCACGATTCGAAGTTCAGACTGTCGGTATGAACGTGCCTTGAAGCTGCTATGACTCTGTGATGATGAGGTGTTTCAAAAAAAATCTCAGAAATGAATGCCTTTCCATAGAGTGCAGGAGTTAACTGTTCACTTTGTACATTTTCTACACACACTATGATCAAGGTAAAAATGAGGATGCACTATGCTATAGGACTTTGCCTGAGAAATAATGGTGTATTCTGTAATATTCTCGACTGATCGCCTTGGAAGGACCAGCGTGTTTTCTGTTTTGCATACAACTGTAAAAAATACAGTGAAATTCAACAATCACATTGCATTATTTCCTTTTCTTTTTTCTCATTGACTTAAAAAAGCTTACTGGTACTGTACAGATATTGAACAGATGTCACACAATAATAGTATTAATCTGAATTTACACTTCAATATTGGGCAACAAACAGTCAACTATCAACAGTAACACACATTTTTTTCATTTTTTTCCCCTATTTCACATACAAAAGAAGGTTTTTTGGGGGGGTTTGGGAGGACACAAGCTCTGTAGTTTTACCATCATCAAATTAGTGCATGTTTAAACTTTTCCCTTCTCTCCACAGTTGCCTGTCACTCGTGGTGAACCGACAGAGAACAGACTCCGATGTAAAGCCGAAAAGGAAATACGAAAGAAAGCAAAGAGTGTGAGCCAGTGGCATTCTTGGTTTCCCGTTCTTCTCATAGGACTAAATCGTCTGTTCTTGTTGTTCAGCGCTGCGAGAAGCTCGGAGTGGGGGCCACGTTTCTCATCAGAACTTGAGCAGGTTGGATAAGGCTACGGTCAGCAGGAGGCAGAGGGAGCAGCGGCGGAACATGGGCGCTCCGTTTACATCATGCATTGCACCCGGACCTGCGGAAGAAGCAGAACGTTATTCCACGTCTGTCTGCAAATTTGTTTTATTCATTTTCAGTGTTGGCACTGCAGGAACTTTAGCGTCAGTTCACTTTTTGAGCAACACAAAGTAAGTGCTGCCCACCGTGGTTTATAGCACTGTTTTTTTTTTATATTCTTTACCTTTGCTTTATGCTGGAAGGTTTTTTTAAGCATGAGGAACAAACATATTTTAAATTGACCCCCTCACCCCTCAAAAAAACCAATGTAGGACTAGGTTCCAAAAATATATTCTAAAAATTCACAAAAGTTGTTTTTTTAAACAAGCATTCTTTCTATTCCTAACATTCAGTGGATGTAATTTCAATGATGATGGCTCTCAGATTTGACTCCACATTAAGTGGATCTGATTTACATATGATTTGTTAAATATACAACTCTAGACTCTGCATCCGAATGGTGACAACCCTTTGTCAAAATAGTTCACCAGGCTAAATGCTTTCTGATCAAATGAGATTTGAGGATTTCTCAAACATGAATGAAAGAATGAAAGCGACACTCCGGGTGATTCCCCTTTTTTTATGAAGGAATCACAAATCAAAATCTCTGATTTTACTGTTTGACTAAAGCTTTATTTTCCCTTCTAGCTCTGAAATTGCAGGTTTTTTTTTTTTTTGTAACAACATGCAGAAATCACTCAGTGCTTGCTGTCCATTTCACCCTGTAAAAGGGAGAGATAAAACAGACATATTTAAAATAAAATGTTTAATTAAACATGCTTGTTTTGTACTATGTACAATGACATGTTGGGTTTCATGAAAATAATGAGCTTTGCAGGCCGCGCACAGGTGTCACCTGGGAATTTTCCACAAATCGAAATATAGCCCTTTTTTAATATAAACATGTAGATATTTTCCAGACAGTGTTTGACTTAAGAGAATAAAATACATTTCATTATCTTCATAAATTGTTTTAGGATTTATCAGCCTCCCTATTTTCTTTAAGGTCTTTTTCCTTCCATGCTGCAGAACAGTGTTGGATAACGATGCAGCTGATGAATAGTAAAGTAGACTAACATGCAGTGAGTTACATGAAGAACCAAGACCTTCTACAACAATGTGAGTTTTTAGGACTTTTTAAAGTGTTTCTATACTCACCATAAAGAATTATACTGGCATTAGTGATTCCCATGGTGTTCATGGCGACACAGGTGTAGTTTCCATAGTCTTCTTCTGAGACATTGAAAAAGATGAGCAGTGACTGTTTTCCTTGAGTCTCTATCTTAAGACCGTTTATTCCATTGAGAAGCCTGTAAAATAAAGACAATCTATCAAAGTCCAGAACGGTTAGTGTTCAGGCAATAATCAATAATCTACGCTTTTCAATTCATCCTCGTTCTGTTGGCTCTGATGTTTTATCACATTGCTAACATATACAATCAGCTTACAATAGAAATACATCTGAAGAAATACACAATTCTTATTCTGTATCAAACATTTCTACAGTTGTTCGTAATATTTAGCATTTCATTTATTAAAGAAACCCTCCACTAATCTCTTTTTTTTTTTTTATCTTTTTTTCTTAGCCATATTGCATCAACATTATGTTTGTCCTTCCATTTGTAGCGCATTATTTGGTTCTGGTTGCTTTTTTTTAGTTGACTACGGCTAACGGGTTCGATTGGTTTTTATTGATCCAATATTTCTCAAAAACCCGGTCCAGATTTCCGAGTTTGGTCCAATCAGGTAAAACATTACACTATTTACAGCTGGTGACCAGAGCAGGAAAAAAAAAAAAAAAAAAAAAAAAAAAATTGAGGACAAAGACATGAAACGCTTTAAATTTGTGGCAATTCACAGGAGCTCTGGAAAGTGACTGGTAGATGTATGTCATATATTTGTGCACTTTGTAATAGCTGCTGGAATGTAACACAAATGTTCAAATTTGTCACTCGGTGTTAAATAAGCACCAACAAATGGTAAAATGGCTTAAGAGCATTTTAAGTGTCAGTCTGGCTGAGTGACAACTGTTTCATTTTATGTTGCAGGTTTTTGTTATGAGAAAAAAAAGGTTTTACTTTGTATCCTACATGACTTAAAGACAGTCCTTATCATTTTCATAGCAACAGAGGTCTACTTCCAGTTTTAGAAGTCAACAGTTTACGTGCCATGTAAATTAAACGTAAAGGAATTCATTAAAATGCTGTAATTCTAGTCACCTTTTAGCCTAACGCCATTAATTTCTCTTTCAGGTTTTACCGAATTCTAACAGAACCAAACACTTCCATAAGTGCTAAACCATTAAATGTTCTAATGCAACCCTTTGTCAAGAATAGCTTACCGGGTTAAATGCTTTTCATAAATGAATTTTCTAATCTCTGACAAGTTCCTTTAGTAAAAGTTCCTGCATTTTGAATGAAACACGTACACAGCAAAAACCGGTAACGGCTGCATTTTAATCCAGAGATTATTTATTCTTTCTTTTTTTACAAAAGATGACAAATGATAATCAGGATGTCATTTAGTAAATCCCTCTTTTCATATAATATGAATAAACATTGTATTAATTCACAGAGCCAAATGACATCCAATGAAAATGACCGAATCCTGTGTAAAAACCAATGGCGATGGAAAAAAAAAGAAAAAGAAAAGTGTTGTTCTTTTCAAAGCCGTTCTCACAGACACAGGAAGCAGAAAAGGTACACTCGCCTGCGGTCTTCTTTGTACCACTCAAAATCTGCCCTCGGAACGGCAGAGGCTTCGCACTGCAGGACGCCTCTTTGTCCGACCGGAGTGCCTGTACTCCTCGCCTTCGAAATGAAGGGAGGGTCTAAAAATGAAGACAACAGCCATCAAGCCCAATCAAAGCCGACAGAGTGAGCAGTAGATACATTTAAAAACTAATAACAAAATATATAAGTTCTACACCCCTCCTTTTTCAGTTTTCCAAATGAAATAAAGTGAAAGTGAATAAATGTAAAATTACTATAAACTCAACTCTGATTGGTTGGTGGTAACTTAGATTTCTTTTATCTTCATTGCACAAAGAAACTTAAGTGAAATTGGCCATGAAATGTCATCGTAATTATAATTCTTCATGTTTTACGTAGCTTTTTTTCTTCTTTTTTTCCCCCCCATGGCAACTAAAGGAAATTAATTGTACTAATCATTTCTAGCATTTTATTCCAATTAAATCATTCAGTGCTTTAATGCAGAGTTGAGAATAAACCTTAGGGAATCAGTGACAAAGTAGGAAGAGGACAAATAGAATGAGGAAGTCCACAGAGACTCGTACGTTCATTGCTAGAAACAATAAGAGCAGCAGCATCATCTCCGAAGTTGACGTTTTCGATTTAAGCCAAAACGAAAATGCACATACGTCACACTAGATTTTCTACTAACCTACAGTTGAAGTTTCTTATATGAAACCAATGCAGCTTCGCCAGACTCCACACAAAAAGACCCCGGCTTAGAGAGAACCGCTGATCTTTATTTATATTAAATAACTGCTGCTCCACGTTTCAGACGCCTTATCTAACTGAAACCGACACAAACCTCCCAATAAAACACATAGTACACATAACTTTATAACTCAGAAGAAAATCCCACTTGTTTGAAATGGAAGAATGCTTCCCTCATGAATAAAGATTTTTAATTTAACGAAGCCATGTATAATTTACCATTTCAATTAATGATAAAAACTCAAAAAAAAGAGAAAATGGTGGTTGGTTTTTGATGTTATTTACTTTAGAATCAGACACAAGAAAGAAAGAAAATCTTTCTTTCCAGACTTTCAGCCTTGAGCTCAGATAAAAAAAAACCCAACCTTCTCAAACGTAGAATTTAACTTCAATTATTAATTGGTCAGGTTTATGTGACGTGGACGTTCCTTTGTTTGTATTGTTCACATTAGCTTTTAAAGCAGCCGTGATCCACTTCACTCCGTCAATGCATTAATTATCCATCAGCAGTGGAAAGTTATATATCGATCAAAGCAGAATCCTCTCTAGTCCAACGTCTGATGGATTTCTTTTTCTCTTTAGATGATGCTCTAAGATTTCCACCTGCTGATGCGAATGGGATAATTCTGCGCGTGTCAAACAGCTGTTATGTTGAACCGAGTTCCTACCTTGGAGAATTTTTATATTTTTTTCATCAAAACACCTGATTTTGTGGAAATATCCCTGGATAATCTTCTCAGAAATACTTTTGCAATAATTACACAATTTTTTTTTTTAATTTGCAAGTGACACAGATGTCTTATTCAACTCATCGTGAGCAACATCCTTGGCTATTACCGGGTGAGTTTCTGGTTTTTCTAAAAGACATTTATTCAATGAGGAAAAATCAAACCGTTACCATAAAAATGGCTCAAGTTGAAACAGAAATCCAATTTACAACTTGTTCCGTATTGTGAGGCAAACTAGGTATCCTTCATGTTGCTGCCTGACATTAGTTGTCATGGCGATGAAGACAAACGGCTCAATTCAGAGATAATTAAAACAGTAAATATTCAATCAGGCAGAATGGAATAGTTGTCTTGTTTGAGGTGACCTTGCTGAAATTCTCTGATAAAAAAAACCCCATCTCTTTATTTCATTTCGTCATTTCATAAAACAAATATGAAATTTGTTTTCATATTTGAAAACAAATATGAAAACATCCAGTTTTAGTGCCCTTAAAACTGGATAAGGGTACTAAACTATGAAGCGGTGATTTTTTTTGGGTAGCATTTGATTCTAAAAAACCTATTTCTTAAAATGTTTTATGTAAAGCATGTAGGATAACATGGATAATCTGAGGTGCATTGGATGCACCATGAGACTGTTTAGGCTGTTAACAAAACAAAGAAGGAAAAGCATCTTGAGGGGGGAATTTGACGGAATTGTTCAACAATTCCATTATTACATTAAATGTGTGGTCTCCGCAAATCCATGTTTGCTGAGACCATGAAAACACTTCAATCAACAATCCATTTAGTGTTAAAATTAAACTATTTCCAGTGATCCGTTTGTCCATTTTCCACCTTGTCCTGAGCCTAAAACGTAAAGTTGTTCAAACGAAGCCCTTTTTTTATTATTATTATTATTTCATAAGAAACACTTTTCTGTTTTTAGATTTTGATTGTCAATGGAACTGAAAGAAGAAACAATACTTGGAGTTTAAAGCCATCAAAAGCTTCTGTTTTCCTCTATAATTGAAGGCATGGTATGTTCTTTGAGAAGCAGGCGGCATCAGTTTACAGTCCATTCTATTGAATTTCGTATTACATTGAAATGTAACATTTTTCACAAGAGTTTTTTATTTTTTATTTTATTTTTATTGAACACATAAAGACTCTTAGTGATGTTGGAGAAAATCTTAAAACTCTCTACTGCCCTTGAAACAGGCTTTGCAGAAACCTGTTTCCAGTTTGTGTTGGTGCACGTTCACATCGGTTCCCCTTTGTTAAGCCTGGCACTTGAAACTGCCTTTGCATGTATTCATGTATTCATGTTCCAGGATCAGGTTACCAAATACAGGTTAAATAATAAACCACCTCTTAGTTAGTTAAATGTATCCAGCCACACAAAAAGCTGATTACTGTTACAGGTCGACGCACATCGACGGTGCCATAAAACACTGTCGTTTTCTCCGAAGTAGTTTAACACAAATATCTGGTCCGTCCAAAACACCGGTGCTTTTAGAAACCTGTGTTATATCACAGGCTTGAGTTTACGGAATAAACGCAAATATCGCTACACTCCGCTGCACTGGTTCTGGAGTTCGTCTTCTGCTGTTGCACTGAATCACCACTTGCGATAGAAAAACCTTCACATCGGTGGGGAAATTTTAGTTTTGGGCACGGAGATAATTCCGTATGTCAACTGTAAAAGGAAGCATCTCGACAAAGCATTCAAAGGTCAAATCTAAAACACAAGCAGAAGCCTAAAATACAAGTCATTAGGACCACAAGTGCCAGAATTTAATAAGCTAATAAGGTCCAGAATTGAAATGTATTTCTTTTAATCAAAACTGTAGATGCATATATAGTATTAATTAAACTATATTTCATGTTAAACAAATAAAAATATATTAAGAAATAGCTATTTATATTTGTAAGTGTGGACTTCCTGCGTCATTCTGTTTGTTCCTCTTTTTGCAAGGAAATGATGTGCAACCAAAACAGCTCCAAACATCCTGAGCCCCCGATGTCGTCTGAAAGCCGAGAGCCAATCTGACCATGAATACGGCAGCTTGGTGCTTACAGTTGACTGTGACTTGCACTCTCCTGATGTCAGAGCTGGAGATGTCGTTCGAGGCGATGCACTCGTATATTCCCGACTGCTCTTTGGTGATGGAGATCAGCTCCAAATGTTCCCCCTCTGTCACAAATTTATGGCCACCTGCACAGAGTAGAGAAAACGGGAGGCATGGGCATTTCGTCTTCTGGCAACACTCACTGGTTCCAATGGAGAACGCATTACCTTCATATTTTATTTTTTTTACAAACCTGATGAATATTAAACAAAATGTTACATGTTATTTATATTTGCAATGTTTGATATTACATTTATATATTAATCCATATTTCAATATTACATAGCAATGTCCAAATTACAATTCATATACACACTCTGCATGTGGCGGTAAAAAAAAGCAATGTTAGTCAGAAAAACGGTTTACTACACCTTAGGAGGATTGAGCAATAACCTCCCAAGATAGGACATTTTTACTTTCAAAGTAATTAATGAAATATATAAAGACTAAGAAAAAAACAAAAACTAAAGGCAGCCATGTTTTCTGAGGTGATCACAGATGGCGAGGTTTCTCTTTGGTCCGGACAGTTTGGTTCACATACTGTGGACATATAAAGTCACTGGCGACAGATGTTTTATTTTTCCAGTGTGTTGAATTACATCAAATGTATATTTCTGATCTTTTGCTGTTGAATAAATTAAAAGGAATTAGTTTTTTGCTTGGCCAGACCCTTCTTTAGAGACACAGACTGTAATCGCACAAAGACACAACAAAGAGTTTGGCAACAAAATGTCGCTGGCTACTGGAGAAAAAAAATACTGAAAAGATATAAGTGGGCCAATATATATATATATATATATACTGCATATATATATATATATATATATACTTTTGACCTTTGGTGCTGCTGCACTTGCATCAACACAGTGATAAACTTGGTCAAGGTTCTGAGAGTGAGGAAGCTGCAGAGTTTGATGTTTTCCTACATGTCAGACATCCTCAGGGCCTGATCTGCTAAAGGTTTGCGTGCATAAAAACAGACACAAACTTGACATCAAGTGCAAACCTGATCTGCAAACAACACATAAGCAAACGGGTTTGTGTAGCAAAACGAGAAGAATCACAGGCGCAATAAATTTAGCATTGCGTAGCTTTAGAACCAGACTGCTAGAGGCAGTTTTTGCAACTATATCTAATACTTTTGAAAAGTACGTGTAAAACTGGTATTTGTATGTATTCGGTCACCGTGGCGACCAGGAGGCGTAGATACATTGACTTCATTGCTTGTCCAATAGTTGGAAGATTTAAAGGATGCAAAATAAAATAAATTAAAAAAAACAGATTTTGAGCTGCAAGATTACTGAATAATTCATCACTTTATGGCAGCACACTGCTGCGTCTTGATGCTCTGCGGGAGCGCATCTATTTTGCCCGGAAAAGGTGATGCAGATTATATTTATCAGCATGTTACACAAAGATCTTGGCTGGTGGTGTGGCACATGCCAGATCACATATTGAGTAAAATGGGTGGGTGTCAAAACAGCCACGTCCCCCATCGGATGCCCATATAAGCCTTTAAAAAAAAAAAAATCAAGCTAGCAGGAATGGAGCCAAAGGAGGCCTCTGCGTGCGACAGCTCATCAGTTTTGTTCTATTTTGAAGCGAGGATTTACCCTTGGCTGAAGTTCAGTGATCTGTTCTGACTCAGCGGACATCACTCCAACCCGTTTTGTGTTACTAGAAAGAAAGAAAAAAAAAAAAGTCTGTCCCATACCAACAATGTTAGTCCCAACATTACCTTAAATTCCCCGGCTGGTTTTCTGTACAAACTACATTAATGAATATTGCATTACCTTGAGGCTGGTTAGCAGAGGAGACATTGACTTGTAATTTGCAGCTTCCTGTCCGCACTACAATAAAAGACTGTTTCACAGTTTGCTTTTTTTAAGTAACATAAACTGCATTTGAGCAAGTCTAAATCTAAAATACTTAGAAATATTCTAATGAGCAATTCTTCGGCTATTGACCCAAATCTCTTATTTTATTTAATTATTATTATTATTATTATTATTTTTTGCCTCTTTTCCCCCAGAAAATCTAATATGCGCCACTTCCATATGTGGTACAAATTTGGATGCGTATCCGATCACTTTTAATTTTACTCTAAAGAGTCACGTCGCACTTCAACCGACTTTTGCGTCGCTGACGTGAATCGTGCATCACATTCCTTCACCAGAACAACCCGGACACTGTGAATAAAAAGATGGAATCAACGGCTGAAGTTTCTAATGAGGAAATTACAAAAGAAGTCTGTGTCAATGAAGCGCATCACTATCACACCACTTGTGGTCTTGACTGCACATCCAAACAGACTTCTCTACAGACGCTGCAGTCAATGCAGCAAAAGGCCGTTGCAATTAGGTTGTGCTTTTCTTTTTCTTTCCTCCCTTCGTCTTGCCACGATCTCGTGATGATACTGTCAGCTCCCGCTGCTCTGTATCTTTATTATCAATCCATAGACAATAGATTGATTTGTCTATGGATCCCTCTGTAGTACATTATTACATCCTTTAGAGGCCTCTGTGTGAACCTCCGTTCACAGATAAGCCTGACTGCCGTCACATTTGTTTAGCATTATGAATGGTTACACACACAAAAAATGGGATTTTAGCCAAATAATAATAACAAAGATACTGGGACTGAGCATCGCAGATTGTAGCCTAAGTTATTGTTCAAACCTTGTTTTGTTTCTTGAGCAGAATGTGTTGCTGGATCCCCAGTAAAAATGTTATTTAGGGTTGGAATGGTGGTTAAAAATGGCCGGTGGTAGCAAAGACCTGGGCTAATTTATTTTCACATAGCACTTCCTTACATTAGTCCTGTCTATCTTACTAGACTGAATGACTTGGGCAGAATAAAACCGTTAAGCATACCTCACTTGATGCAAAATAAGGCGGAGCAAACAGAAATAAAATCCAGTTCTCACCAGCGGCTATGAAAGTTTTTTAAAACTCTGGTTATCTTAAGATTTAAAAACATCTTCACTCTCGTCTCTCTAGGAATTAGTTTGACTCTTGGGCGAGAGCTGCTTTATGAACCGTTCTGGAGCTGCACTTTCACAGCACTTCTGTGCAAAAGTGTTTTATTATGACATAAATGCAGATTTTTTTTTATTTTAAATTTTTTGTGCTAGCCGAGAAAATAGATAGGCGATTTAATCCAAATCAACTGAAATGTCAATCAAGCAATATTTCAATATCCCCATAATGTGCAGACGTTACTGCAGCTGGCTGGGGATTCACTGCAAAGGGGGGTAATCAGCTTGTTGCACAGAACCTGGGGATCTGCTAGCAGTTAATTGAACATTTTCATCACGGACAACTAGATTAGGTAGAAGGAAGCTGCTGAGTTAGTGGACTTATCATGTAGCAGCCAAGGATCGAGAGAATTGTGCCGACAATAATGTAATTTACTCACTAAATTTGTGGGAGATTTGATTATTTATGTCTGAATTCAAACACTGTGGTTCTCCTTCAAGATTTAAGGCTGCAAAACCGTTTCAATATCAGCGTCAATTTAGAACATGAAGTTGTTTGTTTCTTTTCTTTTTTTTTTTTTAATTTGGAAAACAAGTGCGACCCGTTTCCGTTTTAGCGCCGAAAGCTGAGTGAGTGCTCAGAGCCTGTTGCTGCCGCTGGGTTTTTGTCCCAGTGAGTACGTTCGTCTCGGCTCTCATCAGATTCCCATTAAGCCCGCCGCAGATCATTCATTTGGAGATGAGCGAACATGCGTGCGCGTGCGTACGGCCTTTATGGAAGAATAATCAGTCACATCTCGGCATTCAAATAGCAATCTGAAGGGAGCACAGGTGGAAATAGCTCGGACAATAGTCTGTTTACTCCAGCTGAGAAACCTGATGACTGCAAAACCAGAACGCCAAAGCGCTCTAAAAGCTGCGAAAATAACGACCTCAGAATAAATATTAGGATATAAATGTCAATCTAACTTACCGTGGAGAATACAATTAAAGAGTGAGTCATGAAAATCACATAGTACTTGCAGTGAAGAAAAGAAAAAAAAAAACAAAAAAAAAACAATCATCATCATTATCGACTGCCTTGTGGAATGATCTGTGGCCAAATCTTTTGTGTAACATTAGCATCCATACAGCGTGACTCGATGACTAATAAGAGACACGTTAAAGGGCCAGGCAATGGCCGACACAAATGTGCAACTAAAAACACTTCATACAAAACCTCAGCAGTAGAAACCATTAGTCTGGTGCTCAGACGCTGAACACAAAGGCTTCAGCTGAGAAATTAGTCCAGAACAATTTATGGTTTTACAGTAGAAAAGAACAGAAGACCAGTGGGCCGGTGAGGGGGCGACAAATAGGTTAGAAAATGACTTACAAAGCACATAATAGAACATGGTATTTGCTAACCTTGGAGATGTTTTTTTTTTTTTTTTTACAAACCCCAAAACAGATATGAATTTGTTTCATGTGGTCTGTAAAAAAAAAACCAAAAAACCAGCCAATATTCAGATAAATCTAGATCTAACATGTTGCATCAGAGTTCTGATGCTCTCTAGATGGTTCTTCTATAACAAGTGTATTTCAGCAGGCTCAGCATTACCTTTTACTATTGCTTTTCTTTTGTGTCTGCATTTCACATGCTTTGTATTGTTGATGCAATTACTGTTGTTAACTGAACTGTGTCACTTTAGATATATATATATTTTTCACCTTCGTTTCATAGAAGGTAAGCAGTGTCACGTTTAAACACAGAGCCAAAGGAGGAGACGCTGCTGCCATCACCTGTGTGGATTCTCTTTCCCTTTTATTTAAATTGCAAGTATATTTGTCTTATTTCTCAGTTTTTCTCTCAGCTGTTCCTCCTGAATCTGACTCTGCTTGGGGTTTCATCTTGTTGGAGGTTGTTGTTCCTCTGCAGGCCTGCTCAGGTTAAGAGATTCTTGCAGTGCCAGCAACTAAAGGTTGTATTTCTTTATATGTTGGCATTTTATGATCAATTCAATCTGCCTGGAGTAGCCTGTAAATAACTGAACCTAAATTTGGAGTACTGTGTACTTAGTACCTACATGGATTATATATAACTGGCTGTAAATAATATCTTCTTGTCCAATAACACAGTCCAAAAGAAGTTAAATATTTTTATAGGATATTCAACATGATCTGATGCCAGCTTTGCATTTGCATTGCTTCTTCTTCTTAATAATAATTAATAATCAGTCAATCTTGTAAAAAAATAATTACAGCAGCAGGATCTATTTGTTCTAGATTCAGTTTTTATTTCTTTATCTGAAATACATTGCCCCCCCCCCCCCCCCCCCCCCCCCCCCCCCCCCCCCACACACACACAGTTTCTCTAAATGTGATTTTATTCAGAAGAATCCACAGAGAGGAGCGATCACGACTGTTAGCTAGGTGAATTTACTGATCCGCGATGCATTGAAGTGAACATAAAATCAAGCACTGCGCAATCTCCCTGACAAAAAGAAAGAGAAATGCTCTAATAATCCTCTGATGTTTGGTAAGGATTAATTCACACAGACCATGAACTTTAATCTGTATGAGTTAAAGAAAAAAAAAAAACGTTAGGAAAATTGTGGCTGCGCTGTAATGAATTCAGTTAATCTCACCATGCAATTTTCCCTGCCAACATGAAGCAACCCCCCCCTCACAATGTGTTGCAGAACGATCAATATGAAGTGCTGTTTCTTTCTAATTAGCTACTCTTGATTGCAGAGAAAGTTTAGAGGATATACAGCAGCGAGGGCGTAGCAGGGTTTTTTTCGGGTGTGTTTGACAGGAAGCCGTGTGCTCCAGCTGTAAAACAACGCCGCCGCTCGAGACCTGATATGAAGCTGTGTATCTGCTCTGACAGCAGCCAGCAGTTATTTTAAGAGCTTCATGCTTCCTAGCCATTGCAGAGCCCTGTGGTCATTCTCTCTAAGCTGAATTTTGTACTCAGCAGACGGTACTTGAAACAGGTCATGGTCCATTTGATTGCTAGACACTCGAGCTGCCCCGTAGAGCATGGCGTCTCCCTGAGGACTGGTTTCCTGCTGACACCATTCACTGGCCTTTTCTCTTCACCTTCACCTTGCTGTCACATTCCACCAATACCTCTTTGCCCCAGGCAACAGTCTGGGCATTGAAGGGCACATTTAAGTTTGGTTGCATCTCCCATTCTGTTTTTTTGTTTTTTTTCTGACTTTGACCTTCTTAAACCACCATCCCCTTCCTTTCACTCATTCACCCTGGAGCGGAATACTGCCTTAACAGAGGACGCTGCAGTCATGTCCTTTTAGTGTCATGCTGTTTGGCAGGGAGCAGGGAAATCCTCTTCTAATCTCCTTTTGCTGCACTTGCAGTTCATTTAGATGCGTTTCCATCAGATAGGAAAAGAATGCTGAATTTGTGCTTCTTATTGTAGCACAATAGTTAGTACTTTTAAAGTTGTGGAAGAAGAAGTAAAGAAAAAAAAAAAGCTTCAATCATACAGACTCCAAAGGGGTGGTTTAAATAAGTGGGCTTCTCTGAAGTAGCTGTAACTAGTCACTATCTTACCAGCAGTAGAGAACTTGAAAGCTAACGGCTAATCAGACCTCAGGTAAAGATTTCAGTTACAGTATATACTGTAATAGCTCCTGGTTTAATCCTAAGCTGTTTTAGCCAAGGTAAAAAAAAAACAAAACAAACTTATACTGTAATACTGAGGTTTTGTTTCTCAACGTAAGACTATCAGCGTCACTGAAACGTGAATAAATGCGCTGAGGCGGCCGATTGTATCCGTCTGACCAAATCAACTCAGACTCCTGACCAAACGCAACTGAGAGACCATTAACATTTGTGAATATGATAGAGAAAATATCTTGTCTGTCCCCGGGGAGATGGAGTAATAGCTCTATGATTCAGAACATGAAAAGGAAAACAGCTCTGCGTGGAAACTGTAGAAACAACGAACTAGATAGTATGCGGTTTTTATTTTTGTGTTTGTTTTGGGGTTGTTTTTTTTTCCTCACATGACTTTACATTCCTACAGTCTTCAACTGTAAGACACATTCTTTAATCTGAATTTCTTCCTTCAGAGATTTGCAGCCATTGCTTATTCGTTCCTTATCCATTCATTGTCTATAGCGCTGATCCCTGCGGGGTCGGGGGCTGTAAGGTGGGTGTATATCTCCAGAGGTCACTGGGTGATGTGTGGGGTACACCTTGAACAGGTTGCTAATCCATCATTCTATTCATGGAAGAACTGTCATACCACATATCCTGAGCTTCTCTGTGAGTGATCCTTGGCCTCCCTGATTAATGTACGACTCCGCTGTCAGCAAATCCTGCTAGGGGGAAACTGATCATGACCAGTTCGTAGAGAAATTATGTTTCGAATTACGGCCACCAAAATTATTCACTGGAGCATCAAGACTTTCAGAAATGAAATCCAGGCAATAATAGCTGGCAGTCTTATGCCGCCTGAATGTTTTCGAAAGACAGACAGGTTTTCAGCGCGTGTTGGATCACTTGAACAGCTGCCAACATTTAGAGTGAAATTTATTTTTATAGGCTTTAAAAGAAATATGTTTACTCAGAAAAATGCAGATGTGTTCAGTATTTTGCTATCCTCATTACATCTTCCCAGCAATATATTTTTTTATGTTTATATTTTTAACATTTTGTTTTACAAAAGAAAAAAAACTAAAATAAACACACACACAAACACACCAGAAAAAGCAGCAGCTAGAAACTAAGCTATATACCTCCACTTTTGTAACAGCTTTATCAGCGTTATTATTCCCCGGGGCGATAGTGGCTCAGCTCGAGTTGCTGGTTCAAATCCCTGTTCTGTCCATCTCAATCATTTTGTCCTTGGGCAAGACACTTCACACACTTTACTCAGCTTCTGTCAGTCATCATAGTTTACCACCATGAGTGTGTGAATGTGTGTATTAAAGGGGGAATGACTGAATGTAGCGTGAAGTGCTTCGAGTCCTCGGTCTTGATAAAGTGCGTTACAAATGCAGTTATTTAAAACCAAAATAGCAGCAATTTACCACCAATTTTTGTGGCAATTTTTTCCACAAAACGATTAGAAAGGAAATATAACTATATCAATAGACAAACCACTTTAGCATAACATTTGGAAGGAGTTTAATACAACGATAAGTATTAGCCATCCCATTAAGGTACAATTGTCTTTGGTGCTCTGTTGACTTTAATAATGATACGACAAATATCCTCTTATTCACTTATTTTTTTGCTGGAGTTTGTACCATTCCCAGCATTCTGCACTTCCGTGAAATAAATACACCCATTAACTACAGAACTGTTGAGGTACAGATTATGGTTTCCTCAAAACTGGTCTGGAAACAACCAGTCCATCCATCCATCCGGAGGGAAACCTCCCCTGAAATACGACGGCGTTGTAAAACGACAGACGATCCCGGCTGCTGATGTCTGACTGACACAGAATGTGAAAACATGGCTTTATCCTTAATTAATGTAAAAAAAATAATAAAAAAACAACCCCCTCAAAATAAAAATCCATTAATCCCCCATTTGTTTAGATATGTCGGAAATGGAAATGACTCTTCCTCCTTTTATTTATGGTTCCTTTCCATTGCTGCGTCTCGCACACAGCAATATTTGACGTACTCATTCAGTGACACCCACCAAGCCCATGTTCTTCAGCACAGCAGTCGCTAATCACAGTCGTGTTGTTGTGGATCCTGCAACCTAGTTATTTCCCTAATTTCATTCAGCTCGTCGTCATGCAGCAGAGTGCTGAGAGGCAGACGAGGCCTCTTCAGAGATCTGTATGAAAAAATCTTTTTTAACTAATGATTTCTTGAGGATCCGTTATCTTTTGAAGCAACGCACAACTTTCTTTTCTTCCAGCTCTCAGCACCTGAAGGTGAACCTCCACTAGAGAGAAGGTTCACTTGTGGAGTCCTGAGGATTCACAATTATTGTTGGTCTTAGAAAAAAAAAAAAAAAACTTTTTTAATTGACATGTTTTATGTAGCTCTAATTACATTTGGTGGCTTGCTGTATAATTGTAGGAGATTTGCATTGAGATATAGACCGTAGTTTCCTGCTGAGAAGAAAGTTGTGGTCATTAAAGAACGTAAAAACTTGTAAGACTCAGAGTAACTTGTAAAAAAAAAATCTTAGAGATATTAGAGAACAGCTAACCACCTCAAGCGACCTGTTGTTGTGCAAGGTGCTACCTTCGCCCCTTTTTTCTGGCAGAAAATACAATCTTTTTTTTCCAACGTTGAAGATGTTTTATTTTATGTTTATTTTACTGTTTCCATCAGTCGTTTCTACTGTGATTCTTCAAAAATGTGCATAAAAAACAGAGATGAAAACACAACTACAGTGATAAAATACATTTTAAAAAATCCCTCCTCATCTTCATTTCTCTAATAGGCATCTGAATCCCTTGAGGAGAATTTGACCGTTATTTGGAACTACCCATAACTTCATCGGCGTGGAAAACAAAAATGAAAACAATTCTGATTCTAAAGAAAAGTAACATCAGAAAACGTCATGAGACCTAAAGGAACTACAGCAAAAATGTTTTTTGAAGAGCTTAGGGAGGCGTGACTTTCATGACAAGAACACAGCTAATTCTCATCTTATTCTCACTAAAAATCATCTGACAAAAATATAATCTCATAACTAAAACAGTTGGCAAACTACGTATTTGCCAAGCTTGAGTTTTAGACAGCAAAAAACTTAAAGTACATCATCAAAAACACCAATAGATGACAAACGAAGAAGACTGTGCGTAATACATTCCAAAGTCCATTCCAAGTACATAGAAGCTATTATAAGGTAACAGTGTTTATTTTATAGATAAGTGTTTCTTTGATGAAAAAAAAATATATCAGTAGAGCTGCAGATATTCAGATAGATTCAGAATACTAATTTACATAAGCCATTAAAGGGGACATTGACCAGAACCTAAAAGACATTGACCTGATAGTATCAAAAAATCAATTTGCTCATGAAACCGTCTCTGTGCTGTTTTAACAAATAAAGTTCAATCTGCACAGAGAATGTGCTGATTTAACTTTAAAACAGCACATCTGTTTGAAATCTCTATCTCCATATCAGAGATATAGAGATTTATATATATCTATATAGATCTCATATATATATGAGCCATGAGCTATATGGCTAAATAAAATGAATTTATTTAGCCATGGACTGAATTAATAGATGGCACTGTGCCTGAGTTTAAGAAGAATCACATTCATTAGTAAAGCCATAATGCAAAGTTGTTCTTTGTAATTGTTTGTTTGGAGTAAATGAAGCAGCAACCTTGTTTCCACCTGAGGTGCTCGATGGAATCAAGTAATGAAAAACTTGTCCTTGATTTTAGTAATACAATTCAGGCTATCTAACTTTAGCTTTTAATTCATAGTCAGTCACGTCCCACTAAATGAAAGTGTCAAAGCTCCTCAGCTAAAGGAATAATGAATATATATATTTTTTTCACTTATTACATCACTAAGACATTTTGTCTATGATAACTTTAGCTTTTCTTATTCAGCAGGTTTTAATTGCTCAATAAATCCTCAAGCTGGATTCACAAAGTCTACTGACAAAAACACTTGAACGATAAAACATGGTTATTCAAGCTTGAGGAAAAGGAAACCATTCTGTCCGTTCTAGTCTACGTCTGAGAAACTCAGGGACCCTCTGACATGTTCTACTTGTGACTGATTCTTCTCACTTTGACGTCAACTTATTAAATGATGGATTTATAACCGTTTTTATATAAGATAATAAAATAATCACAAATTTTGGTAAGAATAAAGTATGGAAGCATTCATTTCTCCTTGCTAAGATCATACCCATGAGGTGAAACGTTGCCACTCAGCAGATATTTACAGACTTTATAAAAAATCATGTCAATTCAAACACACATCGATTCCTATTGATCCTCGTCATCAAACGGTACGCTTGCTAAATTATTCAAAGTAGTTTAAAAAGTTGCTATGTAAGGAAACCTGGCAGATTCGAGTCGAGTCACTGACTTGCAGCACTCACCTCCTGGACGACGCGCTACGCCAACAGAGATCTGCATAACTCTAGATTTTAATAGCAGAGTTTTGCTATTTAGTCGAAATGAAAGGACATGCCAGTAAGAGTAAATGTTTCAAAGAGAGTGCATATCGTGAGGTTAAGTGTGCAAGAAACCTTCCTCTCTAACAAAATACCTCTGCAACAGTGTTCTCTTAACAGATGCTTTCCGACATTTTACATACAGGCTTTATACCCACCATTTGCAGAGAAAAACGAGGTACTTTTTAGTACCTGCAATCAAAACACCTTCTTTTACAGGGATAAAATATATTAGACATTAACATGTAGATATTTTTGGCATAGAATTGAAAATCTTTTTGGCCAGAAGTGTCAAGCTCACTTTCGTTTTGGGCTGTATCAAGATTATAAACGTCCTCAAAGCTCCGGTTGTGGCAACACGTACTGATGAAATTACCCATTAACAAACTCTGAAAAAAATGAAATAAAATTAATAGCTGTCTTAACATTTAATTAGTACTTCTCAAAATTTAATATAGGATATCCTTTCAGATTGATGTAATTTGGCAGGATACAGATGAAAACTGATTTCATTTGATTGACAGAATAATGTTCAAGAAGATAAGTGCCATCTTAGAAGCTCTGTTTCTGTGGCCCTTGGGACCCCGGAGAGCCACATAAAAAAAGCTATGGCGGGCCAGATTTGGCTCTAAAAATAACATTGGCATTCTTTAACTGAGGAGATAAAATATTAGATTCTGTCAGTGTTATATGATCAATTCTTGGCTCTTAATTGGCTTTAATTTAGAATTTTACTACTTATCTTTGTGCAACTCCCACATTTAAATGGATTTCAAAGTACTTCATTTACTGTGATTATTTACCACTGTTAATCATCTCGAATGGCCTCGAGCACGAGCAGCGCTGCTCAGATGGATGCGCCTTATCCTTTCTCTGTTCCAAGTGCTTCTTAGAATGCTGTGAAATGAGTCGTTGCTTTGGTGGAGCTTTTGTCTCCCAACCTGACTATCAAAGCTCTGATTCGAGAGAAGCGCGGGAAGAACCTGGATGGAGATCCAGGAGAAGTCGGCCACAGGGATCCCTGTCATTCCTCCCCAGGTCCTCTGTGAGCTCCGGCTCCTCCGCCTGCTGCGTCTCCATCTACCGTGCTGTCGCTCCGAAATCTTAACTGGGTCAAGTAAACAAATCATTTTTTTCAGTAATCGGTAAACAGAAAGCAGAAAGTTTATTTTCCCTCCTCTGTCGTTTCTCTCTTTTTCTTCCCTCCTCCTCCGGCCGGGAGCTAGACTTTATTTCTAATCTTTAAAGTGGTCCTGAGCGTTAGTTCCAAAACCCGAAAAAAGAAACCTGTTTTTTAAATTTTTTTTTATAATGTCTTGTTATAAACATTGTCTTTAGCATCATTAGGCAGCGCATCAGAACGTGAACTTTCTTAAGCGAGTTCATATAACCGCCTCCTGCTGCTTTTAGATCCACCACAGCGTGACGACCGTCACATCAGCATGTTTAATTGTTCCCTAGGAAACTGCAGAAGTTTCATTTGGACGGTGAGGGTGCCCTGCTGACAGGTTCTACAAGACACTCCAATGCGGTTCTAAATCCAAAAGGATGATCACGTTTTATTAATAACAACAAATATTCATGGCTATAGAGACATTTTGAACAAATCGGAGAGCTTTCAGGGAACTGTGTGTTAATTAGTGCCGCTGGACTGAACTGCTACTTTCAGAGAATTATTACTTTTGGGCAGCAGATTTTATAATACAACACCGGCTGTTGTTGTTGTTCATGTCAGACGCTTGGATGCAAAATGAACTCACAGGCAGCAGTAGCTCATCTGCAGTCAAAGAGAGACCGCTGACGTCTGATAAGACATTTGAGACAGAGAGGCTTAGATATTTGTGTGCATCAAAGAGGCTTGCTTCTGTACAGAGAATTGTTTTTGAAAACATCGGAATCATGTAAACCGTTTATGGCCAAATAAATGTTGGTTCTAACAATAATGGTTATAATTTCATAAATGAATTACCGGGCGTCTGCAACGTCTTTTTATTATTGTTGCGAAATACCGAAACAAGAAAGAGTGGGAAAACAAACAAACAAAAAATAATCTTATTGCTTTTATTCATAAATATTTGCTGCTTTTAAGACAGAAGAAAATGGATTATTATGCTTATCTATAATATTTCTCTTAGTGCTGCTTTGATTTTGATATAAAGACGCTTAAAAACAGAGTTGCTACAAGGACTAGTGACAAAGATTAACCATTCATTACCGGTAATCAATTTTTTTTTTTTTTTGGGTAAAGATATCACCAAAAGTTAAAATAAATAAATAAATTGTAGTCAACCGAAAGTAATGTCATAAAACTTGATGAAATGAAAGCGGAAGCTAAAAGAAGTTATAACAGCCAACAAGAAAAATTCTGGAAAACATAAAAGAAAAAAAAAATGCAGCAATAAGATAAAAGGAAGTTGTTTTTTGTCTTTTCTTTTCTTTTTCGGGGGGCGGGAAGGGGTTCTAACTTTTTTAACAGCCCTCTAACCTGTTTTTCTGCTTTCATCCTGTTTTGGCTTGCTCTGGTAAATACGGAAACTGCTGATGCTGCAGACTTGAAACATATCATGTTCTTGCAGCACCCCGAAAGGGTCGAATGGGAGCGGGGAGGGTGTGGGGGGCAGGTTGGGGATGTTAAAAGTTAG
The DNA here is from genome assembly GCF_003331165.1 of Xiphophorus hellerii. NCBI lineage: Eukaryota > Metazoa > Chordata > Actinopteri > Cyprinodontiformes > Poeciliidae > Xiphophorus > Xiphophorus hellerii. The sequence continues at coordinate 8,162,563 of NC_045682.1, forward strand.
GAGGTGAAATGTTCTTTCAAAATATTCACATCTGATGTTCCTGATCGTCATTAAAAGTGTCTGCTGTTTAAAATATGGTGTTCATCCATTTTTGTCGTGTTGAAAAATGGCGATACATCTTTATAACGGCGACTAGAAAATCGGAGTCACTCTAAATTCACACAGAAGCTTTTTTTTCCCCCCCAACAGCTACTGCTAAATCAGTTGCCAAGCCAAAATGTGTCCTTATCAACTCCCTGTGCAGAGCGGCAAAATCTCCAGAAACTCAGTGTGATGGCGAACTGTGAAATTCCCATTTCAGTGTTGCGTCAGTCTGGTAATTCTACCTGAAGATAATTAATAATGATCCACCAGTGAGGCATTCATGCGCGGCATCTACGCCTCACTCCTGTGGCGTCTCACAAAGCCGGAGTGGAGACAGTAGCTACACGTGTGGGACGAAAGGAAACATGATTCGAACTGGGAGTGTCTGTTGCATTCATGCTTCATCAGGTGTGCGACTGGCTTTATAATATGCTTTTTCTAAAAAAAAAAAAAAAGGAAAAGAAAGATGCAGTGTGTAACGCTACGCAACTAATGGTGGCTCGGTAATGATCTGACATAGAAGCTTTAGTCTGGAAAGTTTAGGCGGCTCTCGAGAGGGATCACAAGCCATTAGCTGTTCCTTTAGGGACCAAAGAGCCTGATTCTATTGAACAGTTCACTAATGTTTTTTTTTTTTTTGCTGCTTTGAAACCTAAAGGAGGAGTAGTGGAAAAATACCCCGGAGCGTCTCAGGAGTGATGGGTTTGAATAAAAAAAAAGAGGAGATTTTGCTTCGTACTGAGATTTGTCCCGGTGATGTCGAAATATTTGATGATCAAAATATACTACATCTGTGTACATATTCAGGGAATTGGAGAATTATTGGCGACAAGCTGAAAGGACCTGATATTGATAATGTTTATAGTTCAATTAGATAAACTCAGGGTTAGTTGTTATAGTGTTTTGATATTCAGATAAGTGCTGTACGAATCTGTAGAAAATCCTCTCTAGCTTCCTGTAGAAACATTGTATTCAGCCCAACCTCTCTCCACCAGTATCTGTGGACATAAAAGGTGCCTGTTTCTTCTAAGAACTGGCTGATAACAGACTGTTTACCCTTTAAAACCTGTTTTTCACTGCTTATCTTCGGGCACACCAGGCTGTCAGGCTGTGCCATCCAGATCCCTTCCGCCGATGTTTTTTTTTTTATTTGATATTAAATAGTCAAATAAATCAACCAAACTGGTTATTTCTGTCTCATTATGTTATCATTTTGCCCCTTAAGCACATAAATCAAAGTTTGGTACCACACAACAAAAAGCTTTTTTTTTTTTTCTCTCGCAATTGAAAAAATAGATAAAAGAGGATATGCCTCACTTTCTGATAAAAAAAAAAAAAAAATCAGACTGAACCTTTTCTGTTTTAAGTCTGTTAGGATTACCGAAACTACCTCAATTTTCTAAATGTCAGAATATCGATGTTTTTTCCAGAGTTTTTTAAAATTCTTTTGTGACCTAATATTTACGACTCCTTTCTTGTTGTCTACGTTTCTTGGTGAGCCGCCACTTGTTTGTGATTGGATCTGAAATCTGCCCCCAAACATTCGCGTAGATGCGTCCAGTCTGTCACAAAGCAGCCGTACCCACACACATAGCATGTCATCTGTCCTCCTACATTTTAACCTGGCGACCACTTTGCACGCAACGGCTCCCCTGCAATCCGCTGTCAGGGAGCCTGTCATTAAAAGCTTCAGCTTAGGAGCGACAAGAATCTGTAAAGTCAGAGTGGGCACCACACCGTGCTGACAAAACTTAATCAGTCTGACGACACAACATGCAACAGCTACATGTGTTCGCAGCACAAAATGTTACCATTGAAAAAAACAAAAGGACTTGAAATTGCACGATAAATATGTTTTGCTTAATAATTTTTTTTTCCTGCGCAGATGTAGGTTACATCTCTATGATCAGCAGGAAGCTTTGATGTTATAAAATGCAGACAGGACTGACCTGGAGTAGTTATTACCCTCCGTCCGTTTTCATGCTTTGAAGAAGGAATTTGAACTTCTTGTTTCACGCTTTCTTTCCAAGTGTGGCCAACAGTTAAAACTTTGAAGAGCCATCAATGACATAGTAAAAACAAACAAAAAAAAGGAAAAGACAAATCTAATTTAGATTTCATTGGGTTGACAGAGAATCAATGAACTGTCTCTGTTGTTAGGCTACTGGAGGACAAACTGACCACTTTTTCTCACTCTGCTACTTTCTTCTTCTGCTGCTTCCCAATTTGTCTCTGCCATTTTGTGTAGCTGTGGTTCCTTCCTGGATTTGGCCGTCAGCTTAGAAAATGCTGCCAACAAGTAAACACTCTCCCTCTCCTGGTATTATTATTTTTCTTTTTACGTTTCCTTAACACAGAAAGTAATCCTACATCAGCTCTTCTGTTTTGCTATTTCTTATTGCGCATTGTGCTCTGTTGTGGCCGACGGCCGCTTGTACTGAGCCAGGATCTGGTTCTGCTGGAGGTTTCTTCCTGTTAAAGGGGAGTTTTCATTTCCACTGTCACCACATGCACGACTGTCTACTGTCCAGGAGGAGTGAATGCACTGTTTGATAACTGGAATCAATGGGAATGCAAAACTTGAATTTAATTGTATAAAGAACAGATGACCATAACAGGTTCAACAGCAACAAGCAGGATGCTTCATAACGGGGCTGGCAAGTTTCACCCAACTTCATGAGAAGGATCAGAGAAATGCTGGAGACATGAAAAACAGCAAAAGGAGCAAAACAAGTATTGGCAAGGCTCCAGTACACAAGAGTTTACTGTACTTGGATTAGGAAGATGTCTTGGGTGAATCTGAGAAGGCCAGTGATCAACACTAATTTCAGGCAAAGACTAAGCAGTGGCGTTAGTATCAAAAAACCTTTTATAAAGTAAAAAAAAAAAAGTAAGCCTTGGTGGTACTTTTAAAATAACGGACCATCTCTGTTTCTTATGACTACTCCGTCTGTAGCCACAAGCTTTTTCTTTTATGATTGCATCGAGACTGACACTTAAACCACAAAAGATTTATTTTGTTGTTAAGCTGGCGACAGAAAAAAACTGTCTAGTCTTAAAACTGAAGTCTCTGGAATCACTGCAGCCTTCACACCTTTGTCCGGCAGCCTTTCGTTTAATGCTGCTGGAAGACATGAAAGTATAGAAACACGACACATCCACATCACCTCTCCACACTCATCAGCTGGTGTGTTTAGTTAACGCACTTTCAAATACAGTTACATTTAACTGATTTCTTTAGGTGCCAAACAAATATGCTTTCATTTGTGCTACATGTTACCAAGGGCGTAAATCCCATCTCATTATTGGGGGGGGGGACCATAAACAGGAACATTTCTTAAGAGCAATTTTGGGGGGTCGGCAAAGTCACAGTAAAATGGACCGTAAAATATTTGTAAACTATGGTTTACAAAGTTTTTAAACCACATTCAAGCTGCAGGACCAAAAATGACTAGTAATGCACATCAACAAACTATTGAGAAATAAAACTAAAATTCAAATGTTGCTTCTATGCAAGTTTTGTTCAGTCTGACTGATCTAATTTCTGCTACACCTTTACAAAAATTTAAGGTTCTAAATAAAAAAGCTTTAATGAGTAACTCAATGAGTAACTCAATGAGTTACTCATTAAACCCCCTCGACTCCCGGGGATTTACGACTATGCATGTTAAATCTTTTGGGGAGAGATTAAAAACACATATTTCTTGTTTTCTTTATGCCTCCGTCACACCTAATTCAAAGTTTCTTAATGTGAATACAAACAAAATTGAGACAATTGGACAAACTTGAGTCCTTTGCTACTCGTAACATATTTCCTAGTCCAACCTAGAATCTGTTTCTCTTCAAGAGATTAAAAGAGAAAACAGCAGACTGATGTTTTTACTTTTCCTCATTTAGACCTTTAGATTTCCTTGTTCGGGTTCTAGATCACTCATCCATTTGCTGTTTGTCGCTGCCCTACGACTGTTGACAGGACGAGAAACCGTGACCATCACCATCGCCTTGACTTCATTGGCAATAATTTTATCAACTGTTTATAAGGCTCTGATTTCTGTCTATCTAGATGAATTTTACACCAAAATATTTCAGCAAGAGCAACAGGGTCTGCTTCCCCGATACTCTCGGATGTCTTACAACCAGACAACAGTTGCCAGACAATTAAGAGTGGCTCACGCAGTCCTGCAGAACCTACCGATGCAGGAACAAATTGCTCAAAACATAGTTTCAGAAGAAATGACAAGAAAAAAACCTGCCTGGAAATTTAACTGCACTCTATTTTAGTGTAGTTTCAATACCTGATTTTTATTTTTTTAAAATCTATTTTATATTAATTAGTTTATTCATGATGTATCATTTTATCTCGTTGTTTCACTGTTTTAATTACCTGTTTCTTGGTTTGGGTCATTTCAATTAGTTGTTTTCATTTTATTGTGTAGAACTTTGGTCCAACTAGTTTTAAAAGTGTTTTATTGAGAGTGACTAAGACTTTGTTTTTCTTCTTGCTGTAAGCTTTGTTCCAAAACACTGGTTCATGGGACCTGTCCACAACGGCAAATAACTTCTTAAACTTTTTCTAGACATCTGCAGCTGTTTCGCATTTGACCTAAGGACTAGCACTATGGCTGATAGACGCAAACATGCATAAAAATTATAGGAATCATTTGATTTCACCATCTGTAACCACACGTTGCTTTTTTGACGAGATTCTTATTGTTCATTTACTGAGGTACAAGCCAATTTTAAAAAGTAATGGACACAGCATGAGATTTCTTTCAGTAATGGACCCTTTCCTGAGATCCAGTTGTCATTGTAATTTAGTCGCAGTGAGTAATATATCTGGAAAACAATTTGTCTGTTACAGCGCTTTGTGGTTTTGTAAAGTAATAACAGATTTGGAACCAAAGTGAAAAATTGTTTCAAGTGAGTTTCTGTGTCAGGACAATTAACAAGCACCCAGACCAGTACGAGGCAAATTTACATTCACTAAACTTTGTAAATAAATTGTACGTTCATATGCATTTTTAAAAGAGGTCGGTGGTCGAAGAATCATTTGCTCTTCAAATGATTCAATAAAAAGAAATGAATGAGATTTAAGCTTCCATGTATCCTGATTTGTTTTGAGCGAGACCCCTGCCAAGAGCGATGAGTCCAAGCAAAAAGAAATACAAATACTGCACCAGTTCTTTTCTATCTGCAGTGATTTTCTTTCAAAATTTCAACCAAAGTTTTTATTAAAAAAAAGAAAAAAGAAAGAAATCATGGACAATCTTTTTAGACCTTTAAAACGAGTAACCGCTTTTAAAATGCAAACTGCAAGAGAGACGGTAACTGGAATACTGAAAGTAAACTTACAGTTTATAGTTAGTGGAAACATGCCTAGTTGAAAGCTAGAAACCATGCTGTGTGCTGACCCTCTGGATGACAAGTTTCTTTGCAACCATGTGATGCTGTGGAGGTCAGACCAGGGAATCTGAATTTTGAGTTGCGAAGTTCTTCTTTGTAAGAAAAGAGAAAATATCCAGCGAGCGGCAGCCACATGGACCAAAAAATGCCTTGCCGATGTCAGAGGTCAGAAGAGAATTGGCAGACTGGTTCAAAATTATAGAAAGGCAAATAGTTTATATAACAATTGGTTACAACCAAGACGTGCCAAAAAGAAGAAAAATCATCTCTGATCTGCGGCAGCAGAGTAACCACACAGGGTTCCATTTCTTTTATCATTGACCAGAAAACGGAGGAAACAATTTACAAAAGGTTATTAAAAACGGACAGTTACAGATTGGAAAAATGCTGCCAAGTCTGATTAAACTATCATTTAAATGGGCAAGTCAGAGTTTAAGCAATAGGAAAGCATGGATGTTTCTTGGTTTTAATCATCTGAATCATGTTTTAGTGTGACGATGTGGGAGCATATTATTATGAGGGGCCGTTTAGGACAAAATTTACGTTTTGTCTCTCACACACTACCAAAAAGTCTCGCATACTCCAAAAAAGTAGCCACGCACACTCCAAAAAATTACGTTTTGTCCCTCACACACTACCAAAAACTCACGCATACTCAAAAAAATAGCCTCGCATACTCCAAAAAATTACGTTTTGTCTCTCACACACTACCAAAAACTCTCGCATACTCAAAAAAATTACATTTTGTCTCTCACACACTACCAAAAACTCACGCATACTCAAAAAAATAGCCACGCACACTCAAAAATTACTCACGCACATTCAAAAAATACTCAAATTGCGTATACACACACTACTAAAATGTCACACACACACACACACCAACGTTAACTTTCTCGCTCACATACACTACTACCAGCTCGCGCACATACACACAAACGTTAACTTTCTCGCTCACACACACTGCTAACAGCTCGCACACACACAGACGTTTATCTCTCACATACACAAGACTAAAGTTGAACACACACACAGTACTAAGACTCGTTTTATGTATGTGTGAGAGCGAGACTTTTTATGAATGTGTGAGAGCGACACTCTTTATGAATGTGTGAGAGCGAGACTCTTTTTGAATGTGTGAGAGTTGTCACGGAAGAGGCGGGGCATAATTTTTGGATCAAACTGCGCATGCGTAGATCCTAAACTATAAGTTTCGATTGTTGACTCACTGTATGTTCTATTACTTAGTATATTTGTGCTTTTAAATATATATAGAACGTTTAACTTTCTTGTAGATTAAATGTGCTATAGAAATAAATGAATCTGATTGATTGATTAAAAATAGCAAAATTGCTGTAGTACAATCTGTCCAATCTGTGTTTTTGTAAATTATTGTTCTTTAATCGATCAAGTGATCTATCATTTGATCAATGATAACATTTCCACTCCACCTGATGTCCGCCCTTCACACAGCACAATAATTTTCACGTCGTCCTACTTTCATTTAATGACAGGTTACGTTACGCCTCCAACATATAAAGTTAAGCGGAAATTTTGGTATTTTAAGGACGAAAATGACAATGACTCATGTAAGTGACAAAAAATAAAATAATCAGGCAAAAAGAAAAAAACATTCCCAAATCAATTAAACTCGTGAAACTTTAACAACTGCAGTTGTGCGGCTTTGTCCAGAAATGTTACTCAATTATGAATAGCAATACATTGTAAGGAAATTACTCAAGCAAAAGTAAAACATGCAGCAGTGTGAAAAATACTCGTGAAAGTAGCTTTTATTTTGCTAAAGTTGCTAAAGTAAATGTAATTGAGTAAATGTAACTAGTCACTTCCCAATTCTGAGATTTACACATGATGTGTCCTTTGAGCCGCTGATTTTATGGACCAAAACAATATCTCTGTCTGCAAATCATCTCAAACTAGATTGATGGACACGACCACGATCCCGTCGGCGTCCGCGGTCGCTACATCTCAGTCCAGTGGAGCGCCTTTGCAGCGCTCAGCGAGGTGGAAGCGGGAGATCTGCGTCATGAACATGCAAGCTAGCAACTCAGTGCGGATTCTGTGATCCCTGGAAGTAAATATGGATTCAAATCTCCGAGAGATGCTTCTGGAAGTTTGCAGAATCTATGCCACAAATAATTAGGCAGCTCAGTCACCAAAACGGGAGTCAAACCGGGTTCACCTGATGAAAGCGGCTCATGCGAACTTTGTTACTTTCCATGAGGTTTCAGGTCATTTCAACCCATAAAGAATAAGTAAATAAATAAATATTATTTTCTTGCTCAAGGTAAGTCAATTTGACAGAATGGGGACAGTCTAACCAAATTTGATACATGGTAATAAAAATGTTGCTTTCTCAACAGAGCATATCAAATTATGCGTCAAAAATAGGTTCTTTTTTTTATTCCACGCTACCTTAATTAAAAAGTAAAAGCTTAATTGCAAAGAAAACGTGCCTCTCTTATATTTTCTCAGGGTTACTCAAATGTCTCCCTGATGATGAAAGCAGAACTGAGAGCTGACATTCTGGTTCCTTTATTAAAAGTTTGAAGAAATGTGCACCGGAATGCTAATTTCTACCCGATTTATTTAAAACATAACTAGGTTTGTAATCATCTCAACAGTGACCACAGCACATTTTATAACGGAGTCTTGCGTTCTCCAAACAGTAAGAACCTTGTCCTCTTGTCCTTGTGTTTTTAAGTTAAATGAAATCTCGTTGCTGTTGACTGTCGCTCTTTAATGGACTTTATTCAAACCATCCATCCGTTGCTGATGTTGTGAGACAAACAGGCTGAGGGAAACTCTTCTGCACTGTGTCTTCTAGTATTTGTTTGTAGTATGCATTTCTTTTTTTTTTTTTTACTTTTAGCATTTCCACTCCCCTCGATGTCCATCGCTCAAACAAGCACAGTCATTTTCTCTTCTTCCTCCTTACGTTTGATGACAGGTTACATTACGCCTCCCGGTCCCATCATCACCTTCCTCACCTCTCCTTGAGCGTAATTAAATCGCCGAGCCCTCCGCCAGCCCCACTCTCCCAACTCCTCTGCCTCATTCATTTCAAATGTATGACCTTTTCCAAGAGCAGTTTTCAATCAATAGGTGTTTTCCCTCATCAGCTCATTTCAAAGTAGAACCACTGAATGAAGTTATGACACGAAAGGGCCGTTACTCAAGCTTGTAAAAATGCCAGTCAGGCCCCCCGTTTCATAGAACACGCGCCGTCACTGCGGTTCAAAGGCGATTCGATGGGTTTTGTTTGTGTGGATGTCAAATTCTCAGTCGGCCGCTTCGTGCATTGTGAGAAAAAAACAACAGGCTGGGTCAGAGCTGAGGTCGGAGAAGGTAAATATGCAAACTAGACAACCAGTCTTGACATGTTTCTGATTCACCACTGACAAAAATAATCTAATCCGCTACTTCTTCATGCAATTAAGAGTAAGGAAATAGAAAAATGGCAGAAAAGGTGGAAAGACAGGAAGAAGATTATATAAAGTGCAAAAGTCAGTATTAATTAGAAATATTACTGAGAGAAACAGAAGGGAAGAAATAATAGTAATCAGATTAAGAGTAGGTCATACTTATTTAAATGACATTTTATATTTAATAGGGAGTAAAAATAATGATAAATGTGAAGGATGTGGAGAGAAAGAAAATGTCGAACACGTATTGATGAACTGTAAGACATGAACCTGAAAGGGAGAAACCGAGAAGAATGGTTGGAAGGACGGGTCAAAAATGGAGTCTTAAAGGAATATTGGGAAATGATGGAAACATGGTGGATATTTACAGATTAAGGAAAACATCATTTATTTATTTTCAGAATACAAAATTAAAAAATAGAATTTAAGAGATGTAATGTTGCTACACACTCGTGTGCAGTAGGTGGCAGTATGCACCTTACAGTTGCTTGCCATCCGCCATAACAGAAGAGAAGAAGAAGAATTTCTACATGCAGCGCTGCGAAAAGCTTTACTGTTAACAGACTCTGTGTCAGGATCCTGGGTGGTTTGAGCTTTTTGTGTTTGCTTTCCTGTTTACTCTGCTAGCCTTAGTTTCTGTCTTTGCTTCTAGTAGTTGTTTATTTATGTCAGATATATTATTTGTGCCTTACGTTTAGTTATTCTTTGCCATTGTTATGTTTTTACGTCATCATTTGCCTCCTGGATTCTGTTGCATTTTGGTCCCACACATCATGACGCTACGTGTTTCTATCTTGTTCATCTCACCTGAATTTAAAATCATCAAGCAATTTTAAAAGTCACAAAAAGATAACCTATCGTAACATAATCCGTTTTCCAATTGATATATATTTTATTTAATATCAGATCTCTTTATGAAGTCATAAACTAACTAATGTCAAGAGCCACCACTATTTTACTGCTATATGTGAAAATCACTGGAAGGTTTTCAGCTCCTCTTCTGTCCCTAATTAATTGGATTGCTGGCAGTGAATTAGGAAACATAACCCATCAGTCATAGACTAGTAATCCTAATATCTATTAGGCAGCCAGTTTGAGGCAACGTCTCACTTAATTCAGTGATAGCGAACACTGAAATTTCTTGAATGAATAATGAAAAGAAAAAAAAAAACATCTGCAAAGCATCTTTTTATTGAAACGGTTTGCCAAAGGTTTCCAAAGGGCCAAGAGCCCAATTCAAATAAATGAAGACATCCCGTGTCTCTCCTGACAAAGTGCCTTGATGACACAGGTATTTCAACAACTCATTATATTGACATATAGCAGTTAATTAAGAAACATCATTCCTCTTAACCCTGAGTCTCCAGATAAGAGGCCATAAGACCCTTCTCTCTTTTCCACTCTTGAAAGGGAAACAGGTGTTCATGCAAATCCTCCCCTTGTTATTAATGGTTCAGTTTCAGGAAGGAATTTATCACTTCACTGTTGAGATTAATGATGAAAGACAGAACAGCAGACGCCAGTCATTTGGAACGGTCTGCACCTGTCTTACGCTTTCTGACGACTGTGTTTGAGTAAAAAGCAACAAATTTCATGTGTGGATCATCTTGGTGAAGTAATATTTTCTTTAGATTCCTCTACAAAGTTCAGTTCCATCTTTGTGCTTTTTCTTTGTGCAGCCATCTGTTTTTCCTTTACAAACTCGCTGCAGACCTGCTCCCCTTTCTCCTTCAGCACTTTTTCTGAATGCTTTTTTGCTTCGTGCTACAGAGCACTTTAAGTGTGCGGCTGAGTATAAGAAAAGTCTGACTGAAGGCTTCAGGTTTCCCACCAGGCACCAACACATCTACATCTACATCAACCACATCTGACAGCCAAACAGCCTCAATTCTGACTGTCAGACTGGAATTTCAACACAAGGGAAAGCTTACTAGGACAAATCGAAAAAAACCCAAACAAGCCACTGTTTGGGTTATTTGCTCGATAAAGTTTTAATGTCTGTTTCCCTAATTCTTCCAGGCTGACGCCATTGACTGCTTGGCCACCACTGGAAAATGATCAAGACATACTCCTGCACAAGATATCATCTTTAATATTAACTGACTGTAACGTAAATGCAACTTATGACTTGTTCAAACGTAACAAAGTGGGTTTCAAGAAGCAATTTTACTTCAGACAACGGAGCTGTTTTCATGTTTTCTGTGGTGCAATTCATAACACGCAGGGAAATTAATCCACACACACACACCCCCACACACGCTGCAGAACAAGAGACAGATGCAGTCTCCCAACAAAGACCCTATGAGTAATTTAATCATTCTGAGAATTATAACCCTCAATTACAGCTGAGGAACATGCAATCCCTGTCGGTGAAACGAGTACCTGCTTTATAAAATGCACAAATGACATTTACAGTCATACCAAGACTCTAATTTACATTCTAATCATTCTATGGTTTGTACCATGCTATTTCTAAATCTAATGACAATCTAAGTTTGATGAATTCTGAAGTCACTCAATTATTCCAAAAATACATCTGATAATAAATATGGTAAATTTATTGCTATGTAGTATTTATTTATTTTTTTAATTAGCTGTTGGTGACTGCGCTCATTGTAGTCAAACAACAAAATATGAAAGGCCAGCTGAAACTTTAGATTCTCTTACTGCAAAATGTCTGTTTGAAACAATAATTAGTGGAAAAAAATATCAAGATGTGCATGTTTTTGTATTTCGCAGTGTGTTTGCAATCGCTGAGAACAACTATTTGTTCTTCCCAAACAGGCACCTCAGATTGCACAGCATCAAGTGCTCATACTTTCAGCTGTTACCTTACGCACAACGTATGAGCTCACAAAATATGCATTTATACCGAAGCAGCCCTGCAAGAAGATTCACCAAGGTGAGGCAAGCTTCGATTGTTGCTTTAAAGACTCTTCATAGGTCACCAAAGATCCAACCCTGTTGCTCAGCAACGGCTGTGTCTGCGGTGCAGGGCCTACATTGTTTCTGTAGAGGTAGAGATGACTCCCCCAGTGGTCCTGGGTCTAGATGATCAAATCTTTTATTTTGCAACACATACTTGCAATAACTGACAGGAGGATAAAGAGTTGTCATTGTAGGAAGAGTGAGACAGAGTGGGTTTCATTTAAAGTCAAACTAAATCTGAAAATATGTATGTTGTGAAAATGACATCAGTTTAGTGTCATATGGATGATGATAATAGTCTGTTATTCTCACAGCGCTTTTCGGTGAGTAATAAAACAGTAGATAGCTTGATGCAGCTCATTTTTCATAAACTCTACATGGTCAACATCGCACTTATAGAGCATCTACTTTGTACACAGACATCTGAAATCTAATTTGATAATTATATACACTATATGTAATTTTATAACAATAATTTTATTATTATAGTTTATTTTATCAATTCAGTTCTGACTGCAGGGGCTATGATTCGATTCAAAATTGTTTTTGGATTAAAAACAATTATTCATAATGATCCTCTCTAGTCTGCTATGCATTGCAGAACAACAAATTGAGACATTAAAGTGTCTTCTATACATTTATTAAGTTTTACACATTAATGATTAGAGGGAAATTTTTCAAGCGGCATCACATTTTAGTGCCACTTTGGTGGTTTTTCGTTCAGGAACTGGCAACGTTTCATTTCGTTTCTTGGTAAAGCTGTGGCAGAGTTGTTCAAAGTTGTTCGTTTTTGATTTTGTAGCATCTACTTTGGGACATTTTATATATAATTCTGAATCGAACAGAGCAAAAGAGAATCACAATTCTTATGTGAAAAGAGTTTTTACTACACGCCAGCTGACAGCTCTCGCTCTCTCAAATGGTTTTTTCTTAAATTTATATTTGTTACAACTAAAGTTTCTTCTATCTCACCACTGCCTTATAATGACCAATAAGAAAGTAAAGAGACCAGAGCAAATAATAATAATAATAATAATAAATAATGATCAGAGAGTCAGAGATATTGGTAAATGATGTAATAAGATGTAACTACTCATATGTGTAGCCAGAGCCCTCTGTCAGACTACTGATTTGTCCCAAGGTGTGTATCGTGTAAAATTTTGGAGATGTTTGGAAGTTTGAGCTCTTGGCAGTAAGGGTTACACTGGATGTACAGCACCAAACATAATGTGTTAAAATATAACAGTAACACAATAATAACAAAAGCCTTAGTTTTTTCTAGCTTAAGGTGCTTCTGAAACCAGCAAAACCAGTATCTGACTATAATAGCGAGGAATCAGCTTCAGGAAGCCATTTCTAAATCAATAATCGATGCTAACGTTTTTATTGCATAGCAACAGACTGAAAGCTCAATCTCTTTCCAGAAAATCAAAGACTTTTAAATAAAAATGTTTCAGGCATTTGAGCATTTCTGATGGTCATAAATGTAATGTTAATTTCACTTAATAAAAGTGTAAGACCCAAATAGAAAGCTGATGTCTGTTTGGCGCATGTCCTCCTGCAGTGAACGCAAAAGCTGATCGGGATGGATTGTCCTCGGTGAACCTGAGCTGTGCTCTGTGGTTTGGATGAGTTTTATTTAGAGATCTCATTTCCCAGAGTTCTGTCCACTAACCTCTAACGGAGAAGCACAAGCTGTTCTGTTACCAGAAGGTTTGCATTCTAGACCAAAATCAGGATCAAAAAGAATCGCATGCCCCACTTGAGCAACGTATTTAGAGATGAACATGAAGGCAACAATGTGAGACGCATGAATGGAAGACGGGGTTTTATGTACATGTTGTTACTAAATGTAACTTTTTTGGAGATAAATTGCTGTTTTCAATACAAAACTGCAAACCCCCACCCCCAAAAAAACCAAAACATTGTTGCTTTAAGGGAAATTTTACTTCTTTTTTGTGTAAAACAGGATTTGATTGCAGGTGAGCACCAAAAATGAATTAGTTTTAAACATCAAACAAAAGAAACTAACACAACTGGATTGTAGCTGATTAAAAAAAAAAACGATGTTCACCCCATCCCCTAATCGCTCGTCTCACAACCTTCAGTTATAGATAAGTCCAGTGAGGAGCTTTTTGAAGCCATTCTGACCCACTCTTCACTTTCACCTCAAGATGTTTGAGACGTTTCTTCCATTTCCAGCCCATGTCACGTGTCGTCACTTCACGTCAATGAGATCAAGTTCTGTGCTCTGACCTCTCCCAGGACTTTTCATTTCTTAGTCCTCCGGCACTCCTGGGTGGATCCACTGGCATGTTTTGTTCATTGTCATGTTTTCACAGATGTTGTCACATTGCCCTCAAGGATCCTCAGATGCACGGTGGAATTCATGGTGGTTCTTAATTTCCATCAAGGAATAAATTACACTGACTGTACAATTTCTGTCCACTGTAAAGCCAGCAGCTTAGCAGAGGCCGACTGCCTCAGTATGCAAGAGCAGAGATGGCATCTTAAATGTGTGATTGAATTCTTATAATTTTTTTTTCTGGAATCAAAATAGACAGAACATAGGTACAACGTAAATTCCTGTATCTGTGTGATATCCAGCCGTTTGTATGATGTGTGTGAGTGACGGGGTGTGTTTACGTTGAGCGGATTTTGTGTGCTTGGAGTAAATGTGTGTTTGCACGTCTGTCACCCAGAGGTACAACACAGAACCCAGAAGCAGGAAGGCGTAGTCAACCTCAGCAGCGCCGGGCTACGGACACCAGGCACACCCAGAGAGCCGTCATGTCATTAAATATCGAAACATTATATTTAATGATAACTTCTGTTTCAAAAGAACTGCTCTGTTTTAGAACATATTTACCGGTGGTTGGTGTGTAGTTTCTCTGTGAGTTCTGCAAACCCTGAAGCCTTTGTTTCATGCTTTCCTTCTTTCTCCCTCTGCCCATTTCCTGTGCTATTTCTGTGAATAAGGGCCACTACTGTCAACAAACCTTTAAAAAAAATGTTTACTGACTCCAAGAACTGAAAGTGAGCATTGCCATTCCTCAATATGTCTCCATTTTGTTCTTTGTCCTCTCTGAATGGATGCCCACCACCCCGTACAATGGTGAATGGATGGAGTATTTATTTGATTGAGTCGATGTTAAATCTTTTTAACATGAAACATGAAAGAATGGTCAGGACTACATGTTGCTCTTAAAAGAACTCACAATACAGCAAGAACTGCTTTCAAGCTAATTAGCAAGATAAGACTGTTTGTTTTGCAGATCAAATCTAACACACAAAAAAATTAAATTAAAATATTAATGTCTGCACTTTGTTGAAATCTAAAATCCTCCCGAAGGACCTTACATAAATATTTTGTCGGCCCAAGAGTCCACTTCCACCTATTTGTTTATTGTTTAGCTGTTTATATCTTTTTAATATTCACACTGTTTTCACTTTGCTTATATAAAAGTGAATACCTCAGGACATTTAGATTTTTTTTCTTACCATTACGATGTAGACATTGTATAGACTTTGTGGCAGTTTATCTTGGTTTTCCAGTTCATCTTTTCCCTTGGGCACTCGTTATGTCATTCTGCAGCATTTTCTCTGTTTGGTTGGAAGCCTGTGACTTTTTATGTTCTTCTTCCTCCTGCTGCTCTGGCCCTGTGATAGTCTTCTGTTTCTGCCTGTCTCGGCAGTTTGGTACAATTTGCAGTACACGTTTTTAGTTTGCTATCTCTTTTTTTTTGTTAGCCTGTCTGTGTACCTACAGTGTATATCAGTACATTTAATAATAATAATTGGACTATTCTGATGTTTGTATGCAGGGTTCTGCCTCTGTGTCGCCCCGTGATGAACTGCTGATTAGTCCAGTGGTCATCCTGCCTCTTGGCCTCACATTGCTGGACTTGTGGTCTTGTTCTGGTTCAGCAGGAGAGGAGGATGGTGAGCTTGTTCCTGAACGGAATCTGATGAAGAATGTGTTCAGATCACTGGCTCCAGACCTCCATCTGTTTAGTCCTCCTGCTTGCAGCCTCTGATCTTCTTTATCCCTTTCCAAACATCTCTGGTATTGTTCTGCTGAAGCTTGCTGTCCAGGTTTCTTCCTACACACCTCCTTGCTGCCTCTAATCTTGACTTTAAGCTCCTTCTCTCTCTTCCTTAACAAGTCTGTCTCCCATCGAGTCTAAGAATAGAAAACTAATATATTTTTTTTTCTTTTATATCATAAAAAAAGGTTTTATGGTCTATCAGATAAAAATCCTGGTAGAGAAGTACAGTCATCCAGTAATGATGCTGGCTGGTTGTCAGGAATTTTAACTCATCAAGAAATAACATAAAGGGTATTTGTGAAATGTCATGTAATTTACATTTATGAAAGGTTCATCTGTTTTCTGCTCCTCACAGGTTTTATTTTACATTATGAACCCCAGCATGCATCCTCGCTCTACTCCCTGTGATAACTGCATCGCCACGACGTGTTTCTTAGCGTTTCCCTTATCTTGAGGCGGCATTACTAGAAAAGTGTGCATTTCTTTTCTGCTGTGTAACACCATGAGTGACACTGTTTAGGAGAATAATCCCAAGTTGACAGCAGCTGTATGGGCTGCTGTGCTTCTGTCACAGTCTCTCTGCGCTGTCAGTCCCTCAAAAGATGTCCTTCAGATTCCATGTGAGCATTGCGCCTCGCTGTTTAACGTCAAATCCTAAAACCAGAAATTCCAAAGAATTGGGGGGTGAACACAAGTAAGCCTTGCAATTACTTAATATGGATTATATTCATGAATCATTTTTAAAATATGTCTTCTGTCTCGATTAAACAGTTTATGCTATCTGTTGAATTCCCGATGCTACAAAGCATAGAAAACAATAAGACATTTCTCTGCTGTTATCTTGTAAAACTGACATTGTGTGTTAGCTCCACATAATTGTATGTTATGATGTTTCACAAAAGCATCTAGTAATGCCTGTTTCTGTAAACTGCCACAAACCAAACTGTCTGTCCTCAGCAGGACATGCTGTGATATTACAGGTGGGATAAACTTTAAGGGCATATTCTGCCCTTTTTAGCTTTACCGACATGATATGATGTGATATGAAATCCTCGAAATACAAGAAGAAAAAAAAACAGCTCAGTATCAGTTTCCTTCATTAATGCTGCACATTTCTTTTCTGGCAATTTAGCGTATTCAGTTCATTTAACCAGCTCACGGAAAATGTAATCCGGAAAACGTATCCAGTTCATTTCCGGTCACATAAAAAGAAATTCGGTCTGACACAGTCAGTTCAAAACAGTCAGGTTCCCTTTTAAATTCAGCTGCATGCAGTCTAATTAGATTGTTGTGATGCAACACAATCAGTGGCAGGAACAGAAAACTTATTTCTGGATGCTAGTTGTTTGCAGCAATGTCAGTAACATGTTATTTAGTAACACATTACTTTAAGTGTTATTACTCTAAACCTCTTTCTTTCCAGTAATGAGCAATTTAACACGTAACTACTTACAAACCATCAGTCAGATTAAAGTTACTCATTCAAAATCACTATGCGATTTTACTTAGTAAATAGATATTCTGTTATTACAACACAAAAGGTCAGTGAATTGATCCGGTTACTTAATGATCTCTGCCGAGTTATTGTAAATATTTTCTATTTAAACGGTCTAACTTGTGCTTTAAAAAAAATATATATATAGACCAAAAGTTTGGACACACCTTTCTAATTCAATGGGTTTTCTTTATTTTCATGACTATTTATAAGGCAAGAAATCCCACTTATTAACCTGACAGGGCACACCTATGAAGTGAAAACCATTTCAGGTGACTACCTCTTGAAGCTCATCAAGAAAATGCAGAGTGTGTGCAAAGCAGTAATCACAGCAAAAGGTTGCTACTTTGAAGAAACTAGAATATAAGGGGTATTTTCAGTTGTTTTACACTTTTTTGTTTAGTGCATATTTCCACATGTGTTATTCATAGTTTTGATGCCTTCAGTGTGAATCTACAATGTCAATAGTCAGATACAAGACAGATACAAGAAACATTGATCAAGACGTTCAGATGCATCCTTCTGTATTCCCAGTCATGGCTAATTCACAACTCCAGCCTTCAGAAGGTCCTTTAAGAGTTATATTTGATGAAAAGTTAAGATCAACAGTAAATACAATAAAATGATTAAAGACGCTATAAAAATAATCTATTTAAAATGAATGAATTGAAAGAATAACAATGAGTACAGTTTTGATTTATCTCCAGCAAATTCCTGAGCCATAAAGTGAACATTTTAATGTCAAATATGGTCTTAAAATCAGCGCCAAAGCTTACAGCTCCTAACAGAGAAGGCTGCTTGTCCAAAGGTCGTCCTGTAAAATGATATTTTACAGTCGTGATTTGTGGCGCTTCTACCGACTCTGTTGACGGTCGGTCTCTCTACAAGTGCATGTAATAGCTCAGGTGGTAACGATTGATGCTTTTAGGGAATTGTTTGAGGAAGCAAAAATGGATAAAGTCGTCAAACCTCATGAAATCATATCTAATGATGGACTTTTTATCCAAACTTTGTAAAGTAGAAAGATCCGATCCTGTGGAATGTGCCGACGAGACGGCGCACACGCTGAGTTTAAATTAGATTTCACACAAATTAAATTTGTAAAGATTTGTCTGTGTTGCACAGCTTTGGTGAGGTGCAACAAAGAATCACTGCTGCTCTGACTGTTGCTCTAAGGGTCAGACAGAGAGGTCAAAGGTCCCACCCAGGAGGCGCCCTGAAGCCCTGAAGCCATGCAGAAAGCCGGCATGCTGATATACAAATCAAAGACGTGTTTTTATTCACTTGAAGTTAAACGATTTTAGTCTTACACAAGTCTGTATTTTTCCATTCAGCCATAGTTTTGCTCTATGCTGCATCTCTAGTCCAGTATTTTAGATACCATAGAAAAAAAATATTCATCTGAATATCAATTAGTGGTTTTTATCTCTCTGCCCTCTCAAACTTTCACGCATGGAAATTTGTAGACTAACATACGTGAGAAACACGTGGTAACATTGCTACGTCAAACTATAGGGAATAAACCATTATTAGAAATATAAATGGCAATTACAGGCAATATGAAAAAGATCATTCTGAATAGGAGTTCACCGATGTGCAGACTGGACACATATTTTGTTTTAAAAGCACATATAAAGCTAAACAGCTTTACAAATTGCGTTTTTTAATAAAAAAAAAAGGCATCTTTTTGTAGTTCAGATTTGTAGCATTAAGAAAACACAGACTAAAAAGTTACTCTTTGAATGCTTAAGCTTCACACAGCCTCTGTAGAGAATTATGCTTGCTGTTGGTTTTCTGCTGTATTTCTGCCTTCCAATTACTTGGCAAGAAATAAAAAAAATCATTCTAATCAATGCTAATTCTTAACAAGTACCCTTTCTGTGGAAATGCCAGACAAATGATGAAACTACACATGTAGAGGAAAAGTGGGAGAGTATCAAAAATGTTTGACTGAAGTCATACAGTTTGAAAGACACTATGCATGTATGTAAACTTTTGAATTCAAGGAAAGTTACAAACAAAGTTTTCTGGCATTTAGCAACAGAAATAATATCGGTAATTCTAAGCTAAAACAAGAAAAGTTTGGTTTAATTTAACTTTAGACAGTGAGGGGAGAAAGAAATGAGTTTGTGTCTTCTTATTTGGTGTATGAAAATATCTGATTTCATCTGTAGCTCCTGAAGGTCTCTTTATATATTTCTAACAGAATCGCTCAACCTACCTGGTAAAAAAAATCTGCACACTGGGATTTCCCACATGAGTGGGGTAGTGGGGGGTTGTAATGTATTCATGAGAGCCTAGAGAAACTGAATGATTATTTTGTAAATTTATGCTCAAGTACTGAGGCTGTTATTTTACTCAAAAATCATATAAAGCATAGTGCTTATTTATTATATCTGCCAGCTCTAATCTAGATCATGCCGTTAGTGTACAGTATTTTACCCTTTGTTCTGTTTTTATATATTTTATATGATACCTGTTATTGTCTATTAGTGGGACAATAAAGTGAATTTCTATTGTATTTCATTCCATTCTATCCTCAGAACTACATTCCTAATACCAGCATCTGAGGTGAGATCCTTTGTGGGTTGTTTTGGGGTGAGTTCCCCTTTTGTTTCCTCTTCATTGAAAGAAATCAGGTGAAGTGGTGCCTCCAACTGGGATGCATCTTGAACGCCTCTTTTGGAGGGTTTACAGGGACTCTTCCACTGTACATAACTGATTTTAATCTTTTGCTTTGATCCTGGAGGCAAAATTTCAAACCTGGATTTTGGGAAAACCCTTTGGGGCTGAGGTTGAGCTCATATGTCTATTTAATTTAACAGTTAAGCAGCAAAAAGGGTGGCTGAATTAAAAATGTTGATTTGTCAATATTTTGCTTAGTTTTGTTTTTGATTTAAATGTGATTCATTGGGATTAGTTAATGACAATTAACTAATTTCAACATATTAAGAGTCCCACCACTAGTCATTTCATCTAAATCATATTTCGGTATGAGTGTGTCTGTGGGTGTGTGCAAGGACCATGAAGACAAAGGACCGTCTTCATGGACTGTCTTCAAAGGACCTTGAAGACGGTCCTTCAAAGGACCATGAAGATCTTCACAGGAAGATGGTCCTTTGAAGACAGTCCATGAAGACGGTCCTTTGTTTTCATGGACTGTCTTCTAACGGCTATCTGTCCAGGGTGTACCCCACCTCTCGACCAATGGCCTATGGAGTTGGGCACCAGCCCCTAACAACCAAGGCCAGTAAGGACAGGCAGGTATAGATGATGTATGGATGGTTGATATTTGGAGCTGCAGTCATGTACATCACCTCTAGAAATGAATCCTTAGTGATATCTGGCAGACTGTTTGCCCACTGGACATCTGCTGGACTGACCCTTAAATAGGCTGCAGGGATCTGAACTGCGTTGTCCCTAAATAAACAGTTTTCCTCAAACTATAAACCTTTTAATCCTTCTGCTGACCTGCTGCTGGAATCAGAGGACGCTGCTGAATAATTTATGAAGTCCCCTTGTGCTCAGACGGAGACTAAGCATTGAACTGCATAAAATAATGGTGACTTAAGTTGACTTGGTACATATATTAAGTAAAGGGCCAATGAGGCTACACATTTATGGTCTGCCGCTCTCCACACAAGTCTCATTTATGTCAACACACCTACTGCAGGATTTATCGGCACAAATTATTGTGGCTCGAGAGCCTCTCTACAGTTAGTGGTGGAAGGGGGAGCAAGGATATTATTTACTATCTTGTGGAATATGATGGCTGCTCAGTTTACCTAGCCTTAAAGTAAACACCATCCTTTTTATTTGCTTCTGTTTTCTTGGCAGCAGGGGGCTGTTTCCTAATGTCACACGTCAGTTCGAAAGTGGAACGTCAACGCTCGCTTCTGTATCAAACAGCTGCTGTGGTACAGTTGCTGTTTGATACTCACAAACTGTGAGTGTGAAATTGTTTTAATTGGCAGTTCATGCAACAACAACCGTCAAAACGACAAAGCGGCTACACGGCAGATCTGAGACCTTCGCAGATTCCAGTTGGACTCTGGGAGAAGGTTTGCTTCCTTTAGCGTTGATCTAACAGCTCTCCTCAGAGGGAACAGTCCATTACTGCTGGTAACAAACGAGAAAAGCAAACCATGAGGAGCAGCTCAGGAAAATGCCTCTCTGCAGGAAAAGCCATTTAAGATTCTTTGTGACAACGAGAATTTGCTTAGCCGCCTAAACATTTCTCTACGTAGTCTGTCTTTTTATGCAACTCAGAGAAATGTCAAGTAAGATAATCCATTACGCTTTCCCCACAAACACAGAAACAAAACACACCTACAGGCAACACAATTGTGTCTGTATTCGGATGCCAGGAGATCAAGTCAAATTCCTTTTGCCACGACTGCTGCTTGCGTACAGCACAACGCGCTAGCTGCAACTTGAAATTATGGAAGTTAATGAAGCATGGTTCCCTCCCCTTTAATAAAACCTATCAAGTTTAGGGTTTAAAGAGGAAACGACGTGATTTTTGCCGATGGATCGGAAACGTTGTGGTGATCCACCTGGCTTTGTGGAAAAGATTCTACTGGCTGGAGGTAATGGGGAGGGAGTCGGAAACAGCTGGGCTGTAAGCATCCCTGTCATTTCCAGGCTGAACATCTAATCCTATAGAGAAGCAGCACATGACTCACGCTGCTCAATGCTCAGTGGGAAGCGCAGGACTGACACAATTAGAGCACAGCACACACGAGTACGCATGCACATGAGAACGCGCACACACACGCAGGCGTGCACACGCAGCTTCTTGGCATTTCTCTTGGCTGTGATGTGCCAAGAAAACACCGAAACAGCTGTGGCCACCAGCCAAGTCTTAATTTGATTGGAGCCAGTTTGTCAGGCCACAGGTTGTGCTGCTTCAACTACCTAAATTACTCGAGCTGAAAGAAAACAGGTCAGTAGATTTAAATCTGGCGGTAGTCATCATAAATAATAATTTGGCTGGAAATGCAAAAAGGCATAAAGAGGCAGATGTTTAAACAGTGTTTTGGAAGTAAGCAGCCTTTAGCAGGTAAACAGATATTCCTATGAAGTAAACTCTAGAGTTTTGAAATTTCTAATAAAGGTTTATATAGATATACATCATCGTGAAAGCTATAAAGCTCCAGTGATGTTAAAGTAAATCTGGTGGGATTCACCTTGGCACTCAATTCACTGTCATACAGGACATAATAAAAAAAGAAAAAATACTATTTCTTGTCTTACTTTTGAGATTTTTTTGAACAAAATTAATTGCTGTCTTCTTCATTGTTGTTGCTGTAAGAGCCATTGTGTTTTTCACTTTCAATCAGATAACCATCACTAGTTTATTCCTTAACTCTAGCCTTAACCAAAACTTAGTTAACACCATACCTCTAAGCTTAGCTAGGAGACGACAGAAGATCTGAACAAAGGGAGGACCAAGAAAATGTCCTCACTTTCCACAAATGACCTGCATTGATAAAAGTTGTGCTAGCGGTCTGCTAAATGTAGTACATACACGCCCACACACACACACAATTTACATAAACATATTAAACTCATAAATACACAGATCATATTCAGGTTTTTTTTCCCTGTGACCCTTTTATTAAGGATTAACCAACATTTCTTTCACTATTCTGCATCAGAATGTTCCCACTGCTCTGTTTAACTTCAAGTACAAAAACTATATATCAAGTGTTGACATCAAGGCCAGTCAAAGTTCCTCCATTATGTATCACTGGGTTCCAGACTTTGCATAGAGGGCATTGCATCTAAAATAGTATAATAATAATAATATCTTTTAAAAATATGGACCCATGCATCCCATTGTATCAAGGTCTGCCTTCTCCCTATAAGCCATAATGCTTTGCATAGAATTTTGTTGACCACATCCAGAGCAGCTGTCTTCAATGTAAACAAATAACACCACAAATAAATCTAAATGTCATGATCTGGGGCCTCATGCATAAAAAGCGTGCGCAGTTTTCACACTAAAACTTGGCGTATGGAAAAATTTATAAAAGTCCGGCGCACAAAAAAAATCGGATGCGTAAAGCAGTGCGCGTGGCCGCGCACCTTTCCTTTATAAATCCTAATTTGCGGGAAATAGAGTGCAGCTGATGGTCCGCCCTGTCTCTGCCCATAAATACATATGTAAATTAGTTTGCCACCACGTGAAGCAATAAACATGGCAACGTCCTTGTTCGACGCAGTATAAGTATTTATAATAACAATACTTATATATTTTATTTAAAAGGTGCTTTGAGGACACATAATGTCATCTCACAAAAATAAAAATACATAAAAATAAAAAATCCAAATAAAAAAATAAGAAATAAAGAGTTTCTGCAAATGCCTGTTTGAACAGCAGCGCGTTCAGCCGGGATTTAAAGACAGACAGCGTGTCAGAGATTTGAGTGGGGAATGTGGACGTTTATTCTAAATACTAGAATGTTTTATGTCCATTCACAAAACGGGCAACTCGACTGAAGGATGACTGCAGCTGGACCGGTACTGGTACAGCACGGCTCTTTTGCTCAGAGCTCCAGGATGATCAGTCTAATCTAAACACTAATAAACCATCATCAGCATTTCCCAGCAGATCAATATGATCTCTGATCAATCGCTCCCTCTGAATCCTTCCATTGGCGATGTTCTCCATCAGAGCCAAAGCTCACCTTTACGCAGCTGCTTGTATACATGATATTGTATGTATACACACCTTGATCACTTTAAAATAATCAAACCTGATGATTATTTTTAATCAGCAGGTTTGAGTTAATCTGCTGTTTTCTTCTTTTAGTGAGAATGAAATGACCCCATAGCTGCATTTCATGCACTCCGGCGCACAGACCAACGCGTTACATCTTTATGAGACAAAAACTGAGGAAAAGTACTATTTACATTGGAGTGAGGTTTTCACATACTTTAATTTTATTTTCTTTATTTTGTGTGCTTGTTAGCTTATTGTCTGAGGATGAATGCGGTTCAGTTTCATCGTTTACATTTAAACAATAAAATATTAAAATCATAAAAATCATCGGGTTTGATGCTTCTTGGTCTAGATAACAACGAATGTCGTCAGATTTCAGTGTATTCAGGTGAGTTTTGACGCTTTGTAGTTTGTTATTGTCCACAGAAAAAGTTTGCATGGCTGCCGCACATTTTCACACCAGCAATAAAGTGTGCGTATATTTACGCAAACTTTGACGCAATGTTAATTTTTATTCTTGTGCGTAAAATATGGCGCCGCACAATCTTTTGTGCGCACGCACACTTTATGCATGAGGCCCCTGATGAATTATTACCCATCAGAAAACACAACTTTACTCATTATTTCTAAAACCTAAACTCATCCCTCATCTGCTCTCAGCAATGCTGTTAATTCCTTCTAGAAGCTGATATTTCTTCTCTGGTGGTCTGTCAGAACCCAAGCATGATGTGGAATGAGGATTTTCCTCCCTGGGCTTTTTACCTCTATGAAGTAGAAAGGAAAGACAGCTGCAGGGCTTTTGGTGCTCGGTTTAAATTTAGATTCCTCAGCCCCATTCATTCTAATTCCTTGTCTGTTGGCAACCTTTTGGAAACTAAGGCTCTGATCACAGGAATACTCCGCTTTCCCTTTGGGTTCACGTCATTTATGTCTTCCGCTGCTGAAGACATAAATTAAACTTTGTCTGACAAATGGTGCATCCGCAAACAAGAAGAAGTTTGCAAGTAGTCACGTTCGGAGATCTCTGAGTTTCAGGAGGGTTTGTCACGGTATGTGTGTAAATATCAAAGCAGACAAATATGAGAAGTTACATTAAACTGCGAAGATAAGTTCCTTCAAAAATATCTTTGCCTGTTAACAACCAAATCAAGTGGCTTTACTCTAATTGTAATTAGGGAAACCTCTGGGTTAGGCATAAATGTGGTTACTAAAAAGAAACTGAATACAAGCTCCTCTGACTGATGGAAGTACAAGGTTGTGTGTGCTTGTGTGCGCATGATAGAGGGTGAGACATTCAGAGACCAGGATAATTTTTTTTTTCTTTTTCACAGAGCAGCCATCACGTTGTTAATCCTGCTGTTTTCGCCAACATGACCTTTCAAATGTTCATCTCCAGGCTGTACAATCCCAGAAAACTTTCTGTCCTCCGCTTAAATCTTGTCAGTATTTTTAGCGCAGTAAAGCTGACTGCACTCGAAGGAAACTGCTTCTCTGGGGTGAAAATGCACTCAGGATTTCTGGACGGAACTGACAGAAATGTCTGCTGTCTGCATTGTATTTCAAAGTGATTAAAACTGTAAGGCAGAGAACAACTTGATTGTTAAAATAAAGATACAGATTTCAAGGGTTTTAAGAATTTTATGACCCTTCCTGTGATTGTTTATTCTTTTATGTTCTACAAATTCTAATTTGTCCGGGTTTTTTTTATGGGCACAATGGAGGCAAAAAGACAATTTCACTTTTACTCGACATCCATAGCGCGCTCTCGAGGTAAAATAGTTTCATTAACAAAACGAAACTTGGACATGTAGGTATTAATTTGGCAAATGGAAACCCCCCCCAAAAAAACAAAAAAACAAAAAACAATGTACAGAAATTGTTGGTACATTGAAGAATCACTCGAAATCACTTGCTCCCTTTTTTCTCGATCTCTGTGTCGGCTACTCTTAATGTAGACCTGTTGCCATAGCAACTGATTGACAACACCTCCATCAATGTGCCAGGACTCACCGCCAAAAACATGCAAACATTTTACGCACAGAGAGCAGAACTTGCAGTTATGTTTTCCGGCTTGATGCTTATTTTGCGATAAGTAGCAAGTGGTCGTCTGAACAAAGCGCTGGTTGCTTAGTTCATTACTAAGCAACCAGCGCTTAGTACACGTAGTTCCTTATGTGTACATTTAAGACTTAGCGTGTTGTGTTGACAAATGAAACCAGTGCTAGACGTTGTCGATGAGTAAGGGGCGTCGGATCTTGCGCGGATCGTGCAACGTGTCTATTCTCCTGAATGAAGTGCTTTGTCAGACAGGTTTGAGTACTGCCGTAGTCCTCGCCATAGCGACGAGGGATCCTCAGACTAGAGGGACACCAGCCCAGTGCAACATCTTCACATGGCCAGCCATGGTTTGGTGATGCACCTGAAGCTTTTCTGTTCCATTGAAGAAAGAAGATCCCCAGATCCTTGGCTGAGCCTCTGTGACTGATGAAACGAGACGTCTCCAGTGGGATGTCCTCGTCATGTGTCTACTTGAAATCAGTTCCCCTCACAAGATAAAACTTTCTTCCACATTCCCTATATCAATGTTTCCAAACTCTGCAGTGACAGATCGTTATGACCGGCCTTGCAAGTCCAGCTCATGTTCTGCTACGCTTTTCTGCAATACAGAACGACGTTTTGCCTTCGCCATCTTGGGATCATGACAGTGTGAATGCCTGACTGAAAATGACATAAAAAAAACTCATTTATGTGCAGATTTGGACTTGTTAAGGCTAATAAGCATAACCCGTCCATCAGCTAGTGAACAGCTTGGTGAGGTTTTCTTTTCTTTTTTTTAAAGAATTTTTCTCGTCTTTTTTTTTGTCACTTGCTGCTGTTTCTTGTTCTTACACGTTTAATAACTACTTACAATCTGGTTATGATTCAACCTTAATGTCTTTAAATTATTCTCCCATCTTAAGACTTTGATGAGGAGCATTTTACAAGTTTCCTAATTTGTATTTTGTTTCCCCTCTTCCACACTGAAATACACATTACGATCAAAAGTATTCAGTTGCCTGTAAATGAAGAAATTCAGGTCGTGGGCTACAAGATGCTTTATCGAATAAGACTTTGCTGACAAGCGTCGGGGCAGAAATGTGTCTTAGTAAAACACTAAAACAAAAGAAGAAGTCTTCCCTACCTCTCGGTGACTGATGCCTCCAGGTGACGCTGGCCTCAGGTCGTCCCACCGCCTGGCACATCAGATTGACGCTGCTGCCCTCGTTCACTGTGACGTCCTTCGATATGTTCGTTATCTTGGCAGGTACTGACAAGAGAAGGGAAAGGAGTGATTGATGTTTTCAATGTAATTAAAGACACGTGAACAGAGAGCCCACAGTCCCACAAGATCAGAGGAGCAACATGGATAAAAATAACACCAAGGTTGGGGACTCAATTAGCATGAAATTAGCTGACAAATCTGACAATCCTTTGGCATGCCATGATGTTCTACATGATTGATTTTCTTCATAGCGTACTGTAGCTTTGCTGCGCTGCTCATTAGACGAGCATGAAATGATTCGGAGCTGGATGGGATTTTTTTTTGTGTGTGTCTCTGACAAGGCCATGTGTGTTTATGCTTTGGGACGAAAGATTTAAATCAAAGGTTTTCCATTTGCTTTCACTTTGTTTTTGGGTGTGTGCTTTCCGGCAGGCCATTTATATAAACGGAAAAGCTTATTTAATTAATTTTTTTTTTTTTTACATATTTATCAATTTCTATTTTCAGTAAATATGGCACATTTAACTGTAATAGCAGTAAGTTCTAAAACTCGGCTCTTGTTCCCTTTTTTTGTATAATTCAGTGCTTCCACAAATCTGGACCAGAGTTAACCTTCCAAAACTAATCAATGCAATAATTATGCAGCTCTCTTTATGTCGACCTTATGTTAAATTTGAGCAGTTATTTTGTAAACACAAATCAATATGTCGCATATTTTTTTTTAAAGAAGCAGAGGTTCCTGGGGAAATATATTAATATCAAGACTGAAAGGAAAACAGGAAAAATGATTTTTTTTTTTTTCGCTTTCTTTTGTAAGCACAGGGGAAGTCATTGCAGAACATCTAATCTTAAAGGTCAGGTATTGTTGGCTCTATTTGCAGGCTCCTACTCGCCACATAAGAAGTCAATACGGGAGGTTTTACAAGCTAAGAATTGAATTTGGTGTTTTTCCTCTTTGTTTGGTTTGTTTACTATGAAATAGACAGAGCCATCCTTGTGGCTCTGCGTGAGCCCAAACAGCCCTCCTCTTGGAGCATTTTCCAATTGTCAGTAAAGCAGTATCTTTATAATCCAATAGAGTGCACTAAAATGATTTGAGTCCCTTCCCTATGAGAAGTCTTCCCTTGTTCTCCAGACAGAAAGGTCTCAGCTTTCTGTCTACAACAGCCAAAGACAACCATGGCTGTTGTATGCTGCATATAAGATATAAAGCCCTGAAAAAAGTGGAAGAAATAAAAAAATTCTGATTAATTCAAAATGTGTATATTGCTAAGGTAAAAGTAGCCAGATGGTATAAAATAATTCTGGTGCATCTGAGAGGAAAACATGAAGGAAAAGTTACAAAGCTGATCTGACTGTGATGGACCCTGCAGTCTACGCATCAGGAGCCCCGTTTAGCTTTAGGCTAACCGTAACTGTTGCCAAAACACAAGTTCACAGTAAACTACATGTAGGTCTGTAGCAAGAGTTCTGCTGTGTGCAATGTGAAGAATTATCTGTTCTCCATGCTGAGTACTTGATGTATGAGGTTGAAGAAGAGTCAGTGAGTTGAATTCATGAATTCCATTTATTAATACCAAAATACAGCTGGTCCATTCTGACATACTACCTTTAAGAGCTAGCAAGACAAAATGGCAATCAAGTTTGTGATCTGCTTTGTTAGCCTCTATCTGAGCTACACCCTAAAGAGGGCGTACCCTAATGTGTCATTTCCTCCAAGCCTAGCTCTCATTTGCATTTCCTAATATGTCATTTCCTTTAAGTTTTGCTTAGCAACTAGCTAGAAAGAGGTGGAAGGAAAACACATAATTATTTATTCTCAGAAGCAACAAGGAAAGAATGTGCAGCTACGTCCCCATTTGAAACTCTCAGCTCCTCAACAGGCAAAGAGCAAGGAAGAAGCTTTGCATTAATACGTCTAATTGTAAGATACTAAAGATTAATTACGGGTGAAATGCAGCACGTGATGTCAATGAGTCTCTGAGTGGAAAAAAGTGAACTATGGCGGTTTAAAACGGCAACACCTCCAGCAGAGAATGAATGAACAAGCATCTGTGTCCTTCTGCTTTCAGACGCCGGTGGCCTGACGATAAAACTCAGTTCCCCTGCTACTTAGGCTGCTGTGACTGAGACAGAGGGCCTGTGGAAATGTGACTCCGCATGTTTGTGCTGCCAGTGTGCTAAGGCCAACCCAGTTTGTGTAACTGCATTCCTCTGTAATACTTTCTCAGATCACTAAACGTGCACGGCTGAGATTAAAGAGAAAATATGTGATGGCGTGTTGTGTAGCTGCTCCCGCGACTCTGGCGGCTCTTCTTTCCCCTTCATTTTCCATTCGTTATGCGTTCTTGTCAGCTCGTCTGCTTCATTAAGGTGCAGTCGGTTTGCAGCCGGGTTTGTAGTGATTGCAGATTCCAACACACCTATAAGTCTCAATCGCTCCTGCAGTGTTAACCCAGGTCTTATCTCCAGATGCCGCTGAGTTTCCAGTTAGATGTGTTGCACTCTTACAGCCTCACCTTCTGAGCTGAACTAAATAAAGTCATCTTGTGCTTTTACTGACATACCTTACTCTAAACGGTGCTGCAGAGGATTGCCTGACGGTAGAGCTCCATATAGCAGTGCTGCCTTTATCTATTTTGACTGTGCAACTATTTGCAAAAGATAAATACCAGATTTTGTTTTGTGTACAATTTGGTGCGGTAGCTTCCATCTAAGTGCAAATTTAAATAAAACAGCAATACAAAAGAATGGCCTGTGTGCAGTCTACTCTGCTGAGTCCTCTGGGCCAGAGAGCAAAGCCCCCCTCTCTGGCCAGCACAACTGACCAACTGCGCCTTCTTTGCCAACAGCAGCAGACTTCTCCAGCTCTTCTTTTTTGTTTGTTTGTCTGGCTTGTTTTTCCTGAACTGCGTAGTTTTCCCGTGGAGGTTTCAGCTCTTCTGTGAAAAATGAATCTTCAACTAAGCAGGCCGAACAAAAGGTTGTGGATGACTCGATAAAAAACGTAAGACTGATCAGTGGAGTCAGCATGTTGGGAACATGCAATGTTACACGGGTGGAATTTACGACAGGCCGCTGTGGAGTAACGCACAATGTCTACAATGTTCACAGTGAGGTGTTTGTTTTTTTTTTGTTTTTTTACTTTATTCTTTTGTCATTTTCCAGAAAACTCAAACAAGCAAAAAGCAAAATCTTTTCACTTCTTTACATCTTAACACCCCAAAAGGGGGAAAAAAAAATTCAACTGGGTTTATACAGAAATGAAAACACTCCCGATTCTCAACAGCCTGGACCATTAGCATACAGGCTAGACCTAACAACGCAATCTTAATAAGCTATAGAAAAGAAAATAATCCTCTTGACAAACACTCCTACATTGCTAAATCCCTTCAAAATGTAATTTTCCATACGCAGTAGCGCAGTAGTAGTAGAATAAATATATACATCTGGAAAAGAAAACAAATCATTGCTAGGATGAACCTTTAAAAGCATTAATTATGGGGCAGCCAGTCCCTCCAAACTCCTCAGCTAGATGGTGAGTCCAAACCAAGGGGAAAATGAAATGATAGTGAGTATGCACAAAAATATGAACAAAGGAATCGTTTAATTGCGATTTACTTTAACTTAAAGAAAACTCTAATTTATCACTGAGTCAAAGATGTTTAAATTAAATGTAAAATGTGTGTCAGTTTGCTCTTTTGTCTGTGAGCAGTAGTTCTGATCCAAACTTAACAGTGAACGGTGAACCCAGCAGGTTTCAGAAGTGAAATAATGTTGGTTCGGTTCTGGATTCGCCTTCGTTCAGACAAAACTTTCCATTAAAGTTGCTGCATGTCCTCTTGGTTTCAAACAACATCAACGACCACCAGGCCTCAAAAGGTGATATGTGACAAATTCAAGTCACATTTTGGACAAAAATCCTTTTAGATTTTATCACTGCCATGTTCTGAAAAAATAGAAAATGAGGATGTTTGACATTGTCAAATTTCTGAACGGGTGCTTAATTTTTAGATGCTTGAAAGATCAGGAAAAAAAAAACCCTGTTTCTTGAAGACCAATCTTGTAGTGATGGTAGCCCGTGATGGTTCCATGGTGGTTCTTGTTTCATTGTATTCTGTTTTAAGAAAATTTTTAAAATATATGCAATAATACTTGTTTCTTGCTGTGCTTTACTGTTTTCTGAACAGTTCTATGTTGGTAAGTGTCCATTTCAAACTAGCTATGGATGTTGTAGTGTTCAGTATTTGCTTGCACTTATCCCAACGCACCTAAACAATAAAGAAAGGAATTCTATAGCAGTGGCACATACTGTATGTGCACTATTTATGGTGTCTGAACGGTTTTTTTTACCTTCATTCCGAGGAATTCTTATTAGAAAAAAAAAAAAAAATCGATGTCAGCCTGTCATAGGAAGTAATTGTGTATGCCACAGAGTCAGAGGCAAAGGAACTCAATGCTGGAGGGTTATTTATCTGAGGCAGCACAAGTTCCCTCCCAAGTGAAAGCAAAGCAAACACGGCGGTGGCTGTAGGAGGATCCTTTCACAAAGTGCTTCATAACATTATTTCCCTGAAAGCACTACGACTACTTCTGCCTACA
This sequence comes from Xiphophorus hellerii, assembly GCF_003331165.1. Taxonomy (NCBI): domain Eukaryota; kingdom Metazoa; phylum Chordata; class Actinopteri; order Cyprinodontiformes; family Poeciliidae; genus Xiphophorus; species Xiphophorus hellerii. The sequence goes on from NC_045682.1 coordinate 8,194,556, forward strand.
AAAGCATCTGTCTCATTTTTGACAACATTGTTGTTTTTTCTTCCTTTAAAAGAATAAGTCATTTAGAAAAGATGATGTCTTGTCCTTAGTTGATAAAGGGATGTTTAGAGAACATCCAAACATTGGAGAACAAGCTTGAACTCAGTTCTACTTCTGTTTCAGTGACAAGAAAACTTGCTTTGTTGGGGGAAATGCTCTTAACCCTCAGTCACCTTGAAACCAGGTGGGTTCGTCACAGTCAGGGTTTGTGGTCAAAGAGATTCTGTTGATGTGATTTATTGAGACTGACCTCAAATCTCCAAAGGGATGTGGTTAACCAGAGTAAATCATTTGATGAGGCGGAGAATTTCTTTTCTCATGGGGTTAAATTCCCGTTTGGAATTTTTTTTTACCACTTAATAAATCTATCGTCATTTCAAGAATGCAGTTTGTATTCACTCAGCTTATCCCATCTTTCTAACAAAAAAAAAGAAAATGTTTGACAATTCTGAGTTTGAAACAACCAATAAAAGGAAACATCAAAATGTAAGAACATGAAAAAAAAGAAGATATAAAAGCATTCAGAGGAGTATATTAGACTGAGGTTGGACCTTTGGCCTCCCCAGATATCAAAGCCACTTCTCTTGTTCTAACATTAAATCATTAAACATTAAATTAAATCCTGAATAGATACTTACTTCTTTGTCATATCAAATTATCACCCCACTGAAGCATCAACAGAATCGATGTCAGTGAGTTTTTCATCCGTCTGTTTTATTCTTCAATCTCCTGTCAGGACAGGGATACGTTCACCATTCCTGTCCTACAGTTGTGGGTCCAAAGTCACACCAAATTTTAAGAGAATGAAAAAACACCAACATCCTCGTCCTATAGATGTAATTAAATACCTGAGCAGTGGGAGAAGCAACTTGTGCCTCATGGAAATTAACTTGTTTCGTTTGGTCACTAGTTGGCAAATTTCTCAAGCATCTACAGCGTGTTCCAAATTATTATGCAAGTGATATTTTCTTAAATGGCCAATGCAAATGATGGTCAGTATAATTTTTAAGTCATGAACCATTACAATATAAACACATTTTTACTGAACAAAGCTCCCCATGAGAACAGTATTTATTTCAAAAATAAAAAAACTCAAAGTGCACTGTTCCAGATTATTATGCACAGCAGATTTTCTAAACATTTTATGGATTATAAAGAACTGCAAACAGTCATTCTTTGAATGTGCAGCATTAGATGGTCACATGTACTAAAATCAAAAGCTAATTCAATCAAAAACATCTTAACAGACCAAGTTACATGTTAACATAGAACCTTCTTTGACATCACCTGCACAATTCTTGCATCCATTGAATTTGTGAGTTTGTGGAAAGTTTCTGCTTGAATTTCTTAGCAGGATGTCAAAATAACTTCCCAGAGTTGCTGTTTTGATATGAACTGCATTCCACCCTCAGATCTTCTGCTTGAGGAAACTCCAAAGGTTTTCAATAGGGTTGAGGTCAGAGGTCACACCATGAGTTTCTCCACTTTTATGCCCATAGCAGCCAATGACACAGTGGTATTCCTTGCAGGTGCAATGCAGCATGAGATGGTGCATTGTCATGCATGAAGATGATTTTGCTACTGAAGGTACGGCTCTTCTTTTTGAAAGAAAGTGGTGAAGTCAGAAACTCCTTATACTTTGCTGAGGTCATTTTCATACCTTCAGGGACTCTGAAGGTGCCGACCAATGATTCTCTCCCCATGATTTCTGCCCAAAAAATGACTCCACCACCTCCTTGCTGACGTCACAGCCGTGTTGGGATGTGGTGGCCACGTGGTGGCCACCCACTGAGACCATTTCTGCTTGTGAGCTCTGGTTAGGGGCCCAATAGTAGGTTCATGCACCGCAAGCCTCTGGAGGATCCTCCACCTTGAAGTCCCAGAGGCTCCAGCAGCTTCAAATAACTGTTTGCTGCTTTGTAAGGGCATTTTAACAGCTGCTCTCTTAATCCGATTAATTTGTCTAACAGAAACCTTCCCCATTCTGCCTTTATCTGTACAAACCCATCTTTGTTCTGAATCAGCCACAAATATCTTCACAGTACAAGAACGTTTCAGTTTTCGTTAAATATTTAATGTTTTCATATCTTGTCATACGGCACTATGCTAGCTGATGATTTTTGTCAGCAGAGATCCTTTATCTTTCCCATATTGCTTGAAACCTGTGGCCTGCTTAATAATGTGGAACATCCTTCTTCAGTAGATTTCCTTTAATTGAGCTCACCAGACAAACTAATCAACCCAGGTCTCTGGAATTAATTATAGTGATTCAAAGAGCCCTGACACACAATACCATCTATAAATTCAATAGCACAACAAAAAATTTGATCCTTATGACACTTAAATCCAACTAGCATAATAATTTGGAACACGGTGTATGTGGTTCACATGTGCTTCTGTGCTGCAGTTTTCACTGAGGTGTTCATTCCAAAGCAGCACTGAGGCGATGCTGAATGTTAAGATCCACTATTCTCTTCTATTAAGAGAGCAAAGGTACAAATAGTTTAGCTTCATCCTTCGGAGCAAAGCTAAACTAGGGAACATGGCCTAAGGGTCTCCAACTGTACGCAACTGTGTGTGTGCATGTGTGCAAAGGAAAGAGAGAAAAATTAAGGTGAAAAAGAGAGAGAGAGAGACAGAGAGAGGACCAAGAAATCCCCAAAGCCTGCTTTTCATAAACTGCTCTGAATGCAAACATTTCTAACACACGTTACCTTTCAACCAGCAGCGTATCAGACCACAGCGAGGAGTATTCACCAACATGTAAAAACGAAAGACGGTTAAATTGTCTTATTTAACTAACACACTTTTCATCCCAGACACTAGAAATCTGTATCTCTTAGTGTGAGCTGATGAAGCTCACTCAGGATGTTCGGGTAACTGGAAAAAAAAAAGAAAAAAGAATTGGGTAGCAGTCAGTTCTGGATCAGCAGGCAAGCTGGCGCACATAGCTGATGGGCTCTAACAGAGCCGGCAGCACCACTGGGTACAAAAACCAAAGGGGAAAAAACCACTCATCGACGTTCAGACGTTTTAGAAAGTGGAATTGGAAAGGATTTTGGGCATCTCAATTTCAATCGTACGAACATACAACACGTGAGTTTATGCTCTCTTGCCCGGGTCTGTGTCCTGAGGGTAAAAGTGAAGGTTGTTTGCAGAGATCAGTCTTGCGCAACATTTGTAACATTAGCAATGACTTCAAACTACGCTGGAAAATATGTTTTGATCAGTTTTTTTGAGGAAAAGGGGTTTTCCTCTAACCTTCCTTCCTTGTTTGAGGAAAATGGCGGCCAAACAAATGGTTGGCACAATATCTTTCTTCCGTTTTTCACTCACATATAAAAGGCCCAGATCAGTACTATGCATATTTGCACTAATTAAACCTGGTCTTCTTGTGTAACAATATGTAGATAGTTACAATGACGCTCGTTTGTCAGATTAAAAGTAGAATTCGGAAATAACACCCTTTAATGTCATCATGATTCTGACGTTAAATGAAATTGTTAAAGATCCATAAAAGTCCTTCAAGTGCAATACTCTCAACAGCAGTTTCCTGCATGAAAGGCAATTTTGATACAATGAATTTGTACCTTTTGTTTTGTGGATAAGCATCTACAAAAGACAAATATTTCCGCTTATTGGACTGACAGAACTGCGACAGACTGGCGACCTGTCCAGGGTGAACCCCGCCTCTCGCCCGGAACGTTAGCTGGTGATAGACACCAGCACTTCCCGACCCCTCTAGGGACAAGGGTGTTAGAAAATTAATGGATGGATGGAGATTGACAGAACAAATTGTGAATCTCCATGATTCTGTTATCAGATGCAAGACAGTACGTCATCTGTTCACACATTACATTACGTTGCAAGAATAAACATGACTGCGTATTTAATTTGACTATTTTAAAATTTATATCAGACGGTTGAAAATGCAAAGCTATAGTAAAGTAAAAAGAACAACAGGAAGATGTTGCCATTTTGGATTTTCTATTCCATGTTGAAGCTGTAAAAGTTTCCTAAAGTTTGAAGCAGAAGGAGCAGAGAAGAAGATACGACAGCATCATTGTTCTGATTTTGTCAGAAAATGTGACACTACTCATCTGATCAAAGTCAATTATCTGTGCCAGTCAGCAAAGCCAAACACTCACTGAACGCTCAATTAGAAACACCTGAACTCCTGCTTAATCATGCAGTTTCAGCAAAGTGGCCAGTAGGGTGACAGTAGTTTAATGCATAGACTCCTGGAGATCACTATCAGGTGATTAAAATGGAGGAAAATATGATGTCAATTACTATGATTGGGACTGGTGGCAGAAGACTCCAATTGTTGGCATCTGAAAATTTAAGTTGGGATCTTCTTGATATTATCATTCAAAACAAGTTTTGTAAATAAAGAAAACAATATGTGGCCACAGAGGAGTTTTCCGCCAAAACACCCCTCAAAAATCCCTTGAGTAATTTCACACGTTTACAAGAAAAATTGGGACAGTGTCTGCTGTCAAAATTGCTAACTCCCTATGAATAAAGGATTAAAGCTTCTGATGCTGTAACATCAGCAACTTCTAAGAAAAAACTCTCAATCTGAAAAAAGTCTTCCTGGTTTCAAATATAGACTCTTGCAACAAATAATGCTAAACGGTTTCCACAATTCACCTGTTTTGGGAAGCCTATGATTCTGAAAATTAGTTCTTAGGTTTCCTTTTGTCTGAATTTTTTTCTGAGCGTTGCATCTTTCACTGAATTTGTTGGGAAAATTTCAAGCTGAATCAGTTGAAAATATTGGTAACACTTTATTTGACGGGTTGTGAATAAGACTGTCATGACACATTACTGATTATACTTTAAAAATTATGCAGCTTTATGTTATTAAAGCTACAGTTTAACCAGTAATACTTTTATAACAAATTTATGATTTCTTGGTTAGTGTCAAGTTGTCATAACGAAGACATTTTGAATAATGTCAACTTTGTATTAAAAGTGTCATGATTTACTGAATGACACTTTATGACAACAGTCATAAATATTAATGAAGACTTGCTCATGTTCATGACAGGTGTTGTCATGTTTATGACGGTGTCATGACAGTCTTATTCACAACCTGTCAAAGAAAGTGTTACCACATTTTTTTTCCACTTGATATTATTTCTTACAGCAGAATGATGCTTTCCAGTTGCTTTAATAACAGCCTGATAACTGATCTAAGATGATCAGTTGCTTGTCTAATCTCATTGCTGATGTCTTTCCATATTGACGTTGTGTTAACACACCCGAATGCTGCTGACCAGCAAAGATGTACATCCTTGTGCCTTAAAATTAGTCAAAAAACTCACCAAAACAACAAATCTGTCGTGGCTTAACAGATTTCTCTGTTAAACCACAAAAGCTGGTCTGAAGGGAGAAGACATGCGGCAAAGATCATCAGGCTGGGAATCGAACCTGCGACAGCCACGTCTAGGACTAAGACCTCCTTGTGTAGGTTGTGCTCTACCCCTGCGCCACCACAGAACCCCGTTCGCTACAGGGTCTCTCCTTGCGTCATGACGCAGGATACGAAAGCGTCATTAAACTTTATTCTTTCATGTATAGTCAAAGTAAAAGTTCCTTTAAGTCAAACATGTGTAACATGTAAGTTAATTCAGCACAAAAAAGTAAGTTGTCATCACCAAACCAAAAAGAATTAAGTGAGATTAATGTAAATACGTCCATAATATGAACTACAGCCCAAAAACACTTTTTCGAGTGAAGATCGGCATCATACACTCATCAAGTCGCGCCTGATTTTAGAAGAACTTTATTGCATTTCCACATAGTATCGGATTTGCTCCTGGGGACAGCCTCAGGGTCACTAATGATTTGTTTACTTGTGTTACATTGCATAAAAGGTCAAACACACGATCCTTCATGTAACTCAAGCTTCTGAATGTAAAAATAACCCCACTATTCAAACTGAAATAGTAGCTTTCCTCCTGAAATGCAGAGACTGACTTGAATGGTGAAATAAATCAATAGGCTATGACGTGCTTTAAGATATTTCTACAGTATAATGATTTTAGCTGTCCATAGTCTTTCACATGCACATGTATTTTATTTCCACATTGGATCAATAATCCAAACATAAGAGAAACAACAACACATTTTTAATATTTAAATGTCAAAGGCTAAACAGCTTGATTTTGACTGGATGGCTGCAAATCTGAACAACCACACTTCAGTGTAAAAGTTCTGATGATAATGTAGTATAAACAGGATGTGCTGGATGTGCTGGATGCAGGGTGTCCTGCTGCCTTTTCAGCCATCTAATTAAGGTAATTCCCTAGAATCTACCAAATTCTCCTATAAAGATAGGTGTCTTTCAGTTTCCAGCCTTGCTGCAGAGAAGCAACCACAACCAGCATTGTAAGTTTTGGGTAAATAGTTTATATTGTTTTTTTTTCCTGTATGGAGAGTTGCACACATCCCTGAATGTCCAGTCTAAATGAAAGCATTCGATTTACCGCTCCATCACTGTTCCAACCATCAACTACGGCCAGGAGATTTGGATCGGGACCAAAATAGCGAAATCCTCCAGACAAACATCTAAAAGGATGTCTACATGAAGCAGCTGAAGGCCTGGGGGCAGGTCAGAGTAGAGATGCTGCTCCTCCACATCGGAAGATGACAGCTGAAGTAGTTCAGACATCTGTGCCTTCTGAACACATTCCATTAGAGGTTTTCTGGCCATCTCCCTCTGGTAGGTCACTTTCTGACAGAACGGACCTCACTGCAGGCACTACACAGCACTGAACCAGCTTGTGACTGGTCAGAGTTGCAGAATGCCTCTAATAAGAGGAGTCTGGGTTTCGTTCTTAAATCTGTGCCACCTGACATTAGATAGGTAGAAAACAGCGGATGCAAGGTACAAGGTCTATAATCTTATCAGCTCTAATGTGTAGAAATAAGACAAAATAAAACAGCACCTAAAGGATATGGCCCTGGTAACACAGTTAATGTTACATATTTAAAGCACCAAGGCCCTCAGGGAGCGGGTGTATGTTTTAGCAAGAGCATAAAGTCACTGTAGAGTCCTGTAGGAACAATTAGCATCAGTTCAGGGGCAAAGAACAACCTGTAAAAAAATCCCTAACAGACGATTAGGGAACATGATGGTAGAAAAGACACACTCGGCAACAAACAGTAAGTTTTTTGGTGTATCTCAGTTTGGGAGCTTTTTAAACAAATAATCAAACACACAAACAAAAAAAAATAGAACAAATATTGTATTGTGTCTCAGCTGTAAAACTAAAATATCTAAAAGTGTGTCAGTGATGTGGCTTCTAGCAAATTGTGGTTTGCTGCAACACAAAATCTTTAGGCTTCAAGTTAAACACAGACAGTTAAAACAAGAGATGACATAGGACTGAGTTATAACTCAAAGGTTGTGGGTGACACTTACTGCTTCTGCAGAATAAAGGCTAAGCTAACAAGTCAGCTGCAAACAGGGAACCAATCAAATGGAATAGATGTATAATTGATCATACAGTTAAAACATCTTCTGGATTATTCATCTTTCAAAGAATACCAGTGTTACTAGAAGATCCTCAGTTCAAATCTCAACTGAGTCTTTCATGTGAGTAGTACATATATCTGTTCTCAATTTTCATTGGCAGGTTTTCTCCCGTTGTCTGTATTTTAGTTGCATTGATGTTTCTGATATGCCCAATTCATTATTGCCGTGCAGATACTTCAGAAAACTTGAAGTACACCAGGAAAGCTATCACTTTAAAATTCATAAAATTCAATAACCGGGATGTAATCCACACTGGAAAATGACTTTCCTGTCCAACACAGAATTTACATATTCAGAGAGTGATTATATGGTTCAACCAAAGTCACACAGAGAGAAACTTAACCCGCACAGAACTAAAGTAGTTTTATTTGGGATTATAAGAAAACTGTCTTGATGCTGTTTCACTTCCTTTGGGGTTTGTTTGTACTTAGTCACTGTGGTATATATTACAAAGAGCTCGAAGATATTATTCTTTCTACTGGTGTGTTTTCTTCTGTGGAGTTGTAATGGAAGCAGACGTCCCGCACAGCTGGGGGATATTAGCTGACAAGGTCATTGGGCTGATTAATGTCGTCTTTACAGTCTCTCCTCAACACACTCAGCACAAACCTCCACTTTCAGATTCCAGAGAGCTGAGGAGCCACAGGATCGAAAGGTCCTACTAATATCCCCAAAGGATTCACTGATCCGTCTTTGCCAAAAAGATATCAGTATACCATTTACTACTTTATTGGTAACACCAGGGTATAGCATAATCTCTGCCATTTTCTCACAAAACAACAGTGGTACTTCCCCCAGTTTACCGAGTGAGTTCAGCTGTGTATGAACATTCTTATTTCATCATGATGAAGAGCAGTGCGTGTAAAATGACCCCACGCGAGTATAAAAGACCGCCAGCATGGGTCCTTGCTGGGTTCTTTCACCGGATCGCTGTCCCTCCACTTTTATAAACAGAGCAAATATGACATTGATATCGCAAACAGCAAGATTGCATGAGCACTGCCATTATGTTTACAAACGTAATTTGAAGTGTCTTCGTACAAACTGACATACACAAGTTAATAGAAAAAAAATTTGAACTAGGAATAAAGGGGACAAAATAGCAAACACTCTTCATTTTGACACTTAATCCAAAATGCTGTCAAAAAATTAGGTTACCAATTCTTTTTAATTGAATTTTGACACAATCTTATTTTTCTGTTCTTGAAAAGGTAATTTAATTGCAAGTAAATACAAAAAAGACCTTATTTTACTTCTTAAATTCAAACTTTGTAATATCTAGTCCTATGCCAATAAAGATGGTCCTTGTAGAAGTGTACCACCTCTGACATCATCAGTCTGAGGAAATTTTAGCCCACTCCACATATTTGAAGGGTTTTTCAGGTTTTAAGGGGTTAAATAGGGCAAGCCTTTAGTAAAACTCTGAATGAAAATGTTTTAATCAAGTGCAGAAGTACAGCTTTAACCTTTAAGGACAAACAGACTTCAGACAAGCAAAAAGAGATGATATGTACCATGCATGTAGTGAAATTGATTAAACAGAATAAAACACTTTTCACCTCAGAAAGAGTTCTGTTTTCTCAAAAACACTAAACCTACTTTTATGCATTCCTCAGATAGGATCTAAAGGAAGCCATGTACCTTTTCCCAGATCAGACTCAGGTCTTCCATGGTCAATTGATTGTTCTTGTACTGTAATTTGTTGCAGGCAGCAGTAGAACAGCAAATATGAGACAAATGCTGATGCAAGACTACAGTAAGATACGCAGTGCAGCTTTTGCAACTTATATTCTACACCCTGCATGTTTCATAAAACAGGTAGTGTAAGACTGTGCTTAGACTTACTGTATATATATATATATATATATATATATATATATATATATATATATACACACACCCACACCCACATGCATACTATATAGTATTCAAACTCTATAATTTAGAATTTGTCAGACTTTTGTTGCTTTCTTTTACCCTAAAACTGAATCAGGAAGATGAATTGCACCAGACTAAAATTATGGTCAAACATTTTGGCATTTAATCAATGTTGTATTTTGAGGCATTAACATTTTTTGCTCAGGTCACAATGACATATAGGACCAATTACCGCATTGTACATTAAAAAGGAGATTTATGGAATTTCTCATGACAGTCAATATTTAAACTATTGACCCTTCTTTGTAACTACAGCAAGGTAGTTTCGCACAATACGTGGATGTAAACATCCAGCTTTTATTCCTAACTGTTGCAGTGACACCCCATAAATGTACTTTATCAGAACATGTGGACCACACAGAAGTCGTGATTACAATCCCTCTTTTCTTCTTCAAACATTGACTTTTCAAATAATTGTGGAATGCTATTTACTTAAGGTTCCATGTGGATGCGCTCTCACCCATTTGCTGCGTGCTGAACTAACTGTGCAATATTGAATATACTGAAGTTTTTCTTGCTTCAGCTGAACTTCTCATCATGGCTTTATTGATTGGTCTTAGCTATATTTTTCTCACATGTAAGGCCATTCAGATGAATACCAGTGACAGACGGATCCTTTTGTTTCTTTTAATATATTGATTTAAACAGTCATGTTTAGCAGTGCAAGATTTCGGGAGATTAAGTTGTATTTCATAAGACATTTTTCTTCACTGATTTGTTTTAAAGATTGTACGATTGTGTGAATGGTGCATAAGCAATCCAAGTGTTTTGATGGAGATTTAACCTTTGATTAGTACCTCCATTTTGGCTTTGAACTACTATTAGTCAATGAATATATACTGTATTCCTCAAGCTTTAAAAGGGTAGCAATACAAAGTTCTGTTTAAAGTTTGTGGATGATGTTTGGATGAGATCTGTTTTGTTAAATCCAACAGTGGACATCACCCTGAACACACCATGTTGAGGGTGAAACATGGCCGTGGCAGCAGGTCCTTTGTTTCAGAAGAGAGTGAACCTGATCAAATATGATGGAAAGATGGATGAAACTAAATTCTCAACAATCCTAGAATTAAGCTATTGAACGGGCGCGGACCACCTGAAACTGGGGAAGGACAATGACTGTAATCATAGAACCAGAACTACAAAGAAATGCTTTCAGTCGGTTTTCTTTTCTGTCTAGCTCTATAGCTCATCACAGCCTATCAAGTACCCCAGTGGAACCTACTGACGACAGTTACTGTGCACATCCACTCAATGCTGAGAATATAATACATTTGCTTAAATTGAAAAAAAGTTAATCCTGCTTTTATCCAATGTTGAGTTGTATCGAAGAAAGCAATCTCATTTTCTGCTGATCAGAATCAGGACTTCCATGAACACTTGATCATTAATCTACTGTAATGTGTCGCTGGGAGCAGTGAGAGGAATGGCAAATGAGTTGCATGTGTCGCCATTCTAACTTGAATATTATACCCAGAATAAAAAATTATTTAAAGGAAACTGTAGTTCTGAGCAACACTTAGATTTGTGTTTTATGAAATAGGACATGCTTCCGAAGATCTCTCATTTATTCAAGGTTGTTTGATGTCATAAATAAAAGTAAGCAAGCAAACTAAACTGAAAGCTCCAAATTGATGTTTTTTGATCAGATCTAATGACCGATGTTGTCTTGATACATAACTAAGAATGATTTTTTAAAAAGCCGAGGCCCGACAGCAGAGCACCACAAGCGCCAAGAGGCAGAGTGGAAGGCGACCCCAAAGGTAGAGACGGCATTGGTTTAAATGTTGTGTTCTCCAAATTACTAGATCAGCGACACCTGTAAAGGGGAGGAGCACAAAGGCAGACGACAAAAACACCTGCAACCCAGCCAATGAGGCTCAGAGCCGTAACAGACACTGCAAGGCGAAATGAATGCTGTGCAAGTTTTTTGTACAATTTGAAACTAGGAAAAGACCCCTTTAGCTCTAAACCAAAAAAACCTCATATTGCCCGGTGAGGTTTGACAGAAACCTCAAAGCAAAAATCATCTGCTGCCTCTGATGGTGTGCCTTTTATGCACCAATTTTGAACAATCTCTGAAGATATGTTAAGTCCCGTTCTAATAAACTTAATTTATTGAAATAATAATAATGTAATAAGGTCAATTGCTATGTAAAGCTTCCTTTTCTGTAGCTTGGAAAGTCATGTTTAAAGAAAGTAAGTTGTGGGTAACCAGCAAGCACATTGTGGATCTCAGGTAAGTTGGACACAGACTTTCAGTTTCTTGTAGTTCAACTCCTGAAGATAAACAAAAGCCCTTGTGAGGTTCTATTGGAGACATCCTGACAACTCTTCTCAGCACAAAGGACGTACATAAATCATCAACTAATCAAGGATTATTTTGTGGTGTACTCATTTGCCTAAATAATGCAAGCAAAAGGGGTTACAAGCATTAGGTTGATTCAGGTTAACCTCAGCTAAATCAAACTTGGACTCCATACTGGATCGGTCCAGTCTTGTGTTGACTGCAAGGTAGTGATAGGCAAGATAATAGCTACACGGCATGTCCAGCTACAAACAGAATATAAGCATGATCGGATTGAAATAACTTTTTTTGTAAAGTGCCTTGAGATGACGTGTTGTGAACTGGCACCAAATAAAAAAACTGAACTGAAATTGAACTGAGACTGATGGTGAGGAAGATAAAGACAAAAGCAAAGCTGAGGACCAGGTGGTGGAAACTGAAAATGTTGAAGGATTTTCAGGGATCAATGGAGACAGGCTCTTGGTGGTGACTCCCAGAGGAGTGAATGGCTACAGATAATGTGATAAGGGAGACATGCAGGAGGGTGTTTGTTCTGTCATCTGGGAGTAAATGATGCAGCGGATGGTGAAGGTAGAGGTGACAAAGGTGTATGATGACCTGCATACCAGGTTGGACAGGAAGGAGGGAAAGAATGATTAGTACAGGTTGGCAAAGCAGAGAAATAGAGATGGAAAGGGTGTTCAGCCGGTAAGGGTGATTAAGGACAGGGAGGGAAATGTACTGACAAGTCCCAAGTTAATGATGGAAAGATGGAAAGAGTACTTTGAAGAGCTGATGAATGAGGGAAATGAGAAAGAATGCAGAGTAGAATAGGTGGCTGTCGTGGATCAGGATGTAGCTGAGATTAGTAAGGATGAAGCGAGGGAAAGGCACTTGGTCCAGACAATAAACCCGTGGGAATGTTTTAGGAGAGGTGGCGGTAGAGGTTTTTACTGGGCTGTTCAACGAGATCTTGAAGAGTGAAAAGACGCCTGAGAAGTGTTTTTGTGCCAAATTTTAAGAACAAGGGAGAAGAATTGCGTCAACCGCAGACAAAGCAAAACTAATGAGTCATACGATGACGCGGTGAAAAAAGAGCAGTACAAGCTAGGCTTAAGTCAGAATGGTTATGGTTTCATGCCAAGAAAAACTACTCAGATGCAAATTTTGTTTGTATGATGCCGATGGAAAAGTACAGAGACGGCCAGAAGGAACTGGATTGTTCCTTTGTAGATTTAGAGAAAGTGTATGAAAGCCGTGGTATGGCAGCAGGAAGTCTGGAGAGTTAATGGCCCAGGGCAGGGGTGGGCAATCCTGGTCCTCGAGGGCCGGTGTCCTGCAACTCTTAGATGTCTCCCTGGTCCAACACACCTGAATCCAACAGCTGAATCACCTCCTACGTGCAGTCAAGTTCTCCAGAGTCCTGCTAACGACCTCATTATTTGACTCAGGTGTGTTGAAGTAGAGATGCATCTAAAAGTTGCAGGACACCGGCCCTCGAGGACCAGGAGTGCCCACCCCTGGCCCAGGGTATGTATAAGAGCTGTGAGACAGCAGTGAGGTGTGCTGTAGGAGAGACAGAGGAGTGCAAGGTGGAAGTGGGACTGCATGAAGGATCGATTCTTGGTCCGTTCTCTGACCAATAGACAGCTGTATAGAGAGGGTGATTACTTGTAGTGGCACTCAATAGACAGAATAGGGTTTGCATCTAGCCCTTAAGTCACACATTTTTTGTTTCAACACTGTGTGTGGTATCCACATTTCCATATTGACACATTGTGGACTTGAATCCACTGTTTCCCCAATAATGATAAGACTGCTAGATGTCAGCAACAGCAACAGGGGACTTTCATCTCCCATGTAACGTCAGCCTGTCACAGTGTCACTCAGATATTACGGCTGCAGCACCAGCGCCACGGTTTTACTTTCACTTTCAGAAGCAGTTTGCTGCCTTCTCTGCAGAAGGACCCTGAATTAGAAGAAAATGGCATATTCCAAATTTGCTGCAAAAATAAAAGATTGACAACATTTTAAGCACCAGCGCTTGTGTTCTTAAAGTGCCTGAAAATCGTGGCTTAGAAAAATGTTTCCAAGTTGAAAAAGAATCATGACAGAAAGGACAGACATTTTGTCAAATTTCAATATGAGAACAAAAATAATCATACAAAGATTGCAGGCAGGGTTCTTGTTTCATCTGTGACACAACTGACATGTTGATATCTTTGTTCACTCTTTGTTCACTCTGTGGAGGGGTTGATTGTTTTAGTCAAACTAAAAGGCACCTTTAAATTTATTTAAAGGTTTTAGTTACTTTGAATATATCTGCATTTTGCCGTGTGGATTGATGGACTATGATACAGAGCCGTCCAATAATTTAGAATATTGTTAAAATATTATTTTTGGAACTTCATCACTGTGTTTGCTTTTATGTGTGCTAATTGTGGCAATTTGGGTTTAATAAAACGTATGTTTTCAAGTGTCCACAAATAGAAATTTTGAAGGGTCAAAAAGACATTTTTAGTCAAAGAAAAGCTCAAGACTTGCACTTGAGTGTAAATGTTGAAGAGGCTATAAACCAAAACCCACGAAAAAAGGAACCAAAACCTTCTGCCCTGTAAGGATTAGGGGGTAAAGAAAATGAAAGGTCAAGCAGTGCCAAAAAATCCAAAAAACAAAAGTCTTGTCTTGTGTTCCATAATCTGTACCCTTAGAGCCTCTTCAGTTTGTAATTTTCTGTTTTAAAGAACCAGGAAAAAACATTTGCCATTTTTCTTTGTTTTTTTTTAGTCAGCTGAGTTATGCATGTGTTGTGTGTTCTGTAATACTCCAGTAGTTAATATTGTGATGACAATAAGTAGCGTAATCAAAACATGGATTTGCTGTGAGCATCTAATATCTAACTAGCTAATGTAACAATAGTGTTATTGTAAAATCCTACAGTACTAGTGCTTTCACATAGAGCACTTTAGCAGAAATATTTGTTTACACTGTAATGAGTTATGAGAGAACAGTTCCAAGATTTTGACGTTCACACACTCTCACGTGCACCAATGAATAGTTAAAACGCAAATTTTCTTTGTCAAAAACTGTACGCATTTAGCACTTGGTTCTGTTTTAATTTGTGTTATCTCCAGATCTGTTAGTGAGGCTGGAGTGGAGCAGATTGTACAAGCCTTCACGGTTAGCGAACATGGATAGATAGAAAAACGGCAAATTACATTTTGTGAATAAATAATATTTTGCGAGAGACTTGGCTAAGATTTGATTTGATTAAAGCCAGGGCCTAACGCTTCGGGGTTATTCGTTTCAACATATTTTGATAACGTTTTAATTAATGTCGGCCAGTGGTAATTAAGGTTATAATTTAATGAGAGAAAAAAATTCTTAAGATAATTTTATTGTTTTATTGAGTTCCATTGAACACGTTTTACTCGAGTTGGTTTCTCTGCAGATTACAGAATCATAAACAGGGGAATCTTTATCTACTTAGGAATGTAGACAGCTCAGTTCTGATGTTGATCATTCTCATTTTGATTCTCCATCAGATATCTCTACCAGCTAATGTAGTAATTATGTTTGATCTTTCATTAAATGTCTTCTGGTGTAGCCACAGGGTTCAGACTTCTCATAAAAATCCTTGATTACAGAGCTCAATGGCTGTAGAAAGTGTGGCTTAAACTGATTTCATCATCAGGATGATGAAATCATCTTTTTTATTGTACAACACCCACTATTAATATTGACAGGGAATTTAAAATGAAATTGCGAATGAATGTCAGTTCATTCGCAATTGAATGAACTGACATTCAATTGCGGTCTGATACTCTTTAAAAATCACCTAATCACACCCTCCAAAGCTTTCCCCTTTGATTTTTAGCCTGACAGTGAACACCCAAGGGGACAAGAGATTGACATCTGGCAGCTGAAATGAATCCCTGACAAAGCTGCAGCAGCTGTATGTAATCCAACGACTTACCTTGAACAATGAGATGCACTTTTGTGGATTTTGGTTTCTTGTTGGTGAGGATGGAACAGACGTAAGGTCCCTCGTCGTGAATGTTAACATTTTGGATCTGAATGCTGTACTCTGTGATGGCAGTGTTTTCCATCAGGATGACACGAGGATCCAAAGACCACTTCTCGGTCCCCGCAAACAGAATGGTGGTGCGGTTGAGCCAAGCCACTCGAGAGACTTTGCTATCGACGCTGCATCTGGATGGCAGAAAGAACGATAAAAACTATTAGCATTTTACGCAGTAATCTGCTGTAGAAACCATTGCACTGCAAAACTAATTACAGGAGTAGCAGTCTTTTATTAGATGTTGTAAACAGTCGAGCTGAAAATGTCAACAAGGTCAAGGCTGCAAATTGGTAGTGTTGCCCAACGAATTGCAGCAAACCCCACCAACAGGTCCGGGTGAAAACAAGGGCATCTAACAAGGGATCAAAGATCATGACCAAATGGATAACATCACCCAATTAATTTATTTATGCATAGCAATATCGATCAGCCATTGCACACACTAAGTTGAACTCATTGGCCTTTGTCACTGATTCTGTTCGTAACCTTCATGGACAGAATTTCTAGGCGGGAGCCAAGGTGTGTAGGGGATCTATTTTGGTGCCCTCAGAATCAGATCTCTGTTTTTTTTTTGTAAATGATGTGGTTCTGTTGGCATCATCAGAACGTGATCTCCAGCTTTCACAAGAGCAGTTGTGAAAGCTGTAGAATAGAAGAGTAGAGTACAAGTTGTGAAAGCTGAGTGTGAAGTAGATCGTGATGACAACCAGCACCTCCAAGAAAAACCACGGTTTGAGACGGAAGAGAGTAAAGTGCGCTTTGAGTTCTGGAAAAATGAAGTGGGAGACAGACAGGTGGGTGATGTATGTCATGGTGAAGAGAGAGCTGAGCCAGAAGGTGAAGCTCTCGATTTACCAGTCGATCTATGTCCCCACACTCATCTAAAGCTAGAAATTGTCTAGGAAGAAGTTAAAACAGCAACAACCAAATCAGCTGAAAACGTATTTCTTTTTGACCATAATGCTTTAACCATTGTGCCTTAAAAGCTGTCCAAGCATTCTCATAATTTTTCATAACCGCTAATAAAATTTGCAGTACTGTGCCAAATAAGAGTCTGCCAAAACTTGAGCCGCCTTCGCTGGAAATGACCCTAGTCTAATAGAACAGTATTACTTGGCGCTTGGCAGCTATTTCTGTCTTGAGTATCACAACAACAGAAAGTCTTGTAGTGCTGTAGTGACTGGTGGACAGAACAAGTGCTGAAATCCCAAGAAAGATGTAGAGCCTGTGTGAACTCCTAACCCTATTTAAGGTACTACTTTATAGGAATTGCTTTTTCTTGCACACTAAGCTGTATTTGATCCAACAAGCCTACAACACATCTCATCCAACACACAGCAACCACAACATTTTTAATTCGATGAAAAACTCAAAATAAACAAAAATGTAGCTAGTGAGTAGTTTTCCAAAAAGAAAAGACCAATATGTTACAGCAAATGTTAGTAAGGTCTACTCTTTCACAGTTAAGTGGTTACAAAATTTGCTAAAGCTGGTTATTGATCTGGTCAAAGCTAAAAACAGATAAACAATCATTGCCATCAGCATAGTTAGGATAAATTGTATTCAACCGCAACATGTGTGTTAGATGGAGGCACAGGAGTGTAAAACAACATCATGGGGAAATAAAGGAATCAAGCCAAATATCAGGAAGTGAATTATGAACTGGATCCATTTTCCAGATGCCTCACAGTCCCACGCTCAACCGTTCAAACAATTACACACAACACCACATATTAAAGAAACGTTTGCAAACTTTTACAATTGTGGAAATTGACATAATGTCTTAAAATAAACCTTGAAATAATTCAATTCAACATTCCACCCTGGCATTGTAAGATTTAGAAACCTACGCTTCAATTATGTGCTCTACCCTTTTTCTTCCGTGTAAATAATCCTTACACTTTACTGATGTTAAATTCCTAATTTCTCTTGAGTAGAATGTTTTCTCTTCTCTTTCCGCTTCTGCGATGGTACGGTGCCAGGCTGTGATTTCTGCTTCTGGCCAATAACGCTGATAATTGAGGGGAAAAAAAAAAAAAGATAGAAAAGAAGACAAACTCACTGTGAAAGAAGCAGTAAAGGGGCATTATTTATTACACTAATGGTTTCTGCGCAGCTCACAGACGAGCCTCACACAGCTAGCAGTGTTTGCTAACCCCAGACACTGTTCCTTGTTAATAGCGTTAAACAAGAAATCATAGATTCACAGATTAGCACGTCCCTGCTGAATTGAGGGACGTGCTCAATTCAGCAGTGTGTGTGTGTGTGTGTGTGTGTAATAATGTGTGAGAAGAATGTCATGAGCAAGGCTAAGACAGACTATGAGCAACAAGAGTGTCAGCAACAACATGACTAAAAGGGTATTGGACAGAATAGAAAACGCCAAATGTAGCAGCAGATAATATAGTTAGATATATTAATTATATAACTACAACCGTATTTAATTATTTAGTCATTACTTTGTATTAGTATTTCAAGCTGACAAATTGTGCTGATGTGGTGCTATGTATGCTGCAATTGAACTATTAAGAGAGCGCACAGAAACCAGCAGGAGGTGTGTATGTGACGGGAGGTAACACATCTCATTAGTGTTCAACGGTGGGAGGAAAAAAAGCAGGGTGATCATGTGCAGAAATATCTGCTGGAGGAGCCGTAATGGCCTTAAAAAAAAAATCTAAAGGTCAGTCGCAGTCATTAAACTGTGGCCTTTTTGTTTAAGCCTGCGGATGATGCATATTTTACATGAAACGAATAGCCGTTCATTTAGAAAGAAAAAAAAAAAACCCAGGGTGGCACAACTGTGTTTTTTTTTTTTTTTTTTATGATCAGGGTGATTGTGGATAGCAGCCACAGTGGCTGGCACTATTCCTCACTGGAAGGAGACGCGAGTGTGAGAGTGCCTGTCCATCATGCTTGTCTCTATGACTCCCTGTGACGGCACAAGAGCTCCAGAATGTTCCCAACCTCTCGCACACCGACTTGTGCAGAAGGACGATGTTGGACTGAATTAAGCAGTTTGAGAAACTGGTTGTAGGGGGGAGAGGCTGCCCCCCAAAACCCTGAGCTCTTGGCTATGATTGGATGTATGCTAAAAAAAGAAAAAAAAAAAAAAGACCCCACATGCACATCATAACAAAATACAGTGCTGTGAAAAAGACATGGGTGCATTACATAATGTCATCCACGTCCTGAGGCCAAAGAGCCATCTCTGCCAACACACTGTTTTACGTCTAGAGTGCTATTTTTCCAAAATGCACACACACAGAGAATTGTTTCCCCCCCCCAAAAAAACCCTGGGGAATCAAGATCATACCGAACTTATTCTCTCATTGCTTCTCTTGTTGAAATCCAGTTGCCCTCAATCTAAACAAATGATTGTCATGACCTGGAAAACTGAGAATCTACACAAATGTACAGTGAGAGGTTGTTATTTTTTTAAAAAAGACAGACCTTTGCTTTCTCTTTCTTTGTCAGCAGAAGTTTGATTTCACCCAGTCTCTTTCTTAATGTTGAATAACGAACCCCGAAGCTACAGATTTGTTATATCTTTATTGACATATAAAACTGGGGTTGCATTGGGAGAAGCTTATTGCACAACCATTCTGACTGTAAGCAAAGACAACAGAAAACCTGATTGGGACAACTCTACTTACGGCTGTTCTCTTCAAAGCTGACACAAGACAGCATTGCTGTTGGCAAGTCTCAACAGCAATGCTCCCACTTTGCTTCCTGTACCACAGAGTATTTCCAGCAATACTGGATGACGTGTTATCGCTGCCACACAGTGTGCGACTTCAAATATTACAAATAACATGTATGTCTTGGGTGAGGAGGAGTTTTTTTGTTTTTTTTTAACGGTATACACATAGAATAACACTTATTCTGTGTTCTCTTATGCAGCAGTTCCAAAAGCTTTTACGAACTGAGAATGACAAAATATAGTTATCTAAATCTGATAACCTGAATAGAGCCTCCACTTGAGCAAATACTGTTAATGTGGAGATAAGACAAACGGATTATAAAGCTGTAATCCTATCATGTTTATCTATTAATCTGTCAAACAAGCTAAATATACAGGAAATGGCTGTAAATTGTTTTTACATTTACATTTTTTTTTATTGCACAGTCAAATATAACCTGATCATCTGTATACTTTACTTTTATTTCTATAATTATTTTAGCTGCCAATGATGCATCTGGCACCTCTGAGGTCATTCCAAGACGCAGGTGTTTCTCTCGAGCTTAGGTAAAATATTAAAACAAGCTGTGCCCGGCTTATGTTCAAAGATAATTTGTTGACTTTGAGGAAAAAAAAAAAACCACAATTTATTCCAGACTCAAACCTCCTCTGCAAAGCCAACAAGTAGTTTTAAATAGACTCTGAGTAAACTAGAGGGATGGGTGAAAAAAGCAGTTATTAAAAAAAAATGCAATGTCAAAAAGACAACTGTTTATGCTAAACATTTTATTAGAACTCATATATATGATTTAAAATTGAAAAACACAATTCAATTTTACGTTAAATAATTCATACGAATACAAGTGTTATGAAGAACTCAACATTTCTGCTGATATTTCAATAAGATAAGATACATTCAGTCCTTACAGCTAGTTTATTGTGACCTTTACCAAGATTAGTCACATTTCGAAGACTTACTTCAGCCACAAACTCTTCAAAAACATCACTGTGAGGCTTAGGAGATACAAAGAGAGAGGAGAATGTGAGGTTTTACAAAATCACATTTCACCCCACAGCCACTAGATATTAACCCATAAAAAAGCACTGTAGTAAAACACATGGCAGCTAACTTACATACACTTTCATTAGTTCATTTAAAAAAAAAAAATACATCTTGTGCTTTGCATTTTTTAACACAAGCCATTTCAATGAGCTTCTAAAAATAACTTCATTAAACCTAAATCTTTTCTTAAGAGTTTTCCAGTAGATAACTTTTATTAAAAAATGTGTGTTTTTACATATTTGTTAAAACTGTCCCCATGTCAGGACAGTATAACATGGGACGGACAATCTGTGGAAAAAATCGAGTTCCCCTGGTCCTTTCCTGTTGTTCTACTGCCATCTGCAGAAATGCACCACACGCAGACAGAAACAACCAATCAGAGTCAGGAGGAGCTCTGATTGGTTGTGTATACGCAATACAGCTGTGCTTTTGGTGGAGGTACACTTAGCATCACAGGACAAGTGTTCATCGGTCATAACCAGCTGCCATGTTAACTAGCCTGTTGTGGTGTACTGTACCTGCCTCTGATTGGTTGTTTCTGATTTAGCGGTGTATTTCTGCAGATGGCTGTAGAAGCACTGGAAGTAAGCAGAGGAGCTCATCTTTTTTCACACATTATCAGTCCCCTACTGACAGTTTTAACAAAAATGTAAAAAAAAAAAAAAAATTAATTAAAGTTACTTACTGACTCTTTCACAGTGTGATATTGGATTTTTTATTTCTGAGTAGGTAACACAGCAACGTAAGGTCTGCTGGTTTCCCTTCAATGTGTCCCAGGATATAATACATTTATTCAATCATTATATTCAAACTGCCAATATAATACAATCCCAAGGACAGTTCTGAAGGTGTTCTTAAGAAAGTTATTCTAAATGTGATCAGATCAATATGGACTCATTCTATATACAGTTTGAACTGGGTCTGTTTCACCTTTTTTGTCTCTTTTTTTTTTTTTTACAATCTAAGATACTTGGTTTTCTACTTATCACACCATCTGTTTCTGCTTAGGAGTGTTTCTGGTTTGGAATAATCACAGTAGAGCTTTATGAATTAACTATGTTGCAAAAGAAATACACACAGTGGGAGAGAAGAGCAGCAAGGAGCCACATCTGCAAAGTGCCTGGAGGTATAATTTAAAACTTTTTATGTTTATAACATTTGTAAATACCAATGTTATAAGCACTTTTGTTTCCAGTTTGTACTTCAAATTTGCTTTTCATGCTATGTGATTGATAGTTCAGACTCCAGAGGCTCAAAATGAGTAAATAAATAAATAAAGTTGAGAAAAAAGGTTAACAAAGAAGAGCTTTAAAAGATTTGGGGAGCCATCAATCAGGACCAATGTGATTACAGTACAGGTCAGGTTTATAAGGGATTGTCTTAGGAAAATAGAACATGTCTGTAGATATGAGAATGCAGCACAGTAAGCTCTCAGGCCGGAGTCGCTGGGACAGACCTGGTGACAAAGAATTCATATTAAAGACAGATTATTGTTTTCCTTCCAAGCACACACTGCCTAACCTTCAGTTCAATGGACCTCACAAGATGAAGAGCATTACTCAAGCTGTCACTTCTTACTGCCACTGCAGGGTCAGAGGCGACAGCTGTGTGTGTGTGTGTGTGTGTGTGTGTGGGGGGGTGCACTTCTATCAGAGTACTCCATCAAAGCTCTGACATGAATCTGAACTAGTGGACAAACACTTCCTGCGGGACAAAGGTGGTGGAGAGCTTCTTTCGTTTGTCTTAAATGATCTGAAATCAGCTCGGAGAGCCGAACGCGTTTTAACCGCATTTCCACATAGCAGATGACAAGTTTGAATGTAAACTTGTCATTATTGTTAATGACAGATCTGGATTTGACCCGGAAAATATTAGGCAGAAATAATAGTTTCTGATGTATTGAAACAATGAAGCAGGTGGAGCCACAAGATGACGCCTTTCATTCTTCACTGGGACTGCAGAAGCATCCCGAAAACTTTACTGACAGACTTTTATGTCTATGTCGGTAAGATTGACATAGACATAAAAGACAAAAAATTGAAAAATATTATCAGTGAGTTAATGTTTTGTTTTTTGTGTGTTCACAACATAAACTTCCAGCTTTTACCTTTTAGAACTTTTCTGGAAAACCCTGAGGGCAAACATTTTTTCTCTTTAGAAGCTAAATCCTCCTCATTTGTTGCTCCTATCTAACTTTGTCCCTGTGCCGTTGCCTCTAAGCAGCTTATATACTCTGTAAATAAGCTGCCTTGAGCTGCTGAAGAAAAGAATCAACTAAAACTAGTAAAAGTCACAGATTTTCGCCCACTGCTGTCCATCAGATCCACATAGAAATAAGACAAAATGCACTACAACACAGTAAAACCTTGCATCAGATTTTCCTTTGGGTAGGCACCGTGCTGTTTTCCTTGTCACTATTAATATTTAGATTCACCAAACCGCTGGGATTACTTCCAACTTAACTCAAGGACTGTGTGGCATTATATTAGCGGGTGTATAAATTGACAGCTTTTGATTCACAGCGGCAGTCCAAAGCTTGAAGAATATAAAAAAATAAATGCTTTTCTTTGATGTCAGTTGGACACAAACACAACTAATATGTATTGGCTGAAGTAAAATGGCTTAAATGCTCAGTAGTTGGACTGTTTTGTTGTCTGCCCGACTTCAGTTATGACTTGCACCAATTTATCAGCGGAAACTGAGAAGCGTTGCCCACTGAAGAGGGAGTAAACAACTCCTTCATTAGGCCGTTGGAAGTTCAGCTGAAGCGGAACATTTTATCAGTCAGAGTCGGAGGGTCTGAAACGTCCAATCAAACGGATCTCATGCGTGTTCACGCATTCAGACTTCACTAACACTTTCTCATCAAGATAATACGTTTTAATGTAAAAAATATTTAGAAATCAGTCTATCACATAATATATATAATATATGTCTATCAGTATATACACTGCCTGGCCAAAAAAAAAGTCGCCACCTGGATTTAACTAAGCAAATAGGTACAAGCCTCCTATTGGATAAGTACTGCATAGGCGATTATCTTTCAGCTGGCAACAAGTTATTTAACCCCAGCTGATGCAATGAGTAACTCCTCATTTCTTAAACAACCATGGCAAAAGACACATCCTGTGGTCGTGGAAAAGACGTTAGTCTGTTTAAGAAGGGTCAAATCATTGGCATGCATCAAGTAGAGAAAACATCTAAGGAGATTGCAGAAACTACTAGAATTGGGTTAAGAACTGTCCAACGCATCATTAAAAACTGGAAGGATGGTGGGGAACCATCGTCTTCCAGGAAGAAATGTGGTCGGAAAAAAATCCTGAATGATCGTGATCGGCGATTACTTAAACGTTTGGTCAAATCAAATCGAAGAAAAACAACAGCAGAACTCAGGAGTATGTTTAATTGTGAACGCAAAAGCATTTCCACACGCACAATGCGAAGGGAACTCAAGGGGTTGGGATTGAACAGCTGTGTAGCCGCAAGAAAACCTCTAATCAGTAAGGCTAACCAGAAAAAAAGGCTTCAGTTTGCTAGGAAGCATAAAGATTGGACTCTGGAGGAATGGAAGAGGGCCATGTGGTCTGATGAGTCCAGATTTACCCTGTTCCAGAGTGATGGGTGCATCAGGGTAAGAAGAGAGGCAGGTGAAGTGATGCACCCATCATGCCTAGTGCCTACTGTACAAGCCTGTGGGGGCAGTGCTATGATCTGGGGTTGCTGCAGTTGGTCAGGTCTAGGTTCAGCAACATTGTGTGCCCAAAGAATGAGGTCAGCTGACTACCTGAATATACTGAATGACCAGGTTATTCCATCAATGGATTTTGTCTTCCCAAATGGAACGGGCATATTCCAAGATGACAATGCCAGGATTCATCGGGCTCACATTGTGAAAGAGTGGTTCAGGGAGCATGAGACATCTTTTTCACACATGGATTGGCCACCACAGAGTCCAGACCTTAACCCCATTGAGAATCTTTGGGATGTGCTGGAGAAGGCTTTGCGCAGTGGTCAGACTCTCCCATCATCAATACAAGATCTTGGTGAAAGATTAATGCAACACTGGATGGAAATAAATCTTGTGACACTGCAGAAGCTTATTGAAACAATGCCACAGCGAATGCGGGCTGTAATCAAAGCTAAAGGCGGTCCAACAAAATATTAGAGAGTGTGACCATTTTTTGGTGGCGACTTTTTTTTTGGTCAAGCAGTGTATATACAGTACAGACCAAAAGTTTGGACACACCTTTTAATTCAATGAGTTTCCTTTATTTTCATGACTATTGACATTGTAGATTCACACTGAAGGCATCAAAACTATAAATAACACATGTGGAAATATGCACTAAACAAAAAAAGTGTAAAACAACTGAAAATACCCCTTATATTCTAGTTTCTTCAAAGTAGCAACCTTTTGCTGTGATTACTGCTTTGCACACACTCTGCATTTTCTTGATGAGCTTCAAGAGGTAGTCACCTGAAAGGGTTTTCACTTCATAGGTGTGCCCTGTCAGGTTAATAAGTGGGATTTCTTGCCTTATAAATAGTCATGAAAATAAAGAAAACCCATTTTAATTAGAAGGTGTGTCCAAACTTTTGGTCTGTACTGTATATATACAGTATGTATTGTGGATAAACAACAGAGGAAAGCATTTGTGGTGGATGTAGCAATACCAAGTGATTACAACATCAGGAAAAAGGAGCACAAGAAACTGGAGAAATACCAGGGCCTCAGAGAGGAACTGGAAAAGGCCTGGAAGGTGAAGACCACAGTGGTCATCAGGGCCCTCGGGGCAGTCACCCCCAAGCTGGAGCAGTGGCTAAAACAGATCCCAGGAACAACATCAGACATCTCAGTCCAGAAATGTGCAGTTCTAGGCACAGCCAAGATGCTGCGCAGAACCCTCAAGCTCCCGGGCCTCTGGTAGAGGACCCGAGCTTGACCTATTTATTCCACCACGAATGCTTACATTTTTCACTGCATGTAAAGTTTAACACATTCTTGTGTTAAACTTTACTATAAAAGATAAAGCCAAATTGCATAGGAATTCTTTATAGCTCATTAATAAGTGAGCCGCGACCCTGCTGGCTTTGTCTTACTGATCATGTTAAATAATTAAATGTGCAACACATAACAAACAAGATAAGGTCACAACAAAGGCTTCCTAAACTAAATCTTTTCACTTAGTTTTTTTGCAGTGGGAAGAAGACACTTTTACAGACCATCGATAGTGATCATTTAGTAAACCATTTAAACATAGTTAATTGAATATCATCCAGAAGATGTGTTCAGTCAATATTTGCCAATGAGTTAATGAACATACTCCATACGTCCTCTGTATAAACTCACAGGGATTTCTATGGACCTTTGTCTCTGGTTGCCATAGCCACAAGGCTGAAGTGCTAAGAGCATGTGTCTTGCCCTTAACAACATCTGAACAATGGATTCATTTTGAAGATTTCTTGCTACATTTTTCATTGCTGCTGTTTTTTTACACTATTAGTTCTCAACTCTCCCAAGTCTAGCCAAACACAGAGATTAGCAGATGAATTTGTTTAGCCAGTCACACCCAAGAGTGCTAAATTTTACTTTAAGCTACAAACGCAATATCCCCACTCCCAGGTGTTTCTCCATGTGACTCTGGTTATTCTGTTTCTGTCGAAATGCAAAACAGGAGCAACACATTGTTTCATTTTTGGCACCCTCCAACATCCCGCTTCACTACACTGATTTGGTGATTTTAAAATATAATGCTGAGTGCAAGATACCGACTTGCAGAAGCACATTAGACAGTCCTGTCTACAGATTTTAGATTTATAGACTTGTCAGGAGAAAAAGAAGAGACGACTGGTAACATGTAAGAGTGGCTAATCAGAACCAAGTGGAAAATCTCCAGTGGACTGGCTCGGCTGGGCGTGTGCACCTCAAAGGGGTGGTGTTAAATGGATTCACCACCTGGGTTAAAACAGGAGGCAAGCTGTGCTGTGTACATCCATGGTACAGCTAATCCTCGCTGTGTGGCCAAGCTTTGGGGCAAGTCATGTGACCACAGCTGACCTATCAAACAAAGTAATATAAATCACGGTAACAAAAGGAAATATATGCCATCAAATGTGCCCTACCAAGGGACTTCTAAAATCCATTTTCAAACAGAAAGGAAAGGGAAAAGGTGAATAAGCATCTTACATTACTTTATGGTAAATGATGCTTCAGCATCACCTTTTTGTACAATAGATTTACAACCTGTTCACTGACTGAAACTGTTTTAGAGACACCAGAATGCCTGGCAAAATAAACATCCTAACAACTTAGGGTTATAAGAAGGCAGCAAATGTGCAAAAATCCTGGCAATGTCTGAAAACTATAGTTCAGTATTTTGAATGATGTAGGAATTGTGGTGTTTAGCATGACATAGTGTCTCTGTTTATGAAATAGTCTATATGAAAAAGTTATTTGCCAATACCATGTTAGGATGTTACCTAAATGAGATATTAGTAGCACTAGAGACCAAAAACAACCGGCAGCCATAAAGCTTTCAGACAGGTATGATGAAGTGAACATTTAAATAATAAATTACTAGGTGCAGATTCTTATCTAAAAGAGATTACAAAGTATACTGCTTTATATCCAAGTGAACTTGTTAGAAAGCTTTTTATTGTGGGACAATTTGGCCAAGAAAATCCAACCGTTTGTGTGCCGTCCAAAGAACCGCTGCTGTCACCGCCAGTGCAGATCAGGCAGTAGATTTTGAAGTGAGAAAAATGAACGGCTTCGTGTTAGATTTTGCTTATTCGTAGCTCGACGGTGACCTGGTGTATTTACAGAGTTGGCTAATGAAGAGGCTTAGGCGGACACTTAGCTAACCTTTGGTTCCACAGGCAAGGAAGAAACCTCCATCCTTTTTAAGGCAGTTGTGTGACAGCATTTGAAACAATGACAGAGTGACACACAAGATATGAATAATTTATAAACGCTGTGAGAATATAGGTGTGCTCCCACTTCGGGAACGTGCTCTGGAACCAGAGGAGTTTCCTGGAGGAAGTTATTCTGCCTCTTGTGTCTCCAAAGGCAATACTCAGCCATTTCTCACTGGTTAAATTTCCCTTTATTTCAGTCATCTCAAACGTTCTCATTCTCTGAATTAGAGTCCTATGTTCTGTTCATTTTAAATGACGTTGGAATTTTGTACAATGTTCGCAAACACAGTATTTACATTAAGGCAGCCATGCTGAATGTCGCAGTGTTACAGAGTTTGAATCTTCTCTGATTAATGTTCTCCTTCCTAAGTCCTAGAGTTTAGGAGGACAGTCATGTTTCATCAGGGTTGCTGTTTTTCAGTAATCATCCCATTTTCAGACGCTGGTCTCTCTGTGTTTTAGGACAATGTTGTCCTAGACCTGTCTGTTGTGTCCCTTGGTCTCTGAATACTGTTTCGTTCACAAATGTTCTTTAACAAACTTCCAAAGCCTTCGCAGAACAAATTCGCCTATTCTGAGATTTATTACACTCTGGTGCACATTTTACTAATGAGGTTGTTTTCAAATACAATTAGTTCCAGTTTCTTTTATTTTGGAGTGTCACAGTATTAAATCCAAATTTTGCTTCATTTTTAACATGTCTTAATTTTTTTAGCCGTTAAAACTAAAGGGAAAAGTTCAAGAAGTAGAAATTATTTTCCAAGGCTCTGTGCAAAAGGCAGTTTAATCAATGGAAAGTCTTGTAATGAGGTGTAAAGGCACATAGTCAATCTGAGATAATCACCTGCTTAGTGTTCAGAAACAAAGACAGAAAATGTATTCTTAGATTCAACGTTCAGATAAATTCTTCTCTGAAAATATATTATTAAACTTGTGTCACAACAAGAACTTCACAAATGTTTTTTATTTATTTATTTTCCTATGGAAATGTGAGGAGAAGCAGCGAGTCAGTTTCTTATTAATATTTTCCTGCTGAAAGTGTTCTAAGCGCCTGGCAGCTACAACCAATTAAGCGGACTAACTCCCAGTTAAACACAGCAAGCTGCATCACAGTTTGAAGAGACGATAATTGGACTCTCCTCTTTTACTCAACTTTTCTTACCGCTGCTTTTGGTGGATGAAAACAAAATACGGCAAGCCGCTACACGTAAGCTGCTTCGCGCTGCTGATGCTCACAGTCCAGGACAGAGACTGTGAGGTAAAAAGTCCAGTTACTGCTGCCAGAGCAGATTGTGTAGCCAATCAGCATCAAGTTACAAAGGTCAAAGTCACCTGCCAAGCGTAACCCTGCCCCGAGTTTTCAAAGCTCAGCAAATTTAGTGTAGTACAGTCCTAATGAAAATCAACGCTGACAACCAGGTCAATCCTTTAAAAGTGCAGAGCTGATGCCAGTATTTGCATTACTAAACCAGAGTAACTTTATTTCTTCATCCTCACTTCACTGCCATACATCACGATGCAGAGCGGCAAAATTAAAGAAAGACGTTGTTGTGCACTGTCCTTGCAGGTGGAGAACGATAAGCAGCATTGCACCTGTGCAGGATTAAGCTGAGACTTTTGTTTTGGTTTTCTCGAGTCACGCATCAAAGAACCAGCAGACTTTGAAGGGCAAGGTGCAGAGCTGAGTTCCTTCCTAAAAGATGGATGGCTTCCAACGAGAGCTGTGGAGTTTAGATCCTCAATGATTAGGACTCACGATTTGGTGGTGAGGCATGTCGTTGAATAAATAAAAAAGTGACTTTGTCATACCTACCTGACAATATGGTACAAGAGTATCTACAGTGTCTATATAAAAAAAGTATTCACGCCCTAACCCTAACCCTTGAATGTTTTGCCCTTTTATTGCTTTTGCAAATCAGTCATGAGCAATAACTTGGGCTTTTGACGACAAAGAAAAAAACTGTAAAGGTCAAAGTGAAAGCTGATTTCCACAAAATAATGATAATTAGATACAAATAAATAACTGTGTAACACATGTCGTGGTAAGTTGACCATTCTGACAGTAGCAAGTATGATGTAGGACAGCTAACCACACTTTATCTTTTGACCTTGGTTCCCTCATGATGTTTTGGCATTCAACCTTCATTCTCACCTAATTTTCACCATGGCACGGTCACAATCAGCCCCCACCACCCCCAATATAAGGTTTATATAACCCAGTAAACAAAACTGTGGTTTGTCCATAAATGTTAAAGTTACTCATCTAATGGCATGGGTCACCTCACGACAGCAGTATAATGCACAACGAGTCCTTGGACTTGATAGAGAGCTATACAAGAACAGAGCCATTTACCTTTTAAACAAATCCAATCTCAGAGGTTATATACCGCACTATGCAGCAAGTGAGTAAATATCAGGATATGCTGCGGACGATGAATTAACAAAAAACAGTTTCGATAGCACTCAGCTTGCCACTCAGATTTCCTCGGAGCTTCCAGCTTTGTCTAAGAGCTCAGATGACTGGCTGTCAGGCCAGGCGCAGGATGACATAAACCACCGTATCTTTCTTTTTGCTTATCCTGTCACAATGAGAACAAGAAACGTGCCTCTGCTGACAAGTGAGTTTTGGGCGTCCTTTGTGAAAGGAGATAATTTGCCACATCTCACGTCCTGACAGAGACCTTCTCAAGATATTTGATAGGTTTGCAAGGCTCACAAATGTGTGCCAGTCAACACAACTCAAAGGGAAATCGGTGATAGGTAGGAATATAAAACAGATGGTCCTCGTTCTGCAGCACACGGAGGCGATGCGTTGCGTGTCAGACGATGGATGTGCTCTGAAGTAAAAGGGAAACTGTTCCTATCAAACTGCGAACATGTTTGAAATGTTAAGATTTATTGCAACATATTGCGTTGTCTCTGGAGCAACTAGCATTAGAGTGGCAAAGACTACAGTAAATGCAGTATGATGTTTATTTCAATGAGACATCTCATCCGTCACTACACATAGGAATGAATGTTAAGTGAAGTTTGGGATTCAGGCTCAATCCTCCTTAAGGATATTTTCTTAGCGTTAATGAGAGCGAGAACAGAAGTGGCTTCACAGGGTGAAAACATCAGCCACACCATGTAGCCACACTCAGCACAGGTCAACAATGGCAGCACATTTGCTGAGAGAAGATGGGGACCTTCCTAAAATAATGGCCTAAGCCATTTTTTTGCCAAAAGTAATTATTAGGGTTTTTTGCCCAAATCATCTTTTGGCAAAATAGAAGTGGTGACATTTTTTTTTTTTCTTTTCAAAATTACTTTTAGCAAAAAATGACATAAGCCCTTATTTTAGGAGGGTGATGACATAATAGTAGCAGCACATTTGATATGCAGTGTAATCAGATCTACTGCAGCAGTCCAGCTTGAGCTGCCTTTCCAAAAAGCGTGCAGGGTTTCATCCAGTTCTTTGCTGGGCACCCTGCACGGAAATGCAGATTGTATCACACAAGACAAAATACAATAAAAGAAGAGATGCACTGCAACTGGCTGGCTTCTATTGGTTGTCCCAGAGCAGGTAACACTACATACATAAACACAAAACACAAGTGAAGTTTCAAAACAAAACTAACAAATGAATATAAAACTGAAAGAAACAACAGAACCTACTCTATTCAAATATGTCTATTTCAAGTCTGAGGAAAAAAACAAAAAAACCAAACTACTGAATCTTGAAATAAAAAGGTTCTTTTTGCACAGTGATATTCATAGTTTGCATGTTGCAATTTATGACTTTGAGTTTAGTTTGGTTAATTTTGTCACCGTATTTTTGCATGTCTGGTCAATTAGTAGTGTTTTTCCTTCCTCCATTGCTTTCTGCTTTCCGACAGCTGTTAATTTCCCCACCTGTATGGCATTAAGTAATCAAACTCTTCAGAGGTTTTTCTCCTCGGTTCATTTACTCCATGGGTAGATTCGTTGCTGCTGTCACCAGCTTGTTTTCTTGCTTCAACTTCAACTGTTCATTAAATCCTTATTCATCACCTTTCTGCGCCAGGTTTTCTACAACAACATCGTTACATGACAGTGAAGTAAAAGGAACGTCAAGTAAAGACATTCATTAGATGAAAAATGTTACACCGCAAAATATATGTTGTAAGGAAGAAAGAAGATTATGAAGCAACGTCTTAAGAGATCTAAGGATATTAGCAGTGAGTTTTAGAGTGGCCATCACAAAGTCATTTGCTGTCTCCCTTTCGGTAGCCAATAAAGAGAATACAAATAGATCTCCTCGTTACATGGATGACATGCCCAATTTGTTCAAATCTAAAACATTTAAAATTTCTAGCAAAAAATTTTATATTTAAATAAACCCCTGAAAGAAATGAATCGCTCGTCATCTTTTTACGGTTAGACTCCATCAGTTTTTTCAGGCCTATGAATCTATTTTGAAATAAAATATTTTGTGTTTGCAGCAGAAAATTATTTCCCGATAGTGAAGGCAGACCAGCAACACCCCGAAGAAAAAGGATATAAAGTTACTCACAAGTACTGTACCTGAAACGGTTTTATTCTCATTTTAAGACAAACGTGAGCAATAAAATTAGAATTTAGCAAAAACAAACAAAAAAAAGAAAACGCTTCACTGTCAAAGTAAAAACTGATTTCCACAAAATAGTACCAATTAAATAAAAATATTTTACATAAAATAGGTGACTGCATAAATATTCACTCCCAGAGAGTCTGTGTGGATCGGTCTCAGTCAGGCTGCTCATCTGGACCCTGCAGTTTCACTCAATTCTTCCTGCTAAACTGCTCCAGCTCTGTCAGGCTGCATGGGGATTAGCTGTGAAAAGCCCATTTTAAGTCCTGCCACAAATTCCCTATTGGATTGAGGTACGGGCTTTGACTGGACCTATCCAGAACGTCCACCTTGCTTTCTTCAATCCATCCCTACGTAGCTTTAGGTGGATGCTTCGGGTCGTTGTCTTGCTGGAAAATAAACGTTCTCTGGTAGATAGAACCTAACTGTCCTCCAGGATTTCCCAATGTTTTACTGCATTTATTTTGCCTACTTTTACAAGCCTTCCAGGGCGGATGTTCCATCAGACCGACAGTTTCCGAAACCACATAAGAATAAAGACTCGTAAGAGTGCGCACGGGTCAGTGCAAGCTAGTGGGGTCCATAATGCAACATCTCTTAAGGCAGCAGGAGTGAATGCTTTTTATAGGCATTGTATTTGCACCATCATAATGTAATGGTTGCTATCAGTGTTAGTTACTGTAGACATTTGTGAAATGGGCTTTGTTCATGTTTAATCTTTTGGTATAAATACTTTACTTCATTTCACTTCATTTAATCAGCCTAAGGATTTCACAGCAATCATATTAAGGAAGCTGTATAGGATATATAATCGTCACATTCATCAAATAATTACAAAAACAACTTTCCTGATTTGCTATGTAACGCATTCAGTAATTATAGTTCGCTAAGAATTTGGTGTTACATTACCGGGTAAACAAGAACCCAGTAATGTAATGTAACCGGGTTTTGGAAAGTCAAAAAACTTTCAAAGAGGTTTTTGAAAACCTTTTTGAAGTTTTCAAAAACTAAAAAAAAAAAAAGCTTTTTGAAGAATTTGATTAGTGTAAAATATTTCCAGGGTTTCCCCCAATGTATTATAAGTCTGGCGGACCATCAGGCTTTACTTGTGCCCCCACCAGGCTAAGCATTGTTTATTTATTTTATTTTTTCTTAATCATTGCCTTTTTTTAAGACTTTGTAGTTGGTGTTTAGGTATTAGTCTTAACTCAAAAACATGGCGGACAGCTGGATGACTGCCCTAGATCCCACAGCACCGGGCTTAGCAAGTATTCTGGAGGAAACCCTGATTTCAGTTTAATTATTGCTTTCTGGCTAAAAATAATCCTGTTGTTTTTAATGTTTCTAATGAAGAACCCACTGTCTTACTTCAAGGTAAGAGTCTCTTTACGCACACCCCCCACATATCTGGGAATAACAGAAACAGCACACATTTAATTTATCAAATAAGGACATGGTGAAAGACCATATTTTGATGAGAAATTATGCTTTGATATTGCTAGGTTTTACGCCATGAGATCTCGCTGCACTGCTGTGGTTGTGATGGAGTCAAATCAAAACACTAAAACTAAGATTACTGATCTTGAAAATTAAAACAGTGAAGTAAAAGCAATATTTCATCTCACTTTGCTATTACGTCAAATCTATAAAGTGTCTTCAAACATTTAAGAGTAGGTCAAATGTGCTATATTCATAATCTCCTTGTGTAACAGTCAACGTGGTGTTGCAGTAAAATTAAATTTTAAATCAATTTTTGTCCAAAAAGTTGGACCGTCTAAGACCAGCTATGTTTTCACTAAATACATCAAATGAGTTCTTGTGCTGTTCCACAGCAGATACTGTAATACTGGTGTCAGTAGTATTTTCTGCTGGTACCATGGAAAGCAACGAGCCTTTTCCCATTAACCACACCGTGTTATATTATCATAATCATTTCTCTTTGTATCTGTCAAACTGCAAGGTTACCAGGAAATTCTGAGCCATATCAGAATATGCATAATGCATGAGAAAAAAATCATGTAACATAAAGCAACCAATAACACATTCTTTAGCCTGACAGAGCAGATGAGATGAGGAAGTACTGATAGTTCACATCATGGGATGCTGTCATCGTCGGCTACAGAGCAATGCATTTTTTCAAACTCAATTTTAATGGAAATCAGACCAACGGCTGACCTCACGTTTATTCCACCAACTAATCAAGCTGGGAGTAAAAGACAGAAACACTGATCCAATAAACGCTGTAACGGAATGACAGAACACATCAGAGATGCTGAAGAAAAGTAAGGAAATTGTTTTAGTGTGTCAACCCATGACCTGGATTTCATTATGTGAAATGTTAAAAATAGTCCTTCAAAGTTTGCGGCCGGAGTGCTGAAAATGATTCTTAAACATGGACTGGAAATGCCGCTATCAAACCGACACAACCAGATGTTAAAATGAAAACATGTAAAATAAAAAATGTACAGCTATGATTGTTCCTGGTATTTGCTCACTGATCTTTTCCCGAGATAGTATCCTCCTAAAAGCATTCATAAAACAAAACGAAGACAGAATAACTGCTGGGTTCAATAATAATCCTGATGCCTTCAGTAAAGAAAACATAGACCTTCTCTCATCAGGTTTTATAGCTGAATGTTGCTGAAATAACAGATATATTTTTTGGGCTGTGGGACACGGATCATAAATATTCATAAATAATGGTCTGCATTAGTACCTTTGTACAAGTGTTTTCATTCCCTTGCTTCACTTACCTATTACTCTTTCCGCTTTGAGATGAACGGTTTAAATTTTGTGACCCGTTTCATGTTTTCCCTTTAACAACTGTGATATAAAAAGATGTGAAAACAGCGTCTTACATATTTTGCTTGAGCCTTCATGCCTCCAGCAGTTATTAATTACTCCCATTAAGGAATAGAGGCAGCCTAGTTCTGTGTGAGATAGAAGTTGCTGTAAAAAAAAAGTGTTTTACATTTTTGTTTAACCCTTGCTGTCTATAGGCAGTTACCAAGCAGGAAATGGGGAGAGAGCTATGGGGGGAAGACATGCAGCTAAGGTCGAACCCAAGACGGCTCCAGTGCAACAGTCTCTGTATGTAGGGCGCCTGCTCTACCGCTGCCCCATAGTACAGATATTTCCTACCACTGCAATGCTACCCTTAAAAGGTATTTGTGTCAGTTGAAGAAAAGAAAAAGTTGTACAGCTTTGTGTGGATTTCTTCTGTCTTTTTTCTTTACAGAAAAACGTCAAAAGTGTTGAGCAAAAAGTTCAGAAAAAAAGACAAAATTTCGGGGAATCCCACCGACTGATCGCCGACGTTGCCAAATCTTGCGAAAGAAACAACCGGCTCTGTGAAAACGAGCCCAACTGGCAACCCACGCCCTTGTGTAAAACAGAGGGGGGTTGTAAACGGTATAAATTCATACATCTATTGTAAAAAAAAAACAAGTTATGAATGAAACGAGATAGCCAGATATCAAGTGTATATCCACTGATTTATTTTACACAACTAACTGGGAGATCAGTGGCAATGAAAATAGTTTAAGTACAAAAGAACAGTAATAATAATAATAATAATATAAACCCACTATACGAATGTTTGTGTTTTTGTATATTCTACCGTCGTCTGCAAAACTCTGATTTTTAAAAAAGCTTTTTTTACAAGGGCATCTTTTTTCTCACTGACAGATAGCCCCTTACCATCTTGCCATTTTAGTTAACACCTCGTTTTTGTTTATTTGTTCTCCCTGTTTATTCTTTGAGTTTGTTTCTTCCTGTTTATTTTAGGTTTGGACTCATTTCCCCTTTTTTTTATTTCTTTGCTTTATTTACCTTCGCTCTTCCTGCTAGTTTTCTCCCCTTCCCAAATGCCTTCAGTAATCTCGTCTCTCCCCTGCCTGCATTCCTTCTCAGCTGCATCCACTTTCCCTGATTAATCCCTCTGGTTCTTCTTGTTATTTTACCACCTCTGCCCCACTTCATATAGCTCCTGTTTTTCATTCCTCATTACGATTTCCTCGGTTGCTCTTAATGCCATTTCACTGATTCTTCAGTTTGCTTTCTAGTTCCCCATGTCAGGTTCTCAGTTCTTGCTCCGCTGTTTATCTTTTTGGTCATTTTCAATAAACCTCTGCACTCCACCGCTCTGCTTTTTGTGCCTTTACTTGGTTCTTACCTCATTATTATACAGAAATATCTCTTACTTGTTGTTGGAATTGTTTTTTTTTCACTACCTAAGAAGCCTTTATGTACATTTTGCGATCAAAAAAAGCATCAGAACTTTATGTTTCTGCTGCTTTAGGCAATAATTATTTGAATTTCTCAGTGCCTCTCTACCTTAAATGAGTACACGCCATCTTTGATGTGCTGCTTTTCAAGGTCGTTGGCACCAGTCAACAAATCAGAAGAAATGTTTGGTTCTTTGTCTCGCTTAAGAACAATCTGACAAGGGGTAAAGCTCAGGATCAAACCGTTTCAAATGGATTGAAATTGAACATCGTCACATCATTATTCTAGCAATCAAATTAATAAAGAATATCTGACAGAACATATCGGTAAGTGGGAAAAGCACACATGCCATCGAAATTCAGGAAACCAACCTCCTAGAGTTTGTGAACAGAGAGGCAAGCACATTTCACCATATTTGACACAATGTCTGTGTATTAATGTGTGTATGTTGAGTGCAGTAAGTACTTTAAGTGGACACTAGATGTGTTTACTCCATTTCCATTTCAACAAGGGCCGATTGTTTCAGCATGTTCATATAAATCCTGCAACTGTGCATACATCTGCAGATTAGACTGTGCAAAGTTTACACTGTTGAAGTTCTCATCCGTCCTGGTCAGACTAAAATCGGTCCTTTTTTCCTGTTAATCATTTAACAGGCTTCACTCGCTTACAGCTGAAGCACTGAGAGCTTCAGCTCTCAGCTGACATCTGACTAACATGCATGACGGAGGGAGAATACTAACCAGAGTCTGAAATAGAGACCTGTCTGGGCCGCGACTGTCAATTCAGCTGGGTCGGGGATGGCTAGATTAATCTGTGATACAGCTGTCCATCATCCCGTACAATCAGGTTTTATTTTTATCTTGCATCAATCTGAATTACTGCAGACAACGTCTGATTACGTGAAGTAAATCCCTTCCCCGAGGGAGGCCTGTAGCTTGGGCCACACTTTTCATTCCACGATTACCTCCAGAAGAAGGAGAAAGTGTCATATGCACATAAGCAGTAGAAACCATATATTTACGCACACTGTGTAAATGACATTGTCTTGATATGAAGACTAAATGTTCCTAAATGTTCCCTCTTTAAGGACAGTTAGGATAATAAAATCATTCCCGTTCGCTAAATGCCAATGAGAAAGCGAAAACATTTTAGAGATTTTTTTTTAATGAAATTTCTTCCAGGTGGTTTTACGTACACTGCTTTCATACTTGATAGTCCTGTTGACTCATTTTGATTGGGGGACCAAAATTACAACGTTTGATTTCACACCACAGTGTGTCAAACAAACAAAACTCTTTAAAAAACCTGTTCACCCCCCCTCGCCTGTGGTGGCGCTGCACCAAGAACCACTCAAGGAAATGAGACTAAAACCTTCAAAGAAGACTTCCTTCCACACAAAACGTAAGCACAATTGGAGTAGTGTCAGATTTTAGCGGTCAGAGGATTTCCCCATCATCTACCAGCCATTTCTCCCTCCAGCACTAGAGTATCACGTTTGTTTTGATTGCATTTACTTCCTGCAACTGGAGAAATCTCCAGCCCGCTTGCATTTACATATGCATTCAAACCACGCCGGAGTTCACTTGGCAATCGAACTGAGACCTATGTTTTAAGATGGACCAGAGTTGTTTTTTAATCTGCGTCAGAGTTTGATTATGCAGTCACACCTCCTAAAATGAACCAGACTTTGTAGACAAACGAACTAGAGTTGAGTTAAAGCAGCAAAGTTATCGTTGCTGCTTAACACAATTATAGGGAAGTACACGGAAATCTCCAGCCATTTTGTCGTTAGGTAAGATGATTGTTTTTGTTGCCCCATGGATTTTTGTGTTCTGATGCGAGTTGTGTGTATAAAAAATTGAATGATCTTGTACTGGCTTTTTCTCCAGGCCAGTACTGGAAAAAAGTGTCATTATTGAAAGTGAAACAAGTCCTGTACTAGCATGGGCCACAAAGCCACTGGGAGAGTAAGAAGCCATTACTCTTAATCTCCCAGTGACCTAAAAAGCCAAACTGTTTCCAAATGTAATTTTGGAATGTCTTATGATTCAAAAGAGCCTAAGTTGACGTGTTTTGAAATTATGACTATCTTTCTGAAACTACTTTTGAATTTCAAAAATGCTAATTGTCTTTGCCAAAACTTAACAGTTAAACTGACTTAAAACAGGAAAAGTTTAGATTGATTCAATGTCAGAGACAAAAAGGCTATGAGTCTTTTTCTAAAGTTTGTGTACATATCTGGTTTCCACTGTATCTACAGTAGCGTGAAATGATATTTCTTCACAACATCGGTGTTGATAATCATGAACTGTCCATAGACAACAATAACATTTGCCAAGTATGCTCTCCTGCACTTTGATGTCTCACCCAGCAAGTGGCAAGTGCCTCTTCAAAGGTGATAATTAATAAAACTCTCTTTCACCATATGTCATAAGGATAAGTAGTTAATTAAAAACGAACCAGGGAGGGAGAAGACCTCATGGGTGTTTTGAAGGTTCGGATTTGGAGAGTACCTGTTAACTTGTTCAACATTAGCTGCATGAACTCCGTTGGAAATACTCCTGCCATTTGCATTTCTGTTATTTTGCATCCACAGTCAGACAGGCTGCCTGTGCTGCCAATCAGCACCATAAACGAAACCTGAAGCTGCGGTTCTCTATTCTGCATCCGCAGTAAGCGAGAATCACTTCCTTTGGCATTCTGTTGTGGCAATTACCTTTAAAATGGGATCGGAGCACACAGATGTTTGTAAAACCTCTTTTAGTTAAAAAGATTGCATTGATGTACAAGCTGTTCGCATCGCTTAAAGCCAATTGCTATAGCATGATGTGCAGGCCTTTAATTAATAGTTACTGGGAATGTGTGAACATTTAAACATGTTGAGGCTCCTTTGTTCGCCATCAGCACATAAAACCAGCCTGTCCAGCATCCGTGGTAATAACTATAAAGTGCATATTTATAATTTTAAAGGGATCCAATTGGATTCATGAGAAAAAGCTGCTAAACAGCAGCAGGGTGTAATAAAATTGAAATATTATAGTCACAGGAAAAATAGTATTATAATAACAGTTCTGTGAAATAAACCAAAGTAAGAAAGAAATTTGGAGAAACCTTGGAGAAGAAACTGTCAATTTTTTTATTTGTATTATTTTCCACAAAAAAAAAAACAGTTGAGGACCATCATCCTATGGTTACAAACCTTTTTCCTGACAATTAACCAATCTGCCCAGGTGGAATGGTCCTCCAAATTCCCCAAAATGAGAAAGTAGTTGAAAACATTGTCCATAATGCTCATCATGCTGGGCAAAAAGCAACTCGCGTATCATGAACGAGCCACGCCACTCAGGTGAGAAAACCGGGCCACCAAGAACACAACACAACCGCAACTCTACATCAAGATGTCTGAAAAAGAAAAGAATCCAGCTGCTACAATGCTCCAGTCGACATCCAAACCTCAACTTGGAAAAAAAAAAATTGCATTTAGAGGTTTGTGTAAACAAAGGAGTGTAAATCTCAATAAAACTGGATTGG
Source organism: Xiphophorus hellerii (assembly GCF_003331165.1). Classification (NCBI taxonomy): domain Eukaryota; kingdom Metazoa; phylum Chordata; class Actinopteri; order Cyprinodontiformes; family Poeciliidae; genus Xiphophorus; species Xiphophorus hellerii. Next base: position 8,234,459 of record NC_045682.1, read on the forward strand.
TCAAAATGCCTCCACTGTCATACATGCAACTTTTGCAAACAGCGAAGCAGAGTCCCATGCCTGCTCAGTCAGCTACCAGCAGGCAACTGCTAAGCCCCAAATGACACATTTTGGGGTCCTGTTCACTAAAGTCCAGAGCAAGCCAACGTCAGCCTTCAGGTTGCTCAGTTGGGGAATTTGTGAAGCACCACAACTCCACACTTCTCTAGCTGGCTTCTCCTATATTAATCCCTGTAATGCATGCAAAATAGCTGTAAAGCCATACCCTGCTGGCTGTCGGGATAGCTGCCAAAAGCAGGCTACGAAGAAAGTACTGATTGACTTTCTGAGACAGTAGGTGGTGCTCTGTGGATTTAGGGTAAGACTTTCCAGCCATGACGGATTTTGCTTGTTACAAATGACTGTTTCATGTCCATGAAACAGGTTACAGCAGGTAAATATATTTTTATTTTAAATGCTCAAAGACTTGCATTAAGTTCAACTTCAGGTTGGAATTCGGGAATAATGCAAATCACCAGATAAAAAGATCCTTTTCTCAGCCGTAATGTTGTGAAGTTTGTCAATGTGACGGTATGTTAAACACTGATAAACATTCAGCAAGATCAACTGAAGGTTTGTTGAATTCTTAATGGAGCTGTTTATGCAGCAGCTACAATAAGTGCTTTGCAAAAATATGAGGGAGAATATATTGTTATTCACAAACTGCAAAAACTGACACACATCAGGGGACGGAAGGCAGACAGCTAATAACCCATCGTAATAATAACCGTAGCTGCCGAGGTGTTAGCTCAAACAGAGACGTTAAACCCCACAGGACCATTTGCTTCAACCTCCAGACTCTGGCAGACGTCTGACACCTCGGCACCATGTACATTCTACAGACAAATCAATCTAGAAATGAAAGGCTAATTGCCAGGAAACTCGCGGTTTTGACCTGTTAGGCCTGTTCCAGCCAGCCACCTACCTACCCACACACACACCAGCTGAGTGTCATGTCAGCCGAACGGCATAATGTGAAGGAGGCAACAAGTGAGCAAAATCCAACGACTTGTATGGGTAATTCAGGTTAGTCTTCTATTTGACACAGCAATACACATGAAGGACTGCAGATTTTCTTTTTGCACTCCCAGATGAAATGAGGAGAGTCATTATTTAAACGTCACCTATCTGAGAAGCGTCAGCAGCTTCTGAATCCAAATTACTTCAGTAAATATTTACGTCCGCTAAATAATTCAACTCAATCTATTAGTATGTTTACAACAGTCTGCAATGATAAAACGTTTTTAGATCATGTGTTAATATGTCGACATTTTGTCATATGTTACAGTTTTTTACCATCAACCCTAATTTTACACATTTAACCTAACTACACATTTAACCTAACCTACTGTTTGAAGAAAAAGAATAAATAACCGGAAAACAAACAATAGAAGGACTTGTAGTTAAAACTGAAACAAATCTACCTAGATGAATGTTAGTTTCTTACAAACAAACACAAGAAGCCTTGTAATTCATCAACGATGACAAATTATAAGGTTTCATCTGAATTCTAATATCTCACTCTGATCAGAAAGCTATGAGGGGAATTGTATCAAAGGACGAATTCACCACAATAGTCCTTTGGTCTGCTTGTTTGGTCTGGATCAAAAGTGGACTTCATTTTTATTTTTTCGTTTGGTGTGGTTTGCTTTCACTTTTTTTTTTTCTTTTGCAAATGGACTGTAATTTGTAAACAAAGCCACAGGTGACCATCATTGCTGCCATTGGACAGAAATGACAATGAGAGGGACAGAACACACACCTGAAAAGTAACAAAAAACATGGGAAAATTTCATGCTGTACTTCCGTTGGGCACGTGTGTTGTTAGTACAGCTATAAAAAGATTTTAAATGTCAAGAGCAGCTCACTCAGTGCAGGTTCCCCCGTGGGATATTCTTAATCCTGGGACAGCGTCAGTAAATGCTGCCGCGAGCTGAATGAGACGAGACGCTCTGCATCCTCTGACTCACAACCTGCTGGTGGCAGCCTCACTTTCAGTCCAATCAGTGCATGCCATAGTAGTGTTAGTAACACTGAAGGGCTCATTTTCAACCATGATGCTTGGCAACGGTGGCTCATGAAGTTCAAAAAGACGTCCGTTTCCTGTAGTGAGTTCGGATCGAGATCGGTCTGTATTCACACCAGAAGCGATCCGCACCAGAGTAGGTTTTTTTAAGCGAACCGAGATCACCTCAAGACGTGGGTCTCAGTCTGGTTGTTAAAACACACCAGGGTTCGCTTGAGTGTATTCACGCCTGCAGAGAAGGTCCGGATCGGCGAGGGAAACAAGCTCAGGTCCGTTTAAAGCAGACCAAATGTGTCAGGTGTGAATACAGACAAAGCCAGGACCATCTTTGTGACCAGTCATCTTACCAAGCACAGGACAGTTGTCACAAGAAATGGAGAAGAAATAGAATTTAGTGCTCAAGGCAGGGTCGGAGAGTTTTTAAAAGGAGATTCTTCTTACTTTAATGTCGTGTTATAATGTCATTCCCTCATCCTGGAATGTTGCTTCAGCTCATTCAAGCATGTTTGAGAAATCCTCAATCTCTCACGGTTGCCATTCGGGGGTGCCATAACGATTGCTCATGCAATGTGCCGCCTACACCCAAACTGAACCAAACTGGGTCTCTATGGATGCGCAGTTTTGGAACTTGTCTCTGAATGGCTTGGAATGCTTTGAACCACAACAGAGCTGTGTTAGTCATATGAACGGGCATTCAACCTGAAATATCTCAATGGATGAAGTAGAGCAGCCTCTCCATAGTGTGTGGAGGAAAACATTCTCTCACCACAGTTTCACTCGGTGTTTATTTAAAATAATTAAAAAAAAGATTCATCACTAACTCCTTTTCTGGTCCAGGAAAAAAGAAATATTTCTGATTATAGGAAGTCGAGTTAACTGACAACAGCTCAAAACAGGAGTGAATACCCAGGATGGCCTAGGCAGGTAGAAGCTGGTAAATCAATCAAATGTAAAACTAGGGAAACCATGAAGTGTGCTCAGTAAAAGCATAACAATGTGAGGTTACCCTATCGATCTTTTTTTGAAGGTCTTTTCTTTTGGGCACCTGAGAAACTCTTCTAAGCTCCATATTTGCTGTCGGATGAAAACCTTTGAACTCCAAAGATTGATCTTTTCACAAAATGCAAAAACCCGTCTTGTTTCTAAATGTAAAAGTCCTGCTACTTGGCCAAAGCTACGTGTTTTGTTTTGTTTTGTTTTGTTGTTTTCAATGGAAATGTATCAATAAAATCCCAGAAAAATGGGAGTGAGAACCAATAGATACAATGGTTTTACCTGATGACAAGATAAAAAATAATAATAATAAAATAAATTAGAAATTCCAGTAGCCATGAAATTTCTTTGTCATGACCAACCTTCCCTGTTATCCTGCAAAATCCAACATGCAGCAATTTAAAAAGCAGCATTCACATTAAACATTTCACGCAAATAGGAATGATTATTTTAACTTATGGTTAATTAGAGATCACTTTTGAAAGTCTATGTATTCCTAAAATAAAGATAATGAAGCTATCAACCTATTGAACCTCTTTCTCATTCTCCTCCAAAACATGAAAACTATACACCCCTGCACTCTGGAAGCTACAGTAATTGTCGGAGCATTCTTTTGATTTGCTGTATTGCTACCTTCTTCGCCTCACATCCACACTTAGACTGTTTACAGACAGCACAGACCACCCAGCCTCATGCAACAAGGCAATTTCCAAACACTTGCTGAGTAGCTATCAAACATCGCCTTCATCAGGGATAGCTCTGCGCAAAGCAAGCCTTCCAGCTGTGGACTGACAATAGGAATCCACTCACTTGAACCAAACAAGAATACATGGACAGCAATCAATAAAGCTTCTCTTCGCTCCAACTCACAAAGGCTGCATTTTATTACAGCGCACAGTGTGCACGCTGATATTGTGCAGCACATATTTGTGTGTTAGGGGATATACTTCTGTTCTCTAGGAAAACATTGCATATTGGTTTTTAGCCAGTACAAAGGGCACTGTTAACAAAAAGGAAGCGACGTATACCATGTGCAGGAACTGGTCTTTGGCGAACAAGGTGGAAGCTTCATTAACACAACAGCAAATTGATGAATCAGTCTGATAACGACAGGCCCATTCAATCAATCAGAACATTACTGAAAAGCCAGTTTATTTCAAGAAATGTATCACTAAGGGAAACACATTATATATATTAATTACACACAGATGGATGTTTGAAAGTCGTTGTTTCTGTTAATTATGACGATTTCCCACTTGCATCCATTAAAAACTTGACATTCAAAATGAAAATATTACATCAGGCCAATTAACAAATAAAGATGTGGGCTTAATAAAAAAAAATATGTTTAAGGACATTTTCTCCAGGTCCTTTTAATCTGACAAGCGGGCCTCGTCAGAATGCATATTCTAATTTATGACTGCAGAAAACAGTTCACCACTGTTTCTAACGGCTGGAGGGATTTGTTGCCTTACCCAGTCAGGACAAGACTGCAAAGTCTAAAGCCACAGAAAGCTGCAGGTTCCTCCCTAGGAAGCTGCTCAGCCAACCCATAGAGCAACCCTGCTCCACACTGACCACCATCTTACCCTTTCAGACGAAGATACGAGCATCAGACCTTTCACTGCCCCACGCTACTCACTCCAATCATGATGAAGTGTCTGGAGAGGCTGGTTAAAGGCCAGTTGATATTCCGGCTACCTGCAACACTTGACTTTATGTTTGCATACTGGTTTGGTACTATGTTACTGCAGAGAGAAAATCTATAGCACTTTGTTAGAACCTAGCATGTCTAAATTGTCACATAAAAATAATAATAATAATAATAAGGTCATCAAAAGACAAAGGTTCCAGGCCACACACATGTAAAGCGATGATAAATGAGTAACACACATAATGCATAAATGATTTACTGACAGTTAACTGTAATGAGATAACAACTAAGCTGTATTTATGCCATTTATTTTACTATTATATCATTTAAAATGTGCTCAATAGAACAGCATATTTATTGGAAACAGATGTTTTCTTTATGAAGACTTACATTGAACTTGTGTCTGTTTGTATCAAATAATACAGCAAATGCAATACAATTTTATATGCAGTTGGTCAACATTTTTTATGTTATTTCTGATCTCTATTTTTTACAAAGTATATACTGAAGATCTCAGAACAGCATTCATATTTTGGCCCTTATATCAGGAGCCGTTAATGGTTACTTTCATTAAGAGCAAAACACATACAATCCTGGTTAGTAAGAGCTGTCACTGTTAAAAAAAAAAAAAAAAGTTTGTCCATTTAAAACATGAAGACAAGACAGTCATGGCGTTTGCATTTGAATCTGTTTTCTTTTGGGGGTTTTGTAATTAGTGTGGCTAGCATTTCGAAAACCACAGACGTTCTGTTTTCCCTAGAGAATAAAGATCCTTGCATTAACTGAGGTTTTAAAAAAGGCTGTCTACGACGGCAAATCCAGCTCGTCTCCTAGCAAAGTTTCAAAGTTCTAAGCAAGTTAAGATGGGAGCACAGTACAGACCTTCCCCAGTCTTTATGAAATATCTAACGGCTTGGATTTCACACCAGTGTGCAGGGGTGTGTGTGCGTGTGCGTGCAAGGCGGGGTTAGTGAAGTCATTAGTGTGTTTTGGACTGTTAGCTTTATACATATAAAAATTATTTCTATCTTTGCTGAAAACAGTATAATGTTTAGATTGAGTTGCGGAAACACACACACACACCCACGAGTTTTAACTTGACAACTTCATTCTAATTTTATAATAATAATTTTGCAAATTAATTGAATTAAATAATTTCTACCTTTATGTTCAACAACATGTTTAATTTATGTCCTGTAAAGAGACGCTTTATTTTCTGTACTTCATTGTTTAATATTCCAGTGTCTGTCTCTCTTTTGGGCTTTCTCTCCAGATTGATGCAAATATGTTCCAACTGGAAACTGTGGTTAAACTCGGGCCAAACATTGTGCAGCATCCAAGACAATAACTAAACTCCAATTAGTCTTTCTGTTATGTCCTTCAAGACTCACTCTCTCACAGTCTAAGGTCACTGTAAGCACGTCTTCAACAGCAGAAAGAAAGTTTCTGACTTCTATGTGCTTCCTCGTATGTTTTCTTTTTAAACACCTCACTGATACATACAATTAAATAAGTTTGAGTTCATTACTTAGAAACCAAGAAAATCAGTGCAAAACAGTGTTGTTACTGCCATCTGATTGGTGTGTCTGCTGATCAGAATGATCCACTCTTAATAACCATTCAGTCTCTGCTCAGGGTTAATCCAGCAGAAAATAATGGAATTCTATTTTCATCTCAGAAACAACAGCTACAGTAGACATAGCATATTACAACTTGGATATTAACGAGGCAAAGTAGAGAGTCGAATCTTTCCGTAAAACAAATTACATAATAAGATATGTCTATAGTCATTTACGGGCTTTTCACTGTACACTGCAAATGTCAGCTTCCTCGTTAAAAAACACAGCAGCCACTTTACTTTCTGCAACGAACGCTGAGAGAAACTGGAGTGAAAGCGCCCTGACCATCAGCGTCTGGGGGCCCTGCTCAGCTCTGACACTGACATGAATTAGGGTTGAGTCGGTTACAAATGGACAGCTTTAAGCAGCTTAGACTGGTACTAAATCAGCCCTAACTGATCAGATCTGTTACTAGAAAACAAACCTTCGGAGTTCAACCTTCTTCAAACCACCTATAGAGATGGCTGATGGGAAGCTGTCCTAAACCTGTGTTGAATGCATCCAATCATTGCCATCCACCTCTTTCAGCCATATAAAACCTTGATCACTAAAAAGACTCTTAAATTATATAACTATGATAAGGATCTGATCAGTAATTTTAATCTTTGTCATTTAGTTCTGGTTCCTTACTTACTCATCGCTGCAGCTGTGTGACAAAAATCGTGTCATTTTGGTCTCAGCCTCTTGTCACCCAGCCCTTCTTGGTGCAACACCCCTGGCAAGTTTTTGCTCCCCTCTGCAGGGGAAACTATTGTGTGTTTGGTCGTAATTTGTGTTTATAGACTCAACTAGTCATCTTCCCAAAGCCAGTTTTTCAGCCATGAATAGTTTTGAGGAGCAATTGTCCAAAACTATGAGGACATACGTACCGTTGGACCAACACTCTGAACGCCTCCTGCTGGGTTCTGGTCCGATGAGGTGGGCCAGCGTCCCAACGACGCCTTCTGTTCTTTTTTCCAGTAACGTGGAAAATAAAATGAGATGTTGCAGCTCGTCAGTCATTCCTACTCCGCTTGAACTTGTGAACTTGTAACAATCGGTCCCCTCTGCCAGAGTTGTTGTGTTTATTATCCTGTTGCACTGTTGTATGTTGCATACACATAAGAGAAAACGCAACGATGGATCCTTAAGTGAGAGGGGTTTCCCAGGAGCTTGGCTTGGTGTGTCCTGCAGACCTTGAAGAGTTCCAAAATAAAGGCCCCATAACCCCGAACCGCGCATCGACTGTCTGGCTTTGGTCTGACCATTCTGGGTCCTTCACTGTATGCACATTCTAATCTGCAGTTTCTGTTCATTTCTGAATAGCAAAAATAAGTAGCATTGTTTTCTGTTTGTTGGGCTGAATAAAAGCAAAGCTTCATTTGTTTTGTAACTATATTCTGTAACGATATAACTGCAAAGATATTCATCCCAATTCTCGCCACAGACTCATTATAATAAAACTCGTCAGCGGCAAATCTGTTGGCACAAAGTTTTCCTTTAAACTCACAAAATGCAACATGGTGACCTAAACCACACTGCAGGAAAACGGCTTGCAAATGCGCACTGAGGTAAAATCCAAAGTGGTCCCATCTGCAGGAGCAAATTACCGATGTCTGTTGATCTTGATGTGTTTTGTCAGATACACGACCACATGATGCTCTCATTGTAAACTGGAATACAAAGTTGCCGGCAACAGTTCATCATCTGGCAAATTTAGAAAGTCAGACGTTATGCACAGTTTTGTGGCTGGCCATGCTTCTGTTAAACAGTTTTCTGCCTGTGAGTTGCTTCAGGCTATTCCTCAAAGGGAGTTATTTAAACTAAACCTGAACCTTTAGTTTTCACTCATTTTTTTCTTTACAGTTTCTCATCCTCGCTTTTGTTTGAGCCGACGGTTTTATGTACGACCACAGTATCCACAAGCAGGTTCTCGGTGTTTGCAACCTGGTCATGTGCCACAGTTAACATATGGCCAAAAAGCTTCCACTTCTCATCGCTGCAGGTTCTTTGAAGCTGCATGTGTGTCAGAGCTCTAAAGGGCAGCAGCAGCGACTAAACCTACTAACATCAAGAGAGGATGTGAAACATTCATTGCGCTGATGACTGAAATCTGACCTTTTAAATGGGATGCAACGACATTTTAGAATCAAATTCTGCGTGAAGAGCCTAAATTAGAAACAAAAAGCTTAATCTACACGAGTGTTTATCATACTCTACTGCAATCACATTGTGGATTTGAAATTAGACAGGAGATCTGTGACATATTTTACTGTGTTCTGCAGAGATTTAATTTAATAGCCACCAACCAATGCTTCAACAAAGCAGAACTTTCCTTTTGCCCCACTTCTGTTTGTATGAAACCCGGCTGTTTTTTGTGCGTTTGATCCTGACAAGTCAAAGCTACGGGGTTATAAGCCGAGGCCGTCTGGGTAGAAAAAGAAAAAAAAGTTGAAAAAGGCTGTGAAGAAGTGTTTATGATGTAGAATGCATTCAAGGTGTGGGGGGTTTTCTAATGCCTGTTTACATGTCATTTTATCTGCAATGTTTTCCCCATACTGCAGAACAAAAAGATATATCCTTGTCTGGCACATTGGAATACAGCGAATGCATTTCTTGCAAAGTCTGGCAAACGCATCGCCTTTCAGGTGGAGATTTCTGAGACGCAGAGTGACTTAGTAATTGTTTGAAGCCGGAAATGTAACAACAAAGATCTCCTTTTAGAACGGCACGCAGTTTGATTTAAAGTGTGACAACAAGAGCGGGCCGACTTTTCACGGGATGCAGAGCCAGATCTATACAATGCAGGGATAGACGGAAGTAAACTTTCTTTTCTTTTGTTTCCTTGTTTTAGCGTAACTTCTGCCTCTTTATTATTATTATTCACCCAAATTTACAGTCATTTATAATAAATTACAATATCACTGAAAAGTGTATTATTTAATGTACTCAATTCACCAAGCAAGACATATTATAGAGATTAATTCCATGTAGACTGATGTTTAAAAGCCTTAATTCTTGTTAATTATGATTTTTCAGCCAATGAAAACACATTTAAGATAAGAACATAACTTCAGACCAACAAAAGAACATTTGTAATACAGAAATGGCTTAATGAAAGGAATGTTTAGTACCTAGCTAAATGTTATTTCCTAAAGATTCCATTCATTTGACAACAATGATTAAATCAGCCAATCATATGGCCTAAAATATTCTAAAATATTTTTAAAATTCCAGATTGGACCAAGGATTATGTCATAAAGTCAATATATAGGGGAGCTTCAATTCTTCATTTTTACTTTTTGTTTTCTTCAAATTGTAATTGTAGTTTAAATATTATTTTATCTACAATAATTTAATAATGCATTTTATTACAGAAATGTAATCAAAAGATTAAATAAGAACAAATCAAAATAATTTTACACAGGGTTAAGTGTATATTATCCTTGTGAAGACATTTTGACGTTACCCTGGAACACATTATGTGATACAACTAAGAAACTCAGAAGGGAGAATCGTAGGTGAATTAATTAAAATATTTATATCCATTTCAAATCACAATAAAAGATAATTTTGTATTTAAAAATAATTTACTGCAAACATATGACGGCAGGAAATGGGCGCAGCCTTTCCGCTTCTCTTATTTGTACTTGCTGGAGGAGGGCTTAACACCCTGCTTCACCCCTTAACTAACTCCATCAACATGTCCAAAGAAAAATTTAAAAACCTGCGTACAATACACCCATGGACCACCATGTGTGTTCAGACATCACACGCATGCAACCCCAGACCACATTTGGGAGGATTTCAGGCAGCTAGCAGATTCTGCAAACTGGCTTCTTGTAATTACAAGCCAGCAGAGGAGAGGGGATGGATCACCTATTTCCTGCTTCCCCACAGGCAACATTGGAGGCTACAAATTGAAGATGATTCCCACACATGGCCCAGATTCCGCCCGGAGTCAAATGCCCCTGTGCCCCGAGTAACAGCTTATCTCTGTGCAATAACAATGTCAGAGAAAATTGTGCACCTGACGCTCCGCCTGTCCTCCCCTCCAACCAGATCCTCGTTTTCTATCATTGTGTTGTCTCTCCCACGACAGAAGGCAAACACCTGTGCAAATCAGGAGGACGGTGAGAAAATATCTCCATCCTAATACCTGAAGATGTATGCCCAGTGTTGGCTTGAATAAAAGAGATAAAAGGAGTCCTAACCTACCCTTAAATGAAATAATAAGGTATCCGGGCAGCTGTGTGCTTGCAGTAAACTCTAATTAGCTCTGCAGAGGGAATGTGGGAGCGTCCCGTCCTCTGGGCTCAGTTAAGGTTCGGATTAGCGGCTGCTGCCGAGTCCGCCATGTGTGAGGCTCCGTCTGTTCGGCATCTGGCGGGAGACTTGTCACTTGCTTTAATTTTTTAAACTGAGTTCTCTCTACTGAGGAAGAGAAAGAAAGGAAAATATTAACTGCCACTGATATACATACTTATGATGAGACAGCATCAGAGCAGCCTGCGCTGTATGAAACCATCGTTGCAGCAGAATAGGTTTCTTCAGGGCTTTTGAAAATAAATAAATAAATAAATAATGTTGTCATGAAGTACCGCAAGACAAATATTCTGAAGAGAAAGAGAAGGAGTTATCGGGCTGCTGATCAGTGGTTGACTTTATATTTGATCTCTCACATGGACTCATGGAAAACTGGAGTGGGCCTTAGTTACAGAAACTTGTAAGCTGTCAAAATATTTGAAGCAAAACCACTGGAAGAGAAGAGAGCACAGAGGAGAGAGAGCCAGAGAGAGAGAGACGCTGCAGAAACGCGGCACAGCAACAAGACACCAATCCCCTCGTCTGGATGTTCCGCCTCTGCCGTCTCTGTGAGAACTCGCCCCGCGGTCAATCAAAGAGCCATTCAACCTCGGAGAATAAGCTAATGCCGCGCCTGGCACCTGGGCTCTCGTAGGCGCACAGGTAAGGCCGAGACACGTCTGCTTGTGGCTTAACGGCGAGCCTGAAAACGTTGTTTACTCTGTCACTGAATGGACACCGTGCCTGCTGTTCTATTTAAGCTGTCAGGCATCACAGCCTCAAAACAGGCCCAGCTGGCTGGCTATGAGCCTTCCACAGTAAGATTGATGAGGGGACGCCTGGCAGAGGGAGCGAGAAACGGGCCTTTGTGTTGTTCTGCATGTACACATCATTTTCTCTCATTCCACAGGAGAATCAGCAGCAGCAGATTAAATGACAGAATTAATTTCCTTCACTCCGTACACATGTTCCAGTGAATTTGTGTAACCACTCAGTGTAACCTGGAATTAATTAGGTATACTTGAATTCTAATGCTGCAATGGTAACTCAGCGCTGTGGCCGAAGCTAATTGATACCGTCCCGCATTAAAGTCCTGTTTTATCACCATGCCAAACAGCAAGCATTTTATGTTTTCAATATACGCCCCGAAATTTGGAGCAAAACCCGTCTAAAAGAGAAAGATATTGGCAGGTCATGCAGTCTCTGCTCAGCGCTATGGTGATGCATCCTGCTGTGAAAATGTATTTGTAACATTTCAGATCGCTCCCGTTTTTGGTTTATTGTCTAACGTACATGTTTCGAATCACCAAACATATTTTAATATTACATTATCATCACCTCAGTAAATTGAAATGACAAAAGTAACTTTCCTCCTCAAGCTGAGAACACGTTGTCCCACCACTGGAGACAACAACAACCACCGAGGCTTTTACTGTTTACTGCAGAAATCTTTGAATTCAGTAGAATTGAAACATTTTCAGGGCTTTCATGCTGTATTCAAGGTCATGCCCTAACAACTCACTTGTATTAAAAAGTACAACTGGCGAATAGGCCACTTCAAGCCTAAAAAAAATGTCTTTTTTTTCCAGACATTCAGGACGATTGTCTTGATGCATAAAGCTGAGTGTGCTCGAGTTAAGGTCAGGAACTGATGGTTGAACATTCACCTTATGGATATTCTGGTACACAGCATGATTCACGTTTTAATCATTTACAGGAAGTCACCCAGGTCCTGAAGCAGCAAAGCATCCAGATCACCATCACAATGCTAGCAAGGTTTCACTTCTGGTATGATGTTTTTTTTTTTTTTGTGGAATGAGATGTAGACCTTCCTAAAACTTTCACTCTTTTATTGGAAAAAGAATACTTTTTCCAAAACGTGGGGAATATCAAGATGTTTTTAGCATCACTGTTGGCGTTTGTGTTCTATTCGGCCAGCAGTGATTTCAATCTGGAGAGACTCAGACGGAGATAAGAAGACAATTAGAAGAGTTTATTGACAAACAGGATTTAAAGTCTTTGGCGCTCGGGCCCCGGCTGGGGATAACGGTTATCGCAGCGTTAGCGATAGGCTTCAGATGAGCATTCCCGATGCTGTTAGGAACGTCATCCCCCAGGGCCCGGCACTGGTGGTGGAGGTTGAAGAAGGGTGCGGGCCTGAGGACCGGGCGAATGGAGGAGAAGGGGTGGTGGTGGGTTGAGCTCGGCTGGAGAGCGAAGGACGCCATGAATGAAGGTCCTTATCAGCTGGGACTTGGTCGATGATTGGACGTGACGTGGCTTGGTCCAGTGTTGATAGGTCGACGATTGTGGGCAGGTCGCTTCAATTAACGGGTCCCAGTGGGGATGAAAGAGTCTTCCAGTTTGAATTTGCGCCTAGGCTTCATTTTTGCCTGGGAATTTTCCTACAGATGCAGTACCTGCCAAGCCTCACTGAATATTGACCTCTGACCTTAGCTAAGGCAGGTAAGGCTGTAGTTCTTTAGACGTTATGTGTTGCAGATTTGTCTGTTGCCTTGGAGTGATTTTGGTGGGTTGGACGACCACGCACGGAATATTTTCATATTTTCTCTATTTGTGTATAATGGTTTCTTTTGAGGTTTACTGAAGATACAACCCATTAGGCTGTGTAACCTCTTCCTGTCTGACCAATGTCTATAACTTTATGTCTCATCTGTTTCTGCTCAGGGCATGGCATGATGTGGCGTTTCTTTTATCCTTTGAGAAATCTTTAGCCTACTTCATCTTGTCAAAAAACAATTCTTGATCATACTGGTCTGGCAGTAATCCAGGCTGAGTGTGGCTGATCTCAGCTTTCCAAAAACAATGGGCTATTCACAGTAAGAAAAAAAAAAGAAAAAAAGCGGTACTTAATTCTTCATTAGAAAACTTCATTTTGTATTTACCCTGCTTATCTTTCTATTATATTCAAGTGTGTTTGATGATCTGAAACATGCAAGTGCGATCAAAAACAGAAGAAAATAAATGGATTCTCTAAAAAATACAATAAAAGAATAGAGGGGGAAAAAAATTCACCCTACTGAATTACTGCATGTACAGAAGTTAAAGTTTTGTGATGGTTTACATTTTTGTGTGCTAATGGATTTTAGTCTATAAAACACTCCTTTTTGCCATCTGCTGTTATTTAATATACTTCAGCTGCCAGCACTCTTTTTATTTATTTAAACACTTAACAGGAACTCAAAGCAACCACAATGTTGATTTTGCTTGACTGAGGCACTTACTATGACTAATTGTTTCTTTCCTCAGCGAAGCAAAGCTCGGTTTCAGAAGATTCTATCACTTTATAAAAGGGCTGTGCTAGATAGTACGATTCAGGTCCTAGCCAGCTTGCGGTGAAAGTTTTTGTCACAAAGCTGGCTGTATTTCACCCAAACCATCATGGAAACAAATGATGGATTACAACTTGCTCTAAAACAGTTTTTGTTCAGGCCTTCGGAACAAATTCTCTCCAAAAAGCACCAGAATGATCATAACTTGATATATTCTACAGCAAAATCCAGCTCAAGGTCTTATCAAGATAGCTCTCACTAGGTTGAAGTTGAGTCGTTTCCCCATGCGGAGCAGTTCAAGTAGGTTTGTTTCTCACAAGTGACAACAGTAATGGGCAGGAGATGGACTGACTGACCGGACCTTGTCTGCAGCGATGCTGTGCCACTCCGGTCTTTCGTAATGAAGACAGACTTGTGCCAGAGAGCAAAGCTCTCAGTTTACTGACTCACCTACACCCCAACACTTACCAGAAAAGAAATGAGACGTGGAATATGTGGAAAAGCATGAGACTCAGAGCAACTGAATTGGATGCCCTTCATAAGGTGTTTCATTTTTAAGGCTCCCATATACTTGAGCATACTGTGCGTTTTCTGTGAGCCGCACAGACTCCACACACTGAACGCACCCACAGTGCACTGAGCAATGAAAACTCAACCATCTGTGGACAGATTGCCTACATTTTTTGTGACAAATTACTTAATTTCCCACAATCCAGATTGATACTAGCAAGTTTGATGAGCTAGATGAGCACCTAGCCCAGCTTCTTCTCCACCAGTGCAGCCACTGCACACCTGTTGGTAAGGCACAGAGTGACAGTCTGGCTGATGCCATCCTTGGAACTGGTTTCGCCGGCTCTTAACTTCATCAGCAAAATGGTTTGATATGAACACTGCTTCCCCCCCACAAGCTGCTGGCTGAGTGACACATATTACACATACTCAGTCATAAAAGTTTACCTTGCATGGACATGTCCAGTGTGTTCGCTTTGAGTGTGCATGGACCTCCGTGGAGTAACGTAAGCCCGAGTATGTGGGGGATCGACAGGGAGCTCAAAGCACACCTCCATATTAAAAGAAGCATCCTTCATTTAATAGCTGCACCAATTGCAGTTTTTTGGCCGATCGCCGATTACCAATCTTTTAAAAAGCCTAACTTACCATTCCTATTTTGGCCGATACCATTTTTTCATCTGAAATGTTGCTCAATATATCAAGAAAGTTGCTAAATTTTCAACAATCGGGTGACTAGTGTTAACTGCAAATGTGCAGTCAAGAAATAGTCGGCCAGTTTGTCAGTCAAACCTCTCTCTCAGGAGAAAAGAATAGCAGAGTGGTTGAGTTTTAGACTTTTGCCGAGGTTGATAACATCGGTGGATAAGATCGGCTTCACATGTAAAAATCGGCCGATCACCGATCTCCCAAAATTAAGGAAATCGGCACCGCTAAATCGGCTGACCACTAAATCGGTGCATCCCTATAAGGCAGTTCAGGAATCTGACAAGGATTAATCCTAGACGATTCCGTTGGGATTTTTTAAAGTATGTAATACTGAGAGAAGATCCCAGAGCAGAGCCAGAATCTGCTGGAGGGACTAAATATTTGTTTGGGTCTTAGAACACCTGGACATTTCCCACAACAAAACATGGATCGATGGATGGATGAACGGAGGGATTTTATCACGATTACCCTTTGTTAAAGCAAAGTTTGTAAAAAATGGAACAGAGTCCAAAGAATATTTTGAAACATACAGTAGTTTCATTTTAAAATGGCAATACTCACTCCATAATAGCCACTGCATCCCTACTAGACTGAAGCTAGTTTATGTTGCTCAAAATATAGAACATTGATGCAACAATGTCTCTGTTTTGGCAGAGAGATCTCATTCTCAACACATTTTAATTTTTCACAATCCGATATCTTACCACCCACCATGCCTTAATTAAGTTTACATCTTATCAAGCAAGGTTCTTATACTCATCAAAATATTTTTTTTCAGAACAGGCAATATTAAACTAGAGCATGTTTTGCTTTTCATAGAAAGTCCAACATTTTTCATTCAGTTTGAGGGACAGAAACCAAAAACCTAATGTCAGTCTGCTCATCAATTCTACAGCTATTCTGATGTACTATTGGGATCATTCTGTTGTTCACTGTGTTGATCCAATAGGGACCAATCACTTTCAAGGTGAAGAACTACTGCAAAGTTGTTACAGTCACATTTTTCATAGTAAATTATAGTAGCAACAGCCCTTTTGCCTAAATTTGCTACACACTAGAGAGAATACTTGCAGCAACATATTGCTATCTGTTTCTAGCTGTCAACTGTATTCAGAATGACTGATGGATCTAAAGACCAGAATAATATCACACTTAGATTTATTTATGGGTTGTCAAACTATATCAGTCCGATTTTTGAAGCGTATGCACAACCGTGCATGGCTTTCACTCTAGCCGTCTACCACCCGGCCCCTACACAGAAACAAAATCCTACATTTAATCCCTGTATTGTCTGTAAACTGTGGTAAATAAAATATAGTCAAGAAGAGCCTCTGACATTAATGAGGGTAGACAAGATACAGCATGGAGCACATGTGAGGTACCAAGTTATTTCAGGTCACTCTTAGGTTAGGCACTGAAAAGAACGCTTTGACGCTGCATTTAATATGCAAAATGTTAAATCTGCTTGTCAGTTTCTATCCGTTGAACCACTTTTGCATTGCTAGTCACATTTATCTATTCTCACATACAAACCTTCTCTCATTCATACATCAGAGAGGTGTTCATACGCTCAACTTGGTGTACAGTGCCATTCTTTTTTCTTTTTTTCCCCCCCAAGATGTTCTCAAACCTACAATCTCTTGATTCAGAGAATACAGTTGGCTGTGTTCTCCACTGACCCATAACCATCCCATATGGAGTAGAAAATTGACAAATATGTCAGAAACCTTTGCAATAAGAGGTCTTATCTAACGGTGGCACACTCATTCTTTTCATATCTTCGCCACTCTATTGCCAAGGGCGAACAACAACATAGCATCGCATCAGTGGCATTTCACACCATACAATGCTCAATTTAACAACTCAGGCTTCCGCCGTACATTTTTGGGATAAACATTCCACCACATGAGCACCTTGGATTTCATTCACATTTAATGAAAACCAAGCACATGGACCACTGCTCCAGAATTAATCCAACTACAATGCAAATATTGCAGCAATAACTCAACAATAACCATATTCTCATCCCTCACATTCCAGAAGCATCACTCACATCGGGATGCTGGATGTTTGAAACTAAATGTCAATATGGCAGTCAGTTGATCCTTTAATGGGGAAAAAACTCAAAGTTGTGGTGGTGACATCAAAAGGAAAGTAACATACTCTGTTCTTATGCAGAAAAAAAAAGTATGAATCCCTAACAGCTGATCTCAAAAGGCAGCTGCAGAGTTCATACAGGGCACATATTCCCTCCAGATTTATAAACTACCTGATTTCTTACATAAGCACATTTATTTTTTTATAGATACACCATCATGTGCTTCTAGAAAGGAAACAGTATGACAGAATAACATTCAGCGTAATCCTGTGAAATAAATTATTACAATTTTGCTGGAAAGGCTGTCATAAAAATAGTTCAAGTTGAAAATATTTAAGTTTAATTACATGAAAATCAGAAAATAAAATGACTTGATGTATACCTACTATGTGCAATCATGCAACACATGGCATAATTAACACTTGTATTAAGGTGTGAAGGATGTGATCTATCAGATATTACTCAGGTAATTGGTTCATATGGTAAAGTCATATTAAGGGCAAATAGAAGGGAAAAACATGACCAAGTTAACTGCGAAAATTATTCTGCAAGGAAAAAAGGCAAACATATTTCTTCACCAAGGAGATCAAAGAGGACTAAGTGCAGACACAGACTGGATAAAGAAAGTTATGAGCTCTTTCCCCTTCATGAGCAATTGAGTCTGCCAGAGGACAGGAACATATCCTGCAGACTTAGCTAACCTAGAAACTAACTATGCACACGGCTAAAAATAAGACTGATAAACACCCTGAACTCAAGATCAACATATTGCGAGATAATGCAATAATGCATACCAAGCAACCTTCATTGTTTAACTCGGCACAGTATTTACACAAATGAACATTCTTTTCACATTTTCTCATGAACCAGGAATAACTTAGTAGTGCTGCCATACCACTAATCTGGAAAAAGAATATGGGTAAAGTTGAAATTTACTTAGACAACAATGTAAATTTCAAATTTCATTCAATTGAATGAAATTCTTTAATTTGTTTTACCTTCTTTTGTCTTCCAAATTACTTTTACCCTTAGATTGTACTTGTTATTGTTATTTTTTTGTTGTTGTTTTTTTTTGTAAGGAAGCAAGCCAACATTGAATGTTACTAAGAAAATAAAACAGATTGCTGCATTGGCCTTCGTTTATTCAAAGGCATGGGAAAACAAAATATATATCTTATAGAGCTTGTTTGTGAAGGGAAGAACAAATTGATAGAATTTCGCTATTTTATATTTGAACATACATCAGATTTTAATGTGGAAAAAAAAATCTGCCAAGATTTCTACACTCGTATAGCCTGGATCTTTGCAGGATTTAAGAACAAAAGCATGCTAGCAATTTGTTTGGCCCCCATGTGGATGTGTGTATGCTCCGACTGACACTGCACGTTGTTTCTGGGCAGATCTCCACCCTCACCTGGAACAGGAGACCAGTTAGCTCTAGAACAGTCTGAATGTGGCCCAGCAGCATTACACCAAGACATAATCTCTCAGACGTTTCCAAAGGATCTAAGTCAAGCAAACATGGATCAGTTGGGTAAATTCTTTCGTCCTCAGGGAACTATCTGCATATTCTCCAACAGATAATGTTTCTATTGGTAGTCATTACCAATCATCGACTCAAACTGCTGTTCCTGGCAACCTAGCATCCTCCCCAGTTCCTTCAGATGCTTACAAATTTGTTCTGAGCTCATTTGTGATAAGTGCAGGGAACCAATGATGGACCTCCAAATTCTGTTATTCAACAGGAAATCCCAACTGAGCTTGATGATCCTGAGCAGTGAGAACACAGCCCTCTGGTAGACAGGTAACCCTTGACCCTGATGCGTGTTTTTTATTTTCTGGTCCAAAACCTTCACCTCTCCCTCTTTATGATAAATGGGTAGATGTTGGTCCTGCTGATGGATGAAGGACCTTCCATAACCCAGTCCAGGTCTCATAGACTAACTTCCTGTCTTCAAGAATCTCTGCCATGTTCTTTTGACTGAGCTGTGTGATAAAGCAAACGTTTTGATAATGGAAACATACCGAATTTTTTCAAATATATTTGGTCTATACACTACATAATCAATTTTGATGACTTAACTATGAATTAGAGATGTTTGCATTGCCCAAATAAGTTTAGAAATAAAAAAAATTCTTGTAGTTCTAAGACAGCAAGCAGAAAATGTGTTTGGTGAAAACATTCATTGTCCCAAAGTTGTGTAAGCAGCACATATCCATGCAGTAACGTTTTCATTGTGCAAAGGACAGTTGAAGTAAAAATAGAATCGAGGTCACAGATAGCCTTTGTTGCTCATATTGTTTCTGCGTCTTGGTTCCAGCTCTGCTGTTTTGGCTTCTGTACAAAGCTCAAAGCTCCAAAGAAAGGGTCTGATTCAATCATCTGTTGTTGGGCAAGACATCGAAGCCTAACTCGTTGCCAATATGCTCATCAGGATATAACTGAAGAAAGGAAAGTGTATTTAGACGTAACTACACGACTAGAAGTGCTTTGTTGTATGTGCGTATATTTTGGGTATGAAATGTTCTGCAAAACAGATTGAAAAACTTGTCGTGAACATGGTTCTAGTATTTTCTTGGCTTCCAAATTTCTAAAACCAAAAGTCTCCATTTTGATAAATTTGACTGTACCCAAGTGCAGCCACTTACCTCCCACACTTTATCCAAACAAAAAAGCAGCTGATACACAACTGAGTTAATTGGAGAATATACAACAAGACGTTGGTTTAGTAGCAGTGTTACTAAGAATAGGTCAGTACACTTAACTAATTAGCTCACCATGGAGACTAAGAGCCTTAAGCATATATTTTCCTACTGAGAGTAAAATAGATGCATTTGTAAGCAAAACTTAATGTAAAGTCAGGAGACCTCCAGCATAACTGTGATCACAGTGTTTTGTGTCAAAAACCTACCATTCTGCAAAAGTTCTCCATACTTATATTTCCAAACCCCTTAATATGGTACATCTTCCCCAAACTAACTAACCTTTGTAACTAAGAGACCTGCAGAGTGAAGGCAGACTATAAACTTATGACTGCTGTTTTCATAATCCCAGCAACACTTTAGAGTTCTGACTTGAAACTGATGGAGAATTTGTGGAGGGAGCCAAAGACATGGAGTTCATCAACAACAATCAACGATAAATCATCGTCACCATCATCAAAAAACAAAAACAAAAAAACTATGGAAACATTAGTAATTACAGGTAGAGTTTGATTGCTGTAGTGTCAATAAACAAATAAACAAATGTTAGTATGCATGTTAGTATGTTAGTATGAATGCATAAAATGTAAATAAAAAATATTTTCATTTCAAAATTGATCATAATTTTAAAGAGTTTTATTGTCTCTTTTATTGTCTTTTGATAGATGCCTGTCACAATTCGATCGTAAACATAATGTTATGAACAAAATAACAGAATGGTATAAATAAATTTAGGCTTAGCTGTAAACCAATCCTTGAGTGTGATATTTAATATCAGCCATTTGTTTCAATGCCAATGGAATACACATTGCACTAGGAAAATAAAGCTCCTTGCCCCTGCAGGTGCATATTTTCAGTGAAGGCATATGATCATGTTTTCCATCCAGAACATTATGAACAATAAAACATTATACAACAACAACAAAAAACCTTTAAATGGCCAGTTGTCAAAATATTCCCTACAAATTGTCTCATCATAAGACCAAACTTGTGGAAGCACAGAATAGCAGGTGCCACACTTCCACATGTGGCAGTTCAGATAAAAACAAACAGCACAGACTGAGGATTTTTATGATCCTTATGAATGTGTACGCATACAGTAACAAAACAACTCCCATTCAAAGGGTGGCAGCAAACACACAATGAATCCAACTTCACAAGCCAATTCATGAACAAATGAAACACATTAGCATTTAAGACCTACGGATGAAAAAAATGGCTAGTATTTGGGCATTTTATCCATCTGTATATATTGTATTGGAAAGCACCTATTAGCCACTATAGCTAGTGACATGCGTCCGCAGGCGTTGCTACTATGCATGACTCGCATCAACAAAACCATATTATTCTGTTGCGGGATGAGCATTCATCTGTTCCAAAAATGGTTTTGGCTCCCTTATTTCTTGTCAGATTTCAATAAGATATGGCTAAAAATAAAACTGAGAAAATTGCCAATGTTTTGATATGTAAAAGTATGTATTCTCAAAAGGCATAAATACACAAGCAGTCTGGTCTCTGCCAGCATCTGTCAAGATGGTAGAGAGCGCTAAACAAATTAATTTAGACATAATTGCTGCTGTAGTAGTCATAGTTTGGTAAACACTTGAGGAAATATTTTTATCCAATTTGATGTTGTTTGATGTTCTTGTGGCAACCAACGGACAGAAATTGTACTTAAATGTAAAAGGAAGATCAACACCAAAAAACACAAAAAGATTTCATACTCAAAAAACAAAAAAAAAAACAGAACATAAAAATCCCAAACAGAACATTCACTCCATTACGGTGCTATGTTTTCGGGCTTGACGTTTAATTTGTGAGTAAGTGGTTGATCTGTCGGAGTGAGTGTGTGGGTCACATATTTTATGTTAACTGAACCGAAACTTACCGAATTGCACAGCACGTGTACATGTTAAGGTTGTCAAAGTCAAGCTACCGTAATTGACTATTTTAAACATTTGTTTGGTGACCTGCAAAAATTATACTCTTGTTGTCGTAGTGTTGACAATCAATAGCGGAAACTGCTTCCTTCCTTTTCCGGATGTTTTGTGTGGCTGTTTGCAGCGTGTCATTTACCATCAATGTTCCCGACCCCAACGCGTAGCAGTGGTGCGAGTGTGTCACCCGCTAAACGTCATGTCCCATCCAGTAATATATGTTGAGCACAG
Source organism: Xiphophorus hellerii (assembly GCF_003331165.1). NCBI lineage: Eukaryota > Metazoa > Chordata > Actinopteri > Cyprinodontiformes > Poeciliidae > Xiphophorus > Xiphophorus hellerii. Next base: position 8,256,554 of record NC_045682.1, read on the forward strand.
GAAACAAAACAACATTCATTTCCTAGTGAGAGATCATTTTATTCATAATTTTCTTCCTAATTTCTAAGTAGACAAATCAAAAACAAGGCTGTTGTTAAGAACGTATATGTAAAGGTAGAATGCTATAGTTAGATCAGCACAAAAAAAAAGGAGCACATAGACACAGTTTAGGTCTCCAAAGCCAATTGAACATGTTTTAACCACGATGCTTACAGCATTTTAGTAGTTTACTGATAAGCCTAATCTCAGCTCCTGACGAAATTGGTTCTTTACTTGGCCCGGCAAAAATGGGCTGCTGAAATATCAGCCTTTTTTGAGGTAAACAGATATGGTGCTAAGGAAACACTCTGCCCAGCTTAGCACTGTGAAAGTTTTTTGCTACAAAGTGCTTCCAGAAAATACGAAAACAAACCAACAGGTGTGTTCATTTGACTAAAGCCATGAATCCAGAGAGCAGAGCTGCAAAGTGGCACAGGCACCATTACATGTGCTTGATTAGATCATTGAATTCCAATTGATTAAAGGGCTATGAACCATCTGCCACCTTTTTGAGGGCTGTGCAAAGAGATTGATGATGTTTATCAGTTTCTATAAAACTCCAGAGGTGGCTCCAGAGCCAGCTCATAACTGGCCTTTAGATCAATATCGGCACAACAGACACGGCAAAAATGATGGAAGCATGCTTTCAGCCCTGCATGTGTCTGTGTCTGTTTGTGTGTGTGCGTGTGCGGGCGTGTGCGTGTACCTCAACCAGAGTCTGAAATTGAAGCATCTGCTACCAAGGACAGCCCATTCCAAGGGTGGAAATGGCTTTCAAACAAACCCATAGGTGTGCTGAAAATGACTGTTACCAACTGCAAAACCGTGGAAAATTAGAAGTTATACTTGGTTTCACACACAGCTAGGAAATTTTTAAAAAATGAGATGTAGCAGAATATATAAGGAATGCTTCCGCCTTTATAAAAAGTGGCACAGAATTCCCAGAAGAGTACGCAGAAACTCTTTGAATTTAAATGAGTAAATCAGACTCCTTTGAATGCTGTTAGAGAGATATATAGGCACCCTTATGACAAAATCTAATTGGTGGACTGATTTATGACCCTAATCGTTAATTGCTTTTAATTTCCGGTGACCGGATGTGCCCCCCCCCAAAATAAACATTCCTTTGACATCTGTTAGTCCCATCTTTGTGACACTTTATTTTGGTAAACTCCTTCTGACCTCTGAGTTTTAAGAGTAATACAATTAAAGTATGAAAAAACAATAAGTGTTAGATGATCAAGAATAATATATAGTATATACTATACCTAGAGAAGTTTAAATAGATTTTGTTGTTGTAATTACCTCTGGTTTTAAACAGGACGTCTTCCTGATACACAGCATGAAGGGGAGGGGAGAGGACTGACCCCGCCCTGCTCAACATGCCATCTGTGTGAGGAAGTAAAAGCCCCTCAGGATGGTCAGGACATTTGCTCACCAACTTTGTGTCACCTTGTTTTGGTAAACGCCTTCCAACATCTATGAGGTTTAGGAAGAATGCAATTAAAAGGGACCAACAATAAACATTTACTGCTAGGTACAGTCTAACAGTTGGCATAGCATGAGGAGACAGTGACAAACAAACAAAGGCCACAAAGGGGAGGGTCGATGGCAGTGGTGCTCAGTGTAAGGGTGTGTGGGGGGGGAGGGTGTGTGCGCACATGTGACCACGTGTGAGGGGTTTAAAGTACAACCCAATTAAACTATGAAAAACAATAAGTGATAATCAGTATCAAGAATAATATATAGTTTGTCACCTTTCCAGAGAAGTTTAGATTTAGAATCTTGTAATTACCTAAGGTTTTGCCGTTTGTGCGTCCGTGCACGTCCCTGCGTAAGAGTAAACACATACCTCTAAAGAAAACCTAGTTTAACTGTTTTACTGCATTATTTATGGTAGCATGATTAGTCAGTGCTGACTATGAGTTTGTGATTTCCTTCATCCGTTCCAAAAACTGTCACTCCAATTTTAAACTCTTGTAGATTTTTTTCCTGTAACACTTGCTAGTGTGATACATTTCAGTAAATGTTCCTCATTTGTACATGTACTTCTTAAGAATATGTGTCAGACAGTAAACAGGCCTACGTGAGGCTGCTCAAATGTAACTTTTCTGCACTTAAAGTGAAAGACAACCTCTAACATCGCTCCCTTTCCAGAATTTGTCCTGGCATCACTGTGAATGCTTTCGGTCAGTTTTGTTCTTGCTGTTGAATCAACCCTGATCTTCCCACTGCTTCATGGTTTTTCCAAAATAGTAAAGGTTGGTTTAAATACAGTACATTATAGCCAGCATATATGTAAATTTGTGGAACAAACACCAAAAGAAAAAAAACAATATAAAACCTGAATGGCCATTCAGTTTGATAAATATTTACACAGATCATCATTCAATAAATCGATAGAAATCCAAGTGCACACATCACAACATCAAATCTAAATAAATAATATTTAGTTTAGATTTGTAGTAAATATTTTAATACATTGATCATTTATAAGCTTTAGTAATGGAAAATTCAACAACTACAGGTGTACTATATTTTGTTAGTGAACACACTTAAATGTTTAAGACAATGGATGGAGGGAAAGCATCATTAGGGCCAAGAAACATACAGCATATAAGTCAGAGACAAAAGTAGTGGATAATTTTAAAGGTAAAAAAAAAAAAACAATTTCCCATATAGGAGCAACTCTTATAGTGTGGCTGTGCAATGTAAAAAAAAACTTTAAACTGTAGGGAAAGTTGAAAGATACATATGAGTAGCCTATAGGCCTGTTTAGTTCCTGTCAGATATTCTTCACAAATAAATTTACAGATGAGGAACTTTAACATCTATCACACTGGCAAGTGTTACAGAAAAAAAATCTATGAGTTTCAAAGTACAATTCATACTTTAATTGTATTACTCTTAAAACTCAGAGGTCAGAAGGAGTTTACCAAAATAAAGTGTCACAAAGATGGGACTAACAGATGTCAAAGGAATGTTTATTTTGGGGGATGAAATGTTTATTTTAGGGGGGGCACATCCGATCACCGGAAATTAGAAGCAATTAACGATTAGGGTCATAAATCAGTCCACTGATTAAATTTGGTCATAAGGGTCCCTATACATCTCTCTGCTGTTCTAATCTCAAATGATTTATTTCTATGAAATGTGCATCATTTCATGTGTGTCAACAAGGCCTTTTAAATTTTACTCTCATCGAGTCGGTGTGAATTAGTTAAAACACTGCAAAAGGTAGATAAAAAAAAAAACACTCACTATCTCTGGAGCTACATAGTATTAATCATATGCTTATCGCTAACACTTATCTGTCCTATTTACCTGATTTAAATCTGTATCTGTGTTATCATTGCCTGGGCAATGTCTATGTAGGCTAATAATTAATTACATTTTCTCAGCAGTGACTACTGGGAACAATGCATTGCAAAGGACAAACCGCGCCAGTTTTTCAAATTTTATCTGCAGACAGCTTTGTTTTGTATGTAAATTACTTTCAACTGAAAGGTCAAACAACACCAGACACATATCACCTTTCAATAGCAAATAACCTTTAAGCTCAGTGAAAAGGATGTAAAGCATTGCATTTTTAACTGACGTGACCCCAATAAAAGTCTGCTAAGAAAGGACGTTCATGATCAAGATTATTTATTCCAAAGTCTACCGGAAGAGAGTTAATCAATGGTAATAAGTTAGGAATGGCATATTTAAAGCATGATTAGCTTATGTGCTTGCTCTTTTGTTTGTTGTTTGCAAATTATAATCCATTTTACAAACCTAACTTCACAGCGCTGACACTTCTCTGGTGAACACGATGCTCTCCTCCAAACACAATCTCCTTAAAAAGAGTGTGTTTACAGTGCCACTTTGTGCATCCTAAATTTGCAATTAATTACTTGATTAATTACTTAAATTAATAACAGTGTGTTTATTTACTGGCATACACAGTAATATGTGTCCACATCACGTAAAGCAAAAGTTCCCAGAGTTAAAGTTCAGACCCTCGAAGTCTGATTGTTTGGGTAAAATCGACTTCATATCTTAGGCCGATATTTTGCGCTGTTTGCATTAAAATAAAAGTGCTACAAAAGGCTTTCAAAATCCAGCAGTGCTTTTAGCTGCTAATTAGTGCATTCTGACAGACGGTCACAAAAACAAATACTGCTCTAAAAATAAAACTCACCCGTTATCAAAGAATGCACAATTATAGTTACAGTCAGTAGTGCTAAACGACACAAATAAAAACATTTTTTTTAATTAATTAATAATAATAAAATTACATATGTGCAAAAGGCTAGTGAGTGTCTCACTAGACGTGTCTCAGGAATGTGAAAATTAAAACCCTACTGGGTGAATATATGTAGTGCAGCACTATTATGACTGCTATATGACCGAAAAATGTCTTTTTAATTTGCATTGATGTAGCCGCATTCCTGTTGTGAAAGTCGACGAGGGATGGCCTTCATCCTGTGTTGAGCAGACATTTAGAGTACTGACTGTCCCACACGGTTTGACGGTGTGATCGGAGAGACCGAGATCATTGCGAAGGATTGGAAATCCACGTCGGTCGTTATTCATCAGAGCTCCTCGCATGGTGAGGACGAATTCCAATGTATCAGCCACATCAGTAAACTTTGTAGAGGCCACAACTGACCTTGTCAATCGAACAGCGACATATTTTCAACCAGTGAGAGACCTATACTCTCAAGGGCATAACCAAGTCATAGTCTATGAATAATTTAAACACTTGTGTCACTCTATATATTTCATCGAAATATATTACCAAAGAATAAAACATTCTAAATATTGGGTGAGTAGAAGAGTAATACCTCCTTTTTTATGGGGTTTTGTTTGAAAAATCAAATTCTCCTTTTGCTCGCATGTTCTTTGCTCACCGAATTTGGAATTCGCCTCTGCAGCACACCAGAACCAGAACCATAAAGCCTGCGATACAAAGACAACACACAGAGGGCCTGTTGCCAGTAATAATTCATGCTGACAGAAACACACAGGGACTAGTCATTTAAAAGTTCAGCCCTGTGGCAGTCTGCAGAAGGAACAAAGTGTTGATGGACATCTTCGTTACAGAGTCAGCCATTGCTCTCTGTTGGTTTAAAGAAACTGAGAGCTGGCACACGTACTGGAAGTTGCATTCAAGAATGCAACTTCAGAAACAGAAGGGACACTGTGGATGTTGAGGAACAGATTTTTTTATGGCACAAAAAATCCTATTCTGAATATATTTTGATAGCATGATATTTTATCTCGAAGTGAATTCGAGGATACCATATTACATAAGCCTTTGTGGTAAAAGGTTTTCAGAATACGGTTACCTAATGACGAAGAATAAAATTACAAATGTGTCTTGTAATTAGTTTCCTCATGTATCTATTACGTGCTTATAAACTAAACAAATCACCACAAATGCATCAATATTGCTGAGAAGAACATAAAAAAGGAGAATTTGAATTGTGGTTTGCAAATAAGGATTTCATTTATCAAAGCGGAAGAAGCTGTCTATTCCAACCCGATATTTTCCCTCATTGTTAAATCATAAATTATTTGACCATATTTTTGGACAGCTACGTTTCAATTCAACTAGTCACTCCAGGTCTGATTACCTAATGGTAGAACTGAGACATCACATAAAAGACTTGCTACCAGTTATCATGTCTGCTGGCAGTGGTTTCTCCAAAATGGAGGCAAAACTAGTTTTTAGGATAATTATTTTTTTCACACAGGGCAAGGTTAGTTTGAATAACTCTTTTCCACTTGAAGAGAGAAATAATCATTTCAAAGCTGCTTTTTGTATTTACTCAGTCTACCTGTCTTTCATTTTAAAATTAGCTTGACCTAAAAATATTTAAGTGTTACACAAAAGCAAAAAGAGAAGATATACTTTTTTTTTTTTTTTTACCCCCCGGCAAGGTAAATCAAATATATAGGGTGAAAATCCATGTAGAGACAAAGGTGTTTGTTTTTTTTTGAAAGTTCACTCTGGCCTGCAAACAGATGATTTTTGGAAGGCTAAAAAAATGAGTTTCTTACAAGCTGTAGAGGTGCACAGTTTATTTTTATTAGCACATTGAATCATGTTTCCTGCTTTTATCAAAGTTTATTAGTGGAAACTAAATTTAATGCAACACTTCTAATCACAATCCAGCTACGCTGCTCATTTCTGTAGCTGCAATCACTGCACAACAATACACAGCCGCGCACACCTGACAGTTTCCAGCCCTGTAATTAAAGCTTTATGACCACGATAGCTCTGACCTCCATGGAAGTCAAGCAAGGCGCGCCTATTTGACAGCTCTAAATTCAGTGCAGAGTCAAAGGGGTCACTGTCAACAGTCTGCTTTTCATAGTTCTCATTATTCTCAGTGCAGGGGAAGGAACACTAGACATCCAGAAGAAGGTTAAACGCCTACAGCCTCAACATTAATGCCACGAACCCCAATTTTGATAATGTGCTCAACCTGTACAACCATGCTGTGATACTTGGCCAAGATTGAAGAGAGTGCCATTAAGTTGCCGCACCAGAAATTTCCTGCAGTTTCATTTTCAATGTTTAACACAGCGCGCCTGAGATAAGAGGGCCATGTGTCATAATTACGCCCTCCCTGTGAGTACACCATTACAGGAACATGAATCAGCTTTTCTCCAGAAAAGAACAAATAATGGTAAAAGAATAATGATATTATGTTGCTGCTTAATTTTTTTTTCCAAAAGTCTGGTAGCCCATTAAGTGCTGGGTGGACTGGCCCCATTTCTCAGACAGAAAGTCAGATTAATAGTGGAGCTCATTTAGTTTCCAAAGTGTTTGTTTGATTTATACGTGCCTCTTAAAAAAATGCATAGAGCTTTCTCCTAAGATGACGGATGGAAATTAATAATAATTGCTTTCACATCTTGTTTTCTGTCTTTGTGGGCTTCAAAAGAAGAAGTTCTAGAGTAGTCGTGTAAAAACCAGCCCAAACCGAAGGGTTTGGGCCGAGAAACGATTTGCTTCCTGGATGTGTGGACTCTGTTGAGGTTTAAAGTCTTACCCAATCACCAATGTTTGACTGTGACGTATGCAATGTGCCAGTTTGATGCTATGAAGCTCATGGGAAGTTGTCTGCGCTCTAAAAAACCATCCCTCGCTGCAAAGAGAGAAGTGCCGAGCCAAACGAGGCAGCTGTTGATGTTAACATAATTGGATAATATAATCTACTGCATTGTTTAGTTGTACTGTAAACTTTGATGTCTTGTACTTTTGAGGATTATAGCTGACAGATAAAAACCCAAAATACTGTCTCACAGGAAATTAGATCATGTAAAAAAAACTATAAGAAATATTTCCTTTTCCTTCATCCTAACAGGTTAATGTCTTTTAAAAGGGTTTAATACTAGAAGTGTGAATATCATTTTAGAAGGCAAAAACAGCAACCTGCTTCATTTTTGCAAGACAGCACTTTACTTTCCCTGCTGTCTGGTTAATTAAATTTGGTTTATTCCTCTCTGACAAATTTAAGCCTCTCATAGAATATTCAAGTTCAATCTAGGGTCAGCTGACCCTAGATTGATTTGAAACTAAAATAAGACAGTGACATCACAGCAAAGGTAACATACACACGTGCCATCCAAAGTGAGAGCACCGCAAAAGAGACGCACGTAGTTCAAAGACATGACAAGATTTGATATTCCACAAACTCCGCTTTGCTACATGATGTTTGGATCCGTTTTTCAATGCTGGCCTACACGTAGAAAAGCAAGCGCGACAGCAGCTTTGGAGGCTCTGCTGAGCGAAGAAACTTTTCGTCAAACTTCCGGACCTTCCCAACTCCAAATGAAACACATGCGACACATTGGAAACGTTGACAACAACGTGTCAAACCGCTAATGCATTCCACGTGTTCACTTTCAGCGAGTTGGTGCTTAAGTTCTGCTGTGTTTTAACCCCTCCATCTGCCAAATCCATCAAATGCTGACAAGTGTTAATTAGATATCAACAATTCATTAGCACATTTGTACTCACTTGCGTCCAGGTAGATTTAAATGCAGATGCGTTGCGCACCAGTCTATCCTTTTAGAAGACACCGCAATGTGCAATATGTAACGCAAATGATTACATGCAGCTGGATTAAAGATTTATTCCATCAATTTAAATGTCGGTATGACCTTTTTCATCTGGTTCAACCTGTGCTTCAATCACGTTTAGCTAAATGATTAAAAATGTGACTTGAATTAACTTAATAAAATTGCAATGGCCTTGTCTGCAGCAGCCTTAAGTCAAGGCAAGAGTCTGCAAACTGCATTATGGATACACAGCCAGAGACACACAGTAAATCATTTTAGTATCAACTTTGAGCTGGGAAGTCGGAGTGCAATACTCTCCGGCATCCACTTCCACACCTGTCAATTACAGTCTCATAAGATTATTTTATTGCAAACTGTGCTCCAACTTGCTATTACCTGTCTCCATTTCAGATTCTCTTCTGTTATTTATTGAGTTGCGTATTTCTGTCAGTAATTTAAAATAGCAGTGTTACATATGCTGCTCTGCTCCCAACCGTCAGAACCAGAGAAGTGAATCATCACAAGACACCAGGCTCCGCAGATGGAAAGCATTCTGCTAACGGTTAGCAGAAAACTCCTGACTTAATGTGGATTTGAAATACTAAAGCAGACTATCTTGCAGTTAATTTGTTCAGCTGCCCTTATCATGTTGGTATATTGCAAACCTTTTTCACAGGTGATGCAAAGTTTTGAATTCGACTGTTTTCGCTTTATTGAATAGAAAGTTATTCCTGGTGCGAAGTGCGAAGGAAGAACGGCAGTCCGACTGCTCAAATCAAGGTTTCGACTCACCAACAAACAGTTACACATGACAGGATTATATAACATTACATTCAAATTTACCATTTAACCTGTTTTTATACATATGCAAGAAGTCTATTAAAAATAAATGTGCAAGTATCGTTAAGTACAATTTCAGAATTCCCCGAAAGTGGACCGTTCCAATTCCTTACCTGCAACTGTGCATCAGATCTGCTGTCAAATGAACCTCTTGTTTTGTACGCCACAAAAACAAATAATACATTCCTACGTTAATTCCCTTTTGAGTTTTTTCCTAAAGAATTTTTTGACATTCAGTGGAAGCCTTTTGAACAAGTTTTTTAAGTGTAGTTAGGAAACTGGTTCTTAAAAGCTGAAGTCGTCGTGGCATTTGTGGCCTTGATTTGGATGCTTCATTCAAACTGAAAGCTTCCAAGCACAAAGTGCTAACTTCAACTTTGCTTTTCCACCTGAAAAGAGCTGTAACTGCTCTTTAGTTTACAATCGATCAACATCTCCGCTGTTACAAGGCCAAGAAAATCACCTGCCAGGATGAAAACAAATTAATTGCTTTCAAATCGCTGAGGCTACGTACTCCAGTTCAGTTCTGTAATTAGTTTCTTTTTGTGACTAGTTGGTGTCATGATGAGTGAAGAATTTAATTATTAACTATTAATTAACGCAGGCTTCTAATAACTAACATCAACTACGAGTCGATGTTAATTATTTTATTTTAGTTGAAACTAAGCGAGTCTTTTGGAGTCTAAAGAAAACTGAAATGAAAGCTTTTAACAATTAAAAGCAGTCATTATTTAATGTAAAAGTTAAAATATTAAGTGAACAAAACTTTTACCCCAGATATTCTTCTTCTCAAGAAAAGTAGCCATTAGATTAAATTGCTGGACTGTGCCTTTATTCTTAGTGTGAAACAGAATTCCTGGAAATGCCGTACAGTTGTAACATCATCTCCTTAATGATAGTGATGGTACACTGCCTGGCCAAAAAAAAAGTCGCCACCAAAAAATGGTCACACACTCTAATATTTTGTTGGACCGCCTTTAGCTTTGATTACAGCCCGCATTCGCTGTGGCATTGTTTCAATAAGCTTCTGCAGTGTCACAAGATTTATTTTCATCCAGTGTTGCATTAATCTTTCACCAAGATCTTGTATTGATGATGGGAGAGTCTGACCACTGCGCAAAGCCTTCTCCAGCACATCCCAAAGATTCTCAATGGGGTTAAGGTCTGGACTCTGTGGTGGCCAATCCATGTGTGAAAAAGATGTCTCATGCTCCCTGAACCACTCTTTCACAATGTGAGCCCGATGAATCCTGGCATTGTCATCTTGGAATATGCCCGTTCCATTTGGGAAGACAAAATCCATTGATGGAATAACCTGGTCATTCAGTATATTCAGGTAGTCAGCTGACCTCATTCTTTGGGCACACAATGTTGCTGAACCTAGACCTGACCAACTGCAGCAACCCCAGATCATAGCACTGCCCCCACAGGCTTGTACAGTAGGCACTAGGCATGATGGGTGCATCACTTCACCTGCCTCTCTTCTTACCCTGATGCGCCCATCACTCTGGAACAGGGTAAATTTGGACTCATCAGACCACATGACCCTCTTCCATTCCTCCAGTGTCCAATCTTTATGCTCCCTAGCAAACTGAAGCCTTTTTTTCTGGTTAGCCTTACTGATTAGAGGTTTTCTTACGGCTACACAGCTGTTCAATCCCAACCCCTTGAGTTCCCTTCGCATTGTGCGTGTGGAAATGCTTTTGCGTTCACAATTAAACATGCTCCTGAGTTCTGCTGTTGTTTTTCTTCGATTTGATTTGACCAAACGTTTAAGTAATCGCCGATCACGATCATTCAGGATTTTTTCCCGACCACATTTCTTCCTGGAAGACGATGGTTCCCCACCATCCTTCCAGTTTTTAATGATGCGTTGGACAGTTCTTAACCCAATTCTAGTAGTTTCTACAATCTCCTTAGATGTTTTCTCTGCTTGCTGCATGCCAATGATTTGACCCTTCTTAATCACCCTTCTGTGGTCTTTTCCACGACCACAGGATGTGTCTTTTGCCATGGTTGTTTAAGAAATGAGGAGTTACTCATTGCATCAGCTGGGGTTAAATAACTTGTTGCCAGCTGAAAGATAATCGCCTATGCAGAACTTATCCAATAGGAGGCTTGTACCTATTTGCTTAGTTAAATCCAGGTGGCGACTTTTTTTTGGCCAGGCAGTGTATTTTGCACTTTAGTTTTAGAGCAAAGTAGTTCATACGGCAAGTTTAAGATTGAAGTAAGCGTTTCATTTAACGGCAATGTTTTGAGGTGGGCCAGGTAGAGTCCACATTTAAACCAGATAGAAAATCTGCTTGGTGGGCTAAATATTTGCATGATGGCAAGAAGACTTGGAGCTCATCACTGAAGACAGATCGTCAAAATGCGAATGAAAACATGCAAAAAGCTGCTCAGCAATTTTAAAAAAGCGTTTCATTACTGTATTGCCAAGAAATATTTCCCTCAGACGACTGAAAAGGTTATGAGTTATTTTAAAAACTGATTCTTTCATAAAGTGTAAATAAAAACATAGATAGGTAATTTCTGACTACAGAGACTTTACATCATCTATATGTATACAATACATTGTATTCTCTATAGATGAGACATATCAGTGAAGCGCACCTGCATTTTACAGGTCTGCTTTCACATTCTGGGACACAGATCGACTCCCTTATGCTGTTAAAATTCTCACCCAGAAAATATTTCAGTGTGCATGTCAGAGAGTTCATTTCTTGCAGTCTGTTCTTTGTTCTGCTTTCCTATTTCATGTTCTCTGATGATTGATCAGCCCATCTGTCCTCCATTAAATGAATACCTCCCTCAGTACATATCAGCGATTTAATGGCCGTGATGGAAGAATTTCAAGAAATCAGTGGCCACAGCATATGTATCCAAATAGTACGTACAATATTGCTTGATATACTGCAGCCTGGTCTCACTGGCCCCTGGTTGAAGGTCGTTTTGACAGCCACAGTGAAGTCAAGAGTTTTCAACAAATACAAGCAGTTCATCAAAGCAAACAGCCAAGGGGGTTAGGATTAGGGTAGGGATAGTTTTAGGGTTTTTGTTTTTTTTAAAGCAGGTCTATAGAAAACTAAACAAAAACATTATACTTAGGCTTAGTTGACCTATTTTATCAACTCCAACAGCAATAAGACAGTAGACTTCTCTATGTGGTATTGTATTCAACTTTCACTCTTCAACCAAATGTTCAGTTAGTGAAAGGTTCGTTTGAGAGAAGAAATTGCAGGATTTACACTCTGCTAAAAAAAAAAGATGACTGGAGGACTGGAACTAGATGATCATGAAGCTTGTTTAAAAAATAGCTGCTGATAAACTGAAGTTTTTATTCTTTAATCACTAAGCAGACATAGATCCCCAAATGTCGACCTTATAAACTGCTTATTTCGTCAAGAGCAAGACCATTTGGATTCCAATTATTTGCTATGAAAAGCAATTACACTGATAGCATCATAATGCCGTCCTGTCTTATTTTCATATTCCTCATATCAGATAAATTTGACTTCAACATTCTAATGACCTATTTCAGATTGTTTTTATTAAAGACGATGGGTACAAGCACGCATCGTTTAACGCGCTTTTCCTCTAGACTTCTAAATTTGACACTGGATACGAACGCCTGACCAGAAATACGGAGCAAGGAGCATCTCGCAGCATGACTTATTAATTTAGAAAAAACCCCAAAAAACATTTTGATGTCATTCCTCAGATGTTGTTCTCTCTTGTCAGATGTTGTCAGTTAAAAAAACAACAACAACACATATGCAGTAAATGAGAATCTCTGATTACTGCATCTAGTGTTTGTGGGTTGGAAGAGAAGTGCAAATTACTTCCATCTGCCGGACTCGATAGGAGAGCTTTTCTACTGCATGCACTTAATCCAAGCTGCTTTGCAAAAGATAAATTAGCACCACAAAAAAGTTGCCTTCTTCGTTAATTCCAATCACAGTAAAAAATAAATAAATAAGAGATAAATTAAATATCACATTTACAGCTGAAAGTGACACACATTTGGAAGGTTTTGCTAAATGGGCATGACTTTAGATTCTCACTCAAAGACTAGTTGCAAACGAGGTTTCCCTTGCCATCCGTTCGACCAGTGCTGAATGTGAAATCCCAGTCAATAACCGTTCATTAGTTAATATAGAAAACGACTTCTCGGGATCACAATTCCGGCTGCCTACATCATTACATTGCGAGGTGATTTGAAAAGTAATTTGATTAGACCATTTAAAACAATCATACGAACCAGCAGCTATAAATTATTAGCTGCTTAATGGCTCATGTTATTGCACGGCCTGAGAAGCTGATTGCTGTGCTGCACTGAAATAATAGTTTAGACTCAGACCGTGAAAAAAAACAAAACTTCCCCATAGTGCCAGCCAAAGCAATGGCACCTGTTTATTTGGACACAGGTGAAGGCGAGTGCTCAGGAGAAAGGTCAAAGCTTTTATGGGATAATATTCTTCTAAAAAGAAAAGACGGAGGGAAAAAAAAAACAGGTCGGGTCTAGGTTGACTATTTCTGCTAAACAAGAAAACATTCTGCTAAATTGGCTTTATTGATTTTCCAAAGTTAAATTGTGTATGTCAGGAAAGATTTACAATAGTTTCAAAGCTTTTCCTCCTGCCAAGCTTCCATTTATTATCTTAGATACAGCTCACAGAATATGTGTGGGTAGACAGATGGTGTTGCTCCACAGGTCAGAAAAGGACCTGTGGCCAGGCCAGAAAAGTCCAGAAAGGCCTCAGGACTACAGTAGCATGCTACACTAGCATGGTGGGGAAAAAAAGTCAGAATGTTTAAAGCAAATCACAGTGCAGTCAGATCCTATTAATCATTGTCACCAGACAAACCTTTGGGAAGGTTTTGCAAAACCGTGCTGTGAGGGATTCCTTACATTTACATATATTTTTGTTCAGTTCAAATTATCTCTAGCTGGAATATGTGAGATATAAAATGTTTTTTGTTTTTTTCTAAAACTCACAAAAGCTCACGAGGGAGCTAACGTACATTTTCTTCCGCCAGCAGCAATTGTCAACAAGCTCTTGACCACAGACGTGTCAGCTTCTGCTCCGGCGCTGCTGAGTGGAGCAGCAGAAGACTGAGGCAGCACAGGACAACTCCTGAGAGGAAGCTCTATGTGGAAGGATTTCGAACTTGTTGCATTGATGAAAGCACAAAAAAAAAAAAAAAAAAACTGTTGTTAGATTTGAACCCAGGACCTTCTTGCTGCAAGGCAGCAATGCTAGCAACTCTACGTTATATTTTCAAATTCTAAAGTTTATTTCGTCAAAAAGATAGAGTAGAGATGACAAGCTGATGTTGCATGCAAAAGTTAAATAGCTATAGGAAATCTACCACAGTGCCTTGGAAATGTCATAAATAGGTAATGTCCAACTACCAGCTACATTTGGAGCCGAGTGTCTGCACCAAGCTGAATTAAAAACAAAACAAACAAAAAAAACCCCGTCTTTTCCAACATTGAAAACATTCAACACCATAATGCAGAGGCAGTTCGAGAATGGCTATATTCAGGATAGGAATAGAAGATCGACCCAGGTGGAAGAGATTCTTAATCTTTGATTTTTCTCATAAGTGTGGGGTGGAACAGATCAGGAAATCTATAAGCAAACAGGGGCACATCTGCAGAAAATGAATGAAGTCATTTTGAGGAGAGAGGTGAACGAGAACTATTCTCTCTATGGGTCTGTTGACTGATCCGCGTGAGCTCCTATATAACCTCACTAAAGACCATGGCTTTAGCTTAAAGATGCAAATAAGCAAATGTTGCTTAATTTCCCTTTTGGGATCAATAAAGTATTTTTGGATTGAACTGAATTGAATCGTGTGTGAGGAAAAATATTTAGGACAAATGAAGTTTGTTTCAGATCATAATTACAACAATTGATTGTCAAAGTGTCAATTTAAAAGTATGGACAGTTATGCCACCAGGTTAATGCAGCTTTATATATATATATAAATATATGTATATATATATATACTGTATATATATATATATATATATATATATATATGTGTGTGTGTATAATTTTGATAAATTAGTTTTTCACTTAAATTGGGCACAACATTGTTTTTTATGAAGAATGATTTTTCCAGTTGTCATTTTTAACATCAAAGCAAACTGCCATTTTATCTATAATGTGCAACACACTGATCTGTGACAAACACACTGTGTAAGCTGAAGGGGGCGACCTGGTCTCAGACGAGTGGTGAATTACACATTGAAAGAGATCATATAAAAAAAAATTGCTATAAGGAATATGAAAAAGAATCGCACAAGTACTGATTTATCTACGCCGATAAAAAAAATCCACAGTGTTATCTCAATCGTTCTAATACTGTAAAAGCAAAAAACTGATACAGTTTTTTGTTTAATTTAATAGTGCAGAACCAAAACATCAACTAATTCCATTTAGCTAGCAGCTTCAGAATGATATTTCACGACATCAACTCAGGACGGACGTGATTCCCAAATGTGATTAACAATAGAGAAGGAGGAGGGGTGTCAATGAGAAGCTAGCAAATCAATTTATTACAGCCAGTGGTTTCAGCCACTTATTTGTTTAATGTAGTATGACATTCCTCCCAGATGACTCCCCGTCAGTTTTATCCATATTAATGAGCACCATCAGCTGGCAGCGTGAGATAAATTTGCCGCCTCCTTTGTCCTCACATAGAGAAACCCAGTTGTAATAAAAATGTAGGGCTCCTGTTGGTTGTAATGTGCCAAAACCAAACACACCAAAACGTGACTTCTATCAGAAGAACAGGGGAAACGTGGCACAGTTTGAGGTGCTTTACATCCCAACACGTGTTCCAGTTACTTTAAGCCTTTCCTTAAATGACTGCAGCATCTTTCAACACATTGTGATCTGGTTGTCAGCTTAAGGCAATATTTGAAACATTGGAATTTTATATTACATGATGCAAGCTAAGATGTTTTGCTTACAGTACGCCTGTCAATATAAGCAAACATGAAAGAGTCAGTTTGTGGCTTTTTTTTGTTGCTTTTAATGCTTGATTCCTACCAAAGACAGATAGGCGATACCACAAATGGTTCAGACAGCAATAAACAAGATGCTAATCAGAAGCAAATCGCCGTAATGCACATGTTCATGGGAAAGCTTTCGTATTCAGATGAGCTCGTAAGCAGAGGCTGGCAGCCTAGTCTCATTTAATGGTCATATTTCCTGTACACTGCTTTTTGACGAAAGACGCTCTTTTTGTTTGGTTAACTTTCCTCCATTACCATTAGTTGGATCTCATTAAAGCAATGCCCTTATGCTGCATTTTTAACATACCTTCACTGACAAAGTGAGCTTGGCACCCAGAGGGAAAAACCTCGGTTAGATTATAGTGTGCCTAACAACCAGAGATATGTTTGGAAAAGATCTATGGAAGTAGCTGGGATGTTCAGAGGTCTTCAAAGACACACAAGACAGCTTTATTAACACTTGGCAGAGATTTGTAGAATTTGTGATTTAGGTTTGCATGGCCAAATGATCATTACATACAACTGTCTAATATACCCAGAATGTGTGTCACATAGGCCCAATCTTGCAAGTGGTAGTTGAGGGCACCTAACACATTGTACATTTTTTCCTCACCCAAGACACCCCACATCAAGAAAACATGTTGCGGCTCAATAGGTACAATCACCGTCTTGCAATCTAAAAGTTGTGTGCGCGATTCCAGTTTTCTCTTACCACATGTTGATGTGCCCCAGGGTAAGGCACTTAACTCCAAGTTGTCGAGAGTGTACGAATGTGTGTGCATCTGTGGCTATCTGTGCCCATCAATAGCCCATCTGTGGGCTATTGTGTAAAGCACTTACAGTGGTCAAAGAGCTAGATAAATTCAGACAGGATTCCCATGACAGCTGCATGTTAGATATTTTGCAGCGCCGCTTTTCGTTCCACACCAGATTATAACTGTCCAATCATGCGGCAGCTATTACATCAGAGCAGAGATGGCTGCGATACGAGTGCTGCTATGATCAGTATCAGTCAGCATTAACTAATTACATGTTGTATTGTACCTTGTTTGCTGATAAACCATGGGTGACCATCATGTGTCTGAACGGCAGTATCTCTGGTTAGCTCAGAGATCAAGCTCAACTATAGCTCTGATGGCCCACTTATAACATTTAAGTATTTACTTCTTGGTGCACAAGAGAAAATTCTGTTCTACACTGATTTGGTGTTGTGTCCATGCCCAAATAGAGTGCCAAGCCTTTTTTTTTTTTTTTTTTACAAGAAACCACCTCTGTGACTTTACTTGTAGGCATCTCCAGCTCTATTGGAGCTTCATAATAAGCCAATAGTTAGACTCATGTGTCAAACAGTACAGTATGCTCAATTAACTATTCAAAGTAGTTTAGAAAGTTTCTATCTAAGGAAACCCAGCAGATTGGAGTTTACCAGGGAATCAGCTGGTAAACTGGTTTCTCCAACTGCTTCACAGCTACGGTCCTGCAAACTTTAGTTGCATTCCTGTTCCAATACAACTGAATCAAATAAATGGCTCGATACAAAGCCTGTGAATACAAGCCCTGTGCAGAACTTGATGATGAGGTAATTTAGACATTTGATCCAAGTGTGTTCAAGCAGAGACCCACTGAAAACTTGCTGGACCGTAGCTCTGGAGGACTGGAGTTGGAAGCCCTGGATATTAAACATACAAAGAAATGGATCTTGAGGACTGACTTCGGAGAGCCACTCTTCTAAAGCCAGAACAGTGCCTATTTTTTCTAGAGTTGTAATCCTAATGATTAAGGATTTCATTTCATTTTGATCACTTATTTTGTCATTAGCTCAAATAAAATTTGGGAAACATTTCAACTATCCTAACCCTGAACAACGTTCTGAAGTCCTATATGTGAGTATGAACTGCTCAGGGAACAGAATGAATGAATATAACCTGCTTCATACTGCATTAGCACCTCGTGAGCATAAAGACTGGCGCTATGAGAACTGATTGAAGAACACACCACATATGGTAACCAGTCTTGCGTGGCACGGCAATAGGTGGCCAGCGAATAAGGCGTGTGGGTGACGACAGCAATAAAAACGTTAATTGTTATTTTCCAACTTCCACAAAAGTAGAAGTGTTTGAAGCGATTGTAGAAAATGCGGCAGCACAAGTCCATTAAAAGGCTGCTTGCTAAACTGTTGCTTACAAAAAAAAAAAAAGCAAATTACCACTGACTTCTTTTAATAGGAATCTACATAATGTGCTGGTGGCGAGAGAGAGAAAGACAGCATGTTGATGTGAAATAGACAACCCACTGTATCTAACCGGAGCATCTTCTTTGGAGACGATGACCTACTTTTCCCGCACTGCATTTTTAGAACAAGTATCTTTTGCCACAGAATCCATTGCAAAAACACGTCTTAATGCACTCCCTCTTTTCATAAACAGCATGAGATATTAAATACAGCCATTAAAGCAGGGGAGGTCAGTAATTAAGCAAAGTCAGTCACTAATTAATTTATCTCTACATACTTATCTTTGCATAGCACATGGGGAATATTAAAATTAACTTCTAGTCTGACAGCCTAAAGGAGGTAAAAAAAAAAAAATGAGGAAAATCATTAATCACTTAGTTTTCCAAAAGAAAGCAGTTTGTTCCAGTGGAGTCCAACTGCCTACAAGGGTTAATATTGGGCACACATATGCATACTATGATGATAACAGAATAGAATAATAGAGTTTAATTATGATTAGTAAGTTAGCAATTTGACTGGCTACCTTAAGATTAAGGATAAATGAGTACAGAGAATGTTAAGAGTTCAGTTCATTATCCAGGCCCTTCACAAATACAACATACAACACAATAACCCTGTTTAAGGCCAAGCACATACATTATTTTAGTAAAGCAAACTAAATTAAGCAGTCTGTGGCACCTGTAACAGTCAAGTTAAGGTTGTTTTCCTACATCCTGGGTTCTTACATTTGCCACAGTTAGATATTTTTTTTTCTTCTCACAGTCGGAGCTGCAATATTCACAAGACATTCAGTCCATGTCTGGTCTCAAGTAATCTGAAATCCAAGTCAGCTTTCAAAATGTCTGAAAGTGAATACGAACCGTTCTATAGGTTCAGTTACAGTAACTAAACAATGTCAGCAGGCAGGTTCTTTCAGCATTACAAGCTGAAATTAGCTTTATGATTTATAGCTTCTGAAAGCTTCTGTAACTTTTTTTTTTTTAAATATGTTTTTTTACATATTTCATATAAATCTCACTATGTCGTGATAATATAGTATGAAACTTATCATCATGCTCTGGGGTTGCTTCTCTTCAGCAGGGACGGGGAACATGGTCTGAGTTGATGAGAAGACAGACGGAGCCAAAAACAGGGCAAACTTAGAAGAAAACCTGCTGGAGTCTGCAAAAGACTTCTGACTGGGCGGAAGGTTCACCTTCCAGCAGGACAACAACCCTAAACATAAAAACCATGCAGGGATACAATGGAGTGGTTTAAACCAAACATATCCATGTGTTTAGAACATCCCAGTCAAACTCCAGACCTAAACCCAATCGAGAGTCTGTGGCAAGATCTTCTGTTCCTCTAATCTAACTGAGCTGGAGCTGTTTTGTAAAGAATAACAGGGAAATATTTAAATTGCTAGACGTGCAAAGCTGATAGAGACATACCCTCAAAGTCTTGCAGCTTTAACTGCTGAATACTTTTGCACACTGGACTTTTCAGGGGGGTTTTTGTTTTGAATTTCCACTTCACAATTGTACATCACTTTGTGATGGTCTTTTTGTTTGTTTGTTGTAACACTTTGGCAAGCCACTATAATTAAAATCTGGCCTAAAAGCTCTGCTATGTTTCTTTTTAACTGCAAGGCTTTGCATGTAGGGAAATAAAAATTACAGTCCTTATTGCAGAAAACTAAACTTTGAAGTTGTGGATATATGAAACACTTCTACAAAGGAGAACAAATTTATTTAAGTGTAATACACCCTCCATTGCAATCACACCACAATATTTAACAAATCTTATACAAAAATGTATCACAGTTACTCCATAAAAAGTGTCGACGTTAGAATATCCGAAAACCTTCTCAGGTTAATTACATACGGAATCCTACTAAATGTGCCTCAGGGATTCTGAAATGTGGTCCAATTAGTAAGGAAATCTTTGGACTGAAGTTTGTCCACAAGTTGCTCCTCTCTATGAATAGAATCAGATGGGTGAGAAGGATGGTAATGTATTAAAAAGAGAAGGGAGAGGTAGGTGGGAGGAGGCATTAGGGCGTAAATTGCCTGGCAGAATGTGGCATGAACGGAGCGTGTTCTTGATGAGTATTAATGATATCAGAAAAGTGCAGCCAAACATGCACAGTGGAGAGACAGCGAAGACAGGCTGTAATGGATGAGGCTTAGTGAGAGAAGTGGAGGAGCTAGTTGGACTGCAGCACAGCACATAGGTTGCTGAATATTAAAAATTAATGACTATCTCGGTGATTTACGGCAACACAAGGGTGCTGTAACCCAACCTGTGTAAGATGGATGTCTTGGGGAAAGCTAGAAGAAGACTGATGCAAACCATGTGAACTACTAGAGAGTGGGTGCATGGGAGCCTGACCCTTATCCTCTGGTACTTTATATCCAGTTGGTGTTTCTCTGACTGGCGAAATGTTTCTACAGTATCCTTTAAGGAAAAAAAAGAGGAAGCAATAAGACCCTTCGCCTGTGTTATGAGAAGCATATCTCAGACGGGGGTTATAAAAATAAAACATGCTAGGTCTGCTATTATCCAACTTTGAATGAAACCATAAACCTCACACTGAGTGGTTACTGAAAGGAAAGAAAAAAAGAGAGGTGGAATCTTTCTTGGCTCATTCTCAGTAAGTGGTAGATGCGCAATGACATGCAAAGTCACTACAGGACCCTTTCATTAAATACATTTGAATTTCATTTAATTTAGTCTATTCAGTTGGATTTTTCTATATTGCACCCACACCAAAAAAAGCCCTTGGGTCCATCACAGAGACACACCCACCAGTTAGAGTGGCTTATTAACCTAAAATATATATTGGCTGTGTGAGGAAACGAGAGCACCCACGGAAAACCCACACCTCCACAGGCAATACACAAAAACTCTACACAGAAAGACCTGATCTGAGATTTGAATCCATGAATAACAGCAGTGCATGCCTTCATATCAAAACGCAGAGATCCGACCGAGTTGTACCGCTGCAACCAATAAGAAAGCACTGTTCAACTGAAGGAGGTCAGCAGCGAGACGGCCTTAGGCAAAATAATGCCGAACTAAACAAATTGCACCCAAATGTCAAAATTTGCACAGAAGAATAAATTGAGAACTCTGAAAAAGAACATAAAAGTTCTGATAAAAGATTATCAGCAAAAAAAAAGTTGATTTGGGGGTAAGTTTCACTTTAAGAATTGACCGAACATCAAAAGTGTCAGAAAATCTATTAACACAATTTTTCGGTGCACCTCCAGTGTATATCAAGTATATATATGCCAATAACGCCACCTGCAACAGTACTTTGCAAAACACTAATCAGTACAGTTACAGGTGTATTTTGGTGGATATGTTTCTAACACCTTCTAACATCTGAGTCAGACTGGGTGGAGAGCAGCTGTGAACATCTATTTTCAAATCCTGTCGCAGAGAGCAGGATCTCGGTCCGGACTTCCACAAGGTCATTCTAACATATGAATACGCTTTATCGCCATCCATCTTCTCATCTACTCTAACCAGCTTATTTGACCTTGCTAAAGCATCACCACAGCATGATGCTGCCACCACCATGTCTCGCCATGGCAATGCTGTGTTCAGGATGTGTATGGTTTCTTTTCTGCCACACATAGAATTTTGCATGTAGGTCATCATTTAATTCTACTTTAATCAAACTCGTGCTCCCTAACCCGCCTGCCGTTTTAGGGGCTTGAATCTAGGAATGTCTTTTTGTTATGTGGAAAACCATGCCTTCTCTCCTTCTACTTCACAAGTAAACACTAATTCATGTTGGTCTATGTCATAAATCCCAATAAAATTCATCAATGTTTGTGTTGGTAACATGACAAAGTGGGAGTTTAATGCAGAGTTTAATAACTGGTGGAAACGAAAAGCACGTGTCCACTTTGAATCTGTCTGTTTGACTGGATTGAATGGATTATATATTTCAGCATATGATATGGATTTTTTTTTTGTAAGGTGCTTGAGATAACATGTGTAGTGGCTGGAGCTCTACACTGAACTAAATTGATTCCAAAGAGTTTATGAATCCTTCTGAAAAGCGATGTGTTAGATACATTTTTGCTCCTCAGAATTGGTAAGTTTGTTTTTCGTTGTTACTGGAAAACTTTGGATTTTTTTTCCGTTTTAATTGAGATATAAAAAACTGCCTTGAACACAGATAGGAAACATAATCTTGTTTCATAATGAGTGGCTGAGTTTATTAAAATCCCTGATATATGGTTGAAATTAAACAAAAGATACATGATTCCAAGATTTTGAATGACGCAAATAAGCTCAGTGCCCATTTCTATCATCGTTCCTTCATGCTTGTTACAGGAGCACACCCTTCTCTGCTCATTACCGTCATATTACTTTCAGAACTAACTAACTCCCTGTTAGTAGAGCTGCGGTGTATAGCCGTGTTTTGGGTCAGATTGTTAAGCGTGATGAAACAGTGAGGCAGGAGCTTGTTAGCAGCGAATCACCTTTCTTTCTAACTGCACTTAAAAATGGAAAAATGCAAAAAGAGAAAAATGAAGCACAGTACTGGACACTTTATGCTCAAATTAAAGCAACTTTCTTGTTACAATTTTTATCTGATTTATTACCACTCGTATTAAAAATATTGTTCTTCAAAATGAAATTATGTCGGTTTGAAGACTCTCTCTCTCTGAACAAATACGAGATAAACCTGTTAACTCCTATCTACTCTAAGCCGGGTAAATGATTTATGCAGCAGGGTGAACCTCCTGGAAAAAAAAAAAAGATCTTTTTAGTGTCAGACCTGATCAGTGAGAAACGGGTCAGAATCCCAGGGATGGTAGTAATATTTCTGTTTCTTCCCGTTGCTATTCGAGATCTTGTCTCACAGTCAAAATCAGAATCAGAAAACTAATAATATTGAAGCATTTCATGGATAATATGTAACTTCTATCTGCAGATTACTTTCCCTGCTATTAAACAGAGGTATATATTTCAAAAAGTGAGTCTAGAACAATATTTTTGCTCAGTCCAGATAATATTACACCCCTGATCCACTGACCAACCTGAAAACCTTTATGATCCTCAAGAAGAAACATGTTCCTCAGCAGAATCATGGAAAAAACAAAAATCTGTTTAAAAAAAACTAAAAAGTTTGCTTCAAGTTCCTTTTTATGGATGAAAGCCATAAGCAGAAGTTGTCAGAGACATTTGGATTGCTGCTCCATGGATTAAGTCTGGCTTGGCTTCATATTTGCATTTTGAGTATTGTCAGTGTGCCAATTTTTATTGTTCTCCAGTGTAAAATGCATATGGCATTAAAACCTAGCCGGAGGCCATATGAACTGTTGGTGTGCAAAAAAGTGTGTCTTGGTGTTTTGCCGGTCTGCGTTTCCCCTGCAGCTCCGCATCACCCATGCGCTAAAAAATAAAACGTGCGTTCTTGCAAGCTCACAATCGGAGTTGAGTTGACTTTGTTCAAATATTATATCTGAGTCTTCACGGTGGAAGTACTTCCTGTGTGTGCAATCAAAGAAGACCGGAAAAGAGCTTTGAATGAGATGGCTGGCCGATGGGGGGAAAGCAA
The DNA here is from genome assembly GCF_003331165.1 of Xiphophorus hellerii. Taxonomy (NCBI): domain Eukaryota; kingdom Metazoa; phylum Chordata; class Actinopteri; order Cyprinodontiformes; family Poeciliidae; genus Xiphophorus; species Xiphophorus hellerii. The sequence goes on from NC_045682.1 coordinate 8,280,317, forward strand.
CTATACCCACAGGCTTTAGGTATAGTTTTTGAATTGATTTTGGTTTTTATACCAATTAAAACAATGTAGAAAATACATTCAGAGCAAGCTGATTCAACTGTAGAATAGTTACCCTGAGTTAACATAAGAATCTAATATTTACTCATTTTATGAATTTTATTGAGAGGTTCAACATATGGCAGAGCATTTGATAATGAAAAATAAACTAATCAGACATGTTGAATATTGATTTTTCTTTTCTCTTAGCACCTGCCTTAAGAAGAAGAAAGTCCGGTGCTTATTATCAAGCAGAGGAGATAAAGATGACCACACAATGTTCTTCAGGGGGAATTGAATTCTGAAATCAGGTGAAGAGGACATTATGTGGTTCAGGGCTGCACAGTGACGCAGTGGGTAGCTCTGTTGCCTTGCAGCAAGAAGGGCCTGGGTTTGAATCCCGAACCGGGGTCCTCCTGCATGGAGTTTACATGTTCTCTCTGCGCATGCATGAGTTTTCTCCGGGTACCCCACACACACACACAAAAAAACCCCAACATTTTTTGCATGATTAGAAATATCTGGGATTAAAAAAAAAAAAGGCATTAAGCTTGCTGGTGCTGTTGATGTCTGCATTTAAGAGGCTTTGGCTGAAGAGGTGATGAAGATTTACCTGCTGCAGAACAGAGACAGCTCAGTCGAATCTACCGATGTAAGGGTTGTTATTGAGGGAATAACTGTTCTCGGTAATCTTTGGGATTTCAGCAGAGGCTGTTGCTCTCTGTTGGGACTAGCCTACGCTTTGGATCTGAAAGAGTATCAGAAATAGTTTTGAGGCATTTCAAAAGGATTCCTAGAGCTGGATCCCAGAAGCCTTTCAGTCAAGGTTCAGCGACTTAGTTATTATTGAGAGGCTGTAGCTGAAAGTTATTGTTATGTCTTTTTATTCACTACTGTTTTCTCTTATGTCATGTTTATTGATAGGAAGCAGCACAGTGAAATTTTCAAGCAATGAACTGAATTTTTAGCATCGTGACTATATATATATACCCAAAACTTAACAACACAGCACATGAGACAGTCATCCATATGTGGTGGGAAATGTACTTCCACTGTTGTTTAATCCACAGTGGAAGTACTGTGGATTAAAGATAGTAAACTGCATTCTGTATGCAGAATGCAGTTTAGTTTACTGGATCTGTGCTTCAGATATGTCTCAAAAATAGAGCTGTTTATAAGAAATAAATATGTAATTTATTGGAAAATGCTAACTCGTGATCCTCCTTTATATGTTTTTTTTCTACACACACACACACAGACACACACACGCCAGTTAAAGAGTGAGAAAAAAAAGAAGGTAGTCGTAAAAAATAGTATTTAAATAGGCTAAGCTTTATTCTCTGAGTTCGGACAGCAGAGGGTTGATCCAGAAAACAAGTTAGTGACTTGGTCTGGATTCTGCAGACCAGAAACAGCCAGTGCAGGTCAATCATTGCGGTATATCGCAGACAGATGGCTGCCTCTCAAGCAACTAAAGTGCTTCCATTTAGATGACAGGAGACACACCTGCAGATTTCAAGTAATAAGTTGTTGTCCTCGCTCCATGTTGAGTTACAGATTCAAAGAGCTAGAAACTGCCAGAACACCTAGAGGTATGTTGCACTTCAATAAAAACAAACAGCGATGGGGTCAAACATCAGCCGCAGTCCTTGTTATTGGCTTTGCACAGGTGATGGTAGCTGAGCCGGAGGTGAGAAAATTCACTTACAACCACACTGTGTTGCCCTTACACTGAAGCTCGTTGCTTTCAGGGGAAATAAATCCTTGGTTAAAACCTACCATGGAAGATATTGCATTTTCAAGTGATTTAAGTTAGTTGATTTTTATCATTAATATTGTTTTATAACTAATGCTGTAGATGATATTGAGCTAATATGCTATATGCATTAATTAGGTTTGGGAAAAAATTTAATGGCACAGACAACAAGTGTTGAACACAATTACAGGATTTACTAAATGATATGCAAGATTTTCCCTACCAATGTTTGTCAGTCCGGCAAATAATTATTGCACGATATATTGGCGCAGGAAACAATTGGACATTTCCAATTTGGAAAAATAGAGACATGCACAGACTTATTTACCGATTTAGAATGCAAAAGTTTAAAAAAAGTGGAATTAGTTGCCAAAAAATGCAACGTTGCATATGTGGGACTACTTTGACTTTAAAGGGGATGAAGAGGTGGCTGTTTGCCCTTGCACTGATTCAGAAAAGTACTCAAACGGTCCGGCTGATTACGCTACACAATCACCAGCCGCTGCAGCCTATCAACAAGCTCTGAAAAAGCTTTTCACTGACAGAAATACAAAACAAGATTAAATACGAAGAGGACAGTCCCAGATAGACACAACACACCTTGGTTGTAAATATCTCCCAAAGGAAAATACATGACAGATGTTCCCAATTGATGCCACAAATGGCAGGAAAACATACATACCGGTCTTAAGCAAAAGCAAATCTTTAAGAGGAGCTAATGTCGGCTGGTTTGACCGCATATTTCCAAGTATCGGCTCATTTGACCGCAGCACGCGCAGACCTTCTGAACTCGTCTTCAGAAACGTTGGTAAAAATTGTTAACCACCTGCGCAAAATCCAAACAAGGTAAACATGCTTGTTTTCCTCACCAAAGCAGGAACAATTTTCGTCCAAACATAGTGTGACCCGTAACATCCAAAGAGCTCAGCGTTGGCCTTATCTGACCAAACTACATTCTTACAAGTGTTCTGCAGTCAACATTAAATAAACTTTATCATGCTTTTACTTCAGCAGTGAGTGTGGTGAGAGGTAGAGGTAATTTTATTTATATAGCACATTTTCAGCAACAAGGCAATACAAAGTGCTTTACAGGAATTAAAAGGAAATTCAAACAAAATAATACACCAAAGGAAAGAGCAAAAGAAGAAAAAGCTGATAATTTTGATCCAAAGTAAATAAACTAGAGAGGTCACAGGGGTTAGCTGTGTTACTTAAATGTGCCAGTTGTTTTCAGGGTCCTTTCTGAAGGTCACAGTGAATGCTCCTTCACTGTCGGGCAAATCATTTAATTACTTCCTTAATTGTCTGTTAGAAATCTTAGGAGGGGCACCCGACTGTGGCTGTTTTATGCTAAAACTTAGCACTGTAACATTTAGAGTTTTATAAGTTACCAGTTGATATGAAATTAGCTGATATGGATTTGCACATAGGAGCAGTAAATCGATAACTTCATTTGTGGACTAATTTGCTTTGATTTCTTTTCAGACATCTGGTATGAATTTTATTTAACAGGAAGCCTTACAATTGCTTAAACTACACGTCCATCCATATTTTTCTGTGCTGTAATGTGATAAACAGAGTCTGTTTGGGGGTAAAGACACTACTCTGAACTAGCTATATTGTTACCTTTGTTATTGGAAGTAACCACAAAAGTTTCTAATCTCGTTTAAACGCTAAACATCTCATTCAAATAAGTTATAAGCATAATGGAGGAAAATAGAGAGACACAATAAATCTGACAATTTCTCTGCGCAAACAGCCGTACTAGGAAAATAGAGAGACACAATAAATCTGACAATTTCTCTGCGCAAACAGCCGTACTAGTAGAAAATTTGAATTAACATTGTTAAATGCATGATTGCCACAAAGTATGATCTGATAGGTATAAAATTAGTATAGAAATACATTCTTATTATGAACAAAAGTGTTGGACTGCTCATGGATTCACTGGGGATGACTGAACACATAATGTGCTTCCAGCTCCTTGCAGCTCTTTCCCTCTGTAGTCTCTCTACAGTCGACAGAGTCTGTGACACTGCAGCACAGTTTCCTCCTGAAGAGGAAATAATGTAAAGATGCCAAAAACTCTGAGGACACATAACATGATGCCGTACTTACCAATCACTGCATTAACATTTTACCGTGTCCCCTTATGAACGAAACTGGTGCTGTATTATAAAATAGTACATGACAAACAGTAACACGTGATTTGATTGTAATGCGTTGATTTGAATATCCGCTCTGTTTGTTGATATGAAATGGACTTTAAAGACTGTCTAAGCAGACAGGGAAAAGGACATAGCACACCCATATTGCAAAAAGAGGAATGACAGTGTATGTTCCTGATGATTTATTTATAAAACAAAAGCAAATCTTCCTTCTGAAGCTTAATTTGAATGACAGTGAAAGGCAATTATTCCTGCTCACATCTGCCTAAGTTCAGGTTGGATGTGGTGTTACAATAATATCTATTTGGGTCTCTCATTAGCTGTTTTAATAATGCAATTTCCTAGAAAAAAAATATTCCCCTGGGAAATATATCAGGAAATCATGAAGCAGATGCTGCAATCATTGATTAAAAGATATTGTCAAGATTACATTCATTATGCACTTATGTTCTAAGCACCATTTCTTTTTTATGTAAAGTAGAGAAGCTTACCAGGTTATGTTAATTAATTATTAATATAAATGCGTGTTTTTCATCCATGTTTCACACCTGAAACCTGAAGTAGGCCGGACTTGTTAATTAGTTCCATATTTTCATCAGAAGACGAAAGCCTTCAGATTTTAATGTGAAGAGTGTTTACATCAGTAAACAAAAGACTTGATCTAATAAAATGTGCCATGAACTGGGAGATGGCTCGATCATTTCAAATCCAATTGCCAAAGGGTTTGTTGTAGATCCTACACTGTCAACGATTTTTATATCAGGATAAATGTCAGTGGATCTGCTCAAATACCCTCACAGACACAAAGCTAGCATGTGCACAGTGAGTCGAATCCATAATGAACTTAGGCGTCAAATGTCCTTTAACTCCCATTCAGAACATTTTTCAGAACTTTCTTTCGTCTGTACAATGCAGCCAATATCTTTGGAAAATTCAGCCTTAAAATGATCCACAAACTAGTCGCTTCGTTCATTGCTAAACTACTTTGATTCTTTATAATATTGCCCACATAAACAAAAGGAAAAAAATAGCCTTTCAGGTGATCCCAAATTGCTGCAAGAGATGTGATGACAAGTAAAAAGAGAGCTTATATTTATCCAGTTTAGTTTATCTTCAGAGGTTATTAGTTCAGTTCAGGGTAAAATTTAATTAATCTGTTTTCACATATGACACTCTGAGTGACCAAATTCAATTTATTTGAGGCAGGTGATTGTTTAATTTCTCCCCAACAAGCCACTTTTCTATCGTACTGTAAGTTTACTGATGGTAGCCTCGATAAACACAATGAGATGTTGAAGTTAAGAGACTGCTGTGTGGTGGAACCAGGTCTCATTTTGTATCGTGTAGACAGTCATTCTGTCTACTTGAAGCTTTCTTTTTCATTAAGCTTATAGTGAGAATGGTTTTGGTTTATAGTTACTCTGCAGTTTGTTTGCCATATATTTTTTGATCTGCTCTCTTCACTCATTCTGGATGCACTTGCAGTTACTGCTGCTGTTAACTTTATATTCTTCTTGTTTTCTCCTTCCATAAAAAATATGCCCTACTTGTATGTCTGACTCTTTTGTTTTCCTGTCATCTCATCTCCCGGCCGGTACGGTAGATGGCAGACCATTAGCCTTCTTCTTCTTGACGTTTCTCCCAGTTAACAGTTTGCTGTTGTTCTCCGCCATTGCTCCATATTTGCTCAGGTTGAGGGACTGCAGTAAAGTTAATCTTTGATGCAATTGTCTGTTTATGATCAACTAATTATGATCTCATTATAATATAACTAAATTGAATTAATATTTCATTTTTAGCCATGAGTATTGGTATACATTGCATTGTATAGAGATACAAAATGTATGTATTAGATGTAAACTGCACAAAAAAATTAACTAAACTGAACTGAAATAAGCATATTAAACCAAATCTGACCAGATGCACCAATCAGATCACTCAAAGTGGTCAATACAGTTAAGTCCAGAATTATTCATACCCCGTTAAATGGTCCCTCAGTCTAGCTCTGTAGGCTACACAATCATGGGAATGACTGCTGACTTGACAGTTGTCCAAAAGACGACCATTGACACTTTGCAAGTCACAAAAGAATAATTGCTAATGAGACTGACTGTTCACAGAGCTCTGTGTACAAGCACGTTCATAGAGAGGTGAAGTGGAAGAAAAGATGTGGCAGGAAAAAAAGTGTACAAGCAACAAGGATACTCGCCTCCTGAGAATTGTGAAACCAAACCCATTTTTAAATGTGGGGAAGATTCACAAAGAGTGGACTGCAGCTGGAGTCGGTGCTTCAAGAACCACCACAAACAGATACATGGCTTCAGCTGTCAAATTCCATGTGCTAAACATTCGAGACGGAGCCAGAAGAATCTCACCTGGGACACTTCTGACACCCAACTATTAGGTTTAATAGTTGTTGGTTGGCTTACCAAGATTTTTGTTTCTATTATGAAAGAAGGTTGAGAAAGATAGTAAGATAGCAAATCTTTGTCAAAGGAGTAAGAATTGTGAAGAAATTATCCTTTAAAAATTATGTAAAAAATTATTAAAGTCTTTCGCTGTCATTAAAGGCAAAATATTTATTGGCATCACAGCAATCAAACACTTGTTATAATGGCGATACTTCAATATTTTGCCTCCATTAAAAACGTCTCAAAAGCCCTTCTTGCTTTAATCTTTAGCTCCCCAAACAGATTCTCTCATATTTAGGTGTGGTCTTTTCCAGGGTCACTTCAAAAAATTAACATCTGTTCCAGTCAAAAGTAATTTGCTATCCAAATTTATGGATATGGCATGAATAACTTTGGTCTTGTATGCCCAAGATTGTTGTAAAAATGGATCTGCTTACTATAATCCATGGTACACATTTGGATTGTCAAAGGCATTGGACATAATAATGTACAGCAACATAAAGAAGAATTCTGTGTTAGAAGACCTGAACACACAACATAAAAAAATACATGTTTAAAGTCAGCGAGAGTGCAGCAAAGTCCCAGGTAATTATTGCATGTACAGTTTGACTGATTTACTGTAAAAATGCCAGAATTTTGTGGTAAAATGGGACAGCATTAGAGACATGATACAAATAAGTCTTTGTGGAAGATCTGCAGTTCATCCTGGGGACAAATATGAGTCAGACTTGGACATCAAAGCACAAAACGAAGCAAACATCCAATCTACTTTTCCCCTGTGTTGTACAGAAAGCATTTGGTAATTCTCTTGTTTCAGCTGAGAAATGCCAAATTTGTAGAAATGTCTTGATTTGTTTTGTGCACACATTACAATAAACGTAATAAATGTTGAACAGAATTTGGGCCTGAATCAAATTCTGTTTAAATCCTGAAACATTTCTGAATACTAAATTAGTTTAGTATTTATTTGAGAATCAGAATAAAATAGAATTCTTAAATTAATAAATTCACTCCATCTCTAAAAGGACCTGCTCACCTACCCAAATCATTGAGTTTAGGTTTTCACAGCACTTTCAAGGCCACAGATGAGCAAAAACCAGGATGCAGAATGATTATTGCTCTGAGGAGATCCTCACATTCTACTGTAATACATATAGTCAAAAATTCATTAATAAATACAGAGACCTCTGTATGGTTTATTCATTTGGCTAGTTGTTTTTTTTTATTTTTTAAAGTTCATGCAAAATGCTATGGAGGCAGGCAGCTAGGAGCAAAGAAAAAAGTGAAAAAGGAGCATTGAGATAGGTTTAGTGCTTAAGTGATTAGTGTGGTAAGCTCATAAAAATATTCTGCAACAAAATGTTCCTCCCACATGTTAAAAGAAATTACAGCAATCAGGATTCCTGCCACGGGATTCTTTAAAGAGGCAGCAGTGGCTAAAAAGGTAAAGGGTTTATATAACAGCAGTGAGGTCGGATGAAAACCTGTCCTTTCCTGCTAACTGTCAAAGTGTCCTTTTGTCTCTGTGAGACACCATGCCCGACATTGCTCCTAATGCTTTCATTGTGGGGGGAAAAGTACTGTAAAGGAAAAAAAAAAAAAAAAAAGACCAAATGTACTGTTAGAAGTTCTGTGAATATGGGCTGGTGTGGGTTATGTGAAGTGTAAATTGCTTTCTGTGATCAACTCAATAAGAAAAGCTCTGTTAGCTAATAGAAGGAAATGACTGCAAGTGAGGCAATCATGAGTTCAAGGTGGCTCTGTTCCAAATACCGCTGATGCTTATGCTACTTTTACACTGGCACGAACTGATAGGCAGATCAGTGTTTACATGAAAATTACAGACGGGAAATCATTTCCCCAAATGTGTCCAAAGACTGATTAGATAGAACTTAATAATGATGACGTGCATACTAATTTGAAAAAGTCTAACCGATCCAATATGTGTACCAAATACAAATCAACCTCACAGCTGTTTTGCTTCCTGCCTCCGGTGCGTGGCCCCTGGCCCCAGGCCCTCCCCTGTGCGCCTGAGCCTCTCCAGCCAGCTGTCCCTCCAAACCTTTGCATCGTTGCCATTTCGGTGCCGACACTCCTCACAGGCAAGGATCACTGCTTCACAGGTATCACAGGTATCACGGCTCCAGCCGCAGGTTGCTCAGCGCATGCAGCAGTATAGCTGTCAAACGTGTGGACAATGCAATCACATGCCAACTCTGCAGGGATTATTCCCACCCACAGAAGCCAGAAAGAGGCATGAGAATTATTTTTTTTTCTCTAGTTCTTTAAACACCATCCAGCTCCTCTGCACCTAGGGAAAGACTCAAAGCAATGTGGGCGGATAAAGTCTGGTTCCCTGGGACTGTGTGGCTCCTTCACTGACAACCGGTTCATCTTCTGAGGGACGGCCGGTTGGACACAGTGCGGAGGAGCACAGTGGAGCCTCGGGTCAGTGCATTGTCAACTCCCTGGTCCACTTTCAGCACCTTTTAACACTGTGCTTGGAATTCAACCCTGTGTCATGGAAGCTGCACCTCTTCTTTGATACCTTGCCAATTGAGAGGGGCCCAGGTAATGGTTAGAAAAAGGAAAGCAGCAATGTTCCAAAATCCAGAGTGAAAGCTGCTAAAGTAATGGTTTTTAGAAGAACCGGCAAGTCTCTTCAGGGCTGCTAATCAGTGAGAGCCAGGACAAATCTGGAATGGCTTAGACGGAGGCCAGGAGCTGCACAGACCAGAGTGAAGAAGATGAAGACTAAGCAGATTTTTACTTTAGACATTTGCACCCTCCCTGTGGCGATCTGGTGCATGATGACCTATGAGCCAAAAGATAAGCTGCATAGCTACTTATCTAGCAAGAAGTATAAGGCTTAGCTATACCTTTTGGCCACCTAAATATGTGGCCAAAAGGTGGATCAAATGCATCTCTACGAGTGAGACTATAATCTTAAAGTTGTTGATTATTATTTTTTTTTTTGTAATTTAATTCAAAAAGTAAACTCCTAAACATGGGTATATCATTTAAGCATTTAAGCCTGACCATTTTTTATGGCTTTCAGATAAATACAAAACCTACAATCCAGTCTCTGAGGAAATTAGAGTATTGCTAAGATCCAAAAATAGTTTATGCACAAACATCATATTTTGACGTTGTGGCCAACCAAAATGTGAGGCAGATTCTGGACTTGACAGCTGTCCACAGCAGGCGGTCACTGACCCTCTTTACATGAAGGTTAAGCCATGAAAGGTCACTACTAAAGAAGTTGGCTGTTTACTCATTGGGAAAGTTGAGTGGAAGAAAAATGTGTGGTAGAAAGAAGGAGCACAAGCTACATGGATTACTGCTGTCATGAGAGGATTATTAAACGAAGCATACCTAAGAGCCTGGGGAGATTTACAAGCTGTTGACTGCAGCTACAGTCAGAGGTTCAAAAACCACTGCACACAGATTAATCTAGGACACTCTCACATTTCTTATAGTAAGAATCTTTACTGGTCTAAGAATAAAACGGACTAGAAAGTTAATTTGTTCTCCAAAGTCATCTTTTTCGATGAAAGAACATGTCTGATTTCACTTGGAAATCAACTCAGGTTCCACAGCCTGAGCATGGACTGGTAAAAAGCTCTGCAGATGCTGATTTCATTTTCCTTCAGAGCTTGGCACCTGCCCACATTGCAGAAAGTGCTGAAACCTCCTTTAACTGCCCTTGTATCACTGGGCTTAAATGGTCAGTAAACTCGCCAGACCTAAACTCTAAAGCTAATCTATGGAGTACCGTCATGATGAAAATGAGAGACACACGCAACAATGCAGACAAGCTGAAGGTGTACTGAATGCATTTCATGTACGATGCATGGACATCTCGTTCAGTAGGCTGTTAGAAATAACCATCAGAATTTACTGAAATACTTTAAATCAATCACTCTGTGTAATAAATGTATATATGAGTTTACCTCTTTTAAAATGAATGACAAAAAATGTATTTTTAATGGTGGTCTAAATGATTGAACAGCAGCTGAAAACTGCGGCTTTAGTACTGAAAACAGAATTTTAAATCACATGCCCATCAAAACAAAATCCAATGTTCTTTTGCTGAGGTTAACAGTCATTGCAATCTACAAAAACTCTTTGAAGAATCGGAATTAATATGAGTTACAACAGCATTTAATTCCCTTTGGGATCAATAAAGTATTTTTATATTGTATTGTTTGAATACCTCGACAAAAACAGACGTTTTTTGTTTTTTTTTTCTCCAGTAGAATCAATCATGTTATCTGGGAAGGTTTTCCAAAATGCTGGTCTCCATCATTTTGCCGAAAGAAAAATGAGTCACAGCTTGCCAATCTTTTCTAGCTGAAAGTGTCGGATAGATAATTCCGACTTCAAACAGCCCTCGCTTAGCATGAGAAATGTCTAAATCTACAGCAGTCCAATTAGAAAAGACGGAACAAGTATAGCTTGATTGAACTGCTTGCCAGGATTATGTGTACTCTCTGTAAAGGCAACATGGCAGGATAAACTTGGTATACAAGACGTTATGTGAATAAATGTAATGATTTGGATTAGGTTTGCAGCAAAGAGGGGGAAGAGAAGGACAGACCCAATTTGACCCTGGATCCATGATAAGCTACCAGGTCAGCAGCAGAATTGGGGTTTACCACAGGTGCCGAAGACTCAGGATAAATCGTTTTCTGCAACTTGTCTCTTATTCCCTGCTGAAACTGACTTCCTAGCCTGCCCATCTGTCACCTCTCCTGGAGACGTGGGCCGCCTTTCACTGGCAATACACCACGGTGAGAGCCCGCTTTTTCTCATCATCATCAGGGTGAATTCTCTTTCCGTAAAGGAGTTGGTTATTGCATCTGGAACGGATAGTTACTACAAAAGCTATCGAAACATCTTCGGAAAAACTGAGCAAAGGTTTGATCTCCGTCTATTTAAGCCTGTTGTAGTAGAAATGACTTATAAGGCTCAAATTATATGAAGGCACTCTACAGCACTATTACTTTCTTCAATTTACTGGGAACCTAGGCGTTGCTAGAGGAATTTTAGTGAGACCTAACCCTGAGGATGAAAGCCACATTGCTCCTCCTGACTCTGATATTTGACCATCAGTCAGATCCTCCTCTCAAACACCCCAGGGGGAAGTGGGATCCCTAGATAATTGAAACACACTAACTTGCGTGTCCTTGAGCATCCATTATGTTATGTTGTTCAGTACTCGATTTATTGTCTGCTTAGTCATGACATTTCACGCTTGTTTAAGGGTTACCTTAGGTTCATTTATGTACTGGGTGTGAACGTATGATCTTTTAAATGACAACTAAATAGATGCCAGAGTTTGTTTGTTTTTTTTAGAGGATTACGTCTGGAGAAAGTGAAACATCTTCATCTGAGGAACACCAGTCTCCAGGAGTCATTCCCTGATGCTGTGACCTCAGTATGTTTGGGTACTGTCATCCATGAAGAAGAAAGTCGACCTTAGTCACTCTTGCGATGCCACAATAATTGGATGAATGATTTTATTCAGGTACTATTACTTTTTTAAACTACCATTCATAAGGTACATGGCATTTCAGTATTGACTGAAGTCTAGTCAGTATTGCAGTCTGGGTGGTTGAGTCTAGTCACCCTCGGCCTCCTCCATGGCTCATTCAGTGGCAACAGCAACTGACGCATGGCATTCTCCTTGACAAGTCTTAGTGGTTTTCTATTCTGCTCAGTAGAAATCTGCTTTCTTCAAATTGCTGTACTGAGGCCCATTGGTTCCTCATCTAGAACTATTGCTCGCTGACACATTCAAGATGAATGCTGTGCCAATTATCATGGAAGGTCTTCTCACACAGAGACCATGCTGACGTAAGCAGGGTTTTTATATGGGTGGATGTGACACTCCAGAGTTCACCAGAGTTTCACCTCCCTTTGGATGTGCCTGGAGTTAAATAGCATTTCCCATCTGGTTCCACAGGACACTGTTACTAAGGAAGCAGTCATCAACATGGTATCTGGCCAAAATACATCCACTTCTAAGTCTCTCTGTGAAGCTTCCAGACTCTGTGTGTCTCTGCAATCTGTTAATGACACTCTGTGACAGTTCGGTGGCGTCTGCCCTCAGAGAACATCCTGCCTGAAGGCTCACAATACCCAGGAACTGCTTATTGACCGTTGGGTGTCGTCTTGATGCTATGTGGCCAAAATTTGGACAGCTTATCAAAGAAGGACCGTTTAACTGTGAGTTGTCATTGATCCCAAAAATGTAGTGGTTGACACACACATCAGAGAGAATAAAAAGAAAAGAATTTAATAAAATATTCTGTTTTGCAATTGAGTGCTGGAAATTTATGCCATTAGATGTGATTTTCTATTAGAAACATTTGTTATGCAGTAAGCACTAAAACACTGAAAAGATATGTAGATTTAGAATTTAGAGAAGTTCTAATGAAGATCACCTGTAAAGGTTATACAGCATTCTTTGTTATTGAAAAATTTCATAAGATAAGCCATACACACATACAGACTATAGATAGATAGATAGATAGATAGATAGATAGATAGATAGATAGATAGATAGATAGATAGATAGATAGATAGATAGATAGATAGATAGATAGATAGATAGAGTTATTTAGTGGGGCAGATTTTAACAATTGCTACATACTCTACTGCTTCCAAAACACGCCCAGACAACAGCATCTATAACATGTCCATACTGTGGGGGGGGGGTTCGCGTGTGTGTGTTAGAGTGTGAGACTTTTTTTGTATAAGTGTATCAAATGTATTTTTTGTATATTGTATCAATATTTTTTACAGGTGTTTATAGAAGCCTATTGCAGGAACGGAAATAGTTTAAGGAGCTCAAAAAAGCAGTCCTACGCCCTCATTTCCAAAGGAATCTGTCCAAACTTTTACATTCGCAGCCCATCATCATTTTAACACCTCTGCTGACACTTCATTTTAGTACATCAGCTGTGCATCCTAAGTAAGATATTAACCAAGCAGATCAATAACACTCAAGGGCAACGAGCCTGGCTGTAAACACCGAGTTTAGCACCAGGACTCGTTTATGTCGCACATAGTTAAACACACAACAACAAGCATCTGTGTGCTCCATAAGCGCTAATTCTGAGCCAGTTTAACTCCGGGGCTGCTGTGCCTCGGACCAACACACAGTATAAAGCCCAATAGGAGCACATCGTTTTTGAATAATAATAATAATTAAAAAAAAAAAAAAAAAACAGTTCGAGACTTACTTTAACACGGCGCTGTCCCCCTGTCTCACGGTGATGTTGTCCTTCAGTGCAGAATCCCCGCTCCTGGCTGGAACTCCTGCAGGCACAAGGAGCAGCAATTTAAGTCCGAGGACGACCAGGAATTTCCCAGGTTCTGCCAGGTAGCCACACATTCCCATGTTTGTTTGCTTCTTTCTTTTTCTCTTTCTTTCACTGAGCAACTTCCAGAAAATAATAATAATGAAAAAAAGAAAAAACCCAAACTTAACGCGGTCGTATATATTCCTTTTGCGTCCTTATCAGCCTCTGCTCCTGGCACACAGATTTGCTGCCACTATGTAGCGCCGGAGAGATGCGTTCTATCCGGTTCTCAGCAAGACCACCGCGTTTCTCGGAGAAATGCGCGCCGTCTCCTCTGCTCCCGACTGTAATCTCTGTGAAATGGATGCTGAGGCACAGATGCATCAGCCTGAGCTCCTGTACGTTTCCCTCCCCTCCCGCGGCGTCCTTTTCTCTCTGTCGTCGGGGTGAGGCGGTGAGAAGCTGAGAGCATTCAGAGCAAGCGGCTGAATCCGCTCACTATCCTTTTTTAATTAAGTACACACACATCTCTCTCTCTCTCTCTCTCTCGGGGTGTGTGTGTGTCCCTCTCTCTGTCTCCCTCTCTCTCTCTTTTTCCCCCTCCCTTATGTCCTGGTACTCTTGCACCATGAGGACCTGTGGACATACCTGCCAATTCATAAGGGGATTCCAAGTTGTGGTCCATGGAACACCAAGGGGTCCCTGTGTTCTGCATATGGGACACTTAAATAACTTGAAATATGCCTGCTATCCATAACCTCGGGCTATTTCCTATTATATTCCACGATGGTTGAATCATAGCTACAAGCTAATCATCGAAGATTGGAAAGATTTCTAAATATGCACACCAGCATACAACTCTGGTTCTCTGGCCAAAGAAAATAATATACTGATAGTGACCTGATGATTTTATGCTTTTAAATCGCTGACAGGTGATTAATTGTGTGTTTTAAAATATCCATGTGTTAGATTGCTGCTATAGGGGAAGAATAAGTGATCATAAAATTTAACCAAGCATTCTATCCCAAACCAACAATCATACCTGATCTGCTCTCAGTATTGCTGTCGATGCTTTTCATGAGCCAGCAGCTGAAGCTGAACCACAACATGGGTTGAGGTTTTCCTCTGTGGGCATTTTGTTGACATAGTGAAAATAGACGATGTTTTAGGATACTTGTTTGAAACTTTAAATGTGTCTCAATTTGATATTTTTTAACTAATTGGAATAAAGTGACCACAGAAATACTCCCAGTTTACTTTGGCTGCACCTGCTGAAACCAGAACTTAAACGTAGTCCTTTTTTAATCTATGCAGCATAGACATGACATGTAGTCACGTTCAAACATGTCCAAGCTTCAAAGACATGTCTTTAGTTGTGTGGTAAGATGACATGAAGTAAACTGATAAGTAGTTACTTCAAAAATATGTCTCACTGCATCTGATTGGCTTCCAACAGAAAATACTTTTTACTGTGGCATTTCCTATCCTGTAGTAAATTTCCCAGTACTCAACAGCAACTGAGAAAACGTTACTCCACTACACATGCGTACGGGTAGCAGCAAACGTTTTTACAGGGGACAGCTGATATTTTATTTTCTAGTTCTTATGTGACCCACCCCTTTCTGATGTCACTCTGGGCAACTGCCCACATATCCCACATCAAAATCTGTCACTGTGTTCATGTTTTCTAAAAATGTATTAATGTCTCAAGTCGAACATGTCTGAAGATTCTCAGTTTTCCAGGTTTTTATATTCAGGGAATGAATTTTGTTTTAAACGTTGATTCAGAAATGCCCCTCTCCATTAATTTCCTATGCAACAAAGAGGTGACAGGCACCTGTCATATCATTGGTGGACCCAAATGCAGCAGGCCGAGAAATTGACGCGTGGTATTGAGGATTTAATGACGAAAGATGATCAAAACGCGTACAAAACAACCCAGTCCTGACACCTCATACAGCAAAGCGACTGGCGTAAGCGACCGTGCTTGTGAAATTTCAAGCTTGTACATGTGAATCTGCACATGTGGGCTAGTGGTGCGACAAAAGAAAGTTGAAAAATTTTCAACTTTTGTTGCCGTTTACCGTCACAGAAAACGTTCATCTTTCATAGCTCCCCATGTGCGGAGTCCATAGCATGTTGCTGTGAACTATGTATCCCTCCGCGGGATAGAGGCTTTTACTACTTCGCAAGGGTGTAAATCCCATCTCATTATTGGGGGGGGACCATAAACAGGAAAATCTCTTAAGAGCAATTTTGGGGGGGTCGGCAAAATTACAGTGAAATGTACCGTAAGATATGGTTTAAAAAAGTTTTTAAACCACATTCAAGCTGCAGGACCAAAAATGACTAGCAATGAATAGCAACAAACTATTGAGAAGTAAAACTAAAATTCAAATGTTGCTCAGATACAAGTTTTGTTCAGTCTCACTAATCTAATCTCTGCTACACCTTTACAAAAATGTAAGGTTCTAAATAAAAAAAGCTTTAATGAGTAACTCCTCTTAATAAAATTCCTCATAAACACTGATTTATTGAAATGGCTCCCAATACACATTATGGCCTATTTAAATTATAACTTGTTAAGTTGCTTTATTTTTAAGCCTTCTTTAGTTTTGCCATGTCCTGGATGACTGAGAACCAACAAGTAGATAGAAATGAATATCTGGGGGGTATTATAACTTAAACATAACATTTAAAGCACCAGGGTTTATATAGAAAAATATTCAGATTTTATTTTGTGGTTTTAAAGGCTCTATGTTGAAGACAGTGAGAAATAAAAATAAAGGCATAACTTTCTGTTTTTTCTTTGTTCTTTGGTCAGCCCCTCCCTCCCGTTTCAAACTCTTCTACTTAACTTAAAGTTAAAAAATCTCAATATGAATGTTTGCTACCTTTGACAAAAAAGCTTAGGTCTATGAAAGCACTGTAGCTGTTTTGCTAAAGAGGCAGCTTATCATGATTCAGCCAAAGTAATGAAACAACGAACTGCAGTCTGATCTTTATTGTCAATGTGTTTCTTCTTATTGAGCAGTGAAACTAAATAAAATATGTGCATGTTTTTTCCTGTAAGTACCGGTATTTACTTACTGGAGGGGATTTTATTTCTGCTGCAGAGCCACAGCTAACAGTTAGCTCCTCACTTTAGCGGCTCTGCAGGGCCTGTGTTCAGCCCAGCTGTTGTTCCACTTTGGACTGAACCATTGTTCTAACAATGGTAGGGGGGGGACCTAAAAATTCATTCTTATTTTTTTCTGAGATAAATGGCAGATTTTTGTTTCTTTTGCCTTTTCATATTGATATTATTTAAATGCAAATGTTTCTTCAATGATTTTTTTGAGGGGGGACAATTCTAGACTTGTCCAAGATTGGACCCCACGGGATTTACACTTATGCCAGTTCGATTAATCTGCGCTATCCAATATTTCAGATTAATTGCATGTGTTAACCTTAACTCTGACAGCACAATTTAAAACACAATCATTAGGCAGTTACATATTTATAGGGGAATTTTTCCGCCAAAATTTGAGAGCACACATTTTCAGTCAGAAAGCAGGATTACATGTCTTTTGTTCTCAAAAATGTTAATACTTTTGCTTGCATTTTCATTTTGAAAGCAGGACTTCATGTTGTACTTCTCAAAACTTGTAATGTTCACTCAAACCTTTCTCCTTGCGCTCCTGCAGAACTCTGATCAGAACGCCTTTTGGCACCGTTGCATGGCAAGTTCTCAGAAAATAGAATGAAAGTGTTGTACTGAAAGTGTACTGAAAGTGTTTGTTTCCTTCTAGCGGGTGTGCCTGCATGGCTACTATCGACCTGCGTCACACACTGGATGGGAGTTAGTTGGATGAACAAACTCCTGCCTAATACCTGAAGGCTGTTAGCACACCGCTAGCGGTTGTTTAGTGTAAGATTTAGCAGAAAGCTGAGGCCATTGTTTCTCCCTTGTAGCAACCTGCACCACCCACTGGATATGACAAAATGTTCTTTGGAAAGTCAGTTTAAAAAACTAAAGACATTCCAGAAAAAGACAGAATATGGAGGTGAAAATGTCAAAGACATGACCTTGTGGGCCGGTCTGTCAGTCAAACCTCTCACTGCAGAGCAGAAGAAGACAAAGACTGATTTTTAAACCTTTTCCGATGAAATTAAGATCAGGAGATAAGATGGGCTTCACTTGTAAGTAGCTGATCACGATCCCCAAAATTAAGGAAATCGGAGCCCAGTAATCCACTGGCCAATAAATGTATCCTATAGTAGGATTTTTAGGATACATTATATCCAGTTTACATAGGATATAATGCAAACAGCACCATCAGAGATGCAATAAGTTTATAGCAGGTGTGCAAATGATCTAATCCTCTAACTGTTGATTGCAGCCAGCCCACATTGTTAGCAGAAACAAAGGACCCCAAAACCAAATTTTATTTAGGGCGCCATGGAGGCTTGGGCCGGCACTGGTGGACTAATAGCAGCACCAACACTATCAGACTGATCCATATATCACTGAGACTGACTCCAAGTGGCAGCTAGACAGTAATATGTGCACTTGAATTTGATGAGCACCAGTTTAGCTGCGGATGGCGCGGTATCATCATGAGAGAAGTTTCTTAGTAGGTTACCGGCTGATATAGAACGAGCATATTAGGTGACATTTCACAATAATTGTATTTAGTTCGTATTAAAAATGAGAGCCTCTGGCTAAATTCTCTTCAATGCAATTGCAGTCTGTTTCAAGTTAAAGGCGAGACAAAAAAATAGGTTAAGGACATCTTCTAGCAAGGGTAGAGGAAGGGACAACATTCCTGCTCTATCTCTAAACCTATCAAAAACTGTTCTCTTTTAATGACCTCAACCTACAAAGTTTGTTGCTCGTAATGATGTTCTGTTTGACTGGACGTAACATTGTAATATTACAGTTGAATACTGCACAGAAAAATCGATTGAAATTAAATCACATTTTCCTCCCTATTTATTTTTTTTCCTTATCAGAACCTTGTTTTACTCACCAAGCTTTGTGATCCTTTGTCACGAGGATCTACAGTGCCGTGAAACAAGTTTTTTCTTACATATTTCCTCTGTTTTTATGTTTTTCTTACATGAAAAATGTTTCACATCAATAAACACAGTCACTCAGAGACAGCCCGAGCAAATACAGCATACAGTAAACAAAATACAATTGAATTTATTAAGAGAAAATGAAACCAAAATTACTGCAAGAGCACATCAACTACTCATGCAGAAGATCACAAAGATCCTAAAACATTTAAAGCAAACCAGGCCTCATTTTTCTTAGTTTATGATTAAAGTACAAGCAAGCAAGAGACAACCACATGTATAATTTGTTTTTATATCAGACCCACTGATTCTGATCATTTCGTTTGTAAGGGCTGTAGAACACATGTGGCAAAAAATGTTCAGATCACAAGATATTTTAAATGTATGCCTCAAAGCTTCAGTCTCTTAACATTTTAAATTTAAAAAGTGCATCAAAGTTGATGTTTTTGATTGATTCATTTACAGACTAAACATGGTAGGATTCTTGCCCTTAAATTCTTAAAATGTATGGGGGGGGGGGGTTGGATTGTTGCCAACAGTGCAGTGGAGAACCTCAAAGTTGTGGTTCTGATGGACTCAAATAAACCCAGATGTTTCTCTTTGCTTTTAAAGACAAACAACCAAAAGTGTCAAGAAGTCAAAATTAAAGCCTAAAATTATTATGTTACACCTCATCCTCCATCTGTCTGTTATCCTGGCTGTCTCAAATAAACCCAATGTATTTCATTTTGTGTTATAGAAATTCAACGCTCACCCAAACATAATGAAAACAATTCAGATTATCTTTGCCCAAGGTCATTCAGTACCTTATAGATTATAAAAAAATGATTTTTCTTGATTGCACAATGTGGATTCTTTGTTCAGCTTGTTAACGTTGTTTAAACTGAATGAAAATAAAATTCATCCATCCATTATCCAACACGCTTATCCCATGAGGAGTTCTGGTACCTATCTCCAGCGGGCAATGGGCGAGAGGCGGAGTACACTCTGGATAGTTCGTCGGTTCATCACAGTGGAAATAAAATTCAACTGAATATAGATCTGGAAGATGACTCATCTCTGTACCCGCCCCTGTAGGTAATGAACCACTCAATGGCTGATTTCGCTCTGAAATTTGTTCACTCTGATGAAGACATTTTAAATTAAAAAAATTCAAACACAAATTCAGAAATTCTTTTTTGATCCCAAATGGAAATTTCATGGGCAGGAAAGAACTCCTGTAGTGGTCTGTATTAAATTTTATTATTATTCAATTAGTAATTAAACTATACCACTCTCTTTTGTAAAAACAATGTGTACATTCCAGAGTATATATATATATATATATATATATATATATATA